>NC_084525.1:42882135-43524635 GCF_024500275.1 Phycodurus eques | reverse complement strand
TCACTTTTGTTATCAGTCTAGGATGGATGGGAATGTTTGTACGTTAGAAACACCATTGTATATTTGCTGTTAAATTATAATAGAATTTGAATCTCTACACCTCATGTCAAATGTTAATACGACAGTGTTTGTGAGTCTGGTACAAGGTGGTTTGGGATTTTATGTTTGTTTTGCAAACAGATTATGTGTTACCTGTTTAGTCATGTAGTTCAAGAGTCCTGCTCTGTGAGACATGATATGTTTCAACCTGCAATCTTTAAATTGGACATGTTTATTTTCCATGCTTGCATTGTTAAATGTTACGGGTATTAAATATGTGCAAACTCAAGTAAAGAACTTGCTATATTAAAATATATTCATAAGTGTGCTTCATTTGCTGAAAGTTTAATGACAACTGCATTTTAACATAAATGTAGAGTGACATGGCATTCAAATACCTAAAAATACAGTAGTTGATCTGATCAGTTTATGTTTGAGAGATGACATGATAAGCAAATACTAATATTCACCAAATTTTGTTACGTCTCACTGTTTTGCTGCAGATTACACACACAGCCAATTCACAAGAGAACCCCCCCCCCACCCCCCCCAGAAAAAAAAGATAAAAATAAAAAATCAGGAAGGTATCCTTCCTTAGTGCTATAATAAACAAAAACTAAGTATCAAAAAAGAAAAAGGTTTCACTGCTCAGTATCAGCAGATATTGTGTAAGAGCTACATTTGACATTAAGCATACACACCATTATAGACACAATGTATTAGAAACCTTTATTTATAAATGATGAACACAATGCACCCAAGATTCCCCATGTTTTTTCATGCATACATTGGACGTTTGCTTTTCTGGAATAGAAAGAAGATATATGAGGCACAACGTGGAGATGTCCATTTGGAGCAAATTCACAGTAATTTAATTTACTGTTTTAATACCCTTTACAGTTAAATTCATGGTCCGTAAGGTCATATAACCCTCCATTTTTGGAGGGTTACATGATCCTGTCATTTGATCCTGTAGTGTTCATGAAATCTGCGCTCGTATGTAAGCATGTAAGAACATGTAAAGCTCGATGGCTTCCTCTGGAAAGGTGGGTGGATGAAGACTGTTTTCTGCCATGGCGAGACAACAAATGTCAAACACTATCATCACAGGGGTACGGTCCTCTCTGAAGGCATTCTCCTCTGCAGATCTCTATCTTTTCTCGAGATACCTCTTTCAAGTACACTCTGGCTCCAAAAACTTCGGGTAGGGTGTACATCATCACTGGGCGCCCACCTGGAGATGCAGCATTTCTGCATGGGCGAATTCTGTGAGGGTTCCAGAGGTGAACAACTTCCTGCAGTTCTCGCTAAAGAAAAATAGTGATAAAATCAGCTTGCACATTTTATATACCAACTGCAGTACATATGTTGCACTTAACTAGCCAATGTGTAGTACAAATCAGCTCCTATTTAAACATCTGCGCAATAGTAGTCTTAACTGTATTAATTAAAACATCAAGATTCAGACATAAACATTTTATTTCATTTTACAATTTTCATTTAACTAATTCTAATATTTTATGCTGACAATACTGTCTGATTAAGGTTTTGAATATAGCATACAAAGAGTGAGCTCTTGAGACTCATTTCTAAGTATTAGTACCACACCAAAACTAACCCACAGGGTGGTATTCTACTTCTTTTTGTGAAGTACAATATGGAAGTAGGTAGAAAATTGGCAGGAGGGGGGTTGCAGTTCTTACCTCTATTATTTCAAGACATGTGAACTGAATGATACTTTTGTCCAGGAAGTCACCAGAAAAAAAGTCTGAGTCTTTTAAATCTTGGAACAGGGTCATCCAAAACTGTGCATCCTTAAAAAGCCCCACCAGTTCTCTATTCTTTGGTGGTGATTGCTCGATCCATACAGATAACATCTGTGCGAAACGTTGTCCAGATGGTCGTGCCTCAAGAATATCTGCAATTGCTCAATAAAGCAGTTCTCGGTGCAAAGGTCCGAACGAATTCGGGCAGAAGTCCCATTCCTTGATGACACCTCATTAATAAAGTATCCAGCAATTATCTTCAGATCACGGTTTGTCGAGTAAGCATGTAGCCATATCACCATTCGTGAAAAACCATCTATTGCACCATTGATACAGATCCCATATGGTTTGAGTTTGTCATAAGAGTCTACATGCCACCAAAAGGTTTGGGCCGGGATTGTGGTACATACGCCGGTGAAGCCGATTCCGGCGCCTTATTTGCACACCGTGCGGGTTCAGTATTTTCATCAGTCTGCTGATCGTCTCTTGAGTCACCACGTAGTCACCACGTAGTGGTGACTCAAGTGTCAACCAACTCCTGAGATTTTCCCGTCATAGTCCCAACATTCAAAGTCCCCATATTCAGTGGCTCTGTGCTTTCCTCTTCTCTTTCTGCCGAAGAACCCGCTTTCCACCTCTTCTTCTTCGACCCACAGTAGATGAATTTCCACCGGCGCCCTGCAGGTTGACGATGCCGGTGGCGGACATTGTTAACCCGGGCCACGACCGATCCGGGATGGAATTCTTTGGATGAACGCTCATATTTGTTTGGCGAAGGTTTAAGCCGGATGCCCTTCCTGACGCAACCCTCTGCATTTATCCGGGCTTGGGACCGGCCTAAAGTTTGCACTGGCTTGTGCCCCGCATAGGGCTGGATTATTTAACTTTTAAGTACAATGCAGTTCCATTTAATCTTTTCGAACTTTGTTTTCAAAAACTATTTATGTAATTTGTTTTATTTATCGTAACTTGTGTTTTAAGTAATCATTATTTAAGGGCTTTTTTTTTTTTTTAATCTTATATTTCAGCGCAATGTTAATGTTCAAACTAGGCTTTACACGATCAGGATTTTTGGGGCCGATCACAGAGTTTAAAAAAAACGATAACCGATCACCGATCCGATCACATGATGGAGGACGTAATTGATGGAGGACGTCATTGACCGGATTGGCAAATTATGACAAAGCCGATCAGCATAAAATGCTAATTATCGATACAGATAAGGCCGATAAAATCGGTGTAAAGTCTAGTTCAAACTGTGCATAATGTTACATTGCCTTACAATAATTACATATACTTTTTTAGTATTTTAATGTTAGTCATGATACTGGTTCTTGGAGAGCTAAACACATTTTTTTTAGGTGGTACTTGGTGCAAAAAGCAAAGAAAATCAGGCGGACTAAACAAAATGCAATGATATGTTGACTGTCATAATGGTGTATAGTGAAAGGACAGAATTTAACTGTGTTTGCATTAAGCGTGAGGAGCCGTGATGAAGTGCTCTAAGGGAGTTTTAACTGCTAAGTAGCTGGGAGGAAGCCCATCAGTGAGCTCTTACTGACAGGAAATGACAAACTCCATCCCCCCACCTCGTGCATTGTGGCTGCAACTACTGAATGCCTGTTTATTCCTACCAAGTTCAGCCTTGAACAAAAACAACAAAAAGTAAAACTGCTCCCCCTGACAGATCCCTGACAGACACATAACGGAGAGGGAACAAGAAACAATCATCAAGTTTCTCTTCTCATTTCAATGCAAGTAATTTATCAACAGGAAGACTGGCCCTACTGAGCTGTTGTGCAAAAAGATGAGTGAATGAATTCAGGGTGGTTGTTTCACTAACCACAATGGGCAGCAACAACAACAATAGAACCCTATTGTTGACCACCCATAGGGGACACACCCACGGAGACATAAATAGGGAGGCTACACACCTAAAATTTAGAACTGCACTAGCCTTTTGCATTAAAGGTGAAACATCTTCAACAAACAAGAAAAGTACAGTTGTCTTGTTTCAACTAGACTTTACACCGATCTGATCGGACTGATCGTATCGGCCGATAATTAGCATTTTATGCTTATCGGCTTTAATAACCTGGACAAAAGGCAATGCCTGCATCAGATTACAAGACCAATTTGGTCTTTCACGATTGCACTATGTCAGACTACCGCAATAAAATCTTGTATTCCGATACCACTGCATCCCATCTTTTACGATCACTCGGCTTTATCTTGTCAACTCAAACGCAAACATTTACCATGGCGACGATAACAACAATGGATCACGTCGTGTGTATTATAAGAAAAAAATGGGGAAAAACGTGTCCTGGTGGTCACCGGTGCTCGGGACATTATGTTCATTTAAGGCTTGCTTGAGGTATGTTCACATACTTTTTATACGATTTGGCTCGCAAGCAGGCAACAAAACGTTATGTAGCCTAGCAAGATAGTGCTAGCACTACCGGTTGTACCGGCGTTAAGTCGAATCATGCTCTAAAGTTTCGGTGTGTGTGAAGTAATTTAATTACAATAAAGTAATTCAACGACAGTGTATCCATTATTTCTGTCATGTTGTAATGTTGGTTTGACCTGACTGATTAGAATCTGACAAGAGCAGTGATTTCCAACTTTTATGCCGCGAAGGCACATATTTTACAAGTGGAAAATCTCACGGCACACCAACAAACAAAAATGTCACAAAAAGTAGAAACAGTAATTATTGTATGTACTTCCTGCCATCTAATAGAAGAGCATTTATTTGTTCGGTCTGTCACTATGCCTCACTGGCATAAATCGAGGAATAAAGATACATTATTTCTTGTAAATGAATATTTTTTTAAGCAGTTAAGTAAACTTTGATAATTTCCCACGGCACACCTGAAGATTGCTCATGGCAGACTAATGTGCCACAGCACACTGGTTGGGAATCACTGGACTAGAGAATGAATAATGTGGAAGATATTCATATACAGTCCACAAGTATATCCAGTAAATGACCAAGTCATTTAAATAGACACATTGTTCGATCTTGTGATCGGATCAGTGATCGGTTATCGTTTTTTTTAAACTCGTTGATCGGCTACAAAAATCCTGATCGTGTAAAGTTTAGTTTCAACCTTTGCAGATTACCATGACCTGGATGACTGAGAATCTGCACAGACTTCATTACAAGTAATTAGTCACTGCACTTTAAGATACAAGCAAATTAAGTAAGCCCCCCTTTGGTAAGATTAATGAATTGACCTAGGCCCCTTCCTATGTCACATTAATTACTGTTTCTTGTTCAAAAGTTATCACCCTTCTGTGGTGAATGTCACAAGAAAGCCAAAGAAAAACATCATACACTTGTGGAGATAATCATTTAGCCAGTATTTCCACTGCATGGTTCAGGTGACAAAATTCCTATTTTTTTGCTCTGAAACTTTCAATTGTGATAGGCGTTATGGCAGCGAAAAGAGAAAAAAGAATGCATGGAATCGGCAATCTTCAGATTGGAATCAGGCCTCTTTCAAATGAGGGTAAAAATACATTAAGTATCAGAAGATATCTGCCAAAGCGAGTGCAGTGTAAACACAGAGATGAGCTGTAGCCGCCAAAACCAGTTTGACCAACTATACCGATTGCTGAAATGTACATGCTTGCATCCGCCCAAAGAACATAAATATTTTTTAAACAGCTGCAGTAAATCTAAACTACAGCAAAAGCACATACAATTAAATATTATATAAATATGCTACATAATAAAGAGTCCAACATTAAATAAGCAGTATAATTGCAAACAGCGACCAGTCCCCAGTGTTGTAATGCCCAAGTTACTCTTATTTAAATCAATGAGTCAGCCCCAGCCAACTAAACGCCACATAATGTTTAATATTTGTATTAATTCTGTATTATGTATTATTTCTCAATCCATCTTGTCACTGCCACATGTTGATGCTAGTAGTTATTTACTTCCAATTTGGGGGTCTGCATACAAGTTGTTTTGTGTGTGCCATGAATGTAGTGAAAAGTCATACATGGGATATGTATCACTTATAATGTATAGTGCATATAAATACACAGTCAAAGAAATCCGACAGGCATTGAATGGGAATTGGGCACTTGACCTACAGTGTAAATCCAGCCTTAGATGCTCACTGAGCTGTTGTCTCACAAGATTTGCTCATGTGTGATGGTGGTTTGAATTTGAGGTTTTGCATGACTTTTAAAGTATAATTCTCTTCAAAGATTTGGTTCAAATTGTTTGCTCTTTTTGGGAAGTCTTCTTTTTCTCTAAACATATTCAACTGCTTTTTGGGGGAGGTCTTTTTCTTTGAACATATTCAACTGCTGAACATGGTATGGCATGTATTGGCGTGTTAACTAGAAGCCTTGGAGTGCTGAGAGCGACACGGGGTGATACCCATGTATGGGGATGAGGGACTAACTTGGAAAACAATTTTCATTTCTCATCGAGACTTATCTAAGGAATCGGAAACACTATATGCAATATCAATATCATCACCAACAGCCACACTTAACGCCTCTCTTGAAGATGCTCCTAGTGGGCAGCCCTGGCTCACGTACGACAAACCGAAAGTACACATTACGTATTAGTAAGCTAAAAAAATAAATAAACACGATTAATAACCAATTAATTGATTAATCACCATACTGACCCAGATTAATTATGCGCACAAACCATGCAAGTATATTTTCGCTTACCGTCAGTTTGTTTGACAGTTTGACAGTTTTCCGGATCCGGTTTTCTCTCGTTTCCTCATAGGCCGCTGCGGATAAAACTTCCCAACGTGTACGCGTTGTTTCGTTCTTCTTAGTATCAGTTTTATCCACTTGAAGTTGAGACTTAGGGAGGGCGTCTTTTTTTTTTTTTTTAACTTGCCTGTTGAAGAAACTCTCGCTCCCTGCCGTCCCGTGACAGATGCAGCGAGTGCTCGTGGGCCCACGTGACGTAAGATGTCGTCGCACCCGCACACCTCCTGAGGTCTCAGGAGTGGTTCGAGTCAGTTTGTCAGTCGTCCCAGCTGGACTCTGCGTGCCGCCACCGTGAGTGAGCTGATTCAACTCCCAGTGAAAAGAGAAAGGGGCGGGGCAATGACAAACGCGCCCACACAACCACACACACACACACACACACCCACCCACACACACACACACATACACACACACACACACACACACACCACACACACACTTCCAGGAAATTCTTCTCCACACAGATAGCATCTTTGACCCCACATTGAGTACAACATTGTACGCCAACGTCACCGCCATATTGGATGCGGCAAAGTAGAGTGATCACTAATCCTTTCCTATCCAGTACGGCTGTACTGAATCACTAGAATCAGTTCGTTCAAAAGATTTGTTGAAAATATTTGTTCACCGACTCATTCATCTCTTTTTCACAGAATCGTTCAAGTGCTCATGCAGTTAATGATTAAGCCCTTGAAGTTCACGTTCCCTCAACACGTTCACGGAAGGACTATGCGTTGTTGTTGTCTCGTATTGTAAACTAGGGAAGGTGGGGAGATTTAAAAAAACAACAACAAAATGATCAGTTACCCATCTCTCGCTCAGCATGCTCTCGAACACATCCACAGGCTGTGCCTGCATTCCACCGCAGTGGCCATTGTCATTGACACCAACACCCAAGCTTACTGCTCACCAACCTTATTGTTATTGTCATCTGATTAATGTAAAGCATCTTTGAGTGTCCTGAGAAGCGCTATATAAGTTTAATATTATTTATTATTTTTTATTATTATTATTAAACAAAACGCTTTAATAATCGCATTGGAGGCACAGACGGGTGATATCTATATGTACCTATATACATTTATTACAGTGACGGGCGGTGAGGTTAATGATTGTTGAGGCACTGACCACGTGTCAGTCACGTGACGTCTGAAGTTCGATGAACCTCAACTCAGCACTGCCACATGCTGGTTGTGGCACCGTACATACCAGACTCCACTGTGCACTTTTAGTGGCTTTTCTGGTCGATAAGAAAGACTAGATGTCACATAATTTCATTAAATATATTAGACAGTCTGTTAAACGTCAGTAAGTGCAGTACATGTGTGATAAAACATATATTATTGGCGATGTAATGAGGAAACACCAATGTCTCTTGTGTGAACCCACGGACCAATCACAGCCTGCCTGAATGGATGTGTGCGTAGTCTCTTGAAGCATCATGGGAGCGATGACTCAACGTGACTCGTAGCTGTGCTTCCGATGCATTTGAACAGGAAATATGAAAATTCAGCTATTTTAATGATGAAATCATAGAAATTATTGGATTGAGAAAGAAAATCGATGTAAAGCACTAAAATGAAACATCCATCCATCCATTTTCTGAGCCGCTTCTCCTCACTCACAAGGGTTTAGAAGAAATTGAAGAAAATGTAACATGTGTGGAAAGGTGGTTGACTGTTAGATTTAGATGCGAACAGGGATAGAAGTTTTCAGAGAAAAACTACATGTAGGGCATGTGACTGATAACTGTGTATCGCCTGTGGTCTAATCTGCCCGAGTTGGCCTAGGGGAGGATGTGAGGTTGCGATCGCGAGCTGGATTTCACAATGGCCTCCACAAATCCATCGCCCCATGACAAAGATCAAGGAGAATGCAAACTGGAAGAAGACCAACACCACAACGGCCTCCTGCGACCCACACCATGGCCCTTTCACACACATCACTTCTGCAGTCCCCTATTCTCCTTACAGAGAGGGCTGCAGTATCCCACAAGAGCAGCCACCTCACTCCAACACCGCCTGGCCTTGTAGAATGGACTCAATGACAGCGTCATGGACAGTAAAGCATCACTGAACCAGATTTGAGGAGGTTGAGGCCAGACACTGAACAAGGGAGGGGGTAGAAGATGCTTCCATTGTGGAAAGATGGCACATTGGATGGACACTGGATAATAGACTGTCTGAAGAAGAAGAAAAAAAAGACTTTTGCGCTTATGGTTGAAATCGATGGTGGGGGACCCAGTTCATTGGACCTCTGGCTGACAGAGACAGTGCGACGCTTAACTGGTGATATACAAACATGCACTGCATCAACATTCGCTGTTTATTTTTGTTGTTGTTTGCAATGAAGACGTGCTTGGCACTGATAACATTGCTTCGCTTAGGCTAGTTATTTAATTTACAGTCACCACCAGATATTCATTTACACACTTAAGTAGTTAATGTATGCAACTATGCAGTATAATTGATAGATCCCTTTGAATTAAAAAGATGTCCTCCCATCACAACAATATTGAACTACCTGAAATGTAGTCATTACTTGTAATTGTCTGAGGATCTATTCCCCGCGTAGATGTTTGGTCTGGGACCTAAGGTGTAGCAGTTTGAAACTGCTGGAACAAATCTACAGGAGACCGGGGATGGTGACCTTGGCCTGGGGCCTCAGGGAAGGTAATTGAGGAATCACCTAAAATGTAGGACGGTTATTTGTTATTTAGTTTTGAGAAACTATCTCGCTAGTGGACATTTGGTTTGGGAAAAAGAATGAAAATGCATTAATTGATCATTGAAAATTTTAAATAAACCAAGGTTTATTTTTTGGGGGGTATTAGATAAATCAAAATCCTGGTTAAACTCATGGTTAATTCCATTGATATAAATACATGATGAACACAAATGTGAAAAGCAATATGTTAACTAATTACTGTGAGGGGTGAGAATATCGGTTTTGTGAAAATGCGCAATTCACAACAATTTATTTGCACTCAAAGGGTTAACAGTTTTGCTTGAAACAATGTGAGCAGAGCAAATTTATTTATACAGCACCTTTTAAATAAAAATATAACACCAAGTGGTTTACAGAAATTAAAATGACATGAGAAGCTTTAATGATGTTTGAGACAGAAGACAAGATTATATGACTGACAAGACGTGTGTTCAACCTACGGACGAAAACGACTTGGTGTGAGTGACTGTGAGGTCTGGTGATTACTGGTGTGCTGGTGTGTTTATGTATGTGTGTGGAGTTTGAGAGACAAATAGTGCCATCTTGGCCAAATGTTTTGTGAAAGTTGTTTTGGAAATTAAATCAGGAAAGAATCTTGTCTTTTGTAGTTTTAATAATATCTTTGCAAAGAGAGAGAGTGTAGCAACACTGGTCCTGCAATAAGGCCACGATTCGTACTGATGTCCAGAGTTTCATTTATTTCGCCTTCTCCACCGATGACATCACAAAATCACGCGACACTGTGAAAACTACGGGTAAAACAGAAGTCCAAATGAGGCAAATGCTAAAACACTGGACAATAAATTAAATACACATGAAATGTCCATTATATGCCCAAAGCATATTGTAAACAATTAAGCATGAAACACAAATAAGCAAAGGTACAATTACAGTGTGCACCTCCTGAACACTGTAAATGTCTCTGTCCGTATATACCATGCATTCCTGCTTCCACATCTGTCCTTAATGTCTTCCCGCTTCTTACCCACAATTCCACACTGCCTCAAACTAGACCAGGGTCATGTGACCGTACACTATCACAATAAAATGTTTTCACAAAGGTTTTATACAACAAAACCATTTTGTATGGCACATTTCACAAGTTATTTATAACAAACTTGTTTGTCTTATTTATTGTCGTATATATGAAATCAAATCTATTTTGTATTTTGAAACGTGAAACATAAATTTACATATACAATGAAATCTGTCTTTCTGACAGTTACACTCCCACCAAATTACTATGATTTATGGTCACGTCTCATTTTGAATAAATCTAGTAATTTCTAAAACAATACTCAATAACTGGTAGGAAGAACTCTGAAACTAATGCTGTTTGGAAATCTCAACACATCTATGTTATTTTCCATTAACACAACAAGTTTGTGAATAGGACGCTCAAGAATGGATGGATTAGTGAGCTTTTGACCGTTTTTCCCATTTGTATGGTGGCTTTTCGCACCAGACCAACATCATCTGTATGGACATTGAGCACTCTTCCCAGTCTCCATACATTGCGGGGAGTTGCTTTTTCTTTGAGAATGTCAACATCTACAATTTTCACATTACGTTGTGGAGATTGCCACCGTTGCCTGACAGTGATGTTTGCCAGATATTCTTTCTTCTACCTACTCCAGAATTGTTCTGACAAGTACTGTACTCTGCGCCACCTTTTCTTGGCGTAGATGTCTTCTGCCACAAGTTTTCCTGGGGGAGGCGGAGGAACAGAAAGTTTTCATGGTGAGCAAATGGTTTGGTGTAAGTGGCTCTTCAGAATCAGAATCAGAATCAGAATCAGAATCATCTTTATTTGCCAAGTATGTCCAAAACACACAAGGAATTTGTCTCCGGTAGTTGGAGCCGCTCTAGTACAACAAACAGTCAATTTACAGAACACTTTGGGGACATAAAGACATTGACAAAAAACAATTGTGCAAAAAGATGCAGAGTCCTCTAGCACTTAGAGCAGTTCGAACGACTAATATTGCAATAGTCCGGTGCAATGACCATTGTGCAAAGGGCGCTGAGACTTCAAGGAGTGTATGCGGTTTAAAGTGACAAGTAGTGCGATCATCTGGGACAATGTCGGTTGTGCAAATGTTACAGATACTCCTCAATCAGTGTGCAAATGGAGCAGATGCTACTCTGGCATGAGTGGCCAGTATATGCAAATAGTGCAGCATGGCGAGACAACTACAGTGAGTGCACAAGTAATAAATAATTGGCCCCACAGAAATGTGACAACGAACTCAAGTCAAAAAATTGCCAGCTTGTTGTAATGGAATTATAGGTTAGGTGTTTAAGAAGTTGATCGCAAGAGGGAAGAAGCTGTTGGAATGTCTACTAGTTCTAGTTAGCGTTGATCGGTAGCGCCTACCTGAGGGAAGGAGCTGGAAGAGCTGGTGACCGGGGTGCAGACGGTCCGAGAGGATTTTGCACGCCCTTGTCTTAGTTCTGGCAGCGTGCAAGTCCTCAATGGTGGGTAGGGGGTTACCGACAATCCTTTCAGCAGTTTTGATTGTCCGTTGCAGTCGGAGCTTGTCCTTTTTTGTAGCAGCACCAAACCAGACTGTGATGGAAGAACACAGGACCGATTCGATGACCGCTGTGTAGTATTGAGTGGCTGACTGTTTATTATTGACATGGCTTCATAGAAAATTTTTCTCAAGGAAACATCATCCAATCTTCCAGAATTCTTGGACAGGACCCAAGTCATCACACTTCTCACTGTCCTAATCTGTCGCTCCCATACACCTCCCAGAACAAAGCCACACTGATTCTCTGCTAAATAAGTAGCAACTCTGTCTTTGTCTACTTCTGTTAAAGCTTTTGAGAGTTGATTCTTGTCCCCTACAAGATTTGTCCCTGGATCAGATCTGATCTCCCTTACAGCTCCTTGGATAGCTATAAAACATTTCAGCACATTAATGAAGGCATCTGATGTTAGATCTTCCAGCATTTCTATGTGGATCTCTCTTGATGACAAACAAGTGAATATCAGGCCATATCTCTTAGATTCCCTCTGACCCTCGTCACTGGTAGAGTCGCCACTTCTGCATGAAACCCATTGTCTGATGTGATTTGCCAAAACCTTACTACCACCAACAACCCAGTAGCCATTTGCTCTCAATTCATTCGGGGTTTGACCTCGGCCTAGATATTGGGTTTTCTCATAACAGTAATCCAAAATTAGGCTTGTGACTACGCCATCTTTTGGTAGAATGGCAGAATGTTTCAGGTCAAGAGGTAAAGAAGCTGCTTTTAATCTTCCTCCCAACCTAAGTACGCCCTCTTGCAGCACCGGATCAAGCTGGTACAACCGATTGTGTGACAGTTTTCCCTGCTTTAACTCGTGCAACTCTTCTTTGAAAACATCTTTCTGTGCTAATCTCACAAGCACCAAACCAGCCTTTCTTCTTTTCCCAACTGTTATGAACTGTGATGATTTGTATTTTTGTGCCAACCGTAGGTTCCGAGCCACTACATTCAACGCATTATGCCATTAGAGAATTGCTTGACTCTGTCTAAGAAAGTCTCCATGATTACACTGATTTGCGGTGTTTTTACCTCAGGATATCCTACCATAAGTCTGGGTTTGTTTTTGGCGTGACAATTTCTCTCTCCCAGAGGAACTTTGGTCCAGTGAACCAGTTGGAATTTATTTGTCACGGACGGCAATGCCGTAAGGGCAGATCCCAAAAGAGAGACTCTAGGTAAGAGGTAAGAAAAATTTTAATTCAATGACAGAGCATGTTATGGCGAGACATACGAAGCTAAAGGGACTCACAACCAGAGAGAATCAAAAAACAGATAACGCAGGGAGACGCGACAAAAGGTCCGTGTGGTATAACCGTAGAGAACCTTAATTTGGACAGTGGTTAGAACGGCGGCAAACACGGGGCAAATACGAGTGAATATTCCGACGCCCACACACTGTCACGGCCCCCTAGAAAGCCTGATGATTACAATGCATGACAGGTGCGTCACCGATGTCAACGCCCACCTTCGCTCACCCACCACAAAGAAATAAAATTTGAAACACACAGGGTCATGACAATATCCCCCCCCCCCCCAAAGGATGCCCCCTGGCGGACCACCCGGCTTCTGCGGGTGGAGAGAGTGGAAGGCCCGGAGCAGAGACGGATCTAAGATCCAAGAGCGGG
Source organism: Phycodurus eques (assembly GCF_024500275.1). NCBI lineage: Eukaryota > Metazoa > Chordata > Actinopteri > Syngnathiformes > Syngnathidae > Phycodurus > Phycodurus eques. The sequence goes on along the minus strand of NC_084525.1, from coordinate 43,511,185 downwards.
GAACCCAGGAACGCTCCTCAGGGCCGTAACCCTCCCAGTCGACCAAATACTGCACACCCCTGCCCCTTCTTCTGGAATCCAACATTTCACCCACCGTGTACACTGGCTAGCCGAAGTTTCACTGCCACCGGGTTAACAACAGAGTCAATTTCGAAAGGACCAATATACCGAGGACCCAGTTTTTTACAACCCCCAGCCAAATGCAAATCTTGCGTGGACAACCAGACCTTCTCACCAGGATGGTAGGAAGGAGCTGAGATCGGATCAGCTAACTGCCGGTTGCGAGCCTCAGTATGGGACAAGGCCGCCTTTGCATCCCGACACACCCGATGAGCCCTTTGGAGATGGACCTGTACAGACGGGACGACCACCTCCCTCTCCTGAGAAGGGAACAACGGCGGCTGATAACCGTATGCAGTCATGAACAGCGACCGTCCAGTGGCAGAGCAAACAATGGTGTTATGCGCATATTCCACCCAAGGCAGGTGAGAAGACCACGAGGAGCGGTGCTGATGGCAAACACAGCGAAGAGCAGCCTCCACATCTTGATTCGCCCTCTCAGCCAGGCCGTTGCTCTGCGGGTGGAAACCAGACGAACGACTGGAGGAAGCCCCCAGTGCTTTGCAGAACAACCTCCAGACCCAAGAGATGAACTGTGGCCCCCTGTCAGACACCAGATCAGCAGGAATACCATGAACTCGGAAGACATGGTCGACAAGGAGATTAGCAGTCTCAAAGGAGGACGGCAGCTTCGGCAGAGCAACGAAATGGGCCATCTTGGAGAATCTGTCGACAACACTTAGGATGACCGAGTTCCCTCCGGACAGCGGAAGGCCCGTGATGAAGTCCAAGGCGACGTGGGACCAGGGGCGGGAAGGAATGGAAGAAGACCAGCTGGAGGACGATGGGACATCTTGCTACGGGCACACACTGAGCATGCCGAAACATATTCATTAACATCCCTGCGTAGTCCCTGCCACCAGAACCGTTGGGAAATGAGGAAAAATGTCCGACTGACCCCAGGATGGCAAGCGACTCTAGAAGTGTGTCCCCACCTCAACACCTCTGGACGTAAAACGACCGGAACAAACAACTTGCCATCAGGAGCCTGGACGTCCCTCCCTACCTCCACCACCTTCTTCTCAACCTCCCACTGAAGCACTCCCACCACCCGGGTCCCAGGTAGAATGGTCTCCACAACAGGCTGAACAGCAGACCCGCCATGCAGCCTAGACAAGGCGTCAGGTTTGCTGTTCTTCAACCCAGGGCGGTAAGTGATGATGAAATTGAAATGGGTAAGGAACAGGGCCCAACGTGCTTGACGGGGGTTGAGTCTCTTAGCAGTCCGGAGGAAAGACAGGTTCTTGTGGTCGGTGAAAACTTGAAAAGGTTCCCTAGTACCCTCCAGCCAGTGTCTCCACTCCTGCAGCGCCAGGACAATGGCCAGCAGCACTCTATTTCCCACATCGTAATTGGCCTCTGCTGAGCTCAGGCGCCTAGAGAAGAAGGCACAAGGGTGCAGCCTCTGGTCGACCGGGGACCTCTGGGACAGGACCACCCCACACCTGAATCAGATGCGTCCACCTCGGCAACAAAAGGAAGGTCAGGATTAGGATGATTTAACACAGGAGCCTTCACAAACAATTGTTTAATATGATCAAAAGTCACATCTGCCTTAGGGGTCCATACAAATGGTATTTTATTGAAGTAAGTCTAGTCAGAGGTCCCACTTTAAGGCTGTAATCCCGTATAAATCGCCTATAAAAATTAGCAAAACCCAAAAACCTCTGCAACTGCTTCCTAGACGTTGGAGTTGGCCAATCAACCACAGCCTGGATCTTGGCTGGATTGGCCCGAAGCTGTCCCTTCTCCATGATGAACCCCAAAAACTGTAATGACTCGCATGGAACTCACACTTCTCAGCCTTGATGTAAAGACGGTTTTTCATCAAGCGCTGCAACACCATGCGGACATGTTGGCGATGTTCATGTAGAGCACGGGAAAAGATAAAGATGTCGTCCAAGTACACAAAACAGAATACATTTATCATGTCCCGGAGCACATCATTAATAAGACACTGAAACACAGCGGGTGCATTCGTGAGTCCAAAAGGCATGACTAAATACTAAAAATGACCAAATGGAGTATAGAACGCAGTCTTGCACTCATCTCCCTCCTTCATCCTCACCAGGTGATAGGCATTGTGCAGATCTAATTTTGTGAACACCTTTGCAGACTGCAAAGGGGCAAACGCCGAGTCCAACAGTGGGAGAGGATACTTATTCTTTATCGTGATGTCGTTGAGACCCCGGAAATCGACACGGTCGCAGGGTCTCGTCCTTTTTATCGATAAAGAAAAATCCGGCACCAACTGGCGACGACGAGGGACGAATCAACCCGGCAGCTAGCGAAGTCAAAATATAATTCTTTAATGCCTCTTGCTCTGGCTTGGAAATCTGATACAGCCTCGCACATGGTAGTGGAGCCTCGGGAATCAACTCTATGGAACAGTCGTATGGACGATGCGGAGGCAAAGACTGGGCACAATCCTTACTGAACACTAGTTGCAAATCATGGTACTCAGCTGGTACATTATCCAAATCGATGTGCTCGTCTTGAACACGGGGGGTAGTAGTCAACATGGCAGACAATGAGAATGACAAAATAGGCTCCAATTCACAATCTGTAGTTGATCCCAATTAATATCTGGATTATAAAGTTTTAACCACGTTAATCCCAGCACAACTGGAGCAGATTGACAGGGCATTACAAAAAAATCATCGCGATTCAATGTGGTTACCCGAAAGCTTTAAACACAGTCGAGCCATAATATGTGTTGTAACCGCCAGGAGACGCCCATCCAAATCAAATACTTTTCTAGGTTTGCTAAGTCTGTACAGTGGACAATTTAGAGTCTCTATCACACAGGAGACCACTCATCAAACACTCATCAGCTCCAGAGTCAATTAACGCGGAAACTTTCACACTGTCGCCAAATCCCAATACTTCGCCCGGCAATTGAAGTCTCTTGTTGTTCGATCCAGTTCTCAATTCACTGGGTACCATGTCCTCATCAAAATACTCACACGTTGAGGCGTTCTTTCCGGAGGGAGAAGGCGCTCTCACCACCACATGGCCGCTCTGTTGGAACGTGTATTGTCACTTCCCCGTGAAGGTCTCGCCATGCAGGTGGATACCTTGTGTCCTGGTCGGCCGCAGTACAGACACGCCCCCGCTCTCATGCGTCTCCGACGTTCCGTCTCCGTCAGTCGCCCCCCGCCGAGTTGCATCGGCTCCTCCACGGCCAGGCCCTGCTCCATCGTTGATGCCGAGGTGGATGGGGGAACACAAGTGGAGTCTTCCTTGGCGGACGAAGAATGTCCCGGGGAAGCGGACCCAAAAAAAATGCGCCGTTCAACCGCCCGCTCGTGCTGCCGTTCCCTCAGTCGATTGTCCAGTCTAATGGCTAGTCCGATCAACTCTACCAAATTAGTGATCTCGTCCCGGGCGGCCAACTCATCTTTGACAGCAGGACAGAGTGCCCGACGAAAAATGCCGCTCAACGCAACATCATCGAATCCACTCTCTGCTGCCAGGATGCGGAACGAAATGGAGTATTCGGCTACTGACAAGTCCCCCTGGGAATGGTCCAACAACCTGCTACCGGCCTCCTTGTCCTTGACTGGGTGATCAAAAACTCGCCTCAGTTCAGATTCGAATGCCGGGAAGGAGGAACGTAACGCTGGGTTGGCACTGCTGACCGCCATCGCCCACGATGCCGCCTGACCCGTAAGTAGACTCATTATAAAAGCAACCTTCGTCTTATCCTGGGCATACGTGACCGGTTGTTGGTCAAATACTAGGGTACATTGATAAATAAATTGACCGCAGCCGCCGAGGTGGATTTGGGAGACAAGCTTCCCTGGCGGGTGGCACTGCAGCCATTGTGTTGGTGGCGGGTGCTTCTGCCAGAACCGGAGGTGATCCAAGTGCACACACCTGATCAACCCGAGAACTCACCGTACTGAGATGGGTCTTTAACACAGTAATTGCCTCCCTGAGCTCGTGCAACAATGTCTCGTGTCTTCCTACCAAATGTCCCTGACTTGCCGACTCTTGGCGAAAAGAGTCTGAGTCTGTGGGATCCATTTTGGTCGGAATATTCTGTCACGGGCAGCAATGCCGTAAGGGCAGATCCCAAAAGAGACTCCAGTTAAGAGGTCCGAAAAATGTTAATTCATGACAGAGCATGTGATGGCGAGACATACGAAGCTAAAGGGACTCACAACCAGAGAGAATCAAAAAACAGATAACGCAGGGAGACACGACAAAAGGTCCGTGTGGTAAAACCGTAGAGAACCTAAAATTGGACAGCAGTCAGAACGGCGGCAAACACGGGGCAAAAACGAGTGAATATTCCGACGCCCACACACTGTCACGGTGTCCCCTAAAAAGGCTGATGATTACAATGCATGACAGGTGCGCTACCTTCGCTCACCCAGACACTGCAACACAAAGAAAAACAATTTGAAACACAGGGCCATGACATTATTAAGTCTGACACCTTGAGACCTCTGGAGGCATGATCAGCTGGATTTTTATCAGTATCAATGTAACACCACTGGTCTGGATTGGTTGTATCTCAAATTTTCTGGACTCTGTTCGCAACAAAAACATGAAACCTACGGGCTTCATTAGCAATGTAGCCGAGAACTACTTTTGAGTCTGCCCAAAAATAATCCTGATCGATTTTGAGTTCCAGCTCCTCTTTTAACATGCTACTGACTGCTGCAGGTACCACCGATGCTGTTAACTCCAATCTTGGTATGGTTACTACTAGGCTCTACACGATCAGGATTTTTGGGGCCAATCACCGATCAGCGAATTTAAAAAAACGATAACAAACCATCACAAGATGGAGGAATGTGTCTATTTAAATGACCTGTTCATTTACTTTATATACTTGTGTACGTAATTGCTCAAAAAATTATATTTACAATAAATAATGTAGGCGGCACGGTGGACGACTGGTTAGAGCGTCAGCCTCACAGTTCTGAGGACCCGGGTTCAATCCCCGGTCCTGCCTGTGTGGAGTTTGTATGTTCTCCCCGTGCCTGCGTGGGTTTTCTCCGGGCGCTCCGGTTTCCTCCCACATCCCAAAAACATGCCTTAATTGGAGACTCCAAATTGCCCGAAGGTGTGAATGTGAGTGCGAATGGTTGTTTGTTTGTATGTGCCCTGCGATTGGCTGGCAACGAGTTCAGGGTGTACCCCATCCCCTGCCCGATGACAGCTGGGATAGGCTCCAGCACGCCCGCGACCCTAGTGAGGAGAAGCGGCTCAGAAAATGGATGGTTGGAGGGATAAATAATCTTTTTTCCTCTATTTATGCCAGTGAGGCATAGTGACAGACAGAACAAATGAATTGTCTTCTATTAGATGGGAGGAAGTAAATACAGTAATTAATGTATCCACCTTTTGTGGCATTTTTGTTTGTTGGTGTGCCGTGAGATTTTTCAATTGTAAAATATTTTCCTTGACTCCATAAGGTTGGAAATCACTGCTCTATTCAGATCGTGTATTCTAATCAGTCAGGTCAAACCAACATTACATGACATAAATAATGGGTGCTAACTTACTGTAATTAAATTACTTTATTTTTAATTAAATTACTTCACCAACACCGGAACTTTGGAGCATGATTCGACAGAACGGCGGCATGTTTACGTACAACCTTTCGTGCTACCGCTAGCTTGTGAAATTGATTTTTTCGCCTATGGTTCTGAGTCGATTGTACCCCTGGAGAACACCGGCTTCCTTTGGGCACGAATGACGTCGAGACACTTGGCTTTTGGGCTAATTCAATTTATTGAACAAGCCGTAATGTCATAGCAGCTGGTTACAAAGCCAGAACAATAAAAAAGCCCCGAAACTCCTGGATGCCAGTTTATAAAGGTTTAATTATCTGGGCGTGGAATTAACCCAGCCCCTGGGTTTACCCTCCTTGAGCCGTCACCTTATCGTGGTGGAGGGGTTTGTGTGTCCCAATGATCCTAGGAGCTAAGTTGTCTGGGGCTTTATGGCAGGGTCACCCATGGCAAACAGGTCCTAGGTGAGGGACCAGACAAAGCATGGCTTCAAAAACCCCTACGACGAGTACAATAAATGCTTTCAGGTTTCTCTTGCCCGGACGCGAGCCCCCCTTCGAAGGCAAGCGCTTGGTGGCCGGGCCTGCACCCTTGCGGCCCGGCTGGGCACTGCCCGAAAGGGTAACGTGGGTCCCACTTCCCATGGGCTCACCACCTGTGGGAGGGACCATAGGGGTCGGGTGCAGTGCGAGCTGGGCAGTGGCCGAAGGCGGGTACCTTGGCGATCCGATCCCCGGCTACAGCAGCTGGCTCCAGGGACGTGGAATGTCACCTTTCTGGCAGGGAAGGAGCCCAAGCTGGTGTGTGAGGTCGTGAAGTTCCGACTAGATATAGTCGGACTCGCATCCACGCACAGCTTGGACTCTGGTACCAACTTTGCTCATGTTCCGCGGGGGACATCGAGTCCGAGTGGACCATGTTCCGCGCTTCCATTGCTGAGGCGGCCGACCAGAGCTGTGGCCGTAAGGTGGTTGGTTCCTGTCGTGGCGGCAGTCCCCGAACCCGTTGGTGGACACCAACGGTGAGGGATGCCGTCAAGCTGAAAGACATCCGGACGGCTTCGAGGAATTTCTGGTTCATCATCCGGGATCTCAGGAGGGGGGAAGCAGTGCACCATCAACACTGTGTATAGCGGGGATGGGGCGCTGCTGACCTCGACTCGGGACATTGTGAGCCGGTGGGGAGAATACTTTGAAGACCTCCTCAATTCCACCGACACGCCTTCCCATGAGGGAGCAGAGTCTGGGTTCTCTGAGGCGGGCTCTCCTATCTCTGGGGTTGAGGTCACTGTTAGATATATTGTAGAAGTTATCATTTATTTGCTTAGCTTGCATTAGTATTATGGACAATGTTTAGAAAGAAAGATGTCTCGCCTTCAAGAAGATGACTCAGCAGGAATCATCTGAGAGAAGGACGTGGCCGGGACGTGGCAGGTGCCATGTTTTCAGCTTGAAACCCTACCCTTAGTGTGTTGTGTCTTGTAGCTTAGTACGTTATGTCTTGTAAACTTAGAAACCTCCCTATTTTAAAATAAATGCAGGAGCGACGGGAGAGATTGTTTAGAGCGTGTTGAGAGGCTGTAACCTGAACAATCTCCCATGCGCCCTCCTCATGAGTAAAATGACCAACGTCTTCATTCCTTTTGTGTTTATTCATTATAATGTTTGGTGAGATAAATCCAACAGTCACTGAGGTGGTTAAAAAGCTCCTCGGTGGCAAGGTTCCTCAAGGCTCTGGATGTTGTAGGGCTGTCGTGGTTGACACGCCTCTGCAACATCGCATGGACATCGTGGACAGTGCCTCTGGATTGGCAGACTGGGGTGGTGGTCCCCCGTTTTAAGAAGGGGGACCGGAGGGTTTGTTCCAACTCCAGGGGGAACGCACTTCTCAGCCTCCCTGGTATTTTAATTACAGGCCTCTCTCATCTTTTTAAGTGCGAGAACTTTCACAATTGGTGACTGACTCAATACTTTTGTGCACCACTGTACATATCCTATGAATTAACAACCAAGTGGGGTATTTTTCAAATTTAAGAATATGATCTTTACCAGTTTTATATGAAAAGTACCATCACAGCATGTTGCTGCATGTTTTTTTCTTGGTTGTTGTTGTTTTTTTAAACACTTCTATGAAAGCAGCAACTTGATACTACCTTCATACTGGAAGAACTAAAGAGGCGACGTGTCCATACAATATCATGGCAATATTTTGCTGATAATATCACATTGTAACAATGAATTGATCTGAAGAAACCCGTGATCGAATGTTACTAAAGTCAAAATATGACTTGAGAAAAAGTACAAAAATATTTTTAAGTAATCAAGTATTTTGTATTACAATATAATTTAACCTGTTACAGTAGTTAAGAGAATCTGACTGTATAATGTTGCATATTTATGGTTTTGGACTGAAAATAATGGCCTGTGAAGTGAAATGTGTAGAAAATAATTGAAACTAACCAAAGCACCAACACGAGTTAGTTGATGAACATGAAAATAAATGTTTAAATATTGTAATATCCTACTGCAGTAAAGTGAATGGTTTAAATGCTGAAGCAGTAAAGTAACTCACTCTTCATTCATTTGTTATGTTTAAATAATGTAATGTAATATCCCACATACTATGCCATCGCTGTGTTAGCTCAAGACTGAGCATGCGCAGACATATCTTTGAGGGCGACCCTCTAGAAAGTTTAAGATGATGTGTTTGCTATGGTTTATAAGAACAGAGAGTACAAGGCTGAAAAGTAATGTTGTTTCTAAAGGATGACTTCCAGTAAACATAAGGAGAGGAATCCCCTTTGGATTTTAACACTCAGTTTTCTATGCTCAACACGGCATGGGAAGAAGTCACCTACATATGGCTAGACGATGACATCACTGTGACGGGTCAAGACTGAACATGTCTAGAAATGCCTTTAGTGGAGTTGATATGACAATTTATGATTGTTTATAAGAACATATATGTTTATTGATGTAAACAGACCACCCTCAGATGTTGTGGGAGCAAGGGATTTTCACATGGGAATATAATGAATCTTGCTGACATAAGTGAATCCTTCAGGTCTATGTTATATCGATAGGGTCCTTGGGGCATGGCGGAGAACGTGCGAGGGGTTAGGTGTGAGGCTGTGACTGGAAGAGAGAGGGCCCACTTGGGGGCACACTTGGGGGCCCACTTGGGGGGAAAAGGCCTCCTGCAGGTGGTAGGGGTCTATGGAATTTCTGAAGGGGGGGCCTCTTGGGGACTTGTTCACTCCCAGAAGGCATAAATCTATAGACAAGTGTGTTACCAATCTGTGTTTGGACAGGTGACTGGATGTGAGGAACCACAGTGGGGGACCTTAGGGGACCTGTCTATTCCCTAAGGTCGTAAATAATTTCCCTGGGAATTCCGGTGGGGGTCCGGCAACTGATGATGCCACATCCAGTGATATCACTTCCGGTTTCTGGCAACACTCCTGGGAACTACCAGTGATGTCATTACGTCACTTCCGGCCATCCATCAATTTGACAGAAAGTGGATACGATACTTTGCTCTGATAGATTCACACCTGACTTTCAATAGTCATATTAAATACTAAAACTGTGTTCTACCATCTGAAGAACATATCCAGAGTGAAGGCTTGCATTTGCCAAGCAGACGAGGAGAAGCTCATCCATGTTTTTATCTCAAGTAGACTTGACTACTGCGTACTAGATCTGCTCCAATTACCGGGCACAAATTCCTTGTGTGTTTTTTGGACATACTTGGCAAATAAAGATGATTCTGAGCTCATTCAGAATGCCTCAGCTCGGGTTCTGACCAGAACAAAGAGGTTAGAGCATATTACTCCAATTCTAAAGTCTTTACACTGGCTCCCAGTCAGCTTTAGAATAGATTTTAAAGTTCTGCTACTGGTCTATAAATCACTAAATGGTATTGGTCCTCAATACATGAAAGAAATGCTAATGGGATACAAACCCAGAAGGGCTCTGAGATCGCCAGACTATGGTCAAAAAGTGGAGCAAAGTCCTAAGCAAATGTGGTGAAGCAGTATTTAGCTATTATGCTGCCCACAACCCACACCAGGATTGCTTGCTGGGGTTGTACTTTCTTTTGTGCCACAGTACCTGACGAAGTCAGCACAAAAAAAGACAATCTGCCCGTCAAAGTTGGCAATACAGTGTGCCCATACCCTGTGGACATCAACAGAAAAAGGGCGTACAATGCATTGAACACACAAACATAACATACCTGATGAAGTCAGCACAAAAAAATGACAATTCTCCCTTCAAAGGTGGCGCTATAATGTGCCCCTACACAAAATAAATGGCACAGGAAGACACTGAAATACTTAAATAAGCTTGTAAATGAAAACAAACAAAAGTTTCTTTGCCCATAATGGTGCTTACCTCCCCGATGAACATCAACAGAAAAAGGGCAGAATTCTAGGACCCAACTTAAAGAAGACAGTGTCACTAATTTGAGTAGGGGAACACAGAACAAACAAAAAACTGTTCCTCCTACTGATACATATATACACATTGGAGACTGAATTCACACATCAGGCAATATAACATTAAACATATTTTGTGTAATTATAATACAAAAATACTACAATAATACAAAATATTTCTAAGTGTTTAACTGACCCTGTTACCTTACATTAGTAGTTGATTTAATTTAATCATGTTAAAATGATACATAAAGCATTGCCTGTACATTCATTCATTCATTAATTTTCCATACCGCTTATCCTCACTAGGGTCGCAGGTGAGCTGGAGCCTATCCCAGCTATCTTCGGGTGAGAGGCGGGGTACACCCTGAACTGGTAGCCAGCCAATCGGAGGGCACATAGAAACGAACAACCATTCGCACTCACATTCATACCTCAGGGCAATTTAGAGTCTTCAATTAACCTACCATGCATGTTTTTTGGGGGTGTGGGAGGAAACCGGAGAACCTCGATAAAACCCACGCAGGCACAGGGAGAACATGCAAACTCCACACAGGCGAGGCCGGATTTTAACCGAGCCTGTAAAGCAGATGTGCTAACCAGTCTTCCACCGTGCACCCAGAGTATATACAATTTTCTGAAATTAAAACTTTTAAGTTAAATATAAACATGAATATTCTATAGCTTTGTTGGTAAAAATTACTAAGATAACTTTAACTGTCAGATCATTCTAACAGATTTCAAAACCAGGACACAGTAGTCTAAATTGCATACCCCAAATGATTAGCTAGCTGTGCCCTGGTTTGAGCCAGAGTCGCCTCCGCTCAGCACGACAAACAAAGTGGGATTAGCACCATGTGCATTGATGAAGAAGGCAGCCAGCTAGCTGCGAGAACTAATGTGAATTGTAGGACACATTGACCATCGACACTTCAAACATACGTCGTGGTAATAAATATGTACAGTTAATTAGATTTCCATCTTGGTAGGACTTTGTCTTTCATAGATTTCCTCTCTGGGGTCAATAAAGGATATCTTAAATTATTTAATGGCAACAGAATGATTACAAATATAACTGCTCCCAGTGAGAAATCTTGTTTTGAAAGTCTACTAAATGAAAGATCGACCAGCGGAATGTAGCACCACTGCATCACATAGTCCCAGTTGTAGGTGGATAGAGGCAGAAGAGTTGCTAGTGGATTGTCTTGCGAACTAGTTTAAGCGGGGTACAAAGTGAAGCTCATGGCTGGTGAGGCACTGGTGAGTGGTGTGGCAGCCTGACATTAAAAACTGGTAATAAAATAAATATATCAGCATTCTTTTCACACACTTAATATTTGGTCAGTTTAGAGTGAGTTTATTAGAAATTTATTTTCATCAATAGACATGCTGCGGCGGCATGGTGGACAAATGGTTAGAGCATCAGCCTCACAGTTCTGAGGACCCGGGTTCAATCCCCATCCCCAACTCTGTGGAGTTTGCATGTTCTCCCCGTGCCTGCGAGGGTTTTCTCCGGGCACTCCGGTTTCCTCCCACATCCCAAAAACGTGCATTAATTGGAGACTCTAAATTGCCCGTAGGTGTGACTGTGAGTGCGAATAGTTGTTTGTTTGTTAGTGCCCTGCGATTGGCTGGCAACCAGTTCAGGTTGTACCCCGCCTCCCGCCCGATGCTAGCTGGGATAGGCTCCAGCACGCCCGCAACCCTAGTGAGGAGAAGCGGCTCAGAAAATGGATGGTTGGAGGGATAAATCATCTTTTTTCCTCTATTTATGCCAGTGAGGCATAATGACAGACAGAACAAATGAATTGTCTTCTATTAGATGGGAGGAAGTAAATACAGTAATTAATGTATCCACTTTTTGTGGCATTTTTGTTTGTTGGTGTGCCGTGAGATTTTTCAGTTGTAAAATATTTTCCTTGACTCCATAAGGTTGGAAATCACTGCTCTATTCAGATCGTGTATTCTAATCAGTCAGGTCAAACCAACATTACATGACATAAATAATGGGTGCTAACTTACTGTAATTAAATTACTTTATTTTTAATTAAATTACTTCACCAACACCGGAACTTTGGAGCATGATTCGACAGAACGGCGGCATGTTTACGTACAACCTTTCGTGCTACCGCTAGCTTGTGAAATGGATTTTTCCGCCTATGGTTCTGAGTCGATTGTACCCCTGGAGAACACCGGCTTCCTTTGGTCACGAATGACGTCGAGACACTTGGCTTTTGGGCTAATTCAATTTATTGAACAAGCCATAGTGTCATAGCAGCTGGTTACAAAGCCAGAACAATAAAAAAGCCCCGAAACTCCTGGATGCCAGTTTATAAAGGTTTAATTATCTGGGCGTGGAATTAACCCAGCCCCTGGGTTTACCCTCCTTGAGCCGTCACCTTATCGTGGTGGAGGGGTTTGTGTGTCCCAATGATCCTAGGAGCTAAGTTGTCTGGGGCTTTATGGCAGGGTCACCCATGGCAAACAGGTCCTAGGTGAGGGACCAGACAAAGCACGGCTTCAAAAACCCCTATGACGAGTACAATAAATGCTTTCAGGTTTCTCTTGCCCGGACGCAGGCCCCACTTCGAAGGCAAGCGCTTGGTGCACCCATGCGGCCCGGCTGGGCACTGCCCGAAAGGGTAACGTGGGTCCCACTTCCCATGGGCTCACCACCTGTGGGAGGGAGCATAGGGGTCGGGTGCAGTGCGAGCTGGGCGGTGGCCGAAGGCGGGTACCTTGGCGATCCGATCCCCGGCTAGAGCAGCTGGCTCCAGGGACGTGGAATGTCACCTCTCTGGCAGGGAAGGAGCCCGAGCTGGTGTGTGAGGTCGTGAAGTTCCGACTAGATATAGTCTATACGCCCGCGACCCTTGTGAGGAGAAGCGGCTCAGAAAATGGATGGATGGATGGACATGCTGCTGTACTAAACTATAGCCCAGACTAGCAAGAATTTACTACATGAAAAAAAAAGGTGAAAAATAAGAGCGTCAAAACAATAAATGAAAAAAAAAAAAAAACAATGAAACTGACACAGCCATGCATACTGTAAAAGTTACCTGCAACAGTGAAATGTTGTGATTGTAAATGGAGTGCACTTATATTACACTATAACACTGCCAAAAGTGCTTTACAGAGGTTCACATTCACACACCTATTCGGGGTGCAGTGTTTTGTCAAAGGACAATTCGACAGCAGACAATTAGAGTTGAGATCTGAACCATTGACCCTTCCGTCACAAGACAACCCACGCTACTAACTGAGCACAGCCACCCATGATGAAAGCAGTGGTGGTGTTTTCTTAAACGGGGGACGCTATGTAATTTATTAGTGAATTTGTTAGGAGTGAACTTTGCCGTGCTTGATTCAGACATGGTACCACACAATGCGAATAAATGGAGATAGGCTCTTCATTGTTTATGCAGACTAATGCTTACCTTTAATAGATTAATAGTTTGTGTTTTGGTTAAAATATGCAAACTTTTTTATGGCAAGCTAAGTTTCTTTTTTAATTTATCCATCCATTTATTTACCACTTATCCTCACAAAGGCTGCAGGCCGCTGGAGCCTATCCCAGCTATCTTCGGGCGTTAACCGGTCGCCAGCCAATCGCAGGGCACATAGAAACAAACAATTATTCGCACTCACATTCACACCTACGGGCAATTTAGAGTCCTCAATCAACCTACCACGCATGTTTTTGGGATGTGGGAGGAAACCGCAGTGCCCGGAGAAAACCCACCAAGGCATGGGGAGAACATGCAAATTCCACACAGGGATTTAAACCCCGTTCCCCAGAACTGTGAGGCAGATTTGCTAACAAGTTGTCCCCCGTGCCGGCTTTTTGAATTTATGTAAATTTAAAAGGCTTTCTAAACTATATCATAACAAGTTGTTTTATAAAATGTACATACAGTAGCCTGTATAGATCCACTGTGGTCTGTAAGTTGCACGTGTAAATGAAAACATTGATTCATAATGCAATTCTGATGAGATTGCACTCATTTTTGTGAAGAAACTTCAGATTGCTCATAAGATTTGAAACAAATTTGCAGCAAGATGATAATCAACTTTCCTAATGCACTTGTAATTATTTGCACCAAAAAACAGGAAAAATATGTAACTGTCATTATTTTTAGCTTATTAGGCCACATTTTACACTACATGGTAAAATACTAAATATGAACACTTAATTATTTTAATAAATATTGATCAAGAAACATGACTCAAGCTCACCTCAGTTCACATTTCTCAGTACTGTAGCGTACATTGGTTTTGGATAAAAGTGTAATTAATTTTGGAAAAGAATACGCCGGAAAGCAAATGCCGGGCTTTACTTCTGGTTTAGTTTGACGTACGTTTAATGTTACAATCGAACTATATTTTGTCTCATATAAGGCACCACGTCTGTTTTTATATTTGTAAAATTTAGGAAAAGTGACGAAAAACCTCGATCAATCTCAGTACTTAGAAGGCTCGCTACATTAATAAAAATGAATGGTTCTCGATTACACCGGTTATAATATTTCACTCAAACACACAAAGGACGAAACAGGCAGTGGAATTATATGGAAAATTTAATGAAATTTACAGGGAACTATATGGAAAAATACAGTGGGACTTTTCTAAAAAAAGAAAATAATAATACTGGTTATAAAAAGAAAATAGGCATACGTAACGAACAATAGGACATCTTGTTTGGCTGGACTCAAAATGGGAGCGTGAAATTAGTTGAATCATAGTGAGGGAAAGTAAAGTTGGGACTCGTGTGAGCTCGCTAACTTTAACCCAGACTATTATGCACCAATTTGTACTTTCGAGTACTCACTGCAATGTTTTACTCATGACGTAAGTCACCTGGTCTGGTCTTTCTCAGTTGTCTCAGGAGGAACGGAGGCAGGTTTAGTTGGAGAAGATGCACAAAAAGTGAAAAAAAAAGAGATGCAAAAAGGAAGTTGTTGTCCCGTTGGGGTGTGCTCGTAACTTTTACTGCCGTTCGAACTTGTTGCGTGCCCCGCCCTTGCTCTCAACTGTGGGTGTAACTGGTAGGGGTGCCAGTAGTGGTTTCCTTGGGGGCCCCGACAACAGATCAAGGCTGGTAAAACAGATCGAAGCCGCATGGCAGGCTGTTTTGATCGGACAGCGACGCCGTCATGGTCTGGGGTCCTTGCCCACTATGGTGACAACAAAGGAAAAATAAAAAGGGGAGGGGGAAGGGGTTGCGCAGCACGGCAGAGCCGTGGCTTAGGTAACTTTCAGCATGAAGTTGAGAAGAGCAGAGCTGAGAAGAGAGAGAGAGGAAGTGGACGCCACAGGGTGAAAGTCTTGTAGCTGGACCTGTAAAACTGAAACATTAATGACACAGACATCAAGGCGTACATTTAGAATATTCCTGATGGTTTGTTTGTTTATTACAAACGTGGGATATCTTCAATTTTATTTTAATGTCCACAGGCAGTGTCTCTAACCACCACTGGGGGTTGATCGTGTTCCATTGTTCAACAGTCATCAATCACTCCCCCCCCTCCCCGCCAACCATGCTGTGCCAGTCATGAGGAGACTTGCAATCAGTTTTATGGCTCCAGATGATATAAACCAGGTTTCCTGTGTCTTGTAAAACAAACCGGCTGGTTGAGGTTCAGGAAGCAGGAATGCATAAGTTTATCAGTTCTTGGGGTTGCCGTTGACAACCGGGCCATAGGGCATAGTCACGACAGTGCTGTTTCCTGCAGCAGCCTGCACATACTACTCTGTGCCAGTGATGGTGCTGTTTCACTATTTCTGTCATCACCCAATATATTTTACCTGCATAGAAGAACGGCACTGAGAAACCAGCAGTGTAGGTACTTTATGCAATCAGTAAAACTAAATATAAAATATAAATATAAAAAAAATATAAAAAAATATATAAATATAAATATTTTTATTGTATTTATATATAGTATAAATACAATAAAATATTAAATACTTTAGCCCAGTGATTCCCGACCAGTGTGCTGTGAGAACTCTTCAGGTGTGCAGCGGGAAATGATCAAATTTCACTTAACTCATTCACTGCCAACCTTCCCAGTTAACATGGATATTTGACTTTGGTCAGAAAATTCTTATTTATGAAAAATAATGGATCTTCGTTCATCTATCCATGCCAGCGATGTAGAGTGACAGAAAAAATAAATGCTCTTCTTTTAGATGGCAAAAAGTACATAATTGACAGGTGAATCAAGTTTTTGTAGCATTTTAGTTTGTCGGTATGCGGTGAGATTTGTCAAATATAATTTATGTGCCCTGGCCCAATAAAGGTTCAAAATCACTGGATTTGGCTGACTAGGGAAATGTAGCGTGCATATCAAAAGTGTCTAAAAACATTTTATTGGAGATGTGAAGAGAGACAGAAACAGGCACTTGCCAATTACAGGCCTCCTCAACTCATATTGTGAGGGATTGGGCAATATGAGGAGAGGTGAGGCTGCTCGCTGCTGCAGTTTGCATCTCCCCTGTGTATTTGAACAGAAAATACGCCAATTCAGCAATTTTAACAATGGAGTCATGGACTTTATTGGATTAAAAAAAGAAAAAAAAAACAATATAAAGGACAGGCCAGAGAACTAAAATTTAAAATAATTTTATTTAATTATTATTTGTTTATCTTTTACTCTTGGATGCAGGTGAGGCTCTGCCTCCCTTGACTGCACGTTCCTGGTGGTACACACATAGCTGACCCATAATTGAGCATCTCCGACCCCCATCCAGTCAAAGTTAGCAAAGACCTAACAATTTTACGATGGCAAATCCTTATGTGTCGTCAATACAGAGTTTAGATGAGCCACAGGCTCCGTGACTGTGATGTTAAATGGAACAAGAGCCAAGTAGGAAGCTTGCTAAAGCTCATACTATCATCAGACACACATAGATGATAAACATGTCTCAGTTAGTCAAATAGCACAATAAAAATGACAAGGAGAAGAGTTTGCACCTGCAATGTAGTTACCAGACAAGCTGACAGTTAGCCTAGCTTCTTCTATTTCATCTTCTACCACTACTTTCTCTCCTTCTTAGCCTTTTCCTGCAGTCTGGATGTCCTGCGTAACCGTGCTGCATCTCACAGGTCAGTCTTGGCAATATGACAGACATCTGGTTTGTGGGAAGAGATGCAAAATTGTGGTTTGCGATATGGGTATGTCTGTGGTTTGCTGTGCTGGTCATCGTCAGTACATTACATGGCAAAAGAGCAAGTAAAAACACACTTTCCTTGCCATGTACATGGTCTCTCACATTTTAAAAATGATTTAAGATGTTAAAAAACAATGTGTGTACCCAGCTCAAGTTACTATGCAAGGGACTGATAGAGGTACCACGGTGCAACACAGTCCCACTTGCAAGAGCTCCTTCCAGGAACCCCTCCTTCCAGGAATGGTCTGAAAGGGAAGGTAACTTGACTTTAATCCAACCCTCTGTATGCCATCTGCAGTGGTTCATATCCCATGATGCAACAGCCTTTTTACTAAGGTTTGGTCACACTTCTTATCTCTCTAGAAATGCGTGTTTTCAGCGGTCACCACAGCTTTGTCTTCATTGCTCTGAGGAAAAAAGACTGCAACATCTGGAACTAATACAAGCTGGCATTCAGTGGGACCATAGGGCTAGGAGGGTAGAAGCTGGGGGTGGTGGATAGCTTTGGCCCTGGGGGGTTCATGTGTCCATGACTAGAAAATGGACTTGATTGCTAACAGCTGGCAGTCCTAACTCACCCTGTATCAGAGCTCACCTCTGATGTCAACCTTGTCAGGATCAAGGCCCGGCCAACAGCAGCCCATCACCTACGGCCAAGTGGGGGACATACTGAACGTCAGAGCACTTTCAGGGTGTATATTTACTTCCACATATCTGTTGTTATGAAATAAGGTTATGTTATTAACTGGGGGAACATCAGTGCAGCCGGTTGTCAGCTCATAGTGACGAGTGTAATTCATTATTTTGTCTTAACCCTTCTCCATTGTGGGTCAAGTAGTTTTTCGATAAAAAAAAAACCCTTCTGCTTGGTTTAATGACTCTAACACATATGATTAATTAATTCATTCATCTTCCGTTCCGCTTATGCTCACTAGGGTCGCAGGTGTGCTGGAGCCTATCCCAGCTATCTCCGGGCGAGAGGCGAGGTACACTCTGAACTAGTCACCAGCTAATCGCAGGGCACATATAAACAAACCATTCACACTCACATTTATACCGACGGGCAATTTAGAGTCTTCAATTAACCTACCCTCCATGCTTTGGGGATGTGGGAGGAAACCGGAGTACCTGGAGAAAACCCACGCAGGCATGCGGAGAACATGGAAACTCCACACAGGTGGGGCCGGGATTTGAACCCCGGTCCCCAGAACTGTGAGGCAGATGTGCTAACCAGTTGCTCACCATGCCTCCAAAGTTTAACATACATTTTAAAATTAAAACAAGTGAATTATCCTCCTTGATCTTCGATCTGTGAGAATGAACTAAATATGAATTGAAAATTTTTGTTAATAATAACACTAGGGCCGTCACTATTGAAAAATTTTAGAATTGATTGTTCTATCGATCATTCCATCGATACATCGAATAATCAGATAAAAATGTATTTCGTATTAAAGCTTGTTCTTTCGGTCACGACCCACACCCGGATACAAACAGCCAAAATGAGTTTCTTCTGCAGGGTGTCGGGGCTCTCCCTTAGAGATAGGGTGAGAAGCTCTGTCATCCGGGAGGGGCTCAGATTAGGGGTGCTGCTCCTCCACATTGAGAGGAGCCAGATGAGGTGGCTTGGGCATCTGATTCGGACGCCTCCCTTGTGAGGTGTTCGGGCTCGTCCCACCGGGAGGAGACCCCGGGGATGACCCAGGAGACGCTGCAGAGACTACGTCTTTCGGCTGGCCTGGGAATGCCTCGGGATCACCCCGGAAGAGCTGAATGAAGTGGCTGGGGAGAGGGAAGTCTGGGCGTCCCTGCTAAAGCTACTGCCCCCGTGACCCGACTTCGGATAAGCGGAAGAAAATGGAT
This sequence comes from Phycodurus eques, assembly GCF_024500275.1. Lineage (NCBI taxonomy): Eukaryota > Metazoa > Chordata > Actinopteri > Syngnathiformes > Syngnathidae > Phycodurus > Phycodurus eques. The sequence goes on along the minus strand of NC_084525.1, from coordinate 43,492,066 downwards.
GGATGGATGGCATTAAAGCTTATTGCAAATATTTTTTTCCGATTATTTCTTAACCAATTATTGTTGTTCATTTTCTTATTGTTTAATGATTAAACAAAACCAAATAAAAATGAAGCAATATCACATGAGAGGGAGTGATGTACTCATCAACCTTTTTGAAACTGAGAGCCACTTCTTGCATACTGATTAATGCGAAGGGCTACTAGTTTGATCTTGTTTTCTGAAGTTGCTTCAGGTTCAAATACATGTCGATTTGGACAATTTTAATTTTTTACTATTTTAATTTTGTTAAAGTTAACCAATGGCTCTAAACAATTAATCGATTCTCAAAATTGTTGTTGATTAATTTGATGATTGCTTGTCGACTAATCGATTAATTGTGAAACCTCTAAATGATCAAGAAAAACAATGTTTATCGTAAATTGGAAAAGAAAACAATTGTGATATTTTTTTGATAGTTAAACATACCCCGTTCAATTTGACCCAGGAACATTATTACTGTTCCTGAGAAAAAAAGATACGTTGCATCCAGAAACTACATCGCTTCAGTTTTTCCACAATCTGTTATATTACGGTTTGTGAATTAAATTAACTTTTTTTTTTTTTTTTTTTGACGCAAAACCCCAGAATGACAACATGAAAAAACATTGTTTGTGAAATATCTGTAATTGTATTGCTTTTCAAAAAAGAATAAACAACACACAACTCCTAATTTCAATGAAGTTGAGACGTTGTGAAAACCTAAATAAAACGGTGATCTAAATTAATTAATAAAACGGTGAAATAAAAACAATGATTTGAAAATCCTTTTGAACTTATATTTAATTGAATACACTACAAAGACAAGATATTTAATGTTTGAACTTTTTTTTTGTTCAAATATTTACTCATTTTGAATGTGATGCTTGGAACACATTCAGGGACCTTGTTTGAGGCATGGCAGATGCACAGCATTGCTATCTCCGGTGTGTGTGTGTGTTGCTAAAGTGCTTCAGCGAATCATTATCTACTAAAAGTATGAGTCCTGTCTTAGTGCTAGCCAATCAGAGGAAGAGTAGGGTGTGTTATCGTTCCATTCAGACAATGGACATGATACTTTTTTCCGGACTAGATAAATTTACATTGTTGTGGTAACACAACAGCCGCAGTGACGACGCAGTGAGCCGCTGGCTCTGTAGATGCAAACAACTGGGACATTTTAGGGAAAATTAACTATTTATTACTAGCTAGTGTGCTAAGGAGCTAAATAGCTTGCCCTGGCTTGCTCGATTGCGATCAACTTCTTTAACACCTAACCTACAATTCCATTACAACATGTTATACATGTTGTAATGGAATTTATTATACATTACTCGTGCACTCGCTGTCGTAGTCTCGCCACACTGCACTATTTGCATATCTGTTGTTGACCGATACTGGTCACTCATGCCAGAGTAGCATCGGCTCCATTTGCACACTGATTGAGGAGTATCTGCAACATTTGCACAACCAACATTGTCCCAGATTATCGCGATACTCGTCACTTTAAACCGCATACAGTCCTTGAAGTCTCGGCGCCCTTTGCACAATGGTCATTGCACCGGACTATTGCAATATTAGTCATTCGAACCGCTCTAAGTGCTGGAGGACTCTGCATCTTTTGTACAATTGTCAAAAAAAAAAAATGTTTTTGCACTGGCATTACCAGACAACTATTAACCCTATATTGCTCAGTGACTGTTTTTGTCCATGTCTTTATGTCTCAAAAGTGTTCTCTGTCAATTGACTGTCTGTTGTTATACTAGAGCGGCTCCAACTACCGGAGACAAATTCCTTGTGTGTTTTTCGGACAAACTTGGCAAGTAAAGATGATTATTTTTCTGATTCTGAGAACAACCTTAAATTATGAGACTGAGGAAAAAAGGGTTTGTCGTCTAAATTCCCAAAATTTTATTCACATAAAAAGTGATGTGGTTCCCCTTTACTAGATAAAATAGCTTGATTTATAACGTTGTAACTTAAAATTAAAAAAATAAAATTAAAATTTAACTTAAACCAGAAGTATCACAGGCGTCGCTTCCGGGTTATTCTTTACTGCTAAATTAATTACATTTTTATTTAACTCATATAGGCTACATTAGTAAAGACCTTCGCCAGCTGGAGCTGGTCAAAAAACAATGACATGAGGGGCAGAGGGTAACGGTTTTTAATAGTGATATCATTAAGGGGACCGTAGTCTATGCATGGCCTTTGGGTCCCGTCCTTCTTGGCCGAAAAGAAAATCTGGCAGCTGATGAAGAGGGGTGAATAAGTCCCACCTTCAGAGAGGTTTCTATGTACTCGGTCTGCTCTCTCTGGACCGGAGGCTGTGTACAGTCAGCCCTTAGGGACCTCAAACTTCCCCCAAGCTTTCCATCCATCCATCCATTTTCTGAGCCGCTTCTCCTCACTAGGGTCGCGGGCGTGCTGGAGCCTATCCCAGCTGTCATCGGGCAGGAGGCGGGGTACACCCTCAACTGGTTGCCAGCCAATCGCAGGGCACATACAAACAAACAACCAACCATTCGAAATCACAGTCACACCTACGGGTAATTTTTAGAGTCTCCAACCAATGCATGTTTTTGGGATGTGGGAGGAAACCGGAGTGCCTGGAGAAAACCCACGCAGGTACGGGGAGAACATGCAAACTCCACACAGGCCGGACCGGGGATTGAACCAGGGTCCTCAGAACTGTGAGGCTGACGCTCTAACCAGTCGGGCACCGTGCCCCCTCAGGCTTTCCAGTTTTTGCAAATAGTGGTGTATCTTGGTGAAAATGTCTGCACCAACATGACCCCCCAAAACTCACTCGATATCACCCCCTAAAAGTTAGCAAATTAGCCCACAACACCAGTTTCACCGATCAACATCAAATTTAACGAAAATGGTTATCATAACAGGACGCAGCAAGGCAGGGGTTTGACTTTGGCAAACTCGTACAAGACAATTGGCTCAAAAAAGATTTTTTATTTTTTTTGCCTACGCAATTTAAAGCTATAATCTGCGATTTGGCACCCCATACTGCTGTAATTCAGCATTACAACAAAGCGGCCCGTCACTTCGATATGATTTAGACAATGTTGAGTTAAACTGTCACCGTCTCTCCCACTCCCAACTCCTCCCGGGTGAATATACACCAACGTAGTGTATGATAGAGCTGTTTAAACCCAAGAAGTGAATAAAGCAGGCAAGAGAAACTGTCAATAGTTCAATATCCAGCGTACATATACTGTATGTTCTTTAACCACTGCGGTGTTACAGTTGATGTAGAGACACAAACAAACATTTCCGGCTTCCTTCTAAATCTTTCAAATAATGTACCGGTACAGTTTAAAATAAACATTGTGTTTTACAATAATACTTCAACTATATTTATAATGTACCTGTGGATAAGAAAAGCAAAGCCTATGACAAAAATGTATGCGGGCAGTATACGGACATACATTTGTGCCTCTCACCGGCTGCTCAAGCATCTTTTAAAACAATCTATTGCTCCCGCGTCCTGATTCTGTAGCAACCTGCTTCTTCCAACTACTCTGTCTTTTTATGGTTTACTAAATGTAATAAAGTAGAACATACTGTTTGTGCATCATTTCATGGAGACATCTATTAAAGATGATGTCACGTCATTAACGTGTCACAAATGAACCGTCTGCACGGGTAAATTATCACTATTGCCACAAATGTCCACTTTATGCCTTATATATTAAGTGGGAATACATTAAAGTCAAATATAATCAACACAGTTACTCTTTACAACTTTGCAAATGCAAAAATGATTGCAAACCCATCCTGTCCTCCTTGTTTTCATGTACTCAGTAATTATTATGACTATTTTATGATACAGAAACACAAAATAATATTTTTAGTGAGCGTTTTACAACAGCGCTCCGTCCAATGCTCTGCCAAATGCCTCATTGCTGTTTCGTCATTTCCTTCCAAGTCATTTTCAGTGCGCTACCAACTGGGCCAGCACCGGAAATGAATTGGGCATTCACTAAATACAACCCCAATTCCAATAAAGTTGGAAGTGTTAAACATAAATAAAAACAGAATACAATGATTTACAAATCATGTTCAACATATATTTAATTGAATACACTATAAAGACAAGATATTTAATGTTCAAACTGATACTGATTGTTTTTAGCAAATAATCATTAACTTAGAATTTTATGGCTGCAACACGTTCCAAAAAAGCTGGGACACGGTCATGTTTACCATTGTGTTACACCACCTTTCGGAACTGAGTACACTAATTGTTGAAGCTTCGTAGGTGGAATTCTTTCCCATTCTTGCTTGATGTACAGGTTCAGCTGTTCAGGTCTGGACTGCAGGCAGGCCAGTCTAGTACCCGCACTCTTTTACTACAAAGCCACGCACGGTGGAATTCTTTCCCATTCTTGCTTGATGCTCTTGCTCAGCTGTTCAACAGTCCGGGGTCTCCGTTGTCATATTTTACGCTTCATAATGCGCCACACATTGTCAATGGGAGACAGGCCTGGACTGCAGGCAGGCCAGTTTAGTGCCCGCACTCTTTTACTACAAAGCCACGCTCTTGTAACACGTGCAGAATGTGGTTTGGCATTCCATCCATCCATCCATTTTCTACCGCTTATCCGGGTCGGGTCACAGGGGCAGTAGCTTTAGCAGGGACGCCCAGACTTCCCTCTTCCCAAGCCACTGCATCCAACTCTTCCGGGGAGATCCCGAGGCATTCCCAGGCCAGCCGAAGGATGTAGTCTCTCCAGTGTGTCCTGGGTCGTCCCCGTCTCCTCCCGGCGGGACATGCCCGGAACACCTCACCAGGGAGGCGTCCGGGAGGCATCCGAATCAGATGCCCCAGCCACCTCATCTGGCTCCTCTTGATGTGGAGGAGCAGCGACTCTACGTATTGTGAGGGTCTGCTGGGAACGTCTGGCAGAATCCCCTGTCAGAAGGAGTTTCAACTCTCACCTCCGACAGAACTTTGCTCATGTTTTGGGGGAGGCGAGGGACATCGAGTCCGAGTGGACCATGTTCCGCGCCTCCATTGCTGAGGCAGCCGACCGGAGCTGTGGCCATAAGATGGTCGGTGCTTGTCGTGGCGGCAATCCCCGAACCCGTTGGTGGACAGTTAGGGATGCCGTCAAGCTGAAGAAGGAGTCCTATCAGGCTTTTTTTGGCCGGTGGGACATCTGAGGCAGCTGATGAGTACCGGCTGACCAAGCGGAATGCGGCTTTGGTGGTCGCTGAAGCAAAAACTCGGGTATGGGAGGAGTTCGGTGAGGCCATCGAGAAAGACTTCCGGACGGCTTCGAGGAAATTCTGGTTCACCATCCGGCGTCTCAGGAGAGGAAAGCAGTGCACCACCAACACTGTGTATAGTGGGGATGGGGCGCTGCTGACCTCGACTCTGGACATTGTGAGTCAGTGGGGAGAATACTTCGAAGACCTCCTCAATTCCACCGACATGCCTTCCCATGAGGAAGCAGAGTGTGGGTTCTCTGAGGCGGGCTCTCCTATCTGTGGGTTTGAGGTCACCAAGGTAGTTAAAAAGCTCCTCGGTGGCAGGGCCCTGGGGGTGGATGAGATTCGCCCGGAGTTCCTAAAGGCTCTGGATGTTGTGGGGCTGTCCTGGTTGGCACGCCTCAGCAACATCGCGTGGAGATCGGGGACAGTGCCTCTGGATTGGCAGACTGGGGTGGTGGTGGTACCCCGATTTAAGAATGGGGACCGGAGGGTGTGTTCCAACGACAGGGGGATCACACTCCTCAGCCTCCCTGGTCAGGTCTATTGAGGGGTGCTGGAGAGGAGAGTCCATCGGAAAGTCAAATCTCAGATTCAGGAGGAGCAGTGTGGTTTTTGTCCTGGCCGTGGAACAGTGAACCAGATCTACACCCTCAGCAGCGTTCTCGAGGGTAAATGGGAGTTCGCCTGACCAGGCTACATGTGTTTTGTGGACTTGGAGCAGGCGTTCGACCGTGTCCCTTGGAGGGGGGCGGGGGGGGGGGGGGGGCTGTGGTGGGTGCTTCGGGAGTATGGGGTACCGAACCCCCTGATACGGGCTGTTCGGTCCCTGTACGACCGGAGTCAGAGTTTGGTTCGCATATCCGGCAGTAAGTCGGACTCGTTCTCGGTGACGGTTGGACTCCGCCAAGGCTGCCCTTTGTCACCGATTCTGTTCATAACTTTTACGGACAGAATTTCAGGGCGCAGCCGAGGCGTAGAGGGGGTGCGGTTTGGAGGCCTCAGTATTTCATCTCTCCTTTTTGCAGATGATGTGGTTATGTTGGCTTCATCAAACCGTGACCTCCAACACTCACTGGAGAAGTTCTCAACCAAGTGTGAAGCGGCTGGGATGAGAATCAGCACCTCCAAATCTGAAACCATGGTCCTCAGTCGGAAAAGGGTGGCTTGCCCTCTCCAGGTTGGGGATGTGACCCTGCCCCAAGCGGAGGAGTTCAAGTATCTTGGGGTCTTGTTCACCAGTGAGGGAAGAATGGAACGGGAGATCGACAGGCGGATCGGTGCAGCGTCTGCAGTGATGCGGACTTTGTGTTGGTCCGTTGTAGTAAAGAAGGAGCTTAGCCGAAAGGCGAAGCTCTCAATTTACCGGTCGATCTATGTTACTACCCTCACCTATGGTCACGACCTGTGGGTCGATCCTGGATACAAGCAGCCGAAATGAGTTTCCTACACAGGGTGTCCGGGCTCTCCCTTAGACATCGGGTGAGAAGCTCGGTCATCCGCGAGGATCTCAGAGTAGAGCCGCTCTTCCTCCACATCGAGAGGAGCCATATCAGGTGGCTGGGGCATCTGATTCGGATGCCTCCCGGACGCCTCCCTGGTGAGGTGTTCCGGGCACATCCCACCGGGAGGAGACCCCGGGGACGATCCAGGACACGCTGGAGAGACTACGTCTTTCGGCTTTGGGAAAGCCTCGGGATCCCCCCGGAAGAGCTGGATGAAGTGGCTGAGGGGAGGGAAGTCTGGGCGTAACTGCTAAAGCTACTGCCCCCGCGACCCGACCTCGGATAAGGGGTAGAAGATGGATGGATGGATCCGTGCAAAGTGGATGTTGGCAGTGTTGTTGGATGGGCATTTCAGGTTTAATTGAATCGGCGGATAGTTCCTGGTTAACCCTATATTTGCCGGTAGCTCAAACGGTGGGATTTGACTTGGGACATGGGAAATGTCCAGGAAGCGGAAAAGATTATTGTGCATGAAGAAGGACGCAATGCAAAGCACGTATGCATGTTGTGAAAATCTGTGTTCTTTGACAAAGTTAAACAAAAAAGGTCCCCAATTAACCATGCGCCGACAGATAAACAAAAGGCTTACTTACATCCTTCTAATCACGCTGAAGTTTGCTCTATCAGAGAAATGTGCACATAAGACACACAGCTGCGCATAAACACAAACATCACAACAACAAAAAAAATAAAAAATAAAAAACACAGCTGTGCAAAGTCATGGCTGCAGGTTGCAGCATATAACAATCCTTTTAAAGATTAAATATCTGTTTGATGTTGAAACTGGCCGCATGGTGATGGACTGGTAAGCACATCTGCCTCACAGTTCTGAGGACCGGGGTTCAAATCCCAGCCTTGCCTGTGTGGAGTTTGCATGTTCTCCCCGTGCCTGCGTGGCCTTTCTCCAGGTACTCCGGTTTCCTCCCACATCCCAAAAACATGCATGGTAGATTAATTGAAGATTCTGAATTGCCCGTAGGTGTGAATGTGAGTACGCATGGGCGTTTATTTGTATGTGCCCTGCGATTAGTTGACGACCAGTGCAGGGTGTACCCCGCCGCTCGCCCGGAGATAGCTGGGATAGGCTCCAGCACCACCGTGACCCTAGTGAGGAGAAGCGGTTCCGAAAATGGATGGATGGATGGATGGATGTTGAAACTGTTAAAATTGTCCTATGTTTAACTTGAATGCACACTGATAATTTTCCCAATCTAACAACGTTGTTGCGGACATGCCAAGCAAAAGTTGCCACCCCAGGCTCGCACTACCGCCGCTCACCGTCGGGGTAGACGTTAACTCCAGAGTCATACGCAGACTCTAAACGGATTAACACAATAAACTATATTCAACAAGACACAGACATTTGCTTTCCCATGCCGACGCTAAGTGAATCACGTCTGCCTGGGTCTTTCAAAGCAGAGACCCAAGGATGCTGGGTTCGCCCCCGGACGCTAAGTTAATTAACTTCCCGCCAGTCGAAGGATTGGACCCACAGAGTGCACTTGCTGCTTGGGAGTTGGAACAGACAACAGCGACACCCATGGGCGACGGAACGACACTACAGACAGGGGTTCATAAGACAGTTTGTGACTTGGCTGGGAGTCAATATTTTAAGAATTTTACATGAACGCCACTAGTGACTGTATTGCTGCAAATTTGAATGTGTAACGTCAAATCTGTTATTAACTGAACCAGATGAAATGTCTCACCCCATGCCACAAATGTCACGTGAAAATGGTAATGTTCTCCACACCACATAACATTTGAAACATTCATTACAGGTATGAAAGAGGATGAGCGTGGAGCAATGCAGGATGGGGAAATGGTCTCGTTATTTTAAATCCAATAATTACTATTTTATTCCACTGGTTTTAAACCACGGCATGGCCGACTGGTTAGAGCGTCTGCCTCACAGTTCTGAGGACCGGGGTTCAATCCCAATCAATGTGTCAATCAATGTGTGGGGCTTGCATGTTCTCCCAGTGCTTGCGTGTGTTTCCTCCCACATCCCAAAAACATGCATTGATTGGAAACTCTAAAAATTGCCCGTAGGTGTGACTGTGAGTGCGAATGGTTGTTTGTTCGTATGTGCCCTGCGATTGGCTGGGAACCAGTTCAGGGTGTCCCCTACCTCCTGCTCGATGATAGCTGGGATAGGCTCCAGTGGCTCAGAAAATGGATGGATGCTTTTAAACCACAAAATAATCCTACAATGGAAAAATAACACCAAAAGGCAGTCCAGCTCCTCGGTGTTCGCGAAGGTGGTAGAAAAGGAGGGGGGGGGGGTGTAAACCCCCCCTTTTTGACCCGCTCTGGCCATAAAAGGGGCCGGAGCTGGGAAGAGTTGTGAAGTTTTTGGAGTCTTGGTGCAGAAGTGGCGGCCCGAACTCAGTCTGAGGGAACGGAGGCGGACTCAACGCGCCCTCTTCGAATATCATCTGAGAGACGTCCTGCCTGAGAACTCATCGGCCTCCTGTTTTTCCTCCCTCTCTCCAGTCAAATTCACCTGCTCGGACCGGGCCGGCCGAACACTAACGAGTCTGAATCGCCTGCCTCAAACGTGTTCCAGACACGTAAATCCAACATTGCGGTCTACTAAAAGTTTTTAGATTAGTGCATATTTGGGTTTATATTAACGAGACCAGGAGTCCTCAGCTATATGCATTCACTACACGCCCATTCTGCTCATCTCACGTCACAATGTTCGTAGATACCTTGTTTGTTTTGTGTTTGTCTGTGTTTTATCCTGTAGAAACCCCTTTTCATTATTAAATTTTCTTTAAAATTCACCCTTTGCATTGATTATGTGTGTGTTTGGGCTCGGAATGAAACCTCTAGAAAGTCTAGAACTCAAAGTATCTATAATGTAGCCACCTTCCGATAAGAGACTGATTACAAAGGTTTGTCGTCATTTCGCCACAAGTTAAACTTGTAAAAACATGACGTGGTGCCCCTCATATATATCAAATATCTTGATTTATAACGCTGTAATTTAAAATTACGATAACCCGGAAGTGAGGCAGGCGCCGCTTCCAACTCATCGTTTTCTTCTAAATTACGCAAAATCTTTACAAATCCAATAAACGCTACAACGTAATCCAATCAATATTATTATTTTTTACTACTGTTATCAGTAGGCTATCCGTTTTGAGGTCTTCAGGACTCATTCTCACTGCTTCATAAAAAAGAATAACTCTTGATCTACAATATCTCAGCGTCACATTAGTTCCTCTTTAAATCCTCAAAAAAAAAAAAATAATTTTCCACATCTTATTTTCCCCTGCAGCAACAGCTCACAATGCATTGCTTAAGTAGTAACATGCACACAGATACATACAGTAGCCACAGCGAACAACAGATCTTCCTGTAATCCATCAAACAACATACTTTCATCAAAGACTTGGCCAAGATTCCAGCATTTGTCTCTCGAACACCACACACATACCTGTACATAAACGCACCAACACATTGGTCAACAGCAGACCGCACATTCATTCACAAAAAGTTGTTTTTGTGCATAAATTGAACACACATCTTGCCAGTCAGATAGTCTTGTCTTCAGTATCAAATACCTTTAAAGCTTTTGTCGTCATTTTAATGTATGTAAAGCACTTGGTGTTACATTTTTAATGTATAAGAAGGTGCTATATAAATAAATTTGCTTTGATCATTTGATAGCATTCAAACAAAACTGTTGACACTGTGAGTGAAAACAAATCGTGGTTCTGAAATCAGTGTTGTGAATTGCGCATTTTCACAAAACCGATATTGCTCAACCCTCACAGTAAGTAGTTAACATTTTGCTTTTCACATTTGGGGTAATTTATTTATATCAGTGGAATTAACCATGAGTTTAACCAGAATTTTGATTTATCTAGTACCAAATAATAATAAACCTAATAAACCTAGGTTTATATCAAAATTTCACTCATCAATTAATTAATTTTTAATATTTTTTCCCAGACCAAATGCCCACGAGTGAATAGTTTCTCGAAACCTTGAAAAATTACAAATCGTCTTACATTTCCGGTGGTTCCTCGATCACTTTCTCTGAGGCCCCAAGCCAAGTTACACCATCCCCTGAGTCAGACCTCGCTCACACCAGGCTCTCCTGCTCCTTATAACTAAGGGACTCCGTTTGAAGGGTTAAAGCTCCCTGTTGTTCCTGCGTATTATACAGTGAACCGCGACCAGCGACGGGAGCTTGCTTAAGCTGGTGTTGAGAGAGTCACCGAGGTTCTCACAGCCAATTGTGAAGCTCAAGCCTAACTCAAGTTAGGCTTTACTTTAACAGTGTACCCTTAATAGATGTCAAATAAAACTAAAACCACGCTTCTTTAAGGCTGCTCTCTCCCATATGGTCCACGTACTTGAAATTGACCTTGGTAGAATTAGACGGTCTTGATACGACAGCCAGGACCTGTTAATGCATTTAAAATGATAGCCGAAATAACCTTGCAAAAATAGAGTTAGTTAGAATAATCAATGGCAGCGTTGATAATATTTTAGGTCTGCTAACATTGACAACACTGCACTCATTATTCTTAAAAAAAAAAAGGAAGGGACATTTTTCTATGCTTAAAAAAGTTAATTAAATTGACAGAATTTAGCAAGGGCAATGCTTGAATTAATAAAAAAAAATAAAAATAATAAAATTCACAAAAAGGAACAAATAATAACAATTTAAATAATAAAAACTCAAAAAAAGGAACTGGGTGTGAAACATCTAACGGTACTCCCTTACAAATGAGATGATGTGTTCCAAGCCGGCCCTTTGAGATGAAAACCAAAGCAGTCCAAAAACGTCAGTTCAAGGAGCATATTTGGTTACATTCAAAGTTTCAACAGATGGTAAATGAAAACAGTCCAAAATGTGAAAATCCAAAATCCAATTAAAATAAAAAGAACATTCCATTCAAATGGAAAAAAGAATATTAGATTGATCAGATCGAACATTCCTTAAACCTTAAAATAATAAATTGAGAATAGGTAGGGACACAGAAGAGAGAGATCTAGGACTCAGGCTCTGTAGTTAATGCTAAACTCCTCTATTTTATTCTAACACATTCCCAATAAGATATTCAATTTGTTTTTAAAGCTACATCTCTAATCATCCTGCGTCTCACACAAAAATAAAAGATTAAGCAGTGAGACCTCAATAGCTAACCTTTGAAAGAGCAAGAGCCTCGAAACTGTCAGTTTTTGAACTAAGATTGAGGTGTGCCTTGCCAGAGATCTTTTTTTGTCACCTTTCATCTGGCTATAAGACTTTTGGGAACAGTTGGAGTAACTTAAGGACGACTCGCCCCCATTTCATAAATCCTTTTTAGTTATGTGCCCTCTTGCCTAAAAAACAAGTCATGTGATGGAACTTTGATGGGCTGAGACTTTATCAGTTGTCTTCTATTTCCAGTATCAGCTCGCCTTATGTTACTTGGAGATAAACATTAGTTTCTCTATTTAGTTCCTCTCAAAATAACTTGTGTGTCCACTATGTCTCTGTTTAAAGTCAAAATTTCTCGTGAATGTACGCATCTGATCAACCCAGTAACAATGTATCATTCAAATCATTCCTTACTTCATCATCAAAATCATTTATTTTATCAAATGTCTAACATCTTATTGTTACTTCCATTTTTACAATAAAAGTTCCTAAACAGTTCATCAACTAACTCACACATCATTGTATATGCACAAATGATTGTGGGTTCCTATCAATTAGTTACCAAAATCCATCCATTTTCTGAGCCGCTTCTCCTCACAAGGGTCGCGGGCGTGCTGGAGCCTATCCCAGCTGTCATCGGGCAGGAGGCGGGGTACACCCTGAACTGGTTGCCAGCCAATCGCAGGGCACATAGAAACAAACAACCATTCTCACCCACAGTCATGCCTACGGGCAATTTAGAGTCTCCAATTAATGCATGTTTTTGTGATGTGGGAGGAAACCGGAGTTCCCGGAGAAAACCCACGCAGGCACGGGGAGAACGTGCAAACTCCACACAGGCGGGGCCGGGGATTGAACCCGGGTCCTCAGAACTGTGAGGCTGACGCTCTAACCAGTCGGCCAACGTGCCGCCAGTTACCAAAATCTAAAATATATTAAATAAGCTGGGATAGGCTCCATCCCTCCCGCGACCCTTGTGAGGATAAGCAGCTCAGAAAATGGATGGATGGATGGAAGCTGTTACAGGTTATATATGTTTGCAAATAAGAATTGAGCAAGCAAATAACTAAGGCTGTATGGTGACACTTGAGTGACCTCCACTATAGCTCCATCTTTTGGCTATAAATGTACATGACTGGTTGACTTTAACTTAGTAACTTTTTTAGGCACCATCTGGTGGATATTTGTAATTATACATTTTGAGTCAATTATAATAATAACTTCCTCAACATGCATCCGATTAACAATCCAATCATATTCTGTATTGCCAATTACTAATTTCATCCATTACATTATACTCTTTTCAGGCCTATCAGTGTCACCACTTGACACCCCGGTCTACTGTAGATTTGTTCAAGCAGTTCCAAACTGCTACACCTTAGGTCCCAGACCAAACATCTAAAACATCTAACACGGGGAATAGATCCTCAGACAATTACAAGTAATGATTCTACATTTCAAGTACTTCAATTTTCAATTTATCTTCGTTATCCCTCGTCTTTTGTTGTCATAACATCAAAAACAAACAAAAAACAACAACAACGCTGAGAGATCCAGATATAATGCTAATTATGTCAATTTGGACTGGTTTTGGAGTGGAGGAGGACATATTTGTAATTCAAAGGGATCTATCAATTATACTTCATAGTTGCATACATTAACTCCATAAGTGTTTATATTAATGTCTGGTGGTGACTGGTGGTGGTGACTGTACAACCCCCATTCCAATGAAGTTGGGACGTTATGTTAAACATAAATAAAAACAGAATACAATGATTTGCAAATCATGTTCAACCTATATTTAATTGAATACACTACAAAGAAAATATATTTAATGTTCAAACTGATAAACTTTATCGTTTTTAGCAAATAATCCTTAACTTAGAATTTTATAGCTGCAACACGTTCCAAAAAAGCTGGGACAGGGTCATGTTTACCACTGTGTTACATCACCTTTTCTTTTAAAGAAAAAGGTTTCTTTTCTTTGGGAACTGAGGACACTAATTGTTGAAGCTTTGTCGGTGGAATTATTTCCCATTCTTGCTTGATGTACAGCTTCAGCTGTTCAACAGTCTGGGGTCTCCGTTGTTCCATCAGCTGTCTCAGGAGTCCCACAGGCCAAAAAGGCCCGATAGGACTCCTTCTTCAGATTGACGGCATCCCTCACTGTTGGTGTCCACCAACGGGCTCGGGGATTGCTGCCACGACAGGCACCAACCACCTTACAGCCACAGCTCCGGTCGGCCGCCTCAGCAATGGAGGCGCGGAACATGGTCCAGTCGGACTCGATGTCCCGCGCCTCCCCCGGAACATGAGCAGAAACTCCTTCTGACAGAGGATTCTGCCAGACGTTCCCAGCAGACCCTCACAATACGTTTGGGCCTGCCACGTCGGACCGGCATCTTCCCCCACCATCGGAGCCAACTCACCACCAGGTGGTGATCAATTGACAGCTCCACCCCTCTCTTCACCCGAGTGTCCAAGACATGCGGTCGCAAGTCCGATGACACGACCACAAAGTCGATCATCGAACTGCGACTTAGGGTGTCATGGTGCCAAGTCCACGTGTGGACACCCTTATGCTTGAACATGGTGTTCGTTATGGACAAGCCGTGATGAGCACAGAAGTCCAATAACAGAACATCGCTCGGGTTCTGATCGGGGGGGGCGTTCCTCCCAATCACGCCCTTCCAGGTCTCACTGTCATTGCCCACGTGAGCATTGAAGTCCCCCAGCAGAACGATGGAGACCCCAGCGGGAGTGCTCTCCAGCACCTCCTCCAAGGACTCCAAAAAGGGTGGGTACTCTGAACTGCTGTTTGGTGCATAGGCACCCTCTCCAGGTCGGGGATGAGATCCTGCCCCAACTGGAGGAGTTCAAGTATCTTGGGGTCTTGTTCACGAGTGAGGGAAGAATGGAACAGGAGATCAACAGGCGGATTGGTGCAGCATCTGCAGTGATGCAGACTTTGTATCGATCCGTTGTGGTAAAGAAGGAGCTAAGCCGGAAGGCGAAGCTCGCGATTTACCTGTCGATCTACGTTCCTACCCTCAACTATGGTCACGAGCTGTGGGTCGTGACTGAAAGAACAAGATCCCGGATACAAGCGGCCGAAATGAGTTTCCTCCGCAGGGTGTCCGGGCTCTCCCTTAGAGATAGGGTGAGAAGCTCGGCTCCAGCACGCCCGCGACCCTTGTGAGGATAAGTGGCTTGGAAAATGGATGGATGGATGGTATGAATCAATTGCTTGTTTAATTTTAATCATTTCGGGTTATTATTTTTATTTTTAAAAAAAAGAAATAAAGGAAAAACCTGATTTGATTTTTTTTTGGGAGGATTTATTTTTTTAATTAACTTTTAAAATTTTGAATAATTTTTTCTCTTTTGTTTGTTTTGCCATGGGGGCACGGTGGACGACTGGTTAGCACATCTGCCTCACAGTTCTGAGGCCCCGTCTGTGTGGAGTTTGCATGTTCTCCCCGTGCCTGAGGGGGTTTTCTCCAGGCACTCCGGTTTCCTCCCACATCCCCAAAACATGCGTGGTAGGTTGATTGAGGCCTCTAAATTGCCCTTAGGTATGAATGTGTGCGCGAATCCTTGTTTGTTTATATGTGCCCTGCGATTGGCTAGCGACCAGTTCAGGGTGTATCCCGCCTCTCACCCGAAGTTAGCTGGGATAGGCTCCAGCAAACCCGCGACCGGTACAGAAAATGGATGGATGGATGTTTGTTTTGCCTTTTCTCCTCTGCCAAAGCCAACATCATTGTAAGTCATACAAGCAATTAATTAATTCACAAGCGTAAGTGTATTTAACTTCTTTACCAAAGTGAAATTAAACTGTTTGAATTAGCTGAAGTTCTAAATTGATATCACAAATTGAATTGACTAACAGCTATAGCCATTACACACAATCAAGTCAATTTCTTTGTCTAACCATAACTAAATGTAATTTGTTTATAAAAGCTTAATAAATTGGTTGAATTAGTTGAAATTTCAAATTCAGTTAAGCTGATTCGTTTCACTCCACTTAAGTACCCTCACAATTGGTTTAAATCAACGATTAAATTGACAACACCCATGCGTTAATTTGAATCTGATCAAATAATTTATGTGTGTAAAATTTGACGGTCAACAATTTTATTACACATTCGCGAACACATTTAAAGCTACATGATAAACCCTCACACCATAATTTGCAAATGCTATTTAATTGTTTAACAATTAATTACCCTGCTTGTACTGTCCATCTATCTCGAATTAGACGCACCGCTTAAACGAACTTACAAGACTAACAATCCTGTTGCGTACAACGTAGAGCTACTGCACACGCAATGCAATTATGGTGGAACTTTCAGAAAGCCCCAGCCAATATGACAATCTTGACACGTTAGAAGAGCTCGTGACCAATCGAACAAAAGAACTCATCACGGGCTATGCAGAATCAGTCAAAGATGCTAGCCTTGAAGTCCTTTAAACATCACACATTAGACCGACCGTCAAATGACCAAATACTTGAAGTGCGGGCCGAACACCAGAAAGCAACTCTTCCGCTGCGTCAAGCTTCCGGTGACATCCAGTGGCTCACCGAACGTACCGAAACGCTCAAAGCAGAACGCTCCAAAGAGATGGAACAGTCCTACAAGCTCAAGACACAGATGGTGGTCCAACAACGGCTCTGGGACCAAGGGAATGAGTTAGCCCATCTCCGGCGAGAGCTACAATTAACTCGAGAGCTGTCCGTCAACTCCCTAGTTCATCCCATCACTCCGGCCCCTGCTACAGACAGCCGGGCGGGGGCCCTCCCTCGCCAGAGGCGTCACAGAGCCCTACAAAACATTTCCAACCTTTGGGGGACACCGGGTGACCCCCTCACGTCAGCGTCCCTTTTTGACTCACCCCTGACTCTCCCTGGACCCAGCGTCGCTCCAGCTATGACTCTAAAAGACTTAGAAAGGTTGCGCGTAACATTTCGAGGTTCGAACCTAAACCAAACATGTCACACGACACAGCCGCGTACCTTAGAGACCTGAATTTCACCTTAAACAATTCCCTTTTGCTACCACTGATGACTGACTGTACCTTATTAAAGTTACATCTAACCGAGAAGTAAGTAGCTTAATTGAACTACAACCAGTGCTGGCCGCTCTCTGTCAAGCATTGTCTCAAGAATTTGATGATCCAAAGGCCGCAACCGGCTTATCTGCAACCCTCACCGTTAACCAGGGGAGATTTGAGACCCCACAAGCTTATTAGTGCCGATTGAGTAAAGCGTCCTTCGGAAATTTAAACTAACCAAATATGGAAGAGGACCAAAATTTCACCCTCCCTCTAAAGCACAAGACTCAAGTGTCTTCTTCACAAATGAACCGCCGCAGATGGAATTAGAGGGAGCTACGTGTGACACGCGTGCAACCCACACACAACGTTCTGGCGATGTTAAAGCCGACAACCAAAATAAATCGTTTAATCCAAACAACCAATCTCGGCCCGCGTATATCAATGGTCCCCGTAATCAACCGCTATCCATCCATCCATCCATTTTCTGAGCCGCTTCTCCTCACTAAGGTCGCGGGCGTGCTGGAGCCTATCCCAGCTATCATCGGGCAGGAGGCGGGGTACACCCTGAACTAGTTGCCAGCCAATCGCAGGGCACATACAAACAAACAACCATTCGCACTCACATTCACACCTACGGGCAATTTAGAGTTGTCAATCAACCTACCATGCATGTTTTTTTTGGGATGAGGGAGGAAACCGGAGTGCCCGGAGAAAACCCGCGCACCCACGGGGAGAACATGCAAACTCCACACAGGCGGGGCCGGGGATTGAACCCCGGTCCTCAGAACTGTGAGGCAGACACTCTAACCAGTCGTACACCATGCCGCCCAACAACACCAATCCAATGAAAATGGAAAATCGTGGAATGACCGTAACTCTAATTTGCGCCAAAAATACACATCAAAACAGGGTACATGCAACGACCAGCCTAAATCTGACTCGTCTAACTGAAATCCTAAAACGACTAGTGACAACTGGGAAAAGGGCCCCCGTGCTAACAGCTCCCAAAGGGAACTTAGTGTTGTGGCAGAAGAATTACTTGAGGTGGTCCGCAGCATGTCCAAAGAAAAAAAGCGGTACACGTCATTAAGACGAGGCCTGACTGGGTTGGACGGAGCCACAGAGGATGCGGCAGGTGAACTGGGGAAGCTCCGTTGTTCCCCTAACGACCCGTCCAATCCCTCTGTGACCCCGAACGACCCCATGACGTCCTCACCTCGCCATAACCTTGTGACGACCGGAGCCAAGAGCTCTCTTCTAAAAGGACAATGGTGCCGCAAAAAAGTCAATTATGTTGGTCACCTGTTTGGCCCGAATGGCATTCAACCCCAATCCAGCCGTATTCAGGGCCTCCTAAACATAAGCGCTCCCACTAATGTGTCCAGACTTCGCTGTTTTCTGGGCTTGTGTAATTATTCTCGGCAGTTCATTGGAGACTTTGCTGATATTGCGCACCCCCTTACCGAACTCCTGAAAAGGACACTCCTTTCATTTGGGGTGACAAACAAGAAGCCACGATTAAGTCCCTAAAAGAACGGCTAACCCCATGTCTTGCATACCCTGACAGCGAAAAAGAATTCTTTCTCGACGCAGGTTTCTCGGAACATGGCCTGAGCGCCAGTCTTTACCAAATCTACGACTGAAACAAGTACGTTGTGGCCTATGTGTGCAAAACTCTAAACGGTCCTGAACTTAAGTACTCTGAATGTGAAAAGGCGGTGCTGTCCACGATCCAGGCCATCATGCATTTCTTCAACTACATTGGAGGCTAAAAAGTGACCATTGACACTAACCACCATCCGGTTGCCTTCCTTAACAATCAACACATTACAGAAGGGACCGTCACCAACGCTCATATAGCGGGCTGGCTCATGGCGTTGCAAAGCTGCAATGTTCAAGTCCGCTGTGCTAAAAACTCCAGACTCCCCTTGGCATCGGGCTTGGCCGCCTGCCAGAATTATCTGTCTACCGAACTGCCCACAGAACCTCCCACCCCTGCATTGCCGCTGCCTCTTTTCACACGCCATCGTTATTTCGATTACAATGCGTCCCGCGACATGATGACGGCTTATGTGGATGATTGTTTCTTCCTCCACCAGGCGCAGCTACGTGCTGGCGTCGACATTGCATGGGTTGGCAACATGCCGTGCGAACCACAACAATTCCAATTGGGCCCACACTCCTCACAATACGCTGAAATTGCAGGCATCCTAATAACTAGCCATCGCAGTGAAACACAAAATCACCACCTTGGTTATCTGCACCGACTCAAACTATGCACGTCCTACCTTACCTTTACCAACGTGGCAAAGCAATGGGTTCCTTACATCGGGGCGAAAACCGGTCAAACACAGGGATCTAATCGTTACATGCAACCATCTAGTTCAAACAATATGCATGTCTACTTGAAGACAGTCCGAGGTCACTCTCGCATTCTGGGACCCGATAAAGTTTTCAACTGACTCTTTGGCAAAGCAATGTGCCCTTCATGGTACCCCATGGCAGTTTGACGTCTCATGGCTTCCCATCCCACCCGAACCATCGGTGACTGTAGTCACGTGGCATCGGGCCGCCTCCGTCGCACCTGTCGTCATTTCCGATGATTCTGCCGGCCCAATACCTTGCGCCCCTACGTCTCGTGACTTTGACTTGACCGCCCAACAATCCAGGAACCCGGCACTCGCCAAACTCTCCAATTGGCTCTCCGACTCTGAATCTAACCCAGTCTCTCCGGACGACCTGACTGCTGACCAGGATCTTGTGGACTTGTGGCTAAAAAGGGACAAGCTGCGTCTGGTCAAAGGCCTACTAGTTTATGTCCCCGAGGACCACTCCCTACCTAGGTTAGTGATCCCTCGGAGCCAAAGCGGGATGATGCTGACCTATGCCCATGATGCAGCTTGTGCTGGACACCGCAGCGTGAAAGCAACAACCACGGCCATGCGCCAAGTAGTATACTGGCCACACATGCAGAAAGATGTAGCGGCCTACATCAAAGGCTGCCTGGTATGCTGCCAATTTCAGCCAACCACAGAGCACCTCTCCAACAAAGAGGAATTGCATTCCCTTGGTCCTACCTCCAGATTGACTGGGTGGGACCAATGGTCAAATCGACACGAGGAAATAAATACTTCCTCACAGTCACATGTGCATTCACCAAATGGATATAGTGCTTGCCTGCACCAAACGACACGGTACAAACTACCGCCTAGTTGCTGATGAACCACATGTTCTCCAGATATGGGTCGCCCTCTCGGATCAACTCTGACATGCGGAACCCATTTCACCGGCGAGGTGGTACAAGAAGTGGCTGCTCCTTGGGATCGAGTCCAAGTTGCACATCAGCCACCACCCGATGTTGTCGGGGCAGGTCGAGCGTGCTAACCGCACAGTGGTGAGTCTCTTAAAATAATTTGTGACCTCAAACCACAAAGACTGGGATATAAAACTCATTGATACTGATGGCCATCAGAGCCACCCCACACGAGTCCACAGGAGTGTCTCCTTTTGAAATGGCACTACCTCTGCACTTGTTGTACCAACCTGGTGAGGCCAACATAGCCACCGCCTATACAACTCACCAATACATGAACGACCTACACGCCCATTTAAAGGATATCTCCGCCTTTGCCCAGCAACACCTGGGGAAAAGTGCAGAAGGCCAGAAGGCGTATTATGACCAGTAAATCTCACAGGATGAATTCCAAATAGGAGACAAGGTGTGGTATTACCTGTTTGCACAACCAGGCAACACTAACCAGAAAACCCTCCATCCCATATCTCATATATTCTTTCCCCAGTGGGCGGGACCCTACCAAATTGTGAACAGACCTTCGCCCGTTGCTTACCAAATTCAAATGAACAAAGACTGTAACGGCACGCTTTTAAAGTGGGTTCATCGCAATCAAATAAGGAGACATCGTCCCATGGTCCCTGGTGAGGAACCACTGAGTCCTCTCACTGGAATCCCGACGGTCCCAACGACAAGGGACCAGTAGATCCGGTCCCACAGGGATGCTAAATTGTCACAATCGAGGTTTGCAACACCAAATGTGATCAAGACCTGGACACATGATTTTAAAACTGGTTGTCCTCAGAGGTCCAACCTCAAGGTTTGGAACCTTTGAATCTAGACACCAGACCGACCCAAGTCAGTAAAGTCACCTACCTGTTCTTCTTTTGTTGCCAGGGAAAAAGGCTCCTGCTGCTTAGCCTCACGCTGTATCTGCTCACCATTACTTCACAACCAGAAATTATTTGGACGGGACCCACCTCTGGAATCGCCTTGAAAGACGAACTGGGGCTGCTTATCACCAACTGTTGGAGTATTCCTCCGCCTCTAACCGCGAGAAGTGTACTTGAAACACGTCAGGAATGCCACCAAAACTAATTTCCTCGGAGCTACTTCGTCCAGCAAAAATATCAACCATGCTGCCTCCGACACTACACACATGCTCTAACAATTAGAGAAACTTGCTGTCACTCAGGCCAACGTCAGTGGAATCTCCAGATGCTCAAAACATTTTGTCGGAGGCCTACTCATGGCTGCCGCGTCACTTGGCACATTGTTTAGCATAGGAACCTCCACAGTTAACGACATTATCTTAAATACTGTGAAGAAACAAATTGGGGAACTCCAAAGCAAAATTCCTACCATCCAATGCAGCATGGATAGACAAACCGCGAACCTCCAGTCCTTAGGCGAGACACTCCAGGGCACTATCCTGATCCTCAACATTCAACAGTGTCATCCTGAACCAAACTAGACAGAGCATAAGTAAACTGCTGTCGGTGGTCCAAATGGACTACGCTCACACACAGATTGTTACCACATTGATGAATGACGTGTTACGTGAAATATCTTCATCCATAGACAATTTAGCAATGGGTAGAATTCCTCCATACTTGGTACCCCTGAGCTTCGTCGAAAGCATCCTTTCTAAAGCTCTAGCAAGCCCCATTAGTCCTGTCTAACCCCACTTGGCTTTCTCTCTTGGGAGTTCCACCGTCTTGTATATCAACCCTGAGTTCTGAGAAATAGCCTTCCTTGTTACTCTCCCAATTATCGACTCTCGCAACATCTCTTGCTTAAAAGATGGAATTAACCTTGGCATCTGGCAGGGCGACACTTACGTCCGAGTCACTACTCCTGCAGTAGTCGCCTATCATGATAGTAATCCTGATCTGTATCTGGCACCAAATTTGCACAAGTGCATCCTCACAAAAGACATCCATTACTTGCGTCCCAGTAAGCCGTTCATTGGAGCTGTAGTGGATGGGATTTGTGTCCTCAAGTCCATGAAGGATGGGTCACGGCGTAGAGCAGAAGCTACACCTCGCTACCAGGTCACTACTACTCTCACAGAAATTGTTGGTACCAAATGGCTAGTCAACACACCAGCCCTAAGCGCAACTCTGAGTTACAACCACCACAAGTAGACTCACCCTGCCCAATCAAACCACGTGGCTCGACATCCACAAAGATCCCGATTTTGAGACTAACAAATTATCCCTTAACTTCAGCACATGGGAACAAAGTGGTATTGACCGCCTACATCACTTATTAAAAACTAATGCATTCATTTAATGTCAAAGCTCTTTGACTTTGTACACCTGTACAGCACTTCTGGTCAGTAGTTACACAGAAACTCTCCTCAGCTTTGAACTGTAGGATCCTAATTTCTCCTAATCTTTGTCTATTGTGTGATCTAAAAAGTATAGACCTACCAAAGAAACAAGCTCAACCGATACTTGTAATTTTAGCAATCGCTAAAAAACAATACTGTTAAACTGGAAAGATAAACGAGTCACCGACATCAACCAATGGAAAAATTATATACTATACTCATAGAGTATAGTATATAACACTAGAAAATATCTCTGCTAAAGGTAATAACCAAATAGATAACGTTAAGGAAAAACTGGTAACCTTTCACTAAAATGGTAAACTTTTATCCTTGATTCTTGTCTGCCTTGGAAATAATGTCACACCGAAAGGTAATGTGACTAGGGTTGGGCATCATTTGAATTTGAGCGATTCCAGTCCCGATTCCGGTTCCTCATTTCGATTCCGGTTCCAAACAATTCTCGATTCTGATTCTTTTCGGGGGCTAGGTCAAAAAAAAGTTTGATGGATTAAACAAAGGGTGTCCAAATTATGAACATCCATTTCTTTAGAAGCCTGCAGCATAGACTAAAATTAACATTTGACTGGGGGTTCTTTATAAACAGTATCAATATCAAACCTGTGAACTAAAAGGCAATGTGTGTGGAACTAACTCAATCGACTTAATATTCTTAAATCAATGTTTCAGTGAACAGTTAAATATAGCATTGTTAAAATAGTTATTTGGGACTGTTTTATCACGTCAAATGGTTTATATGTGCAAGTTGTAACTTGAGTTCCTGTTTTAAGCTTGTAGCCTTTTATTTTGAAGGGTACGCACTGGAACCCAGCATTTTGGCACGAAAAGTAACTTCACACAACACCAGTGAATTTTGAATATGAAAGTTAACCGAGACAGTAAGAAAAATAGTAATGAATGGAACCAAATCATATACAACGTTGATTCCTTTACCTACCCACCGATGAGGCACAAAGTTAGTGTTTATGTGAATTTTGTCCCAATTTATTGCGATGGAAAGTTTCTAGTTTGACCTTTGTTGAAGTTGTAGCTCAATGTTAAGCTTTTTTTTCTGATATCGGCTCTTACGTTGGTTTGAAGACAAAAATAAACGTGAAACGCTAACCCGTATCAGCTCTCGGTCCCTGGGTGCCGGTGAGGTGCCTGCTGGCCCCATTCCGCAGGAGTGTAGCCTCATACTTCACGAACTCTTCGCATTTTGTTTCACATTCGGCACATTCATATCTCATTTAGGGGGCTGACCCGATACATGATGATGCGAACGCCGGGTTGGGTCCTGCCAAATCTCTGCTGGTCTCTGGTCTGTTGGCTCCCCTTCTCTGCCCAGCCAGTCCTTCAGTTTTTATGCATCATACACCCGACAGTGTCCGGCTGGGGAGGACAGTCGGCCAGTTGCCTTTCTCCTTCTGATTTTAATGCACCACGTACATTCGCACATCCTTTGGGGATCTGGTTGGCCTGGGTGGAGGTGTCGGTTGCGGGTCATAATTGTCCCGTGACCGTCTTGACTCACCACCACCAGTCTCCCTAATTTTAATGCATGACACCCCACCACACATGATCACAGTGCAGTGATCACAGTACATGGTTGCCAGTCGGGTACCTGATAACCATAGTAATAGGGTGCGTGGTGGGTATTCATCATCTTGGCTTGACTCCTGCCCCCCTTTCTGCTGTCGGGCCACGGGGAGATGATGGTCCCCCAGCCTTCCTCTCGTCTCTCCTGGCACCCTCACGTCAATGTAGTCTGACCCCCTTGTCCCCTCCCTTGTGGGCTGGTGAGGTCACTTTGGTTGGGCTGGGGGACTGCCTTGGGTCCTTGGGATTGGGTGCCATGCCCCGAGCTGATTTCCCCACGGGACAGGCGTGCTTGCACAGCCACCCCTTGTGGGTGGAGGGGGCCGGGCACAGCAACTCCATACACCAGTTGACTAACATGCATGTGATATGGTGTATATTCACTAATAAGTTCCATTGACAAGCTACAAGCTTGCATTGCTCATGCTGGGACAACTAACAATAACACAGGTTGTATTAAATTATCAACTCACAGGTTCTTACAGGTGTTTAGACACTATAAAAGGATTCCACCACATCACGCATCAGTAGAGCTGCCTTGCTCATCTCCCACGTCCTGTCCTACCCAACCCTTTTCCGTCCTCTCCCATCTTGTCCTATTGGTTAACTGGTCCATCTCCTCACTGGGTGCCCCGCGCCCCTCGTCCATATAGATCGTGATTTGACTTCGTAATGTTACTTGTAGTCAAATATCTAGACTAACTATCGTTCTGCTGTGGTTGACACCCCTATTCCCTGTATCAGTTCTCTTCCTCTGTCTATCCCCTACAACCCTTTTCTGTCTGGCTGCATTTTCAATAAACATCAGAATAATTAAAAAATATTAATAAATAAAACAGTGGGAGTGTTTCAAACGCCCCTGTTGTACAACAAAACTGTTCCAGCACAAAAGGCATACAGATCCACCATTCTGCATGGCTATGCAGCTGAACAGGACAGGTTAAAAAAACAAACAAGAAGTAATATGATACAACATCACAATATCAATAGTTTGCGATCGCAGTTTGGAAATCATGGAAATAACCAAAGCATTAAGTGGTGAGCAATATTGACAAACTCTGTTTAATATTTCTGTGATACTCTTCTCTTTAAAATAGTATTTTTCTGAGGTAGACCGTGACAGTTCAAGAACATTATCATTTCCAAATAACAGCAACATCAAAAAAGACATGAAATAAATACTTTCATGTACAATATGCCGCAAAAAAAAAAATGAGGTAGAAGTTGTTACAGAAATTATACAAGAACAACGTTACAGATCCGAACAAAGTGTAAAAAGTGAAAACAGTTTTTTTTTCGGACAAAATACTCTTGTTACGAGTCATGGTGAATATTTGTGAATAATCACAATTTTGACTTTGAGTTCACTTTGCAGTATGCAGGCTGGTCACTGTGCTTGAACTGGTGTGGTGGGTGGACTGAAACATAAATCATAGCACTTTCAGGGAAGGCGAAGGGTGCCATGGTACGGGGGAAGAAGATATGACACCGCATAGCCACTGTGCCTTGTCGCTAATGAGACTGCATTGAGAGAGAAAAAAATGATGGCGGAAAGGAGGGGACAGAAGGAAAAATATTACATAATTCTCATTGGGTGAAAAGGGATATGACCAAATGTATTGGGACACCTGACGTTGAAAATGGAGGAAACGCTGATTTTACCTCATCCCAAAGAGGGAGGTGACGGTTCTTGGGTTCCTCTACACCAAACTCATCTAAACATGCCTGATAAAATAACCAAAGCTCTTGCTTCAACATTTAGTTGTCCAAAATCTTTACTGCGAGGGGTGGAGGGAGGTGTCTTGCCCAGTTTGTGATTGGCTGTTGATTATAAGTGATAATAATAATTGATTTGGTGGTGTGTCCCAAGACTTTTGTCCATTCATTGTACGAAGTAGTCCAGGGTGTTCCCCTCTTCTCTTCCCAAAAGTCATCTTTAAATTAATTTAATTGAAGACATCTAAATTGAGCGGCCTGGTGGATGATTGGTTAGCACATCTGCCTCACAGTTCTGAGTAAAATCCGGCCTCGCCTGTGTGGAGTTCCCATGTTCATCCCCGTGCCTGCGTGGGTTTTCTCCGGGTACTCCGGTTTCCTCCCACATCCCAAAAACATGCTTGGTAGGTTGATTGAAGACTCTAAATTGCCAGTAGATGTGAATGTGAGCGTGAATGGTTGTTTGTTTATATGTGCCCTTCGATTGGCTGGCGATCAGTTCGGGGTGTACCCCGCCTCTCGCTCAAAGATAGCTGGGATAGGCTCCAACACGCTCGCGACCTGAGTGAGGATAAGCGGTAAAGAAAATGGATGGATGGACATCTAAATTGTCCATAGGTGTGAATGTGAGTGGCTGTTTGTCTATATGTGCTCTGAGACTGGCGAACAGTCTAGGGTGTACTGCACCTCTCTTGCCCAAAATCAGCTTAGGTTAACAAAAGACAAAATCTTCCATAGATGTATACTCCGGTTTCCTCTCACATCCCAAAAACATGTGTGGTAGGTTGATTGAAGACTCTAAATAGCCTGTAGGTCTGAATGTGATTTTGAATGTCTTTATACGCCCTGCAATTGGCTGACAACTAGCCTAGGGTGTATGCCACCTGCAAAGTCATCTGGGGTAGACTCCAGCTTACCCGCAACCCTAATGAGGACAAGCGCAATAAAAAATGTATTCATGGATGACTATCAGGCCCCTCTGAGAGTAAACATAACAGCGATGAAGTGTAATGCTCTATTTATGTTGGCTTCACTTTAAAGAAAGACACACTCTAAAAACACTTTTACATTGGACTTTTCTGAAAGCTACACAATCTTACTGTTTCATTAATTAATTCACAAGCGTAAGTGTATTTAACTTCTTTACCAAAGTGAAATTAAACTGTTTGAATTAGCTGAAGTTCTAAATTGATATCACAAATTGAATTGACTAACAGCTATAGCCATTACACACAATCAAGTCAATTTCTTTGTCTAACCATAACTAAATGTAATTTGTTTATAAAAGCTTAATAAATTGGTTGAATTAGTTGAAATTTCAAATTCAGTTAAGCTGATTCGTTTCACTCCACTTAAGTACCCTCACAATTGGTTTAAATCAACGATTAAATTGACAACACCCATGCGTTAATTTGAATCTGATCAAATAATTTATGTGTGTAAAATTTGACGGTCAACAATTTTATTACACATTCGCGAACACATTTAAAGCTACATGATAAACCCTCACACCATAATTTGCAAATGCTATTTAATTGTTTAACAATTAATTACCCTGCTTGTACTGTCCATCTATCTCGAATTAGACGCACCGCTTAAACGAACTTACAAGACTAACAATCCTGTTGCGTACAACGTAGAGCTACTGCACACGCAATGCAATTATGGTGGAACTTTCAGAAAGCCCCAGCCAATATGACAATCTTGACACGTTAGAAGAGCTCGTGACCAATCGAACAAAAGAACTCATCACGGGCTATGCAGAATCAGTCAAAGATGCTAGCCTTGAAGTCCTTTAAACATCACACATTAGACCGACCGTCAAATGACCAAATACTTGAAGTGCGGGCCGAACACCAGAAAGCAACTCTTCCGCTGCGTCAAGCTTCCGGTGACATCCAGTGGCTCACCGAACGTACCGAAACGCTCAAAGCAGAACGCTCCAAAGAGATGGAACAGTCCTACAAGCTCAAGACACAGATGGTGGTCCAACAACGGCTCTGGGACCAAGGGAATGAGTTAGCCCATCTCCGGCGAGAGCTACAATTAACTCGAGAGCTGTCCGTCAACTCCCTAGTTCATCCCATCACTCCGGCCCCTGCTACAGACAGCCGGGCGGGGGCCCTCCCTCGCCAGAGGCGTCACAGAGCCCTACAAAACATTTCCAACCTTTGGGGGACACCGGGTGACCCCCTCACGTCAGCGTCCCTTTTTGACTCACCCCTGACTCTCCCTGGACCCAGCGTCGCTCCAGCTATGACTCTAAAAGACTTAGAAAGGTTGCGCGTAACATTTCGAGGTTCGAACCTAAACCAAACATGTCACACGACACAGCCGCGTACCTTAGAGACCTGAATTTCACCTTAAACAATTCCCTTTTGCTACCACTGATGACTGACTGTACCTTATTAAAGTTACATCTAACCGAGAAGTAAGTAGCTTAATTGAACTACAACCAGTGCTGGCCGCTCTCTGTCAAGCATTGTCTCAAGAATTTGATGATCCAAAGGCCGCAACCGGCTTATCTGCAACCCTCACCGTTAACCAGGGGAGATTTGAGACCCCACAAGCTTATTAGTGCCGATTGAGTAAAGCGTCCTTCGGAAATTTAAACTAACCAAATATGGAAGAGGACCAAAATTTCACCCTCCCTCTAAAGCACAAGACTCAAGTGTCTTCTTCACAAATGAACCGCCGCAGATGGAATTAGAGGGAGCTACGTGTGACACGCGTGCAACCCACACACAACGTTCTGGCGATGTTAAAGCCGACAACCAAAATAAATCGTTTAATCCAAACAACCAATCTCGGCCCGCGTATATCAATGGTCCCCGTAATCAACCGCTATCCATCCATCCATCCATTTTCTGAGCCGCTTCTCCTCACTAAGGTCGCGGGCGTGCTGGAGCCTATCCCAGCTATCATCGGGCAGGAGGCGGGGTACACCCTGAACTAGTTGCCAGCCAATCGCAGGGCACATACAAACAAACAACCATTCGCACTCACATTCACACCTACGGGCAATTTAGAGTTGTCAATCAACCTACCATGCATGTTTTTTTTGGGATGAGGGAGGAAACCGGAGTGCCCGGAGAAAACCCGCGCACCCACGGGGAGAACATGCAAACTCCACACAGGCGGGGCCGGGGATTGAACCCCGGTCCTCAGAACTGTGAGGCAGACACTCTAACCAGTCGTACACCATGCCGCCCAACAACACCAATCCAATGAAAATGGAAAATCGTGGAATGACCGTAACTCTAATTTGCGCCAAAAATACACATCAAAACAGGGTACATGCAACGACCAGCCTAAATCTGACTCGTCTAACTGAAATCCTAAAACGACTAGTGACAACTGGGAAAAGGGCCCCCGTGCTAACAGCTCCCAAAGGGAACTTAGTGTTGTGGCAGAAGAATTACTTGAGGTGGTCCGCAGCATGTCCAAAGAAAAAAAGCGGTACACGTCATTAAGACGAGGCCTGACTGGGTTGGACGGAGCCACAGAGGATGCGGCAGGTGAACTGGGGAAGCTCCGTTGTTCCCCTAACGACCCGTCCAATCCCTCTGTGACCCCGAACGACCCCATGACGTCCTCACCTCGCCATAACCTTGTGACGACCGGAGCCAAGAGCTCTCTTCTAAAAGGACAATGGTGCCGCAAAAAAGTCAATTATGTTGGTCACCTGTTTGGCCCGAATGGCATTCAACCCCAATCCAGCCGTATTCAGGGCCTCCTAAACATAAGCGCTCCCACTAATGTGTCCAGACTTCGCTGTTTTCTGGGCTTGTGTAATTATTCTCGGCAGTTCATTGGAGACTTTGCTGATATTGCGCACCCCCTTACCGAACTCCTGAAAAGGACACTCCTTTCATTTGGGGTGACAAACAAGAAGCCACGATTAAGTCCCTAAAAGAACGGCTAACCCCATGTCTTGCATACCCTGACAGCGAAAAAGAATTCTTTCTCGACGCAGGTTTCTCGGAACATGGCCTGAGCGCCAGTCTTTACCAAATCTACGACTGAAACAAGTACGTTGTGGCCTATGTGTGCAAAACTCTAAACGGTCCTGAACTTAAGTACTCTGAATGTGAAAAGGCGGTGCTGTCCACGATCCAGGCCATCATGCATTTCTTCAACTACATTGGAGGCTAAAAAGTGACCATTGACACTAACCACCATCCGGTTGCCTTCCTTAACAATCAACACATTACAGAAGGGACCGTCACCAACGCTCATATAGCGGGCTGGCTCATGGCGTTGCAAAGCTGCAATGTTCAAGTCCGCTGTGCTAAAAACTCCAGACTCCCCTTGGCATCGGGCTTGGCCGCCTGCCAGAATTATCTGTCTACCGAACTGCCCACAGAACCTCCCACCCCTGCATTGCCGCTGCCTCTTTTCACACGCCATCGTTATTTCGATTACAATGCGTCCCGCGACATGATGACGGCTTATGTGGATGATTGTTTCTTCCTCCACCAGGCGCAGCTACGTGCTGGCGTCGACATTGCATGGGTTGGCAACATGCCGTGCGAACCACAACAATTCCAATTGGGCCCACACTCCTCACAATACGCTGAAATTGCAGGCATCCTAATAACTAGCCATCGCAGTGAAACACAAAATCACCACCTTGGTTATCTGCACCGACTCAAACTATGCACGTCCTACCTTACCTTTACCAACGTGGCAAAGCAATGGGTTCCTTACATCGGGGCGAAAACCGGTCAAACACAGGGATCTAATCGTTACATGCAACCATCTAGTTCAAACAATATGCATGTCTACTTGAAGACAGTCCGAGGTCACTCTCGCATTCTGGGACCCGATAAAGTTTTCAACTGACTCTTTGGCAAAGCAATGTGCCCTTCATGGTACCCCATGGCAGTTTGACGTCTCATGGCTTCCCATCCCACCCGAACCATCGGTGACTGTAGTCACGTGGCATCGGGCCGCCTCCGTCGCACCTGTCGTCATTTCCGATGATTCTGCCGGCCCAATACCTTGCGCCCCTACGTCTCGTGACTTTGACTTGACCGCCCAACAATCCAGGAACCCGGCACTCGCCAAACTCTCCAATTGGCTCTCCGACTCTGAATCTAACCCAGTCTCTCCGGACGACCTGACTGCTGACCAGGATCTTGTGGACTTGTGGCTAAAAAGGGACAAGCTGCGTCTGGTCAAAGGCCTACTAGTTTATGTCCCCGAGGACCACTCCCTACCTAGGTTAGTGATCCCTCGGAGCCAAAGCGGGATGATGCTGACCTATGCCCATGATGCAGCTTGTGCTGGACACCGCAGCGTGAAAGCAACAACCACGGCCATGCGCCAAGTAGTATACTGGCCACACATGCAGAAAGATGTAGCGGCCTACATCAAAGGCTGCCTGGTATGCTGCCAATTTCAGCCAACCACAGAGCACCTCTCCAACAAAGAGGAATTGCATTCCCTTGGTCCTACCTCCAGATTGACTGGGTGGGACCAATGGTCAAATCGACACGAGGAAATAAATACTTCCTCACAGTCACATGTGCATTCACCAAATGGATATAGTGCTTGCCTGCACCAAACGACACGGTACAAACTACCGCCTAGTTGCTGATGAACCACATGTTCTCCAGATATGGGTCGCCCTCTCGGATCAACTCTGACATGCGGAACCCATTTCACCGGCGAGGTGGTACAAGAAGTGGCTGCTCCTTGGGATCGAGTCCAAGTTGCACATCAGCCACCACCCGATGTTGTCGGGGCAGGTCGAGCGTGCTAACCGCACAGTGGTGAGTCTCTTAAAATAATTTGTGACCTCAAACCACAAAGACTGGGATATAAAACTCATTGATACTGATGGCCATCAGAGCCACCCCACACGAGTCCACAGGAGTGTCTCCTTTTGAAATGGCACTACCTCTGCACTTGTTGTACCAACCTGGTGAGGCCAACATAGCCACCGCCTATACAACTCACCAATACATGAACGACCTACACGCCCATTTAAAGGATATCTCCGCCTTTGCCCAGCAACACCTGGGGAAAAGTGCAGAAGGCCAGAAGGCGTATTATGACCAGTAAATCTCACAGGATGAATTCCAAATAGGAGACAAGGTGTGGTATTACCTGTTTGCACAACCAGGCAACACTAACCAGAAAACCCTCCATCCCATATCTCATATATTCTTTCCCCAGTGGGCGGGACCCTACCAAATTGTGAACAGACCTTCGCCCGTTGCTTACCAAATTCAAATGAACAAAGACTGTAACGGCACGCTTTTAAAGTGGGTTCATCGCAATCAAATAAGGAGACATCGTCCCATGGTCCCTGGTGAGGAACCACTGAGTCCTCTCACTGGAATCCCGACGGTCCCAACGACAAGGGACCAGTAGATCCGGTCCCACAGGGATGCTAAATTGTCACAATCGAGGTTTGCAACACCAAATGTGATCAAGACCTGGACACATGATTTTAAAACTGGTTGTCCTCAGAGGTCCAACCTCAAGGTTTGGAACCTTTGAATCTAGACACCAGACCGACCCAAGTCAGTAAAGTCACCTACCTGTTCTTCTTTTGTTGCCAGGGAAAAAGGCTCCTGCTGCTTAGCCTCACGCTGTATCTGCTCACCATTACTTCACAACCAGAAATTATTTGGACGGGACCCACCTCTGGAATCGCCTTGAAAGACGAACTGGGGCTGCTTATCACCAACTGTTGGAGTATTCCTCCGCCTCTAACCGCGAGAAGTGTACTTGAAACACGTCAGGAATGCCACCAAAACTAATTTCCTCGGAGCTACTTCGTCCAGCAAAAATATCAACCATGCTGCCTCCGACACTACACACATGCTCTAACAATTAGAGAAACTTGCTGTCACTCAGGCCAACGTCAGTGGAATCTCCAGATGCTCAAAACATTTTGTCGGAGGCCTACTCATGGCTGCCGCGTCACTTGGCACATTGTTTAGCATAGGAACCTCCACAGTTAACGACATTATCTTAAATACTGTGAAGAAACAAATTGGGGAACTCCAAAGCAAAATTCCTACCATCCAATGCAGCATGGATAGACAAACCGCGAACCTCCAGTCCTTAGGCGAGACACTCCAGGGCACTATCCTGATCCTCAACATTCAACAGTGTCATCCTGAACCAAACTAGACAGAGCATAAGTAAACTGCTGTCGGTGGTCCAAATGGACTACGCTCACACACAGATTGTTACCACATTGATGAATGACGTGTTACGTGAAATATCTTCATCCATAGACAATTTAGCAATGGGTAGAATTCCTCCATACTTGGTACCCCTGAGCTTCGTCGAAAGCATCCTTTCTAAAGCTCTAGCAAGCCCCATTAGTCCTGTCTAACCCCACTTGGCTTTCTCTCTTGGGAGTTCCACCGTCTTGTATATCAACCCTGAGTTCTGAGAAATAGCCTTCCTTGTTACTCTCCCAATTATCGACTCTCGCAACATCTCTTGCTTAAAAGATGGAATTAACCTTGGCATCTGGCAGGGCGACACTTACGTCCGAGTCACTACTCCTGCAGTAGTCGCCTATCATGATAGTAATCCTGATCTGTATCTGGCACCAAATTTGCACAAGTGCATCCTCACAAAAGACATCCATTACTTGCGTCCCAGTAAGCCGTTCATTGGAGCTGTAGTGGATGGGATTTGTGTCCTCAAGTCCATGAAGGATGGGTCACGGCGTAGAGCAGAAGCTACACCTCGCTACCAGGTCACTACTACTCTCACAGAAATTGTTGGTACCAAATGGCTAGTCAACACACCAGCCCTAAGCGCAACTCTGAGTTACAACCACCACAAGTAGACTCACCCTGCCCAATCAAACCACGTGGCTCGACATCCACAAAGATCCCGATTTTGAGACTAACAAATTATCCCTTAACTTCAGCACATGGGAACAAAGTGGTATTGACCGCCTACATCACTTATTAAAAACTAATGCATTCATTTAATGTCAAAGCTCTTTGACTTTGTACACCTGTACAGCACTTCTGGTCAGTAGTTACACAGAAACTCTCCTCAGCTTTGAACTGTAGGATCCTAATTTCTCCTAATCTTTGTCTATTGTGTGATCTAAAAAGTATAGACCTACCAAAGAAACAAGCTCAACCGATACTTGTAATTTTAGCAATCGCTAAAAAACAATACTGTTAAACTGGAAAGATAAACGAGTCACCGACATCAACCAATGGAAAAATTATATACTATACTCATAGAGTATAGTATATAACACTAGAAAATATCTCTGCTAAAGGTAATAACCAAATAGATAACGTTAAGGAAAAACTGGTAACCTTTCACTAAAATGGTAAACTTTTATCCTTGATTCTTGTCTGCCTTGGAAATAATGTCACACCGAAAGGTAATGTGACTAGGGTTGGGCATCATTTGAATTTGAGCGATTCCAGTCCCGATTCCGGTTCCTCATTTCGATTCCGGTTCCAAACAATTCTCGATTCTGATTCTTTTCGGGGGCTAGGTCAAAAAAAAGTTTGATGGATTAAACAAAGGGTGTCCAAATTATGAACATCCATTTCTTTAGAAGCCTGCAGCATAGACTAAAATTAACATTTGACTGGGGGTTCTTTATAAACAGTATCAATATCAAACCTGTGAACTAAAAGGCAATGTGTGTGGAACTAACTCAATCGACTTAATATTCTTAAATCAATGTTTCAGTGAACAGTTAAATATAGCATTGTTAAAATAGTTATTTGGGACTGTTTTATCACGTCAAATGGTTTATATGTGCAAGTTGTAACTTGAGTTCCTGTTTTAAGCTTGTAGCCTTTTATTTTGAAGGGTACGCACTGGAACCCAGCATTTTGGCACGAAAAGTAACTTCACACAACACCAGTGAATTTTGAATATGAAAGTTAACCGAGACAGTAAGAAAAATAGTAATGAATGGAACCAAATCATATACAACGTTGATTCCTTTACCTACCCACCGATGAGGCACAAAGTTAGTGTTTATGTGAATTTTGTCCCAATTTATTGCGATGGAAAGTTTCTAGTTTGACCTTTGTTGAAGTTGTAGCTCAATGTTAAGCTTTTTTTTCTGATATCGGCTCTTACGTTGGTTTGAAGACAAAAATAAACGTGAAACGCTAACCCGTATCAGCTCTCGGTCCCTGGGTGCCGGTGAGGTGCCTGCTGGCCCCATTCCGCAGGAGTGTAGCCTCATACTTCACGAACTCTTCGCATTTTGTTTCACATTCGGCACATTCATATCTCATTTAGGGGGCTGACCCGATACATGATGATGCGAACGCCGGGTTGGGTCCTGCCAAATCTCTGCTGGTCTCTGGTCTGTTGGCTCCCCTTCTCTGCCCAGCCAGTCCTTCAGTTTTTATGCATCATACACCCGACAGTGTCCGGCTGGGGAGGACAGTCGGCCAGTTGCCTTTCTCCTTCTGATTTTAATGCACCACGTACATTCGCACATCCTTTGGGGATCTGGTTGGCCTGGGTGGAGGTGTCGGTTGCGGGTCATAATTGTCCCGTGACCGTCTTGACTCACCACCACCAGTCTCCCTAATTTTAATGCATGACACCCCACCACACATGATCACAGTGCAGTGATCACAGTACATGGTTGCCAGTCGGGTACCTGATAACCATAGTAATAGGGTGCGTGGTGGGTATTCATCATCTTGGCTTGACTCCTGCCCCCCTTTCTGCTGTCGGGCCACGGGGAGATGATGGTCCCCCAGCCTTCCTCTCGTCTCTCCTGGCACCCTCACGTCAATGTAGTCTGACCCCCTTGTCCCCTCCCTTGTGGGCTGGTGAGGTCACTTTGGTTGGGCTGGGGGACTGCCTTGGGTCCTTGGGATTGGGTGCCATGCCCCGAGCTGATTTCCCCACGGGACAGGCGTGCTTGCACAGCCACCCCTTGTGGGTGGAGGGGGCCGGGCACAGCAACTCCATACACCAGTTGACTAACATGCATGTGATATGGTGTATATTCACTAATAAGTTCCATTGACAAGCTACAAGCTTGCATTGCTCATGCTGGGACAACTAACAATAACACAGGTTGTATTAAATTATCAACTCACAGGTTCTTACAGGTGTTTAGACACTATAAAAGGATTCCACCACATCACGCATCAGTAGAGCTGCCTTGCTCATCTCCCACGTCCTGTCCTACCCAACCCTTTTCCGTCCTCTCCCATCTTGTCCTATTGGTTAACTGGTCCATCTCCTCACTGGGTGCCCCGCGCCCCTCGTCCATATAGATCGTGATTTGACTTCGTAATGTTACTTGTAGTCAAATATCTAGACTAACTATCGTTCTGCTGTGGTTGACACCCCTATTCCCTGTATCAGTTCTCTTCCTCTGTCTATCCCCTACAACCCTTTTCTGTCTGGCTGCATTTTCAATAAACATCAGAATAATTAAAAAATATTAATAAATAAAACAGTGGGAGTGTTTCAAACGCCCCTGTTGTACAACAAAACTGTTCCAGCACAAAAGGCATACAGATCCACCATTCTGCATGGCTATGCAGCTGAACAGGACAGGTTAAAAAAACAAACAAGAAGTAATATGATACAACATCACAATATCAATAGTTTGCGATCGCAGTTTGGAAATCATGGAAATAACCAAAGCATTAAGTGGTGAGCAATATTGACAAACTCTGTTTAATATTTCTGTGATACTCTTCTCTTTAAAATAGTATTTTTCTGAGGTAGACCGTGACAGTTCAAGAACATTATCATTTCCAAATAACAGCAACATCAAAAAAGACATGAAATAAATACTTTCATGTACAATATGCCGCAAAAAAAAAAATGAGGTAGAAGTTGTTACAGAAATTATACAAGAACAACGTTACAGATCCGAACAAAGTGTAAAAAGTGAAAACAGTTTTTTTTTCGGACAAAATACTCTTGTTACGAGTCATGGTGAATATTTGTGAATAATCACAATTTTGACTTTGAGTTCACTTTGCAGTATGCAGGCTGGTCACTGTGCTTGAACTGGTGTGGTGGGTGGACTGAAACATAAATCATAGCACTTTCAGGGAAGGCGAAGGGTGCCATGGTACGGGGGAAGAAGATATGACACCGCATAGCCACTGTGCCTTGTCGCTAATGAGACTGCATTGAGAGAGAAAAAAATGATGGCGGAAAGGAGGGGACAGAAGGAAAAATATTACATAATTCTCATTGGGTGAAAAGGGATATGACCAAATGTATTGGGACACCTGACGTTGAAAATGGAGGAAACGCTGATTTTACCTCATCCCAAAGAGGGAGGTGACGGTTCTTGGGTTCCTCTACACCAAACTCATCTAAACATGCCTGATAAAATAACCAAAGCTCTTGCTTCAACATTTAGTTGTCCAAAATCTTTACTGCGAGGGGTGGAGGGAGGTGTCTTGCCCAGTTTGTGATTGGCTGTTGATTATAAGTGATAATAATAATTGATTTGGTGGTGTGTCCCAAGACTTTTGTCCATTCATTGTACGAAGTAGTCCAGGGTGTTCCCCTCTTCTCTTCCCAAAAGTCATCTTTAAATTAATTTAATTGAAGACATCTAAATTGAGCGGCCTGGTGGATGATTGGTTAGCACATCTGCCTCACAGTTCTGAGTAAAATCCGGCCTCGCCTGTGTGGAGTTCCCATGTTCATCCCCGTGCCTGCGTGGGTTTTCTCCGGGTACTCCGGTTTCCTCCCACATCCCAAAAACATGCTTGGTAGGTTGATTGAAGACTCTAAATTGCCAGTAGATGTGAATGTGAGCGTGAATGGTTGTTTGTTTATATGTGCCCTTCGATTGGCTGGCGATCAGTTCGGGGTGTACCCCGCCTCTCGCTCAAAGATAGCTGGGATAGGCTCCAACACGCTCGCGACCTGAGTGAGGATAAGCGGTAAAGAAAATGGATGGATGGACATCTAAATTGTCCATAGGTGTGAATGTGAGTGGCTGTTTGTCTATATGTGCTCTGAGACTGGCGAACAGTCTAGGGTGTACTGCACCTCTCTTGCCCAAAATCAGCTTAGGTTAACAAAAGACAAAATCTTCCATAGATGTATACTCCGGTTTCCTCTCACATCCCAAAAACATGTGTGGTAGGTTGATTGAAGACTCTAAATAGCCTGTAGGTCTGAATGTGATTTTGAATGTCTTTATACGCCCTGCAATTGGCTGACAACTAGCCTAGGGTGTATGCCACCTGCAAAGTCATCTGGGGTAGACTCCAGCTTACCCGCAACCCTAATGAGGACAAGCGCAATAAAAAATGTATTCATGGATGACTATCAGGCCCCTCTGAGAGTAAACATAACAGCGATGAAGTGTAATGCTCTATTTATGTTGGCTTCACTTTAAAGAAAGACACACTCTAAAAACACTTTTACATTGGACTTTTCTGAAAGCTACACAATCTTACTGTTTCATCGTAAACTAGAACAAAAAGCAGTTTGTGCAACAAAAACGAAGTTCTGTAGCCTATACTGATATTTCTTGAAGACAATCAATATCCCACCATCAACTACATTCAAAATAAAGGATAGAAACATAAAAGAAAGACATTAATATATTCATATAAACAACGCCAATTCCAATGAAGTTGGGACGGTGTGTTAAACAAATAAAAACAGAATACAATGATTTGCAAATCATGTTCAACGTATATTTAATGATATACATGATATACTTTTCACCTGTGGGATGTTCCAAACAGGTGTTTGATTAGCATTCCTCAACTTTCTCAGTCTTTTTTGCCACCTGTCCCAGTTTTTTTGGAACGTGTTGCAGCCATAAAATTCTTAGTTAATGATTATTTGCTAAAAACAATAAGGTTTATCAGTTTTAACATTAAATATCTTGTCTTTGTAGTGTATTCAATTAAATATAGGTTGAACATGATTTGCAAATCATTGTATTCTGTTTTTATTTATGTTTAACACAACGTCCCAACTTCATTGGAATTGGGGTGGTAATAATACATGCATTTATGGCATCAAACATCAGAATATTGAAATACCTGAATTACATTCAATGTGACTCTTGTACCAAATTCAAGTTTCTCTCCCGAGGATAAAAGCCCAGCTGCAAAGGGTCTTTTAAGAGGTTTTCTCCTCACTTCTCACCAGAGACCCTAAAGATTACATACATTCTTTATTTCTTATTTCTGAGGTAAAGACATTTTTCCTGAGCATTTCAAACAAGACGACATAGAAAACAAACAGAAAAAGACACGATGTGCAGGTGAGACCACAGCAGTTGAGGAGGAATGTGCGTGCCATTCATTGTGGTGGATGTAAAATTTAAGGACAGCAATCCAGTGGGAATAAAACAACTATTTGATCACATTTAAGCGTAAGTGTTGTGGTGAAATCAATAAAGAGACGTGTAAAGAACATTTAACTGGATGGTGTAACTGTTACTGTATTTGGCGAGCAGCTAGCTAGCATAGGGGCTTTTGCCATCCGGTTTGATTAAAACAATTTGGCTTGTTGTGTTTTTGGTCAAAGAATGTTGTTGATCCCAAAGCAAAGATAAACACAAGCTTGAGCATATACATGGAAGTGGACTCTCAATAAATAGGATCCTGAGAGAAGCCGAAAAATGGGGGGATTTTCCAACCCTGATTATCCATTACCTTGGGCCACGTCATCTAACAACAAATCATTAATATTGTCCTGGACCCAGGCTAAACTGGATCGCTGAGCGTATCCAAATAGCTATCTGATTTTCCATTTAGACATTACACCACTCATAAAGGTCAGTTAACATTTCTTTTCTTTGGGTGAAAAAAAGGAAATACTGTGGATATTCATAGCCAAACAAATGCAGGTAAAGAGAATTTGTTCTCAGCTTTGTCGTAGCTTGGCTGGCTCTTTTGGATGCATGATTTCTATTTTTAAAAAAAACAAAAAAACAAGAACCAAACATTCAAGGAGCGGGTCAGAGTACAGTGACTGGCTGACTCCTCAGTGGTTATACAGCTTGCCCCACTCTATACTAGTGTCCGATTCTTTTGTCGTGCTGTGTGGGCACACCTTGCAGAAGGCATTTTCAAAGTCTGTGAAGGCTGGGGGTTTGCCATGGATGGCTCCAGCAGGGGCTGATGCAGAGGAGAGAGCCTGCTGGACGAGCTGCAGCAGTTCCCACACGGAGTAACCTTCAGTGC
The DNA here is from genome assembly GCF_024500275.1 of Phycodurus eques. NCBI lineage: Eukaryota > Metazoa > Chordata > Actinopteri > Syngnathiformes > Syngnathidae > Phycodurus > Phycodurus eques. The sequence continues at coordinate 43,451,985 of NC_084525.1, read as the reverse complement.
GCTGCAGCACCACGCTCAGCTCCCGCTCGCTCAGACTGTAGCCATGAGGTGAAAGCGCTTGCAGCAGCACTTGCCTACGCATGCCCACATCTGGCAGGCCGACGTGGTAGCGCTTGGCGAAACTACGATGGAGCGCATCTTGCAGCAGATCTGGCCTGCTGGTGGCACACACAACAATCACCAAACCTGTGCTCAGCTGAGCCTTCTCCAAGAAGTTGCGGAGTGTTTCTCTCAGGCCCTCCTCTTCCATGGTTTCCACTTGGCTGAGCAGCACCACTGATGGCTGCCGTGCGCCGGCCACCTGCAACACAGACCCCAGAATTTGTTCCGCCTCAGCCTTCCCTTTCAAGGTCAACAAGGTGCCACTCAGCCGGTAGAGGGAAGCTCCGATTTGTGAAGCCAGAGAATGAGTCAAGGTGGTTTTACCCCCTCCAGGGGGACCAAACAGCAGGATGCGTCTTGGTGGCTGTATCACTTGACTGGGCCTCAACACAGGCCACAGCAGGTCCTCCTCCAAGGCAACTTTGACATGGGTGAGGCCAGCCAACTCCCCCCAGCTTAGGGCTGGGCTGCAGTCCAAAATTTCCTTGTTAATAAGGTCCAACACACATGGATCCAGGCTCTCCAGAGTATCAAGAGTGGGACCACACAATGAAGAGCGTTTCTGGGCCTTAGAGCGCTGTTGTTGCTGGTGCTTCTCCTGCTGGGTGAAGGCCTGCTTCGCCACTGCGTTATCTCCTGTCATGCCAGCCGGAGGACTGTACTCTCCGGCTGGCCCATACTGAGGAGATACCAGGGGCTGCGAGGAGGGCTTGTTGGGCTTAAAGTTTTGTGGATCTGTACTGCTTGCCGAACTGCTGTAGCTGTTTCCGCAACACTCTGCTTTGTCACTGACGCTGTATGGCGAGTTTCCTCCAGGCTTCAATGGGTCATAGCTGAATTTCCTGTAACAAGCGTTGCCCCCAACTTCATTCTCTTCTCCAGCCATGTCAAAGACTTTTCTTTTCAACGCCCCACCAGACTCCGATGTGCCAATGTTGGTGCTCTGGTAACTGTAGCTGCCTCCTAACACTGATGGCCTGGGGGGAACAGGAGTGGGCGCTGGCAGACCTGAGGGCAAGAATGTTGCAGTGGGGTGGCTATAGCTGGGGGCAATGCTGTTCTGGGCAGGGTATGTGCTGGGTGGGTAGCTGTAGACAGGTGTGGTAGGGCTATAGCTGGGTACCAGAGTGTGGGTGGATTGGAGTGTATGAAGGGAGGCAGGAGGAAGTGCTGCACCAGGTTGTGGACAGTATCCAGATGAGAGATAGCTGCTGTTATAGCTGGAGGGGTAGTCGTTGGAACCACTGCAGGAGCTGCTGCCGCTGTAGCCGGAGTCTGAGAGGTTGCTGTTCACCACCGACACACTGCTAATCCCAGCAGGGCCAGCGCTCGTGGCCATACCTTTTGAAGTGGACAGGTTTTCGTGCCCTCCGCGGGGCACGAGAGAATAGGAGGCATCAGTGCTGTGTGTCATTGGCCAGGGCTCCAGTTCAGTCTTCTGGCCACTGAGGCCCCCAAAGGCACCCGGATCTGGGTAGGTGCCCACAGCATGTGCCCGCTCGTACGCTGAGTCCAGTCCACCGGAGTACTTCTCAGCATAGCGCTTCAACAGATTGGAAGCCGTTAGGGCGGAGATGTCGTCATTGGCCCAAGAGTAGGAGCTGCGGCTGCGACCGGAGTAGGATTCCGACTTGTCTGCCGGTGAGGAGGTGGTGGAGGACACGTCTAGGTGTTGCTCAGGCCACTGGCTGAGGGGCTGGGCATGCTCTGGATTCCAGTGCATCTTTAATAAGCCTGACAAAAAAGAAATTAGTCATTATAATTGTGTTCAAAAATGTTTTGCTTTTCTTTGAAATTCTTTGCTAAGGAACATTCCCATCAAACTGCTTCCTTATGATAGGAGGCACAGTGCAAATAAAAAAAAATGTAATAGCAGTCTGGAAAAAGTAATGACATGGTAACATTGTTTTGTTTGTGGGATTCCCTCCACGCTCAAAAATTGAAAGGTGTCATATGAGCATTGCTCAATAAAATGTAAATTCTAACAAAAAACTCAAACCAGACAAATATATAAATAGTACCCAAAATGCACTTTATCTTTTGCCAGTCATCTTCTAAGGTATAAAATCAACATAGCTGTCCATGTGTCTAGCTAGTGGGAGCGAAACTATTGTTGTGTGTTTTGTTCATGTGTGTGTGTGTTATTATTTGGCTGTAAACAGGCTTTCTTTTGAATTTTGGGGGATGGTGTGTGGAGGGATCGGCCGTGGCCCGGGTTAACAACGTCCGCCACCGGTGCCGTCAGCCTGCAGGGCGCCGGTGGAAATGCAGCTACCGTGGGTCGAAGAAGAAGAAGAGGTGGAAAGCGGGTTCTTTGGCAGAAAGAGAAGAGGAAAGCACAGAGCCTAGAACTGAATATGGGGACTTTCAATGTTGGGACTGGCAGGAAAATCTTGGGAGTTGGTTGACATGATGATTAGGAGAAAGGTTGATATATTGTGTGTTCAGGAGACCAGGTGGAAAGGCAGTAAGGCTAGAAGTTTAGGGCCAGGGTTTAAATTATTTTACCATGGTGTAGATGGGAAGAGAAATGGAGTCGGGGTTATTTTAAAAGAAGAGTTGGCTAAGAATGTCTTGGAGCTGGAAAGAGTATCAGATCGAGTGATGAGGCTGAAACTTGAAATTGAGGGTGTTATGTGTAATGTCATTAGTGGCTATGCCCCACAGGTAGGATGTGACCTAGAGGTGAAAAAGAAATTCTGGAAGGAGCTAGACGAAGTAGTTCTGAGCATCCCAGACAGAGAGAGAGTCGATATTGGTGCAGATTGTAATGGACATGTTGAATGAAATAGGGGTGATGAAGAAGTGATGCGTAAGTACAACATACAGGAAAGGAACTTGGAGGGACAGATGGTGGGAGATTTTTCAAAAAGGATGCAAAAGGCTGTCATGACCACTTTTTTCCAGAATAGGCAGTAACATAGGGTGACCTACAAGAGCAGAGGTAGAAGCACGCAGGTGGATTTTGTGATGTAATCTGAAGCAGGTTACCGACTGTAAAGTAGTGGTATGGGAGAGTGTGGCAAGAAAGCATAGGAAGGTGGCGTGTAAGATGAGTCTGGTGGTGGGGAGGAAGATTAGGAAAACAAAGGCAGCGCAGGGAACCATGTGATGGATGCTGAGACAGGATGAGTGTTGTGCAGCTTTTCGGGAAGAGGTGAGACAGGCTCTTGGTGGACAGGAGGAGCTTCCAGAAGACTGGACCACTGCAGCCAAGGTGATCAGAGAGGCAGGCAGGAGAGTAATTGGTGTATGGTGTATCTTCTGGCAGGAAAGGAGAGAAGGAGACTTGGTGGTGGAACCTCACAGTACAGGAAATCATACAAGGAAAAAGGTTAGCTAAGAAGAAGTGGGACACTGAGAGGACCGAGGAGAGGCGAAAGGAATACATTGAGATGCGACATAAGGCAAAGGTAGAGGTGGCAAAGGCCAAACAAGAGGAATATGATGACATGTATGCCAGGTTGGATACTAACGAAGGAGAAAAGGATCAAAACAGGTTGGCCAGACTGAGGGATAGAGATGGGAAGGATGTGCAGTAGGTTAGGGTGATTAAGGATAGAGATGGAAATATGTTGACTGGTGCCAGCAATGTGCTAGATAGACGGAAAGAATACTTCGAGGAGTTGATGAATGAGGTAAATGAGAGAGAAGGGAGAGTAGAAGAGGCAAGTGTGGGGGGCCAGGAAGTGGCAATGATTACTAAAGGGGAAGTTAGAAAGGCATACAAGAGGATGAAAAATGGAAAGGCAGTTGGTTCTGATGACATTCCTGTGGAGGTATGGAAGCATCGAGGAGAGGTGGCTGTGGAATTTTTTACTAGCTTGTTCAATAGCAATCTAGCGCGTGAGAAGATACCTGAGGAATGGAGGAAAAGTGTGCTGGTGCCCATTTTTAAGAACAAGGGTGATGTGCAGAGCTGTGGGAACTATAGAGGAATAAAGTTGATGAGCCACACAATGAAGTTGTGGGAAAGAGTAGTGGAGGCTAGACTCAGGACAGAAGTGAGTATTTGCGAGCAACAGTATGGTTTCATGCCCAAAAAGAGTACAGCAGATGCATTATTTGCATTGAGGATGTTGATGGAAAAGTACAGAGAACGTCAGAAGGAGCTACATTGTGTCTTTGTAGATCTAGAGAAAGCCCATGACAGAGTACCCAGAGAGGAACTGTGGTACTGCATGCAGAAGTCTGGACTGGCATAGAAGTATTTTAGAATAATACAGGACATGTACGGGGGCAGCAGAACAGTGGTGAGGTGTGCTGTAGGTGTGACAGACACATTTAAGGTGGAGGTGGGAATGCATCAGGGATCAGCCCTGAGCCCCTTCCTGTTTGCAGTGGTGATGGATAGGCTGACAGATGAGGTTAGACGGGAATCCCCGTGGACCATGATATTTGCAGATGACATTGTGATCTGCAGTGAAAGCAGGGAACAGGTGGAGGAACAGTTAGAAAGATGGAGGCATGCACTGGAAAGCAGAGGAATGAAGATTAGCCGAAGTAAAACAGAATATATATGTGCATGAATGAGAGGGGTGTTGGGGGAAGAGTGAGGCTCCAGGGAGAAGAGATAGCAAGCGTGGAGGACTTTAAATACTTGGGGTCAACCGTCCAGAGCAATGGTGAGTGTGGTCAGGAAGTGAAGAAACGGGTCCAAGCAGGTGTGAACGGGTGGAGGAAGGTGTCAGGTGTGTTATGTGACAGAAGTCTCTGCTAGGAAGAAGGGCAAAGTTTATAAAAGAGTGGTGAGGCCAGCTATGATGTACGGATTAGAGACTGGCACTGAAAAGACAACAGGAAGCAGAGCTGGAGGTGGCGGAAATGAAGATGTTGAGGTTCTCTTTTGAAGAGAATATAGAGTTTCAGTGGGTAACTGGTTTGGAGGATAGACAAGGATGTTTATTGGAGTATAGCATGCGTGGCATAAATGAAGATGTTGAGGTTCGCTCTTGGGGTGACCGGGTTGGATAAAATTAGAAATGAGCTCATCAGAGGGACAGCCAAGGTTTGATGTTTTGGAGACAAAGTTAGAGAGAGAGCAGACTTCGATGGTTTGGACACGTCCAGAGGAGAAATAGTGAGTATATTCGTAGAAGGATGATGAGGATGGCGCTGCCAGGCAAGAGAGCAAGAGGAAGACCAAAGAGAAGGTTGATGGATGTCGTGAGGGAAGACATGAGGGCAGTTGGTGTTCAAGAGGAGGATGCAGGAGATAGGCTTACATGGAAAAGGATGAAGCCCTGCGACGACCCCTAAAGGGACAAGCCGAAAGGAAAATAAGAACAGTGTGTGGAGGGGTACACAAACCCTGTCAGGATGTTAAAGGGGGAGCATGGCTTCAAAGCTCTGTGGGGGGAAAAAAATGCTGTTCAAAAAGACAAAACGGCTCTGTATTTCCTCTATGGGTTTTCTCTGGGTACTCTGGCTTCCTCCCACATTCTAAAAACATGGATTTTAGGTTGAATGAAGACTCTAAATTGTTCATACGGTAGGCGTGAATGTGAGTGTGAATGCTAATTTCTCAAATGTGCCCTGTGATTGACTGGCGTCCAGTCCACGGTGTACCTGCCTTTCGTTCAAAGTCAGCTTTAATCGACTCAAGGTACGTCGTGATTTGCTTTGGGCTTTTGCAGCACCACTATCCTGCGCTACCTAGCAAACACTGCTCACTTTTCTCAGAGAAAAAGAGGATGCTGCAGGTGAAGAGGGGGGGAAATTGGGGCATGGGTGAAAGCAGGTCTGCAAGCTGTATATGCTGCTGTGCAGTTTTCCCATCATATGTTGGAGCACTGATAAGATCCCGCCACAATTTTCTGAATACTGTCAGCATCTGCAGGTTTCCCAGAGGAGCAATTGTTATCTTCCAGAGCATGCTGCCCTGAATGTCTCCTCTCTCTGCCCTGCACCCCTATTTACCACCCACCAATACACCCACCCACCCACCCAGCATACAACAGAGCTCCACAGGCCCCAAGGTCGGCTGGACAGAGTGAGGGGATGGAAGGTGGAGGGTGAGTGTGCTGGTGGACAGTGGTTCGAGAGATTGAGAAAGAAAGATGCGGTGGTTGGGTTTGGAAGTGCATCATAGTGTGCTATTAATCAGCACAGTCTCCCATCGAAAATTGGAAAAGTGGAATGTCTGTTCTTGTGGCCAAAGCACATTGCTTTGACTTTGACTGGAAAGTATGTTTAATCAATGGATCCCACTGCAAGTGTGTGATTTTCTGGAACAAAATAACAGCACAGCGGATGAGGGGGCCACGAGCGTTTACCTGCATGCCTCACAAAAAAGGTCTATCAAAAGTTTTTTTTTTAATATATATATCACCACTAACTGCAGTGTAGTGGTACACTCGCCTGACTTTGGTGCGGGCAACGTGGGATCAGTTCCCACTCAGTGACGGTGCAAATGTGAGTGTGAATGGTTGTCCGTGTCTATATGTGCCTGCGACTGACTGGCGACCAGTTCAGGGTGTAGTCTGCCTTTCGCCCAAAGTCAGCTGGGATAGGCTCCAGCGTCCCGCGACCCTAACCAGGATAAGCGGTGTTGAAAATGGATGGATGGATGGAACTCTAACTGCGGCGGCACGGTGGGCGACTGGTTAGCACATCTGCCTCACAGTTCTGAGGACCAGGGTTCAAATTCCGGCTCCGCCTGTGTGGAGTTTGCATGTTCTCCCTGTGCCTGCGTGGGTTTTCTCCGGGTACTCTGGTTTCCTCCCACATCCCATAAACATGCGTGGTAGGTTGATTGAAGACTCTAAATTGGCCGTAGGTGTGAATGTGAGTGCGAATGGTTGTTTGTTTCCCTGTTTGTGTCCTGCGATTGGCTGGCGACCGGTTTAGGGTGTACCCCGCCTCTTGCCCGAAGATAGCTGGGATAGGCTCCAGCACACCCGTGATCCTAGTGAGGATAAGCGTTACAGAAAATGGATGGATGGAACTCTAACTACATTCACTCTGTGTGCCGACTTGCAAACGTTATCACAACTACTTCATAAAGACTTGTGCTACCTCATGCTGAGGTACTAGCTTGACATTCCACACATAGCTTGGCATTATTGATCTGTCACAAATTAGCCTGAGGTGGAGAGGAGTCAGCGAGAAAGAGAGAGAGAGAGAGAGCAAAAGCGGTGCATAAAAAAAGCCACTGGCCTTACTGCTTTTCATGATGATTCATTATTCATGACTGTCTGTGCATCTGGAGCCAGGCTTCTTATTGCATTGTAAATCAAATCTCGATATCTGCAGCCGGAGATTTCACTCACTGCTAAACTACTCCTTCTTTACTCTCTCTCCAAACCTCCGACTGTGTGTTTTCAGATTACGCACATTATCTATTCAGTCAGATGAGACCAGCAGACCAGATGGCTGTGGGATTATCACGTCCTTCATATTCAAATCCACTGCCTTAAATTCCCAAAGGCAAAAGTAGTTCAAGTACTTCCCTTAAGCTTTCGGCTCTGACAACTGCCACGGCCAAGACTTGCCAGAACCGCTTCTCACACTCATCAAACCTGAGACACCCCAATGACTGCGTATGTGTGTGGACAGAATCCCAGCTCTTTGTCCGGGCTACTATGTCCTGCAGGCCCTTCCCATCTGCAGCCTGACCAGTTTCTGAGCAGCCCCAATAATAGGACCTGTGTGTGACAGAGATGGATGAGAGCCCAGGGGAACTCATAAAAGCTCCAGCAGGGAGGGAGCCATGGAAGGAAGGTGGGAGGAAGAGAGGGCAAAGTCGACAGCAGGCGCTACGTCCTCTCGAAGCGGGCCAGAGCGGACATTAGAGTACTCGGGCTAACTGCTGTCCACTCCATCATCAGCGTACTGCCACTGCAGAATGGACTTCTTTCACAGTAAATCCCCACTACTCCCTCCCACCGCCATCGACCAATGTGCTGGACAGCTGCCCAAATGCCCCTCAGGAAGTGTTGAAACGGAGAATAGTTACTCTCTAAAGGTACATACCGTAGTTTGTTATGCATGTACTGTACTCTGTGTGACCAATGGTGGCGCATTTAAAGTGTTAGCAATCCAAAAGCTATCATCTATGCGGCAGCACTGTTGTGGAGATGGAAACCAAGAATAAAATTTTTCAAATCAGGACAATGTGCACATTCTCTCACTAGATTTAACTTGGGCTGCAACATTAGATGTTTAGCCTGTCTCCAGTTATCTCTGCGAGACGAGCTCTTTTCAATATCAGGTCACTGGGTAATAAATCAATGTTGATTAATGACATCATTACAACCCATGATCTGGACGTTTTGTTTCTAAATGAAACGTGGTGAACAGAAGGTAGCTGTAATACCATTTTAAATGAGGCAACACCAGCAAATTTTTACTTTATGAAAAAAGGCAATGGTATTGCTGTTATTTTTTAGTCATTATTTCAGTGTAAAGAAATTATACTGGGTGATTTGAGCTCTTTTGAATATCTCTGTTTTTTACTTAAAGGTGACCCAAAGGTTATTGTTTTAATAATTTATAGTCCTCGAAGATACAACAGAAAATTAATGGAGGACTTTTCAGAACTGCTGTCATTATTTGTTATTTGTACTGACTACAACTATTTTGTCATAACGGGAGACTTTAACATTCATGTTGACAATAACATGGGAAAAAAAATAATCTAAAGAACTCTATGCTATACTCGACACATTTGATCTCTCTCAACATATTAAGAGTCCAACCCACACTTAAGGTTACCTCTTAGACCTGGTCATCTCTAACGATGTTGAAATTCTATCAATTGACATTAAGGATATGGCTATCCTTAATGTCTTTGAATTACAGATTCTTCCAAAAGTTCAGACAACCTCTGTCTATTAAGAAAAGGTACATAAATGAGAACATCGCCACTAAGTTTATGGAGACCGTTGCTGTGCCACAAACTGTGAATGCTGAGTCAGTTGATGATCTTTTGGATAATTTCATCTGTAAAATCTCAAATGTCATGAATGTTGTCGCTCCTATTAAAACTAAGACAATCTTGAGGTGACCAACAACATAGTGGAGGAGCACAATGATGGTAAAGACCTCTAAACCAAAATGTAGGAAAGCAGAACATAAGTGGCGAAAAACTAAACTCCAAATTGACTATGACCTCTACAGACAAAGTCTTCGTAATTTTAGTCAAGAGTTAGTCAGGGCTAGACAGCAACACTTTTCTGAAATCATCAGTAAGAACGTCAACAATACTCGAACTCTGTTTGCTGTGGTTGACAAGCTCACAACCCCGTCGAATCAGATAGCTCCAGAACTCCTAACAGCAGATAAACGCAATGAATTTGCTTGTTATTTTAGTGGAAAAATACAATCAATCAGGTTAAATATTAGCACAAATCAGCAAAATGATATAATTATACTACATCTGAAACCACCCAGGAAAAACTCGATTACCATGTCAGAATTTGATACAATTGAGAAAACGGTTCAGCAGCTGAAACCATCAACGAGCTGTCTTGACTCAATACCATCTGACTTTTTCAAAGCTATTGTGAAGTCTGTGCTAGCTGATTTGCAGCAAATAATCAATTGCTCACTTCAGTCAGACGAGTTTCCAAAAGCTCTTAAAGTAGCTGCCATTAAGCCTCTGCTAAAAAATAGAGCGCTGGACGCTTCCATGTTAGCAAACTATAGACCCATCTCAAATCTCCCTTACATAGCCAAGATTGTTGAGAAAGTTATTTTTAACTCAGCAATTTCTTGACCTTAAATGGACTCTTTGACAAATTTAAATCAGGGTTCCGGACTCATCACTGCTCTTATCAAATTGCTAAATGAAATAAGGTTGAATACTGACCCAGGAAAGTTGTCTAATCTGGTTTTATTGGACCTCAGTACGGCTTTTGATATGGTAGATCATAATATACCACTGAACAGGTTGGAAACGTGGGTAGGACTAAATGGAACAGTCCTTAAATGGTTCAGGTCCTACCTGGAAGAAAGGAGTTATTTTGTAACCATTGGAAGTGCTCAATCTGATTGAACGGCAATGACCTATGGGGTCCCTCAAGGGTCAGTTTTTGGACCCCTCCTGTTCAACCTGTATATGCTACCCTTGGATCAAATTCTTCAGAACTTTAATCTTGACTATCATAGCTATGTAGATGACACACAGTTATATCTAGCAGTGTCTCCAGATGACTACAGTTCAATTGAGGTGTTGTGTCAATGTCTAAAACAGATACATATCTGGATGAGCCAACATTTTCTTCAATTAAACCACAACAAAACTGAGATCATTGTTTTTGGCAATAAAGAAAAGAGAATTGCTGTTACTAAATACCTGGAGTCACTCTCTTTAAAAACCAAAGACCAAGTCCGAAACCTTGGTGTTCTGATAAATTCCGACCTGACTTTCAACAGTCATATCAAATCAATTACTAAAACTGCCTTCTACCATCTGAAGAACATATCCAGAATGAAGGCTTGCATGTGCCAAGCAGACCAGGAGAAGCTTATCCATGCTTTTATCTCTAGTAGACTTGACTATTGTAATGGTCTTCTGACTGGACTCCCTAAAAAGAGCATTAAACAGCTGCAGCTCATTCAGAGTGCTGCAGCTCGTGTACTGACCAGAATAAAGAGGTCACAGCATATTACTCCAAATCTAAAGTCTTTACACTGGCTTCCAGTCAGCTTTAGAATATGTTTTAAAGTTCTGCTACTGGTCTATAAATCACCAAACGGCTTAAGTCCTGAATACATGAATGAAATGCTAATGGAATATAAGATCGACAGACTCAGGTCTCATAGTGGAGTCCAAAGCAAACATGGTGAAGCAGCTTTTAGGTGATGCTGCACACATATTGAATAAGTTGCCAACAGAAGTGATGTCAGCCCCAATTGTGCATGCTTTTAAGTCCAGGTTAAAAACTCTTCTTTTTTCTATATGATATTTCTACCACTGTGCTCTGTTTTAATTGTATTTTTATTTATTTTATTTTTCTTCTCTTTGTTTTAAATGTTTATAAGCTGTTTTTTTTCTTTGTTTTTAAATGCTTTTTATCATGTAAAGCCATTGTGTATGAAATGCGCTATGTAAAGAAATTTGCTTTGCTTTGCGAAGTAAACATTTAAAAACGCAGGTCTTTCTGCTGACCAGTGACCTCAGCTGGCTGCAAGAAGAGCTTAAGGATATGCACATTCAAACTTCCCACTGCATGTGTGAGTGTTGCATGGTCCCAGGGGGGACAGATGTTTCTCTGCTGACCACCTTACTGTCTGTGCGGCCATTGTAGTGGACGAGCATCCAGCTGACGTTGGCCCTGAGACAAAGGCTGAGGGATCCTATTGTTAGAGGCCTTTCTAATTATGGAAATCTTATTAATCTATTCAGCAGCAGTCCACAGAGAGCTTTTGTGCGCGCCTGGGATTTATTGAGGGAGCAGCGTGAGCTGCATCCTTTTGTCAACAAGCGTGATGAAGACAGTGGCAAAACTCACTTTAGCCAAAATGGGCTTTGTGGAGGGCCCGGTGTTCAAACTAGACCAGGGCATTTCTCTCTTTTATAGTTTCTTGAATGTGGCTCAACAAAGTGACTACATTTATATGCACAAATGAATGGGGTTATTAACAGTAAGTTTGGTCTCTACATTTTTTCACACATATCTGTGAAGTGCCAGTTTACATGCACTGTAATCTGTTCCATCGCGTGCTGCATTACAGCTGGGGAGGATGCCCCGGAGGTAGAGGGAGAGGACATGAAAACGAGGTAAGCACCGAAGCATCCAGGCTCTGCTTGCCACTAGCCCACACAGACCCACAATAGCATCACTCATCCTTGCTAATGTTCGCTCAGTAGACAATACAATGAACCACATACAGCTCCTGAACTCTGCACAGCATTATGTGACAGACTGTCAGTCTTCTACTTTTTATGGAATCGTGTCTCACTGACAACATCCCGCACTCCTCTATGCAGCTCGCGAAGCTCACATGCTATCATTCTGACTGAGTCTCTGTGGAAGGAAGTAGACTCGTGGAGGGACAGTCTGTGTTTACATCAGTGATGTTTGGTGCCAGAATGCTGCTGTTGTGGATAAGCGCTGTTCTCAGCTGGTTGATTTTATCATTAAAGCTGAACTAAACTAATTTTCGTGTTTTGTTTCTAAATACATTAAATATGTTTGACGGTAAGTGCAGGAACTGTGCAAAGACTGAGAACAATTTAGTACGGAATTGTTGAGATAGGCTTTGGACTCATTCTTCATATCTTTCGGCCGGATTTTTGGGGCAGAGCTTGACTGACTGGGAGCATTTCCTGGTGCTTATATAGAGGAAAGGCGGCCGTGACTGAGGACAGCATACGGCCATTAAAGGGGGACGGGTGCGCGTGAAGGAGGACGCTAAAGGCACGCCCCCAGGAGGTATATAGTGCCGGGGTGTGCATTGTTGGCTAAGGACCCCGAAAATGGCACCTACGAAGAGACACACTTACGAAGTACAGTTTAAACTACAAGCTATCAGTTACGTGGAGGAACATGGGAATCGAGCAGCCGCGCGAGAATTCAAGATCAACGAATGCATGGTTCGCAAGTGGAGGAAGCAGGAAAACGAGCTTCGCCAAGTCAAGAAGACGAAGCTGAGTTTCCGCGGAAAAAAGGCGAGGTGGCCCGAGTTGGAAGATCAACTCAAGCAATGGATTAATGAGCAAAGAACAGCCCGGAGAAGCGTCTCTACAGTCGCCATTCGACTGAGTGCAATAAGTCGGAGCTTGCCATCATTCCGGGAGGCTTGACGAAGGAAGTCTAACTGCTTGAAATCGGTCTAAAAAGGGCGTTCAAAGTGAAGTTGTGAGCGGCGTGGGAGCGATGGATGACAGATGGCAAACAGCTTTACTGAGAGTAGGAGGCAGAGCTGGGCGAGTTAGGCCACAATTTGTGAATGGATTGTGGATGCTTGGGCTAACGTGTCTGCTTGCAGTGTTGTTCAAGCTTTCGTGAAAGCCGGCATCATTTCTGAGGAGCCGCACGGCAACGAGACAAGGAGGAGATGGAACCTGGCGTGTTTGATTGAGAACTTGCCCAGCTGTTCATTTTGGATACAGAAGATGAGGACTTTGATGGATTTGTGGATGAGGATTGATACAAAAAATAACGTGAATACATTGTTAAATACTTCAATAAAGTACAACCGAACTCAGTTTTGCTCCCGCTACCTTTTTAAAAACATTGTTTTAGCGTGCATGCATGCTACCGTATGTTTTAACCTAGCGTATGTCTGACCATGCCTGATGCCAAATAATACGGTGCGCCTTATATGTGTGTTAAATACAGAAATAGACCCCATAACTGAGACTGCACCTTTTAATACGGTGCACCTTATGGTCGTGAAAATACGGTAACGAAGTAATATAGGAAAAGAAGACAACAAAAGACAAAGCATTAGCTGTAAACAAGATGAGGAAAGTAAAGCATTATACGATTAGGACAATGACACTGGATTCGAGTGTTGTATGGGTCAGTAGTGCTGGACCCTGTGAGGGAAGGACAGGACAATATCAGACAGGATTGTACGGGACAGGGACAGGAGGGGTAGCATGCAGGACAGGCGTCGTGAACCTGACTGTACAACTGAAGTGTGGTGGGAGTGGCAATGTAAATTATAAACATCTGTAGGACCAGAGTGTAAGTGAAGGGATACCCAAGAAAGTTGCATAGTTTTAAGTTATTTGTCGCAATGAGTTGCCCCACACCCAGTGAATAAGTCCCAGGGGTGTGTGTCTGCAGACACATGCAAGTGAAATGACACCATTTCGCATGCACTATAACCGTCAGAAGTGTCCTGTAATTGCTGTGCCTGCACCGCGGGGGCTGAGCACCCCAGGCCACCCAATCGAGAGGCAGGGCCGCGCCCAGGAGTCTACCCGAGAGCAGCCCAGTGGACGGGACACCTCCCACACCGAGGGATCCAGGTTGGCCCTACCGAGGCGCCCCGAAAACTGGCCACCCACAGGAACCTAACGAGGCTATCCCCCAGGTCCCCTCTATCAGCCCCAGGCACCCCCCATCCCCAGGAGACCGAGACGCCCACCACCAACCCGCTAAACCCACAATGTAGCCAGTCCCCGCCCAGCCCGAAGGCAAGACGGTGATGGTGTAGAGAACAGTGATTTAATTACTTGCTTTGGAAGTGGAACCATCACTAAACATTTTCAAAAGGTTGCAAAATGTGTATGGGTAAGTGTGTGTCCAAGATCAAAGACGAAGAACAAGAGACTGCTTTGAGTGACCGCCTTAACAAGCAAAGGGGCAGCAGACCATCTTCAGTTGTTATTCACTGATCAGAAAGATCGTAGTCACCATTGATTACATCACCCTCGTGTCATCATTGATGACATAACCCTAACCTTATCCTCATTTTGCAACCTTTTGAAAATGTTTAGTTGTGGTTCCCTTTCCAAAGCAAGAAATTCAGTCACATTTCTCTGTTTGTGATGGGCATCCAAGAATGTTGTAATTTAAAAAGTGGCTGACAGGAAGAGGACAGACTTAAATAAAACTTTTAAAAACAAAACTTCAAACAAGTATTTAAACTACAAACCGTGGACATTTCTGGCAAAAAAGAAAATCTATTATTAGTTGCTGAAATTAAATCAGGCTCATATCGCAGCTACTATTTAAATATGCACTAATAATGCAGCCCTATGGGGGGCACAAGCCAGTGCAAACTGTAGCCTGGTCCCAAGCCCAGATAAATGCAGAAGGTTGCTTCAGGAAGGGCATCCAGCTTAAAACTTTGCCAAACAATTATGAGCGTTCATCTAAAACATTCCATACTGGATCGGTTAACAACGTCTGCCCCCGGCACCGTTAACCTGCAGTGCGCCGGTGGAAATTCAGCTACTGTGGGTCGAAGACGAAGGAGAGGTGGAAAGCGGGTTCTTCGGCAGAAAGAGAAGAGTAATGCACAGAGCCTAGAATTGAATATGGGGACCTTGAATTTTGGGACTATGACAGGAAAATCTCGGGAGTTGGTTGACATGATTATTAGAAGAAAGGTTATATTGTGTGTCCAGGAGAGCAGGTGGAAAGGCAGTTAGGCTAGAAGTTTAGGTGCAGGGTTTAAATTATTTTACAATGGTGTAGATAGGAAGAGAAATGGAGTCGGGGTTATTTTAAAAGAAGAGTTGGCTAAGAATGTCTTGGAGGTGAATAGAGTATCAGATCGAGTGATGAGGCAAAAACTTGAAATTGAGGGTGTTATGTATAATGTGATCAGTGGCAATGCCCCACAGGTAGGATGTGACCTAGAGGTGAAAGAGAAATTCTGGAAGGAGCTAGACGAAGTAGTTCTGAGCATCCCAGACAGATAGAGAGTCGTGATTGGTGCAGATTGTAATGGACATGTTGGTATAGGAAATAGGGGTGATGAAGAAGTGATGGGTAAGTATGGCATCCAGGAAAGGAACTTGGATGAACAGATGGTGGTAGACTTTGCAAAAAGCATGAAAATGGCTGTAGTGAACCTTTTTTTCCAGAAGAGGCAGGAACATTGGGTGACCTACAAGAGCGGAGGTAGAAGCACGCAGGTGGATTACATCTTGTGCAGACGATGTAATCTGAAGGAGGTTACCAACTGTAAGGTAGTGGTCGGGGACCGTGTGGCTAGACAGCATAGGATGGTGGTGTGTAAGATGACTCTGGTGGTGGGGAGGAAGATTAGGAAGACAAAGGCAGAGCAGAGAACAATGTGGTGGAAGCTGAGACAGGACGAGTGTTGTGCAGCTTTTGGGGAAGAGGTGAGACAGGCTCTCGCTGGACAGGAGGAGCTTCCAGAAGACAGGACCACTGCAGCTAAGGTGATCAGAGAGGCAGGCAGGAGAGTACTTGGTGTATCTTCTGGCAGGAAATGAGAGAAGGAGACTTGGTGGTGGAACCTCACAGTACAGGAAATCATACAAGAAAAAGGTTAGCTGAGAAGAAGTGGGAGAATGAGAGGACCGAGGAGAGGCGATAGGAATACATTGAGATGCGACACAGGGCAAAGGTAGAGGTGGCAAAGGCCAAACAAGAGGCATATAATGACATGTATGGCAGGTTGGAATCTAAAGAAGGAGAAAATTATCTGTACAGGTTGGCCAGACAGAGGGATAGAGATGGGAAGGATGTGCAGCAGGTTAGGGTGATTATTTTTTTTTTTAAATCAGTTTATTTGAAAGGGGACAATGCTTAAGGATAGAGATGGAAATATGTTGACTGGTGCCAGCAGTATGCTAGCTAGATGGAAAGAATACTTCGAGGAGTTGATGAATGAGGAAAATGAGAGAGAAGGAAGAGTAGAGGAGCCAAGTGTGGTGGAACAGGAAGTGGCAATGATTAGTAAGTGGGAAGTTAAAAAGGCATTAAAGAGGATGAAAAATGGCAAGGCAGTTGGTGGTGATGACATTCCTGTGGAGGTATGGAAGCATCAAGGAGAGGTGGCTGTGGAGTTTTTGACCAGCTTGTTCAACAGAATTCTAGCGGATGATAAGATGCCTGAGGAATGGAGGAAAAGTGTGCTGGTACCCATTTTTAAGAACAAGGGTGATGTGCAGAGCTCTGGGAACTATAGAGGAATAAAGTTGATGAGCCACACAATGAAGTTATGGGAAAGACTAGTGGAGGCTAGTCTCAGGACAGAAGTGAGTATTTCGGAGCAACAGTATGGATTCATGCCTAGAAAAGATACCACAGATGCATTATTTGCCTTGAGGATGTTGATGGAACAGTACAGAGAAGATCAGAAGGAACTACATTGTGTCTTTGTGGATCTAGTGAAAGCGTATGACAGAGTACCCAGAAAGGAAGTATGGTACTGCATGCGGAAGTCTGGAGTGAGAGAGAAGTATAACCCCAATTCCAATGAAGTTGGGACGTTGTGTTAAACATAAATAAAAGCAGAACACAATGATTTGCAAATCATGTTCTACCTATATTTAATTGAATACACTACAAAGACAAGCTATTTAATGTTCAAACTGATCACCTTTATTGTTTTTAGCAAATAATAATTAACTTCGAATTTTATGGCTGCAACACGTTCCAAAAAAGCTGGGACAGGTGACAAAAAAGACTGAGAAAGTTGAGGAATGCTCATCAAACACCTGTTTGGAACATCCCACAGGTGAACAGGCTAATTGGGAACAGGTGGGTGCCATGATTGGGTATAAGAGGAGTTTCCCTGAATGGCTCAGTCATTCACAAGCTAAGTTGGGGTGAAGTTCACCTCTTTGTGAACAAGTGCGTGAGAAAATAGTCGAACAGTTTAAGGACAATGTTCCTCAACGTACAATTGCAAGGAATTTAAGGATTTCATGACTCTAAATCACACATGTCAAACTCATGGCCCAGGAGCCAAATCCGGCCCACCACATCATTTTATGTGGCCAGTGAAAGCAAATCAAATCATGTGCATCAACATCAAATTGTCTTTTGTAATAAATAATAAAGTTGAAATATTGAAAGCATATTTTTTTGGTTTGTTTTTTTACCAAAACCCTTTTTACAGTAACTGAGCAATAGTTGAACAAACAATTATCCTAGACTTCTGATTTAAAACCCTCTTATCCATCAATTGGTTGTGTATATATAATAATATGATGAGCCACAGTCGTAACGGGCCTCTGAAACCATAACTATAATATGGCCCGCAACAACAACAAAAAAGTTTGACAACCCTGTCCTCCTTTATTCGGAGGCAATGACGTCAACAGGAATAATTTTCAGATTCTTATGTGTTTTTTCATTAACGTTATCTATGTTATGTTAGTATTTCTTGGAAGATAAAAACATTCCTCGTGGCTGTTACAGCGCAAATCTGACTGCAAAAAGTGTTTTCGGTGTCGAAAATCACGTTTGTAGGATTCGGACACAATAGAAAACTATATGGACGTGATGCAATATTATTATTCTTGTTTTCTGAGAAGTAAATCTGACGATGCGCTTGCTCTCAGTGTGTCCCGGAAAAGGAAAATGAAAAAGGCTGCCATTGTCTGTTGTTTACTAACTTAAAATCACTGGATGATCGTAATTTCAGCAAGTGCTGGTGATCCTATGCTAAATTACTTTGGATATTGACTATTTTTGGAGTTGTCGGCAAAGTATTTTGGTGAAAATATCAATGACTGTGTCAAGCAGCAGCCGTTGCCGACATCCCCTTTAGCTTCTGCCGTACCAGTTTGCTAATCTTCATCGGGTCCACATATAATCAACAGTAATAATAATAGATTAGGACAGCACATACAGTACATCAATACAGTAGTTACACATGATTCATTGATACAGTAGTTGTCAGTCGGTTAGGAGCAATGTTCCCTCTAATTTTTCATGTGTCTGGGCAGACACACAAGCTCCTTGAGCGCATTGAGGACCACTGTGAGCAACATCAGATGTGCCCGCTGTGGCCACACACCTGTATGACACCTGTTCAAAACCTTGGATCATAGAAAGTTGCATGGCTTATCTAAAGAACCAAATTACAGCAGCAATTTTCATTGGTTAACCGTTAATAAAATTGATTTGACCCACTTGAAATGAAAATGCTTTAACCACAGGAGTCCTGCTTTGGCCTTTGGCTTGTGATACAGTGTAAATTCCTGTAACTCTCTGTATGTAAACTAACTTTGGAGTACCTCAAAATACATGTCAAATAAGTAAACAACATTAACACAAAAGACACCAAATAATAATTTGATATGAAATCAAGTACTGTTAAAACAAAAAAAATGTACTGTATTTTAATTCTCAAGCAACACCTTTCAGAAGAAGAGTATCAGATTTGTATTGCAGATTTGAAAAGGACAGTTTCACTCCACACACCCACCCGGCCGCACCCGCGACCACAACCATACCTCTGACTTCTGCGTTAACCATCCATGAACAGGATGTGAGACGCATCTTCAAACAACAGAAGATTAACAAAGCGACAGGACCGGACCACGTGTCCCCGTCCTGCCTCAAAGTCTGCGCGGACCAGCTCGCTCCAGTCTTCACTCAGATCTTTAACAGATCTTTGGAAATGTGCGAAGTTCCATCCTGTTTCAAACGCTCCACCATCATTCCAGTCCCCAAGAAACCTGCAATCTCTGGTCTGAATGACCACAGGCCTGTCGCTTTGACATCTGTGGTCATGAAGTCCTTTGAACGTCTCGTGCTGGACCACCTCAAGAGTGTCACAGGTCCCCTGCTGGACCCCCTGCAGTTTGCCTACCAAGCGAACAGGTCTGCGGCATATGATGCAGTCAACATGGGACTGCACTTCATCCTAGAACACCTCGACAGTGCAGGGACCTACGCGAGGATCCTGTTCGTGGACTTCAGCTCAGCGTTCAACACCATCATCCCTGAACTCCTTTCAACCAAGCTTCTCCAGCTCAGCGTCTCACCTGCCATCTGCCAGTGGATTTACAGCTTTCTGACGGGCAGGACACAGCAGGTCAGGCTGGGGGAGGCCACCTCATCCACACGCAGCATCAGCACTGGGGCGCCCCAAGGTTGTGTCCTCTCTCCGCTGCTCTTCTCTCTCTACACGAACGACTGCACCTCAGCGAACCCGACTGTCAAGCTCCTGAAGTTTGCAGATGACACCACTGTCATCGGCCTCATCAAGGACGGTGACGAGTCTGCATATCGACAGGAAGCGGAGCGGCTGGAGCTGTGGTGCGGCCGACACAACCTGGAGCTGAACAGAGATGAGGTAGAGATGATCGTGGACTTCAGGAGGCATCCTTCGCCACAGCTGCCCCTCACGTTGTCCAGCTGCCTTGTGTCAACCGTCGAGACCTTCAAGTTCCTGGGAATTACAATCTCTCAGGACCTGAAGTGGGCGAACAACATCAACTCCGTCCTCAAAAAGGCCCAGCAGAGGATGTACTTCCTGCGGCTTCTGAGAAAGCACGGCCTGCCACCGGAGCTGCTGAGACAGTTCTACACAGCGGTCATCGAATCAGTCCTGTGTTCTTCATCACAGTCTGGTTTGGTGCTGCTACAAAAAAGGACAAACTCCGACTGCAACGGACAATCAAAACTGCTGAAAGGATTGTCGGTGCCCCCCTACCCACCATTGAGGACTTGCACGCTGCCAGAACTAAGACAAGGGCGTGCAAAATCCTCTCGGACCGTCCGCACCCCGGTCACCAGCTCTTCCACCTCCTTCCCTCAGGTAGGCGCTACCGATCAACGCAAACTAGAACTAGTAGACATTCCAACACCTTCTTCCCTCTTGCGATCAACTTCTTAAACACCTAACCTATAATTCCATTACAACAAGCTGGCAATTTTTTGACTTGAGTTCGTTGTCACATTTCTGTGGGGCCAATTATGTGTTACTCGTGCACTCACTGTAGTTGTCTCGCCATGCTGCACTATTTGCATATACTGGCCACTCTTGCCAGAGTAGCATCTGCTCCATTTGCACACTGATTGAGGAGTATCTGTAACATTTGCACAACCAACATTGTCCCAGATGATCGCACTACTCGTCACTTTAAACCGCATACACTCCTTGAAGTCTCAGCGCCCTTTGCACAATGGTCATTGCACCGGACTATTGCAATATTAGTCGTTCGAACTGCTCTAAGTGCTAGAGGACTCTGCATCTTTTTGCACAATTGTTTTTTGTCAATGTCTTTATGTCCCCAAAGTGTTCTGTAAATTGACTGTCTGTTGTACTAGAGTGGCTACAACTACCGGAGACAAATTCCTTGTGTGTTTTGGACATACTTGGCAAATAAAGATGATTCTGATTCTGATTCTGATCAAAGAGGATATAATAAAGCCAAATAACAGGGATGTCAAACCCGCAGCCCGAGGGGCACATCCGGCCCGCCACATCATTTTATGTGGCCAGCGAAAGCAAATCATTTGCCTCAACTTACATGATTCTGTACCAACATTTCACATTGTAATATATCATAAATAATAACATTGAGATATTGCAAGCATTTTGTTTGGGGGGGGGGGGGGGGGGGGACCAAACCCCTATTTTTACAGTAACTTGAACAATAGTTGAACAAACTATTATTCTTGACTTCTGATTTGAAAACTTATCTATCATTTTCTTGTGTATACATAATACTATGACGAGAAGATTTCACGGTCATAGCAGCCCTCTGAGGGAAACCGTACCAACAGTGTGGCCCGTGACAAAAATGAGTTTGACACCCCTAGAATAGACAATGTTAAATTTTTATGATAAATGTTTGATATATGGATTTGCTTCATCATGCTGTCACCTTTTTAAACAGAGGTTTCATATTATACAGGTATGCTGCGCTATCTTTGTAAGATTTTGTTTAAACTGATGGAGCATGAATGTATTACCTCATCTGTGTAAACACACCCTCCACCCGGCCTCCTTTTCTTCTCTTGTGAATTAAATGTTGTTACCATAAATACTTGAAGCATGCGAAAAACGCTGGATTCAATATTCCATTGATGAACATGTACAGTATACATGCCAATAGCCTGGGCGTGCTAAGTGAGCTTTAAAAAGTCAGTCAAACACCCTCATATTAGGGAGTTTAGACGCATTTTAGAAGTGCGGTTTAAATTTGTATTTCCAATATTTGTTTTGACTCACTGATGGTGACTTTGGTGCGGGCAGCGTGGGTTCGGTTCCCACTCAGTGATGGTATGAATGTGAGTGCGAATGTGTGTTCGTGTCTATATGTGCCATGCGACTGACTGCCGACCTGTTCGGGTTGTAGTCCGCCTTTCGCCCAAAGTCCTGGGATAGGCTCCAGCGCCCCCCAACCCTAACCAGGATAACCAGTGTTGACAATGGATGGATGGACAAATATTTGTTTTCTTAATGTACATGTAAAGATTGTGACCTACAACCTTTACTGCTGTAGGAGAAACCCAAGCAGCTACTATGATTATTACTTGTAATCATGTTTTCCGATAACAAGGAATTGCTGGTTGAGATGAAACATTATCTTGGCAGGAAGCCCAGAAATGGAGGGCTCCGATGCTGTTTCACTGTTCCCAAGAGGTTCCCATCTCCTTCCTCTCATGGCACTTTTGTTTTTCCTGCCCCAAGGCGCAAAAGAGACACGGATCCAGCATGCCTTCTGGGAGAGTGCACTATTAAACTGTTTTAATTGTAAACCAAAGGGCAGTGGATCAATCCAATCAGGGACTCCTTTCAGGGTTGAGCATCACCTCAGGACCCCATTAACAGCAAACAACCAACATCTCCAATCCATCACGAACAGGGGCTCACACACATACGTGTGTATGCTTCCTCAAATTTTGTTGCTGATGTTGCCTCTTCAAAATGACTGATTACAGATTATTTTATAATGTACAAATGAACTTAACACTCATGTTGTATAAAACTAACATAAAATATTAGTTAAGAAAAGGGAACAAAATGAAGATGAAATGTCTTCTATGGAAAATAAAACATGTTTCTTGCACGCACCATAAAGTTTGGTCATCGTGCGCACAAGAGACGTCTGAGAAAGCTTTTTCACACTCATTTCTGAAATCACGGAACATACCTGATAGCGTCATCGACCCAATAAAAGAAGGTGAAGATTGTTGACTTGGTCACTGTCACTGCCTTGCTCATTTCCCACACCCTGTCCTGTCCTGCTCTTTTCTGTCCTCTCTCATTGTGTTCTATTGGCTAGTTGTTGCATGTCCTCACTGTCTCCCCCCCCCCATACACAAATAAGAACATGATTTGACTGTTGTAACGTGGTCAAATATCTAGACTAACTATTTTTTCAGCTGTGGTTTGCACCCATATTCCCCTTGTCCATTCTGTTCCTCTGTCTGTCCCCTAAAACTCTTTTTCTGTCCGGCTGCATTTTCAATAAACATCAGAATAATTAAAACATTTGCAAATAAGCAGAGGGAATATTTCAAACTCCCCTGCTGAACACCAAAACTGTCGGCATACAGATCCACCATTCTGCATGGTCATGCAGCTGAACAAGACTGGTAAAAAAAAAAAAAGAAGAAAAACCCTTTAGTCACATAAATGAATGAACCTAAGAAGAAACCCAAACCGTCTCCCACATATAGACATATACTTGCGTGGACGGCAACTGAGGCTATCCCGCACACAGTTTGCCTTTATACTCGAGCGCAACCCACGCGCGCTGTTTTGAAAGTGTGCTGCAGTTCTCCTCCAAGTCAGGGGTGTCCCTATGGCTGGTATTGGCTAGGACGCCACAGGGTGGAGTTACCTCTGCATTTCTTGGCCATTTCCAATAGCCGTTTTTACTTTCCTTTCCGTAACAAAGAACAAAGCAACAACAATGGCGACCGTGGAACAGAGTCTGCTAGAACAAATGGACCTAGATGACCAGATGATACATTTAATTATGCTGCAAAATCGATCGAGAAGGCCACCTAGGCCTTAGTAGGGCCTCTGTAAAAAAACTGACTAAACTTTTAATGTTCAACTAGAGCTAAAATTTAGTTTGACGTTTCCTTTTTTTTGTCCAGGCAAAGAATGACATTCACAAGCAACAAATAGGCATTTTGTTTGTTAGAATATGGTTGAGTACTGTCAAACAAGACTGTGCAGTGCATTTTTGAGGAAATTCAATAAAAATATAGCAAGTCAAAAGCAGATTTGGAATGGCACAAAAACATCAGTGCGAGGCTAAAAAGATGTGTCCTGTCACAGATGGTGTACATCGGGCAAAGTGTTTTCAAATCAGTTATAAAATCTATACCCGTTTTAATATTTAGACTTTTTTTTAGGAATTACTCTTACTTTTCAATATGTAGCCTACTTAATTTCATTTGCCTAGGACATCTAGTTAATCAGTTATTCATGCAAGTGACTTGCTGTGGCGAACTGACAGAAAAGCCAAAAGTCTCTTCTTCTGCTGCTCCTGCTGCTGCTGCTGCTTCTTCTTCTTCTTCTTCTTCTGTGGTGGTGTGTTTCAAAGAAGTGTGAGGGAGATTTGGAAGAATAAATTTGTATATTTATGTAAATACTTGTTTTCTCACAGTGTGATTATTGTATCTTCACGGTGTAGGCTTTTGGTGTATAAATAGAGGTTAGTCTTGTTTTTGTACGGTTTGTGCGTGCCTCGTGGCCAGATGGCGCCGCCTGAGACGCCACCGTCTCTGAGGCATGGTGTGCGGATTGTGCCACAGCCTTGCTTCACAGTGGAGCAAGTGCTGCTGGCTGTTGGCGAACAGGTGGGATATTTACATATCTCAAATGCATCCCGCATGAATAAAGCAGTGGTCTTCTTTTTTAAACATCAAAAACATGTAATGGAACTTATAGAGAATGGATTAATTCTAAATGACGAGTTTATCCCAGTTTCCCCGCTGGCCGTACCGTCAACATGGATCACTGTGTGGGCGTCCCTCCGTTTATTTTGAACGAGGCACTGGAATGGGAGCTGAAGCGTTTTGGTAAGTTTGGTAGTGGTTTTCGTAATGTTGGGCTAGGATGTAAGGATGAAAAACTGAAGCATGTTTAGTCATTTAGATGACAGGTTTTCATGTTTTTAGACTCTCCGACGCAGACGTTGCATGTTTCTTTCCGTGTTCGTCATGAGGCAGGAATGTAAACTGTGTATGCAAGCTCGGGAAGCATTAAATGTTTTGAGCGTGGTCATAAACGGGTCACGTGCCTGCATAACAATGCTATAGTGAGACCTGCTGCAGCTGATAGCCACGAGGCAGCCACGAGGCAGGTCCGGTTGTGGAAGCTAGGGTCGTTGACGTTGAGGGGCGGATGGCTGAGCCTGACCCCGTTGCCGTGGGCTCTATGAGTGTGAATGCTGTGTCGACGGCGGAGAACCCCGGATTGGTGGCAGCGAAGGTAGAGGAAAATAGTGATATTATTGAGAATGTTGAACGTAAGAATGAGATGCAAATTGTAAAACAGAATCGTATTGTTGATCGGATGAAAATGGCGCAGGCTAGTGATGTGAGACAGCAGCTGAAGGCTACTGACAGGGTAAAAACACTGATGATCTTAGCATAATAGAGCAGGTTCGGGATGGTGATGGTAGCCAGGCTATGGGGCTGGAGACTAATGGTGACTCTGATGGTGCTTCAATTGCTGACAGCGTTTTCCAAAGTAAGGATCTGTACCCTCTGAAAGAAATAGATAGATTTTTTGGAGGATACATTCGATAAAACGGTTGATGTACCAGAATATTTTCCAGATGTTAGAAAGTTTGTGTAGACTGTGAGTACCCTATAGAAGGTGGTAGGAACAGATTTGCTTGATGACAATAAGAGATATCATCTGAGGAGGGGGGACTGGAACTGTTGTGCTGATCCCACTTTAGATAGAATAGGACAGGAGCTGGGCGGCACGGTGGACGACTGGTTAGAGCGTCAGCCTCACAGTTCTGAGGACCTGGGTTCAATCCCCGGCCCCGCCTGTGTGGAGTTTGCATGTTCTCCCCGTGCCTGCGTGGGTTTTCTCCGGGCACTCCGGTTTCCTCCCACATCCCAAAAACATGCATTAATTGGAGACTCTAAATTGCCCGTAGGTGTGACTGTGAGTGCAAATGGTTGTTTGTTTGTATGTGCCTTACGATTGGCTTGCAACCAGTTCAAAGTGTACCCCGCCTCCTGCCCGATGACAGCTGGGATAGGCTCCAGCACCCCCGTGACCCTAGTGAGGAGAAGCGGCTCAGAAAATTGATGGATGGAGGACAGGAGCTCCACACCCAGTCATCTTGGTTTTTTGTCCCAGATGACCAAGGAGTTGCACTTAGCAGATGTGTGGAATACGAAGCATCCGAACAACAGACAATATACCTGAATGAAAGTTTTTGATGGCGTGGTTACTGCAGCCAGATTTGACAGATTTTGTACGTCTGTGGCTTTAACACCAGGGCAATTAATTGTCAAATTTCCCCAGTTGGTTTTACAGATCATCATTTGGTATTATTGGAATTCATTTTGTCACGCGTAGACAAGGTGAGATCATTCTGGCATTTTAATGTTAAACTTTTGCATGATTTTGTTTTTTTGTGAAAATTTTAAATTGTTTTGGAGTAATTGGAGAGAGTTTTTTCCCTTCTTAAATCAGTGATGGGAGGTAGGAAAAAGTCAAGTGAAAGTGTTTTGCCAACAGTACGCATCCTTCTCTAGTATTAATACTAGGAAGGCTATAGAGAAACTAGAAGAGGACATTGAGGTTTTGGAGAGTGTGGCTGCTGAAAATACAGAGCAGTTACATACAAAAAGACAGCAGTTGACTTTTTTTCTTCAAGAGAAGGCTAAAGGAGCTCTGGTCCGGTCACGTTACACCACACTGAGGGACATCGATGCACCTACCTCCTTCTTTTTTAACCTGGAGAGGTCGTTTGGACAGAGGAAACAAATGATGTGCCTTCAGCGGCCCAATGGGGCGCTGACTTCAAATTCTGCAAAAATGAGAAGGCTAGCGGTGTCTTTCTACTCCAATCTGTCTGAGGCAGAACGGTGCGATGGAAAGGCTCCAGAGACACTACTTCAGGGTGTCCCTCAGCTGGGATCTGATGTACAAGATGTCCTGGGCTCTGACATTACTCTGAAGGAATTAACGACTGCGGTGACCCAGTTGACCTCTGGTAGGGCCCCAGGTTTGGATGGAATACCAGCAGATTTCTAGAAACATTTCTGGAATATAATTGGGATTGACTTGTTGGAGGTTTTCAAGGACTCCTTTGGGAAAGGGACTCTTCCAGCTTCCTGTCGGCGTGCAGTGATCTCTCTTCTGCCAAAAAAGGGGGATTTAACTTTGCTCAAGAATTGGAGACCTGTAGCCTTACTATGTACGGACTATAAAATGTTATCCAAAGTTTTAGCAAACAGACTAAAAGTTTATATTGACTTTGTAATTGGTGCAGATCAGTCGTACTGCGTCCCTGGCAGATCCTTGTTGGACAATCTATTTTTAATGAGAGAGATTTTTTATGTGTGCAAGGCATACGGTGTTGATGTAGGCATCATTTCCATTGATCAAGAAAAAGCATTTGATCGTGTGGATCATTCTTTCTTATTTTCCACATTGCATGCTTTTGGAGTTGGGGAGCTTCTTCTATCATGGGTGAAACTGCTGTACAAGAGTGTATGTTGTGTAGTTAAGGTTGGGGGAGGACTGAGCAGACCATTCATGGTCGGGAGAGGGATTAGGCAAGGCTGCCCTATCTCCTATCTATAGTTTTGCTATCGAGCCTCTCCTATTTAGACTTGGGAAAAATCTGAACGGTCTATGTCTGCCAGAGATGACTTATAGCCCTCCCATAGTCGTGTCAGCCTATGCTGGTGACATTAATGTAATGGTCCAGGGTCATGGGGACATAGAGGCACTGAGAGAAAGTCTAATGCTATATGAAAAGGCTTCTTCAGCTAAGGTAAATTGGGAAAAGAGTGAGGCATGTTGGGTAGGTAATCCAACACAGGGGACTGTATATGGTCTCCCTGGTGGCCTTACATGGGGAAATAGTGGGTTGAAAATTCTGGGGTTTTATTTGGGTGACGACAAGATGGTTGCTAGGAATTGGGAGTGAGCGCTGGGAAACGTGCAGGCTAAGTTGTCTAGATGGAAATTGCTGCTACCACAGTTCTCCTATAGGGGAAGAACTCTGATTGTAAACAATCTTGTCGCCTCTCTTCTGTGGCACAGACTTCAGGTGTTAACACCCCCACCAGGACTGATTAAACAGCTACAGAAGATGCTGGTGAACATTTTCTGGTCTGGTCTGGATGAGAGCGTTGGTCCTGTATCTCCCTGTGACGGAAGGGGGGCAGGGCCTTACAGAAATTGCCTCCAGGATGGCTGCTTTTCATTTACAGATGGCACAGAGGCTGTTGTACAAAGACTCACTCTGCTGGTCAGCAATCACTCATCTTCTGCTCCGGAGGGCCGGACGGCTGGGTTACGACAAACATCTGTTCCTGTTGTCCTCTGGCTACGGTCTGGATGGTCTGTCATCTTTTTACAGCTCTGTCTTTGACTCTATAAGAAGCGCTGTCAGGGAGGCAGGGATTGTGAAGATGGGACATGCAGAGATGGGCATCTCAGGTGAAGGGTTCATTTAAATATGAATTGCATATTTAAATATGGGCGTGGACAGGGAGGAGTCGCTCCTCCAACATGTGCGCTCATTTCCATGTTGATTGGGATGTACAAAGGAAATGTGCTTGGATTCATGCGTACGCACAGATTCATACATCTGGATATTTTTGTGGATACGACGTTTTCTGGATTTGAGCGTACGTCATGTTTCAGTAGGAAATCCACGCAAGTCTTTGTACATGAGGCCCCAGGACTTTGTACGGAACAGTGATTTAGCTCACCAGTGGAGTGAGGGGGCTGAGTACGTCTTTCCTCCAATTGGCGTGATTCCTGCTGTGGGGGAATGGAGGGAGCAGAGTGGAATCATACTGTCCCTAAAAACTCCACAACTTGGGAACTTTAGCTCCTGTAGTGGAAAGCGGCTGTATGAGAGTTGTGTAAAGGTGCTGAACAATGGATCACTCAGTGGAGTCAGAGAGTCAAGGTGAACAGAGGTGTTTGGTTTGGAATTTTCCCCAAAAGGAAGCTGGTAGGTACTATATAAACCTCCTGTTGAAAAATGGATGGGTGAATCCAATGGAGGATTATAAATGGAATAATAGCTACGAACAGATACAGAGCTCACTTTGATCCTGGCACTGGGGAAGGTTGTCCATTTTGTTTACGGGCAGAGACGTTGGACCACTTAGTGCTTCTATGTCCCCGGTTGGCTGGTATTTTTAAAATGTTAAAGGAGTGGGTGGGGGGTTTGGGAGAGGTTTTCTCTTTCCAGCTTTTTATCTTTGGACCAACTTCTTCCAGAAAAAGAAAGAAAACTGTGGTGTTAATGAATTTTATGTTTGCCAGTGCTAAATTGGCTATATGGAAAAGCAGGAAAAACAAGATGGTTGGAGCTAGTTGGACTGATCCGCTTCACTGTCTGAGAGGGTTGGTAGCAGCCCGTTTAATGGTGGAACACACCTTTTATACTGTCACCAATAATCTTGGATGCCTTTGTGGACAGCTGGGCTATTGGAAATGTTTTGTGCTTGGTAGGTGAATATGGCAAGAACCCAAGACACTTAAACTCCTGGCAGGCGCTCATTCCTGACCTGACCTGACCCTTTTCCGACTGAGGACCATGGCCTCAGACTTGGAGGTGCTGATTTTCATCCCAGCCGCTTTATACTCAACTTTGAACTGCTCCAGCGAAAGTTGAAGATTGCAGTTTGATGAAGCCAACAGAACCACATCATCCTATTTTCACATCCATAACAAATTTTTGGATAAGTTATTTTCAAATCAGAAGTCACAAAACGTCCAAATGAAAGCAGCGCATCCGTATGTACTTATTTGATGTCTTTGATGTCGAACAGGACAAATGATAGTCGATGTTCGCAAAGGATGGGGACTCGAGTCATTGTGACTTGCACTTGAGTCGACTCAAGTCACTGTTTTCAAGACTTGTGAGTTGAGTTGACTTGATAAAAACTAAAAGACTTGACTCAGACTTGGGAATTAAAGAATTGGGATGTGACTTGACTTTAGACAAGATTACTTGAAAGCCTTGATTGTTGTTCATTTGATATGTTTGGTTCAAAGATAAAATAAAATAATTAGTTTGCAAGCGAACGCTGGGAATGGCACTGACGTGATTGGAGGATTAGCTTGCCAATCAAGCAACCCCCACCCCCAGCCCCCCACACACTAACACACGCACACTATGAAGAAGCACGCATTCTCATATCAGACCAGCGACACAATCGTCATGTTCGATATAGCGGGAAGGGTGCAGCCTTTTGGCAATAAAAACTACAATTGTGATGTAAAATGGACACCGAGACTACAACATTGAACTTTGTTTGTCATTTGAAGACCCATTCTGCCCAGTAAATATCTTTAAATTCCTTAGTCCATTCTTAAAGTTGCACGAAACAGATCCAAAAAATATCATGTAAATTCGACACACCACAGAAAATAGTAATGTTATCAAACCTGACAAATTTGAATGAATAAAAATAATCACAATGTATATAATATCAGGTTTCAAAACTTGAATAGTAAGGGGCACCTCTCAGCTCTCAAACGCTGTGTGGTTGTTGAATGGATGTGCCAAAAGGAATCAAACATACTGTGGGGGTGATAGCTTACACAATTTAAAATCACGTTACGAGGCTCAACTTCAAAATTTAATGGTTATTGTGGACTGTAATCATAAAAGTAAGCACACAAGTCAACTTACTCTCATTGTCACAGCCGAACACGGCACCTGACGACAGCGGGACAGTAGGAGGAAGCCAAGGTCGATAGACAGTCTGCACTGCCCGATTCACTAGTTTCAAGTTACCTACGAAGTCATGCTGTCTCTGGTGAAAGTTTACAAAACTATCCGTCGTAACTTTTATTTAGTAAATGAGAAAACACACAGTTGTGCTCATGTGTTTGATTACCCAGGCAGAATTAGAAGCGATGACAATGTTCAAACAGTATATCATGCAGCCCTAATTTCATCAGTGATCAGTGAGTTGACTGCTTTCAAACTTAATGCTGCTGCACACAGAGTGACGCAGCTGAAATAAACAGTACTGTTGTGTGCCTGATATGGAAACTGTTTTCATTAATGGCCGATAAGTCTGCCACTGGTTTTGCCATGATTCCAAAATTTCCGTCGTAAGGTTGCAGCTTATAGCCAATCAAAATGCACATAAGCTTTCCTTCAGGTTAAAAATATATTTTCGGGTTTCAGCTAGACAAAATGGCCGCTGCGCCACCACGAAGCCATATAAATAGAGTTTATAAAGCATCAAATATGTGTTTTACATCAATACTTAACTATATTCAATGTATAATGTGCCTGTGGATGAAGAAGTGACGCGTCCAACCGAAATGTACGGGTACCTTGTTGGAGGTACTGTACATTCAAATGGATGGAGTGAGTCCTTTAAAATATCCACATCCTCTCTCTTTAGCAACTCATTTCTTCCTTAACTCTTAATCTAACTTTTTTATGGTTTAGTAAATGTGATAAATACAATATACTGTATATACAGTATCAAACGCCTATATAGGATCGCTGTTAAGGGCGTCCATTTATGCGGGGGTGCGTCTGCAACTCTCATTTTTATGCGATGGACCCTACCACGCCGTCAAAATGTTCTCTTATCGGATGTGCTCTGGCGCCGAGAGTGATCTCAGTTATTGGTGATGGGTGCCCTTTTTTTTAGGCTTAGTCACCTGCCCCTGAAAATTACTGGGTAGGGCAGGGTGTTTGTTGAGTTGCCCAAAAAGAAATGTTTATTTTGCAAAGGCTGTACTCGGCCTTCAAACTGTCTATTATCTTTCAAATGTGTCAAAATTTGACTTTGTTTTTTTAGTGCTAATTTTTTCACCCTAGGTGCGTGTACTCTCTCACTCTTAGCAAAGCTCTCTCACACTCTCTTGTCTCTCCCTTGCTCCACTTTGTGTGCTTAATGTGCTGCGTTTCTGTAACCTCCCCTTTCCCATTCTGCTTAGTGTCGACACGGATGTCGCCAGACATCTTGGCCAATCACCCGGCTTTAACAGAAAAATGAGGGGGAAAAAAACATCGGCTACTACTCACGAGCCGGAGCCCGTCATTCACTTTAAAGAGTTGGCTCTTACAACCGTTTGGATCGCTACTGACACATTACTAAAGGCTCTTTCACACTGCAGCTGGCAAGGCGTCTCACGCCCTCGACTTTCCCATTCGTTGTGTGTGTACTGAGGAGGTGTCACATCAATGCAGAGGCATCTGACGCTTAGGGTCGCGTCATCGGATAGAAACATTTTCTGTTCTAGAGCATTGATGCAGTGACATCAAAAAGCTTCTCCAATTGGACCGGGGCTGGCGCAGTGATTTCTGAGGGCTATTTTAGCGGACTTGTACTGTAAACGGCAAGGGGAAAATGGAGGAAGACATAATAATTGCCGTGTCCAACTATCCCGAACTTCGGGCCAATAGAAAAATGATCTACCGAGATGTCTCTGCGGGAAGCTTTCAAACTCAATTTCAAAGCTCCCTGCTCAGCCTGAATTACACATCAAAATACATCTCTTCCTTGAACAAGAATGCTCACAAATGAGAAGTTGGTGTGAAATTAGTATGGGATAATTCTATTCCCTTATTTTTTGCTGCTGCATCACTCCCTCCTGCTCAAAATAAGCAAGTTGCTGAGTTACGGTCCACTCAGCGGGGAAGGCCTCCCGGACTTCCTTCTTGGCTGTTGTGTCACCACTTCCAAATATGGGATGGCCGCACCCCCGTTGCCGTCATCGTTGAGCTTTGACGTGGGGGTCCTTTCACACTCAAATTGGACAACCTTTTGCTTCAACCTTGGAGTTTGGTAGGACCGATCAATTAATTTTGAAATATAGTTTCTATTAATTATTTTCATGGCGGCACGGTGGCCGACTGGTTAGAGCATCTACCTCACAGTTCTGAGGTCTGGGACCGCCTGCGTGGAGTTTGCATGTTCTCCCTGTGCCTGCGTGGGTTTTCTCCGGGCACTTCGGTTTCCTCCCACATCCCAAAAAGATGTATGGTAGGTCTCTAAATTGTGCCTAGGTGTGAATGTGAGTGCGAATGCTTGTTTGTTTATGTGTGCCCTGTGATTGGCTGGTAACCAGTTCAGGGTGTACCCCGCCTCCTGCTCGATAGTAGCTGGGATAGCCTCCAGCATTCTCTCGACCCTTGTGAAGATAAGCGGCTCAGAAAATGAATGAATTATTTTCATAAACCATATTGTATTTTGGTTAGACCGTCAGCCTCACAGTTAGAGCGTCAGCCTCACAGTTCTGTGGACCCGGGTTCAAACCCCGGCCCCGACTGTGTGGAGTTTGCATGTTCTCTCCGTGCTTGCGTGGGTTTTCTCCGGGCACTCCGGTTTCCTCCCACATCCCAAAAACATGCATAAATTGGAGACTCTAAATTGCCCGTAGGTGTGACTGTGAGTGCGAATGGTTGTTTGTTTGTATGTGCTCTGCGATTGGCTGGCAACCAGTTCAGGGTGTACCCCGCCTCCTGCCCGATGACAGCTGGGATAGGCTCCAGCACACCCGCGACCCTAGTGAGGAAAAGCGGCTCAGAAAATGGATGGATGAATGGATGGATATTGTATTTTTGGGAATGAAGTTTTTCACACCTGGATTTGCCTTTTCTCCTGTCAGATCTTCTCCAGTTCTGTCAGGTTGGATGGTGAATGTCGGTGGACAGCCATTTTCAGGTCTCTCCAGAGATGCTCAATTGGGTTTAAGTCAGGGCTCTGGCTGGGCCATTCAAGAAGAGTAACAGAGTTATTCTGAAGCCACTCCTTCTTTATTGTAGCTGTGTGCTTTTTGTCATTGTCTTGTTGGAAGATGAACCTTCGGCC
The DNA here is from genome assembly GCF_024500275.1 of Phycodurus eques. NCBI lineage: Eukaryota > Metazoa > Chordata > Actinopteri > Syngnathiformes > Syngnathidae > Phycodurus > Phycodurus eques. The sequence goes on along the minus strand of NC_084525.1, from coordinate 43,418,518 downwards.
CAGTCTGAGGTCCTGAGCACTCTCGAGAAGGTTTTCGTCCAGGATATCCCTGTACTTGACATTTTTCTCAATGTCTTTCAGTCTCAAAAGTGTTCTCTGTCAATTGACTGTCTGTTGTCGTACTAGAGCGGCTCCAACTACCGGAGACAAATTCCTTGTGTGTTGTTTGGACATACTTCGCAAAATAAAGATGATTCTGATTCTGGTGGAGGGCTGCAGTGATGGTTGACTTTCTAGAACTTTCTCCCATCTCCCCATTGCATCTCTGGAGCTCAGCCACAGTGATCTTTGGGTTCTTCTTTACTTCTCTCACCAAGGCTCTTCTCCCCCAATTGCTCAGTTTGGCCTGCTGGCCAGCTCGAGGAAGGGTTCTGGTCGACCTAAACGTCTTCCATTTAAGAATTATGGAGGCCACTGTGCTCTTAGGAACCTTAAGTGAAGCAGAATTTTTTTTTTATAACCTTGGCCAGATCTGTGCCTTGCCACAATTCTGTCTTTGAGTTCTTCAGGCAGTTCCTTTGACCTCATGATTCTCATTTGCTCTTACATGTACTGTGAGCTGTAAGGTCTTATATAGACAGGTGTGTGGCTTTCCTAATCAAGTCCAATCAGTATAATCAAACAGCTGGACTCCAATGACGGTGTAGAACCATCTCAAGGATGATCAGAAGAAATGGACAGCACCCGAGTTAAATATATGAGTGTCACAGCAAAGTAAATACTTCTGGCTGTGTGATATTTCATTTTTAAATTTTTTAAAATAAATCTACAATAATTTAAGAAATTCAGTTTTTTTTCTGTCAATATGAGGTGCTGTGTGTACATTAATGTGGGTAAAAAATGAACTTAAATGATTTTCAGCAGATGGCTGCAATATAACAGTGAGTGAAAAATTTAAGGGGGTCTGAATACTTTCCGTATAACTGTAAATGTGCACAGTACCAGAGGAGAGTAGAGTAGGCAAACATTGGACTCAAATAAAAGTAAGTTACTTTTGAATAAATAAACTCATGTAAAATATTAAATAAATAATAAAATCATTACATTATTAATTTAATTTAATAATAATAATTTAATAATTACTTGAGTAAGAGTAAGAAAGTACTTAAAAAACAGAGTAACTAGTGAGTAACTTCAGATTTTTTCAATCAGAGTATGAACATCAGATAGAATAAAAATAACTAAATAAATATAAATGTGCATTTCAGATATTGTTGAACAATATCACTTAATCTAAAAAATAAAAATTGTATGAAATAAAATCTTTGTAAAATGACAAATTAAGGCAAATTCAACTACAAGAAATGGTCTTATACTGTTTCTACTTGTTAAACAGCACAATACTATAGGCTCACCAGGCAGATTACAAAAACAGGAACAAGGCTGCAGTGGATATAAAAAGTCACTCCCCTTCAAATTACAGGTTTTTGTGTTGTAAAATAATTTTGACAAAGATAAATCATTCTCAAACATTTTCCACCATAAATGTGACCTAGAATTTGTACAACTCGACTGATTTATTTTTGTATCTTTTTGAGAGGAAAATTCAATAAACAACTGAAATAAACTTGAATGTGATTGACTTGGACTTGACGTTTAACAACGAGAGAAAGAGAGTGCGAGAGATAGAGCATAACATAGCCGAGAAAATGCATGTTTTACAGTTACTTGTGACCATAAAACAGAGCTAATGTTTCCATATGCACAGCCAAAACAAACAGCTAAAACATCTGCAATTTACCGCAAGGTGTTTTCTCAAGTTAGAAGTGGGCTGAAACATCCAAGTTTGGGCAGTAGCAAAAGTACGCTGCATGTTAAAGCTGTTATTTTTCGTAGTCTGTAATGCAAACACCAGTTGGGCGGGGTTGTCACGACTCACTTTGACTGGGCCGCGAAGCCCAATAGAAGACTTTGTGTGCGGACATGAGACATTCTTGTGTTGTTTGATTGGTGAACTTGAGTCAAACATCACAGTGGTAATCATGGATTGGAGCAACGGCGCCCGATACAGAAGTTGAAAACGAAAATCTAAAAATATATCTTGTACGCAATTCTTAACCCGGCTGTCAAACTCCTGAAGTTTGCAGATGACACCACTGTCATCGGCCTCATCAAGGAGTCTCTTACAGTCTCTCAGGACCTGAAGTGGGCGATCAACATCAACTCTGTCCTCAAAAAGGCCCAGTAGAGAATGTACTGCCACGGGAGCTCCTGAGGCATTTCTACACAGCGGTCATCGAATCAGTCCTGTGTTCTTCCATCACAGTCTGGTTTGGTGCTGCTACAATAAAAGACAAACTCCGACTGTAACGGACAATCAAAACTGCTGAAAGGATTTTCGGTACCCCCCGACCAACCCTTGAGGACTTACACGCTGCCAGAACTTAGACAAGAGCGTGCAAAATCCTCTCGGACCCTCCACATCCCGGTCACCAGCTCTTCCTGCTCCTTCCCTCAGGTAGGCGCTACCGATCAATGCAAACTAGAACTAGCAGACATTCCAACAGCTTCTTCCCTCTTGCAATCAACTTCTTAAACACCTAACCTACAATTCTATTGCAACATGCTGGCATTTTTTTGTCTTTTTGTCTTGAGTTTGTTGTCACATTTCTGTCGAGTCAATTATATATTACTCGCGCACTCACTGTAGTAGTCTCACCACGCTGCACTATTTGCATATCTGTTGTTGACCAATACTGGCCACTCATGCCAGAGTAGCATCTGTTCCATTTGCACACTGAATGAGGAGTATCTGCAACATTTGCACAATCAACATTGTCCCAGATTATCGTACTACTCGCTTGAAATCTCGGCGCCCTTTGCACAATGGTCATTGCACCGAACTATTGCAATATTAGTCATTCGAACTGCTCTAAGTGCTAGAGGACATCTTTTTGCACAATTGTCAAAAAAAAAAAAAAAAAAAAATGTACCGGCATTACCAGATAACTAGCAACCCTTTATTGCTCAGTGACTGTTTTTCTCAATGTCTTTATGCCTCAAAAGTGTTCTCTGTCAATTGACTGTCTGTTGTCGTACTAGAGCGGCTCCAATTGCCGGAGACAAATTCCTTGTGTGTTTTTTGGACATACTTGGCAAATTAAGATGATTCTGATTCTGATTCTGACATGGGTGAAGCATGACGTAAAAATGTTATAATACACCGAATGCCAAACACTAATAAGCCTCAGACACTTGTTTGAACAATCAACAACAAATTTGGTGAACATGTCTCTCATAATAGGATGCACCAAAAAAAGTCTCAAGAAAACATCCCCGCAATTGGACTAGAAGTTGACCATTTTGCTATGCAGCAGCCGGACGGCGAATTCCAGAGCTTGTACTTTAGTTAACAAACTCTGACAAGGAAATCTGTCCAAATGAGCTCCAATTGGAAGCAGGTAGAATAGACAGATGTGCAATGCTAAATTGCCAACCTTTTTTGTAAAGCACTTCAGCATGACTTGGCTGACTTAATGACAAAAGTTCCTTCAATCCCGCTTCTTGTGGAAAGTAAGTATGCACTAAATTGATTGCGATTTCGACACTGTGTCAGAAGGCACTATGTTAAAAGGCCTGGTATATTGGACACAGCTGTCATTAGGGCAGATGACAGGCAGCAAGGAGAGGGGAGGCCAGAGAGTGGCATCAATCATTTGGGTGATGGATGACTTGGACGATGTAAACGTGTACAAGCAAATGATCTGTTTCTTGAGACATCTCCAAAATAAAGAGCTGAAGTTTAAGCTGCAGAGCGAGAGGCGAGTGGGCTTAAGAATCTGTTCTATATCAGAGTTAGTTATTTTGATTTGTTGTCCCGTCAGGATACCTTTAATGTCCTCTGTTCACAACTTCTTGGTGATTTCCAGCCCCACGGGGACATAATGTGTGGGATCACGTGGCCTATTGCCACAAAGATGTTCACTGAAATCCGAGGTCAGTCCTTGAGGATGGAGACAATGTGGACGCCAAACAACAGGGGTCAGTAATCATTAATCAGCCGTGCATAATTAGCCAGTGGGCGGGAATATTGTGATAAATCCATGGGTTAGTCACAGGGCCGCCATCAATCAGAAGAAACACAACCGCACACAGTCGCAGTCGGCCGTTCATTCCCATTGGCACATCTGCTCCCTCTGTCATGCGCTTCAGAAGATGCACTCACAATATAAGTGTGAAGAGTTTTCACACCTGCTGCCAAGTGCCCAGTTATATTTGAATGAAACAAGAAAAGAAAATTAGATTAAAATTGAATTAAAACACATTTTCTTCGCAATTGCAAGACGTAATGGTATTATCAAGAAATGGTAAGTCTTTGTATTGGTAGTCGGTCTAAAGAAAAAGGGGTATTGTGCTTGCCAATGCAAGCCATAAATGCCATAAAATATGAAACCTTTTTACATTTTTTAAAACCTGTATTTAACCAGGAATAGTCCCATTTGCAAGGGAGTCCTGGCCAAGACAAACAAACAAAACAGTGAATGCAGACTCAGAGACAATATTTCAATGTTGTTTATGGTGCCTGTGGCATTTTTAATACCTTTGAAGGGTGGATGTAAGGATTATGTGTTAATTTTTAAGGACAATTAAGGCCTTCATTTTGTGGAAAATCTATAATAAGGTTTTTAAGGATTACCCAGAAATGTGTAGCCTATATATATAGCAGAGGTCAGACCAAGTCATTGCTTTGCAAGTCTCAAGTTAAGTCTCAAGTCTTTGCCCTCAAGTCCCGAGTCAAGTCCCAAGTCGAGACAGTTAAGTCCCGAAGCAAGTCGCAAATCCTACACTTTGAGTTTTGAGTTCTTTCGAATCATTTTACCATCAAAATAAAATATGTATTTTAATATATGTAATATTTACATTTAATTAATGAATATATTATATACAAAATTTATGTACAGGGTGATTGAAAAGTAACTCCCTATTTTAAAATACTTGTAATTTATTCCTATGTTGTAATATTCTTTCTATATTTAATTTTTTTTGTGTATGATCCATGATTAAAGGAGCAAGTCTATTCTACCAAACCAACGACTTTGGGAGAACTTGAAGAGCGAATACGAGAAGTTATGTCTTCCATCCCACAAGAGTTCCTTGTGAAATCAGTTAATGCGGTTTCCAGGCGGCTTGAGAAACTGGTGGCTGATGCTGGCACCCATATCGAATTTTAAATAAAACTCCATGCAATACACTTTCTTGAAGAATTATAGTTCAGTAATAAATTACAAGTACTTAAAAATAGGGAGTCAGTTTTCAATCACCCTGTATTTAATATATTTAAAATCCATATTTATCAAAACACATTTGTTAAACAAGTGCATTGAACCTTTATAAGAAAACTAGCACCTTCAAAGCCAATCGTCAAGGGGTCGGGCTTAGTTTATTGCCCCTTCAAAACCGATTGATAGTAGGTTTTCAGGTATTCTATAAAAAACCCTTGCTATTACTTACTTTTTCTCACTTTATTTCTGAAGTGACATTAAACAGACCTGTCACAAATTAAAATTTCCACCAAGTAGTGCTGCAATTAGTAATCGCGTATTCCACTGACAATTCTATCAGAATAATCAAGTATGAGGATAAAACATAGTTTTGTTTGGTCAAAATGAGTTTCCTCCGCAGGGTGTCCGGACTCTCCCTTAGCGATAGGGTGACAAGATCAGTCATCCGGGAGGGGCTCAGAGTAGAGCCGCTGCTCCTCCGCATTGAGAGGAGCCAGATGAGGTGGCTTGGGCATCTGTTTAGGATGCCTCCAGGACGCCTCCCTGGTGAGGTGTTCCGGGCACGTCCCACCGGAAGGAGACCCCGGGGACGACCCAGGACACGCTGGAGAGACTAGGTCTCTCGGCTTGCCTGGGAACGCCTCAGGATCCCCTCGGAAAAGCTGGAGGAAGTGGCTGTGGAGAGGGAAGTCTGGGCTTGCCTGCTGAGGCTATTGCCCCCACGACCCGACCTAACCGGAAGAAAATGGATGGATGAATGGATGGATGGTTAAAGAGGAATTATGAATATACAAGAGAAAATGAGTCATTTCACTCAATAATGAACGACCAATTGGTTTCCTCTTTTAGATAATCAACAGTAGTTTTCTTAAATTCACATTGTGCATGTAGCAGGAAACTGCATTTTCCTGTCTACAACCATTTGTAGTGAGGCAATTTCAAACACAAATAATAAAAAATTTTCAGTTTAAGTTGGCATTTGGCGGCACGGTGGACGACTGGTTAGAGCGTCAGCCTCACAGTCCTGTGGACCCGGGTTCAATCCCCGGCCCCGCCTGTGTGGAGTTTGCATGTTCTCCCCGTGCCTGCGTGGGTTTTCTCCGGGCACTCCGGTTTCCTCCCACATCCCAAAAACATGCATTAATTGGTGACTCTAAATTGCCCGTAGGTGTGACTGTGAGTGTGAATGGTTGTTTGTTTGTATGTCTCCCTGCGATTGGCTGGCAACCAGTCCTGGGTGTACCCCGCCTCCTGCCCGATGACAGCTGGGATAGGCTCCAGCACGCCCGCGACCCTAGTGAGGAGAACCGGCTCAGAAAATGGATGGATGGATGGAAGTTGGCATTTCTTGTGAGTTTCAAAAAGGCATTAATTTAAAAAAAGAGGAACACATGTTTGTCAGCTTGTCTTATAGGTGCAATTTTATCCAACTGTGGTATCTCAATCAGAACACTAGGGGGCACTAAGTAAAAATATTATGTCGAAAACAAGCAAAGAAAAGGACACAAAGAAGAATATAGTTTCATGTCGAATAGATGCTAGCTGTGTCCTGATTGATACAGTACAAGACTGATTCTTGAGAACACTACACAGACTAAACCAGACTGTAATGTACAGGCAGCCCAGACAGGGCACGGCCAGCCCGCCCTGTAACTATTTGCATGACCACCAAAGCTGCATTCCCCTTGGTCAGGCGGTACCCATCAGCTGCCTTAGGAGTCCCACAGGCCAAAAAGGCCCGACAGGACTCGTTCTTCAGGTTGACGACATCCCTCACCGTTGGTGTCCACCAACGGCTTCGGGGATTGCTGCCACGACAGGCACCAACCACCTTACGGCCACAGCTCCGGTCGGCCGCCTCAGCAATGGAGGCGCGGAACAACTCGGACTCGATGTCCCCCGCCTCCCCCGGAACATGAGCAAAGTTCTGTCGGAGGTGGGAGTTGAAACTCCTTCTGGCAGGGGATTCTGCCAGACGTTCCCAGCAGACCCTCACAATACGTTTGGGCCTGCCACGTCGGACCGGCATCTTCCCCCACCATCGCAGCCAACTCACCACCAGGTGGTGATCAGTTGACAGCTCCACCCCTCTCTTTACCTGAGTGTCCAAGACATGAGGCCGCAAGTCCGATGACACGACCACAAAGTCGATCATTGAACTGCGACCTAGGGTGTCATGGTGTCAAGTCCATGTGTGGACACCCTTATGCTTGAACATGGTGTTCGTTATGGACAATCCGTGATGAGCACAGAAGTCCAATAACAGAACACGGCTCGGGTTCTGATCGGGCGGGGCCCGTTCCTCCCAATCACGCCCTTCCAGGTCTCACTGTTATTGCCCACGTGAGCATTGAAGTCCCCCAGCAGAACGATGGAGTCCCCAGCGGGAGCGCTCTCCAGCACCCCATCCAAGGACTCCAAAAGGTATTCTGAACTGCAGTTTGGTGCATAGGCACAAACAACAGTCAGGACCCATCCCCCCACCCGAAGGCGCAGGGAGGCTACTCTCTCGTCCACCGGGGTGAACCCCAACGGAAGAGAGAGAGGGTTGGACTTCTCGACCTCACACACCAGCTCGGGCTCCTTCCCTGGGATCGCCACCTGCCGGGGATCGGATCGCCAAGGTCCACCGCCCAGCTCGCACTGCACCCGACCCCTATGGCCCTTCCCACAGGTGGTGAGCCCATGGGAAGGGGGACCCCCGTTACCCTTTCGGGCTGTGCCCGGCCGGGCCCCACGTACAGGCCTGGCTCCAGAGGGGGGCCCCTGTGTGATTCCCACAATTCAATGTGGATTTTCAATAATTAACCTCCTTATTGTTACGTTAAATGTCATTGTCGTCTCTTTGTATGTTAACAGTGGTGCTTGGAATGTATACCTTATTTCGCTGTCACATTTATTATTGATTTATTCTATTTATGTCTGTTTTTTTTTTTTTTCAATGAAACCATTACTTTAGATAGTGTGTGAAAGAATGACCTCTTGGTCAATTCCTCCACCAGAGTGTGCCCAACAGGGTGATATGGTTAAAAGATATTAAGAACTAACTACACATAATTAGTATTCGGGTTGAACACCTCTATCTAATAAATAATCAGTAAGACCTTCAGCATTATGTTATGACTTATCACACTTACCTGTAGTAAAACAGTAAGTTGCACATAGCTACAAAGTGTTGGTTTCTTTTCTAGTCAATGGGTTCAAGTCCAAGTGAAGACATAAGTCATTGCTGTTTAAGTCCAAGTCAAGTTGGGTCAAACAAGTCCAACAAGTCCATATTGTCAAGTCGAGCCTAAAGTAATCAAATTCATGACCCGAGTCAGACTCGCGTCCAAGTCATGTGACTCGAGTCCAGACCGCTGATAAATAGTGCTGGTCTGAATGAGGATTGTGCCTTGAGTGTTATTCAAGTTAAAAAATAAAATGCAAAAGTTTTTGTTGTTGTGCTAAGCATTTGGGGTGGGGCTACAGCCAAACTGCTTGAGGAGAATTGTGCCTTGAGTGTTATTAAAGTTAAAAATAAAATGCAATACAATAACGTACTTCAGAAAATATGAACTCAAAAAGAATCCATTTGAGAATAATGTCCAGTTGAAAGCATAATCTCTGTCTTGTGAAAACTTGTTGTTGTGCAGGGTATTTGGGGTGGGGCTGCAGCCAAACTGCTTGATGGCATTTGCTTAACATTGATTAATTGACAAACCTGTTTAGAATTGCTAATGACTGTGCAGAGGAAAAAAAAAAAAAAATACGCAAATTCCCATCTGCAGGCCTACTCAATTTACAGCCCCTTTTAGTACACACTCTAATACAAGAAAGCCGCCTGCGGAATAATTGCTGGATGCGTCACTTAATGCTTGTAATTTCAGAAACAACTCCCCCATCCCCCACGCCTGCTAACACACGTCCACAAATGGCAGGAGCCTGTCTGCTGCCCCCTCCACTTTAAGAAAAACAGGCTCCTTATTTTGTGTGACTGCAGGCAGGCTTTGGGTCATTTTGTCCAGTAATATATCAAAGAGCAGCTGTCCTCAGGCCGCGTGATGACCAATCACTCTTTTCATCTGCCCCGCTCACCTATCTATGTACGTGATACAATGCGGCCGACGGCGCCCGCGTTGCATCACGTGACCGACCCATAGGCGCATGGGTCGCACGCGCACAGAATGCCGCGGAGATCATCTCTCGTGATTGGTCCGTTTTAGTCACATGCTGTGATGACGTACCCAGCTTTCCCCTTGGTTCAACATACTACTGATGCCGACGCCTTCTTGATCGATTTTGCAGTATAATTAAACATATCATCTAGGTCCATTTGTTCTAGCAGACACTGTTCCACGGTCGCCATTGTTGCTGCTCTGTTCCTTGTTCCGGAAAGGAAAGGAAAAACGGCTTTCGGAAATGGCCAAAAAATGCAGGGGAAACTCCACCCTGTGGCCAATACCAGCTGTAGTGACACCCCTGACTTGGAAGAGAACTGCAGCACATTTAAAGGCAAACTGCCTTTAAAAACTGCGTGCGGGATAGCCGCAGTGATGTCAGCACGGTCACCGCCCCCGCGAGTCTAAAGAAGCCTTTAGGCTCATGTATGATCCAATGTTATAAACTCTGCATGGAAGCCAAACAAACACAGGACGCTCGTGTTTGTTCCTCTGTGTCGATTTGCGACCGCTGTATAATAAACACCTGATAGCAGAATAATCCAAATGCGTTATTTCTCAAGTGTAGTCATTTACTAATTAGCTGTCTAGTGAAGTGTTGCCACCCAAATACGCCTTCTTAATTGGGCCCTTAACAGGGGCAGGGGTCTCCTTAATGAGCTGATGAACTTTTAGAGAATGAGAGCAGAGGTCCTCGCAGGGTCCTGGGCACCCAACCTCCTGTTTTTGTGGGCACACGCGCACGCACACGGCCACGCCCACACACACACACAGAGACTAGGGGCTAATTAGAGCCCATTCACAACCCACACTAATGTGTTTACTCAAGGGCCTCACAAGCCCCGCCACCAAACCACTCATGCCACTCGGTCCCACAATGGTGATGGGCACCAGCATGACCCTACAGCGTAAGATCTGCTCCTTCTTTCCTCAATGCAAGCCACTTCATTGAGAAAAATCACTTGCAGCAAACATAAAAACAATGGAGTGAGGGAGAAGGTAGAGGGGTCAGACGGTTGTAAAAACTTCCAGAACTGTGCTGCTGCTCAGTTCATCTTGTGTGCGCTCTTAAAATAAAAGGTATCGCTACACCAGCAGGGGCCCCGAGCAACAAGAGTTAGGGCACTCATGGGTTGGTGGCCTGGGACTGATTTAAGAGCTTGTTTGAAGTACAGATTACAGATTCTTTGCACCAAATCCCTCCAGGAGTATCCATGACCCCTGGAATCTCTCTCAGGTTTCCTCACAGGTTCGGCGGAGGCCTGATCACTACAGCTTGAAATCCTATGGCCGCAGACCAGCAAGGCTGCGATCGTACATAAGAATAGCAACTGAGTCACTGCCAGTACTGAAGCAAAAAAATGCTTACTTGAATTCAAAGTATACCGCATTAAGAAGCAGGAAAGCTCCACATTCCCAAATAGAGAATTCCATTGTTGAAGTCATTATCTTCACAAGTACCTCACAGTCCGATTTGTGCAGACAAAAATCACAACTGCAGTCTTTCGCTCAAAAGACAGAGAGCTACAGTGTCACCAGCGAGCGCAGGGGCGTGTTTGCGTGTCACCGGTGTGCGAGTAAATAGCGCGACTATGTAACACCATTGTGCACGTTCCGACACACACATGCAGATGTTCTACAATGATTCCCACCCTGCAGAGGCAATACAGAGCACATCTGCTCAATCCGGTGACAAAAAACACGGAGCAATCGAACAATGACAATAAATCAAGACACAAAGAATTAGTGGGAAGTAGAGCAGAATGTTCCCAAGAAGGGAGAGCGTCTTCCTACACTGCCAATGATTCCGCTGGCAGTTTGTGAAATGCTTTGACTTGGCGTCCACTTCGGCACTGGGGAGTGTGTTGGGTCAATACGGTCTAGAAGGCTGCAGGGAGCTAATGGAATAACCAGTAAAACACGCCTTGATGGGAAGCAGCACAAGCATGCATCCACTTCCCCGCAGCAAATGGATGTTTTTAGACTCATTCTGAGCTTTGCTAAACGTAGTTGTTTCAGGGGCAAATGGCCGTTTTTCTTGGTAGAAGTTGCACACCCACACACATACTGCAATCTTGCTAATTAAGTGCTTTTTATGCAAATAACCCTGACTCGTATAATATGTTCTGTATTATTCGGTAATACTTTTGAAATGGACCCTTATGTTTGGTTTCTCCCTCTTGGAGCTGTCATGCTGATAAAGCTCCTTTGAGGCGAGTTACAGGAGAGGAGGCGGCTGAGGCAGCACCATGCTGGCTGCGAAACAATGCTGTTTTCGACTTAAATGAAGCCCAGTGTGTGTGTGTGTGTGTGGGGGGGGGGGGGGGGGGGGGTCTAAATGAGGCGTTTGGGGGCAAGGCCAGAAATGAACCTGTCAGTTATTAGGTCAGCTCTGACTAGAGTAAATAGAGCAGTGTGTGTGTGTGTGTGATGCAGTCCTAAGAACCAATATGACAAAAGTGTTTGGTAATGCAAAAACATCAACCTCCTTCCTCCGTAGGTGATGAAACATTCAGACCATGGCAGGGAAAATGCCTGTACAGTGGAACCTTGATTTAGGAACGTCGCAATGTTCAAACTATTCCATTTACAAACCACAGATCGAACAAAAATTTTGCCCAATGGTCGAACTATCTCACAGTGTGCAAACGTTCCATACATCCATTTTGTACTAGGCGCCAACTGTGGGGAGGCGGCTCACTCTCAGACGCTCCAGCTTCGCAGTCGGTCATTACTTTTCTCAGCAAATGCTTTGCATCGTGTGCCTTCTTGGTGTTTTTAGCCTTTATTTTCACATTTTGCTAGCTCAATATGGGTCCAAGAAAAGTCACAGACAAGCGTGGAAAGAGGAAGCGACTCACTGGGGTCTTAAAAATATGATGGTCAAAGATATCAGAGCATATTACTCCAATTCTAAAGTCTCCACACTGGTTCCCGGTCAACTATAGAATGGACTTTAAAGTTCTGTTTTTCGTCTATAAATCACAAAATGATTAAATACATTCAAGGAATGCTAATATAATATATATATATTATAAACCCAGTAGGGGTCTGAGAGCTACAGACTCAGGTCAGATAGTGGAGCACAGAGACCAAAGCAAACATGGTGAAGCAGCTTTTAGCTGTTGTGTTGCACACAAATGGAATATGCTGCCAACAGAAGTAGTCAGCCCCAGGTATCAATATTTTTAAGTTCAGGTTTAAAAACAAATGCTTTTTCTCCTGCTTACGATTTAGCATTTTAGAGCATTTCCATTTTTAAAGGATCTTTCTTGCACTGTATGTTTGTGAGGAGTATATCAATGACGCATGCATTGCAGAGCTTGCTCGCAAATATGGAAAAAATAAGCCCACAATTTCCACTATTGTGGAAAAAAAGGCATTTTTTTGTTCCTGCTGACATGGCCAAGGGAGTGACTTTATCTTCCGAAGGAGAGGAACGTCTGGACCAAGTCGAAAAGCTGTTGCTCAGTTGGATAAATTAAAAACACCTAGCAAACATTTCCAAGACTATCATTTGCGAGAAAGTGAAGCTCTTACATGCAAAGCCCATCATGTCAAGAAAAGAGGAAGCTGCAAGTCAAGAAGTCAAGGTAAATTGGATTTCCTTTTCTATTCTTCATAATTGCAGCAATCTGCATGTTAAAGTTAAGGGTTTTTGTGATTTCCAATTTTTTTGTGACTATGAACACACCAGAGGGACTTGTAACAATGTTTGGGTGCATGTCGGCAGGGCAGCTGCAATTGACTGAGGAGCACAGTTCTGCTTATTGTTGTTGTTAACTTGTTAAAAAAGACTTTTGATCATTCACCCCTTGTCATGTTTGATACACAGTACCGTATAGCTTTATATTGTGTTCAAATGTACAAACATTTGCTGAAATAAGGACTTTTGTCAAGGCTGTAACCAGTTATTCAAGTATACATTATTTCATAAAGATAAATTATGTTCAATTTACCAAGTTTTCAATTTTCAATCCCCGTTCAAGAATCAAATTAAGTTTGTAAATCGAAGTTCCACTGTATGTCTTTTCTCATCTAGTCACAAGCTACATAACAGCGTCAACGCCGGCTTGCTTTTGAGTTGTGGAGTTGGGGGGTTAGGGCTCATTGATTAAGGCAAAGTCCAACTAAAGCCTGACTTGGCTGGTTGTTTGTTGTGACATGCATGCAGAAGTGGTGAGGGAGAAAGAAAAGGTGCAAAGTACTCACTATAAGGGACAATGGGACTCAGCATTCTGTGGAGCTGGTCTCACTGAAGAGGAATGCGGATGGGTGAATGCTGGTGACGGTTAGCGTTTGTTAGGCTGTAGTCCATCACTGGCATGTGCTTGCACGGATAACGCGACAGCCCTGCCAGGGAAGGACAGAGTTGATAACATTTGGACCAACAAGGCATCAAAAAACAAAACTCAACACACAAACAAAATCCGATATTCGGTGTGAGAGAGTTGTGGAAGAAGCCTGAAGTCCTGTCAGTTGAGTGAAAACAAAGCACAAACGGACACACACAAGGGTGCTCATTATGGTCAAGCATGAAGCTGATTGTGAAGCTGCGTGCACCCTCAAAAGAAGGCTTTCTAAAATCTGCCTCACAAAAAGAGACACGCGCATACCACAGCTCCACGCACTGAGCCTATAAAGACGGCATTCTTTGCACACCAAACAATTTGGCCTCTGCTGAAATGCAAAATGCAAAACAAAATGTTCATAGTCTAAATGTAAACTCTTTCATCAATTGAAGAAATTTATGTTTGTGTTTCTTTGATTAATGAAAATGCATATCTGAATATCCCATTTTAGTCATGTACAGATTATTTTGATCCCACACTTTCTGTTTTACCCAGATTTGAGACACTGCTGTGTGGAAATCTCCACAATAAATAGACTTCATAATAGTAAATTGTTGAAAACAGAAGTATATTCCAAAACTTTACTCCATGTAAATTTCTATTTGAATAATAATGTCCTTCTAGTTAAGAATATTTAACTCAAAACAATGTGGACCATTCGTTAACTTTGCATATGACCGCCCGCCCATGTACATTGACTCGTGTCAATGAACGTGAAAATGAAATGATGCAATGAACACAGCTCTTTGACAGTCCAACATGTACGAGTCAGCCCACAATAACAAACTACAGCTTGCAGTTTCAAAGCAAACGGACAAGTTTGGAGGAGGTGGAAATGTCAGCGCCTGACTCCTAACTTCCTTCCTTCCTTCCTTCCTTCCTTCCTTCCTTCCTTCCTCCCTCCCTCTCTGGCTTGCTCTTCCTTCCTTCCTTCCTTCCTTCCTTCAGCAGCCAGCCAATGTGACTTCTAAAGTCATGAAAGCAGATCATGACAGAGAGAGAGATAGAGAGCTCAAGAAGGCATGCAGCTTTACCTGTTCATGCCTGCATGTCCTCCATCCCATCTGAAAGCAGCGCTTGGTTAATCCCGAGAGCAGACCGGACCAGGCCACTCTGTGTGTGGGTGTACACTGCTTTGCTTGCTTTTGCTTGCTTTTCACATATGGGACAGAACTTTACACTCACCACCCCCCCTCTCTATCTCTGGCTTGCTCTCTTTCCCTCCCTCTCTCTTTTTCTCTACCCAGCACTGGCCAGTGACGAGAGTGAACACTCCCCTCCCCCATGGATCTACCGCTCCCCCGCCCACTCTCTCTCTCTCTGACAGAGAGAGAGAGAGAGAGAGAGCGCAAAAGAGGGAGGGGATGACAGCAGGAGGGTGGATGGATAGATTGACTGACCAATCTGCTCTGAGGTGCACTGTTGAGTTGAGTGAAGAAGAAGAAAAAGGATATGAGTGTCTGGTTTTGAGTTTGACTGTGTCGGAAGAACACTTTTGAGTAAAGACAAAATAAGAAACAAATCTCTCAGTTACAATTTAGTGCCTGTGTCTGAGTTTGTATCAATTGTGGCTCAACCTACCATGCTTGTTTTTGGGGATGTGGGAGGAAACCGGAATACCCGGGGAGAAGATGCAAGCTCCACACAGATGTGCTAAAGAGTCATCCACCGTGCCGCAACACAAGCTGTCTCTCTGTCTCGCTTTTATATATATATATATATATATATATATATATATATATATATATATATATTTATATAAATATAAATATATTTATATATATATATATATATATATATATATATAAATATATATATATTTATATATAAATATATATATAAATATATATTTATATATAAATATAAATATATATATATATATATATATATATATATATATATATATATATATATATATAAATATATAGGTAATTCTGTCATGTGTGGGGAGTAGCTGGACCCAAGAGCAGGCGGAGGCAGATGTAAAATGATGAACAGTTTATTGAGGAAAGGTTATGGAGGTGGTCCTGGATGTATTGCCAGGCGGCGGCGTGGATAGGTGGCAGGCAGTGAACAGAACAGGCGGCTGGCTTGGTGGCAGGAATGACGTGGGTCAGGAACACAGGGGAGCACTGAGAATGAGGAGACACAAGAGTTAACAAGGGAAGCGAGGACGCAAAGAGCCCTCCAGCCCTCCTACTATAATGGAACTGCAGGGCAGTGTATGACAGTACCACCCTCTCAACGGATGCCTCCCGGCGTCCTGCCAGGCTTCCCCGGGTGAGCCGCGTAGAAGTCATCCAAAAGAGTCGGATCGAGTATAAGCTTCCGGGAAATCCAAGACCGCTCCTCTGGTCTGTACCCTTCCCAGTCGACAAGGTACTGGAACCCCCTCCCCCTAGGCCTCATGTCAAGGATGCGCAACACCGTGAAGGCCGGATGGTCGTCAATAACCCGGGGGTGGGGGGGGGGGGGGGGGGGTAGGGGCTTTGGCCAGAGGGCTTAGGGCGCAGGTGGAGGATGAATTTTCAGAGAATGTGGAAGCTTCAATTGGACGGAAGTGGGATTGATTATCTTGGTAATGGGGAAGGGACCAATGAAACGCGGAGTGAGTTTTCTGAAGCGGGAGGTCGTGAGAACAAAGCCAGACAGATTGGTCCACATTGTATTCTGGCATCGGGGAGCGATGACGGTCCGCGAGCTGTTTATTGTGTACGGCGGACTGGGTCAACGCCGCTCGGTTGTATTTCCACACTGCTTGGATTTTCCGGAGATGATCCTTGACAGCGGGGACTGCCACTGCCTGGTCCTGTTCTTTGAATAATGGGGGTTGGTAACCATAGCAAGCCATGAATGGGGACATACCGGGAGCGGAACTGGTGAGGGAGTTGTGGGCGTACTCAATCCATGGGAGGAATGAGCTCCAGGAGGAGGGGTTGCATGCTGCAACACAACGGAGGGCAGATTGAAGGGATTGGTTTGCTCGCTCCGTCTGGCCATTGGTCTGCGGATGATATGCTGATGACAAGTTGGCTGCTGTGCCCACCGCTTTACAGAATTCCTTCTATACCAGGGATGAGAATTGAGGACCTCGGTCAGAGACAATATCGATGGAAATACCGTGGAGTCTAAAGACATGCTGGACAAGGAGGTTAGCAGTATCGAAGGCGGATGGTAGTTTTGGGAGAGGTACGTAATGGATGGATTTGGAAAAGCGATCGACAATAGTGAGAATGATAGTTACCTTCAGAAGGAGGTATACCGGTCACAACGTCCGGAGCAATATGGGACCAAGGGCGGCAAGGATAGGCAATGGACACAGCAGCCCAGCTGGGGAGAGGTGTGAAGACTTCCCTCGGGCACAGACGGAGCAGGCTTGGACGAACTCCCGGGTGTCTTGAACAAGGCTGGGCCACCAGAAATGTCGCTGGATGAACTGAATGGTGCGGGTGATGCCAGGATGACCGGTGAGTTTGGAGTTGTGAGCCCACTGAAGAACATTAGAGTGTGCGGAATCCGGTACGAATAGGCGGTTTGGAGGCCCGGTCTTGGGATTCGGGTGAGTCTTTTGTATATATTTAATAAATATATTTATTACCAAAGACCAACAAGCACCACATTATATATTTAGAATAGAGAAAATGTGAAGCTCCTTAAATTCCTCTCAAATGCTGCTATTGTATGTTTTTTACTTTGTTGGTTCTTTCTTTATGATTAATATGAGTGTCCAGCATATATGCAAATATGGTTGGTGTGACAATCAAATTTTCATCACGGAATGAATAAAATATCTATATATCAAGAAATATCTGTCATCCATCTATCAATACAGCTATCTATCTATCATTTAATAGCATTGTTCCCCACTTTGTCACAATACAGCACGACAGTGATTAAATACATTGTACATTACACATTTAAGTTCTATCTCACCTCTGTAGAAATCCTCTGAAGATCACCTCGGCCCAGTGTACTGAGATACACTGCCACTATGCTCTCCATAGACAGTAGGGAGGGAATCTCGGAACAGAAACAGAAGAGAAAAGTTAAGCTTTAGTTTACCAGGTAAAACAAAAAAATATATTGATCAGGCATCATAGGGATTAACACAATTGTCAATCATATTAAACAGCACAACATAAACATGTATTTACCTGATCCTTGATGTCTGTGAACTGCTGCATAATTCCCCGAACAAAGACCGAGTCGATGGGCTGCGTCTGTCATGGTCTGTGTTTTGGTTTGGGTTGTTTAGTTTTGTTCCATGTTTTCCTGTGTTCCATGTTTGTCGTATGCTCATTAGGTTGTTGTGTCCACCTGTTCTCGTCTACTTTGTGTCGACCAATCAACTCTCTCCAGCCACTCGTGTCTTGTCCAGGTGTTCCTCGTTGTCTCGTCAATTTGTTTGTATTTAGTTCCCTAGTTTCTTTCAGTTCTTGTCGGTTCATTGTCGTTGTCACATGTCTTTGACATGTCATAGTCGTCAGTTGTCTTTATCATTGTGGTATGTCATTGTCAGGTGTCATTTTCCCTTTCTATTCCACGTCTTACTCACAGGTCATCAGAATCAGAATCAGAATCATCTTTATTTGCCAAGTATGTCCAAAACACACAAGGAATTTGTCTCCGGTAGTTGGAGCCGCTCTAGTACAACAGACAGTCAATTTACAGAACACTTTGGGGACATAAAGACATTGACAAAAAACAATTGTGCAAAAAGATGCAGAGTCCTCTAGCACTTAGAGCAGTTCGAACGACTAATATTGCAATAGTCCGGTGCAATGACCATTGTGCAAAGACTTCAAGGAGTGTATGCGGTTTAAAGTGACGAGTAGTGCGATCATCTGGGACAATGTTGGTTGTGCAAATGTTACAGATACTCCTCAATCAGTGTGCAAATGGAGCAGATGCTACTCTGGCATGAGTGGCCAGTATATGCAAATAGTGCAGCATGGCGAGACAACTACAGTGAGTGCACGAGTAATACATAATTGGCCCCACAGAAATGTGACAACGAACTCAAGTCAAAAAATTGCCAGCTTGTTGTAATGGAATTATAGGTTAGGTGTTTAAGAAGTTGATCGCAAGAGGGAAGAAGCTGTTGGAATGTCTACTAGTTCTAGTTTGCGTTGATCGGTAGCGCCTACCTGAGGGAAGGAGCTGGAAGAGCTGGTGACCGGGGTGCAGACGGTCCGAGAGGATTTTGCACGCCCTTGTCTTAGTTCTGGCAGCGTGCAAGCCCTCAATGGTGGGTAGGGGGGTACCGACAATCTTTTCAGCTGTTTTGATTGTTCGTTGCAGTCGGAGTTTGTCCTTTTTTGTAGCAGCACCAAACCAGACTGTGATGGAAGAACACAGGACTGATTCGATGACCGCTGTGTAGAACTGTCTCAGCAGCTCCGGTGGCAGGCCGTGCTTTCTCAGAAGCCGCAGGAAGTACACCCTCTGCTGGGCCTTTTTGAGGACGGAGTTGATGTTGTTCGCCCACTTCAGGTCCTGAGAGATTGTAATTCCCAGGAACTTGAAGGTCTCGACGGTTGACACAAGGCAGCTGGACAACGTGAGGGGCAGCTGTGGCGAAGGATGCCTCCTGAAGTCCACGATCATCTCTACCGTCTTGAGCGTGTTCAGCTCCAGGTTGTGTCGGCCGCACCACAGCTCCAGCCGCTCCGCTTCCTGTCGATATGCAGACTCGTCACCGTCCTTGATGAGGCCGATGACAGTGGTGTCATCTGCAAACTTCAGGAGCTTGACAGTCGGGTTCGCTGAGGTGCAGTCGTTCGTGTAGAGAGAAGAGCAGCGGAGAGAGGACACAACCTTGGGGCGCCCCAGTGCTGATGCTGCGTGTGGATGAGGTGGCCTCCCCCAGCCTGACCTGCTGTGTCCTGCCCGTCAGAAAGCTGTAAATCCACTGGCAGATGGCAGGTGAGACGCTGAGCTGGAGAAGCTTGGTTGAAAGGAGTTCAGGGATGATGGTGTTGAACGCTGAGCTGAAGTCCACGAACAGGATCCTCGCGTAGGTCCCTGCACTGTCGAGGTGTTCTAGGATGAAGTGCAGTCCCATGTTGACTGCATCATCCGCAGACTTGTTCGCTTGGTAGGCAAACTGCAGGGGGTCCAGCAGGGGACCTGTGACACTCTTGAGGTGGTCCAGCACGAGACGTTCAAAGGACTTCATGACCACAGATGTCAAAGCGACAGGCCTGTAGTCATTCAGACCAGAGATTGCAGGTTTCTTGGGGACTGTATAGATGGTGGAGCGTTTGAAACAGGATGGAACTTCGCACATTTCCAAAGATCTGTTAAAGATCTGAGTGAAGACTGGAGCGAGCTGGTCCGCGCAGAATTTGAAGCAGGATGGGGACACATGGTCTGGTCCTGTCGCTTTGTTAATCTTCTGTTGTTTGAAGATGCGTCTCACATCCTGTTCATGGATGGTTAACGCAGAAGTCAGAGGTGTGGTTGTGGTCGCGGGTGCGGCCGGGTGGGTGTGTGGAGTGAAACTGTCCTTTTCAAATCTGCAATAGAAGGTATTCAAGTCGTTGGCTAGTGTGCTATTGTTCTCAGCTTGGGGGGATCGTCGCTTGTAATTAGTAAGCGATTGGAATGCACGCCAGACTGATTTTGAGTTGTTCGCGCTAAACTGTTTTTCCAACTTTGCTGCATAGATCCTCTTTGCAATGTTAATTTCTTTAGTAAGCTGGTTTCTAGCTCGAATATACAGGGTCCTGTCCCCGCTCTGATATGCATCTTCCTTAGCTTGGCGAAGCTGCTTAAGTTTAGCAGTGAACCACGGCTTGTTGTTGTTGAATGTCCGAAATGATTTTGTTGGTACACAAACCTCTTCACAGAAACTGATATAGGATGTGACAGTGTCCGTATATTCATCCAGGCTGCCAGCTGAATTTTCAAAGACACTCCAGTCTGTGCAGTCTAAACTGCTTTGAAGTTCCATCTTTGCTTCATTGTTCCACTTTTTGACTGTTTTCACTGTAGGCTTCGCACATTTAAGTTCTTGCTTGTACGTCGGTATTAAGTGAATTAAGCAGTGATCAGACGAGCCCAGGGCTGCACGAGGTATAGCACGGTATGCGTTTTTTACCGTAGTGTAGCAGTGGTCTAAAGTATTATTTTCCCTGGTAGGACAGTCAATGTGCTGCTTGTATTTAGGGAGTTCGTGGTTGAGTTTAGCTTTGTTAAAGTCCCCGAGAATAATGAGGGGTGAGTCAGGGTGTTTTTTTTTCAATTTCGTTGACTTGTTCGGCGAGCGTTAGCAATGCGGCGTTCGTGTTAGCTTGCGGTGTAATATAGACTCCAGCCAGTATAAACGATGCAAACTCACGTGGCGAGTAAAATGGTTTACAGTTCAAAAACAGCGACTCCAAATGCGGGGTGCAGTGTGTGCTGAGCACCGTGACGTCCGTACACCATTTTTCGTTTATATGGAGGCATATCCCGCCGCCCTTCGTTTTCCCCGATGATGCCATGTCGCGGTCCGCTCGATGAATGTTGAAGCCGGGAAGCGTGACGGCGCCATCGGGTACAGCGTCGCAAAGCCAGGTCTCCGTGAAGCACATGGCCGCGGAACGTCCGAAGTCTTTACTGGTCTTTAACAGAAGATGAAGCTCGTCCATTTTGTTGGGTAGGGAGCGTACATTCGCGAGGTGGATCGACGGGAACGCCAATCTGTGTCCTCTCTTGCGGAGTTTCACCTGAATGCCGGCTCGCTTCCCTCTGTGGCGCCGCTTCTGCATCCATGCGCCGAAAACCGCGGACGCCGCTCCGGTGAGTAACTCGGGGAAAAAACTGAGCGGATTTTCGAAAGTTGGTGACAGAAAGTCCGGAGTAGCCTCCTTGATGGTTAGCAGGTGTCCTCTTGTGTAAGTGAGTCGTGTAAGGTCTCCAAAGACGGACGAAAAACACAAAAACAAAGACAATACAAGAGAGCACGTTACCGAGGCGACCACACTGGTAGGCGCCATCTTCTCATAGTTTGTTTCCCCTTTTTGAAGATTAAATATTATTATTTTGAGACTCCCGCACTCCTGCCTTGACTCTCTGCAATTGGGTCCACCATGTTCTTTCCTTGCGTTACTCGCCCTCGGCCTAACCACGTACGTGACAGAATGAACCGACCAGAACAGGACCCAGCGGGAAGAAGATGGCGTCACCCTGGACACCACCAAATTGCCTCCCACCGTCCTCAGCCTGCCATTCATACCTACCCTCCTCCAGTAAGCCCTATCGTTCAGTCTTTTCTGTCCTTTTCATCGGGTCCCCCCACTTGTCCTAGTTATTCACCATGCCCTACTGTTTTACATCCACATGTTTCTTTAGATTCAGATTTTTCTGATTGTGAAGATGGCCCCGATTTAGTTAACCTCCTGTCTGATTCTGAATCTGACACAGATTTAGATTTTTCTGGTTCCTTCCCTAGTTTATCCCGTCCTCGTCAGTTTTTGTCACGTCTCCCCGTTTCCAACCCCAGTGAGTCCAAAACCTTTCCCTCGGACCTTTTCTTGGCACCCGTTTGGCCATCTACCCGGGACCGCCACGTGGTGGCCAACTGAGGCGCCCAAGGTCAAATTTTGCCCCCTCGTTGTTTTTCCCCTGTTCACAAGTCACTTAATTTTTCACCTGTTCCCACACGTTGTTCCACGGCTCCAATTAAGTCACGTCTAGTCAAACCTACACCCAAGCCACCATGTTCAGTACCAGCCATTTTTCCTAGTTCACCTTCCCGAGACCTTGTGCACTCTTCCACTCCTGTACCCTCTACTCCCAAACCTCAATGGCGGCAGGCTGAGGAAGCGACTGCAGGCCCCGTTCCTGCTCCTTGGCAGCTGCGGCAGGCTCCCGTTCCTGCTCCTCGGCAGCTGTGGCAGGCACCCGTTCCTGCTCCTCGGCAGCAGGAACGGGTGCGGCGCTCGTCCAGCGGCCGCCACCCGTCCTTGCTCCGGCGGCGCTCATCCAGCGGCCGCCACCTGACCCCGCTCCGGCGGCGCTCGTCCAGCGGCCGCCACCCGTCCTTGTGTGTGTAATGTAACCGTGTTGAAAAAAAAGTACTGTTATTTAATATATCATTTATTAAGGAATTAATAAAGTTCTCCATCCATCCATATGCATTTGACTTGAGAGAGAGAGTGCATGTGAGAGGGGAGGGGCTGTGGCAAGTCTAATCCACGAGTGAGATTCACGTTTATCATACATATAAGTTACACAAGTTTCACCAGTATCAGAGGTGCCGTAACAGAGCAAGAAAACACGGCACCACTGAATATTTCCCCTGTTACCACTCACTCATATACACAAACAACAATTTTACAACCATTAAATTTTTTAAAATCCTTCTTAACATGCCATAGCAAGAATGTTTGAGCTCCGCTTAAATATACCATATGCCATGGCTTACACACGAACAGTCAGATTGATCAAATGTTGGAGGAAAAAGCCATTGACGTTGAGTAACTCTTATGCTAATAAACAATGTATGACAAATTAATAGGTCTTGTTAATGTTAGGAGGGATAATGTGGAGTGAGTCGATGATTGTGAAAAATCGACCGGGAAGGAGATGTTTGTGTGACTCGGTACACTCCACTCCAATCCAGACCTTCCAAATCAAAATTTTGCATTTTTATACACTATGTGCCATAAAGTCAAATCGGAGCCCTGATGAAAGAGATTATAGATGATTATATTGTTACCTACAGTGTATTAGCTTGCTTGCTAGCTATTTGGATGTAATAAAGCACCTCACTGTTTTGCACATATGGAACATTGTTTGGAAAATTATTTCCAATCCTCATATGTTGATTTGAGTTTTGATTTCAGGTGTTGGTTTGCCTTAGGATTTAAAATTGGGTAGACCCCGGCACTCATTGGGAATGACTGGGTTAGTCTTTCATTCCAAACATGTCATAAAATAGGCAATAATGTCGATCACTTTTCCAAAAGCTAGTGTCTATTAATGTCTTGTTTTGCTTAGAACATAAAGGTAACTTGTTTGCTTTGACAGAGGACTAAGGAAATCAGAAATTAGTCCAATTTGACTACAAATCTGAGGATTTAAAATCTTAATTCATAGTTAAAAAGTGGTTCAATTCCTTTTCAATTTCTTTCCATCTTGTGTCATAATTGGACAGTTACAAATCTGGCCGGTTGTGATTTAATTTACCGTATTTTTTTGTGTATAATGCGCACTCATGTACAACCCCAATTCCAGTGAAGTTGGGATGTTGTGTTGAACATAAATAAAACAGAATACAATGATTTGCAAATCATGGTCGACCAATATTTAATTGAATACACTACAAAGAAAAGTTATTTAATGTTCAAACTGATCAACTTTATTGTTTTCAGCAAATAATCATTAACTTAGAATTTTATGGCTGCAACACATTCCAAAAAAGCTGGTACAGGGTCATGTTTACCACTGTGTTACATCACCTTTTCTTTTAACAACATTCAATAAACATTTGGGAACTGAGGACACTAATTGTTGAAGCTTTGTAGGTGGAATTCTTTCCCATTCTTGCTTGATGTACAGCTTCAGCTGTTCAACAGTCCGGTGTCTTCGTTGTCGTATTTTACGCTTCATAAAGCGCCACACATTTTCAAAGGGAGACAGGTCTGGACTGCAAGCAGGCCAGTCTAGTACCCGCACTCTTTTACTACGAAGCCACGCTGT
Organism: Phycodurus eques; assembly: GCF_024500275.1. Lineage (NCBI taxonomy): Eukaryota > Metazoa > Chordata > Actinopteri > Syngnathiformes > Syngnathidae > Phycodurus > Phycodurus eques. Next base: position 43,394,095 of record NC_084525.1, on the reverse strand, counting down.
TGTAACACGTGCAGAATGTGGTTTGGCATTGTTTCTCCAAAACCTGTATGTACCTTTCAGCATTCATGGTGCCTTCACAGATGTGTACGTTATCCATGCCATTGGCACTTACACAGCACCATACCATCACAGATTCTGGCTTTTGAACTTTGCGTCCATAACAGTCTGGATGGTTATTTTCCTCTTTGGCCCGGAGGACACGACGTATACAATTTCCAAAAACCAATTGAAATGTGGACTTGTTGGACCACAGAACACTTTTCCACTTTGCATCAGTCCATCTTAGATGAGCTCGGGCCCAGAGAAGCCGGCGGCGTATCTGGGTGTTGTTGATCAATGCCTTTTTCTTTGCATAGTAGAGTTTCAAGTTGCACTTACTGATGTAGCGCCGAACTGTATGTACTGACATTGGTTTTCTGAAGTGTTCCTGAGCCCTTGTGGTGATATCCTTTACACATTGATGTCCTGTTTTTGATGCAGTGCCGCCTAAGGGTTCAAAGGTCATGGGCAATCAATGTTGGTTTTTGGCCTTGCCACTTACATGCAGTGATTTCTCCAGATTCTCTGCACCTTTTGATGATATTATGGACCACATATGATGAAATCCCTAAATTCCTTTCAGTTGTACGTTGAGGAACGTTCTCCTTAAACTGTTCGACTATCTTCTCACGCACTTGTTCACAAAGAGGTGAACCTCGCCCCATCTTTGCTTGTGAATGACTGAACAATTCAGGGAAGCTCCTTTTATACCCAATCATGGCACCCACCTGTTCCCAATTAGCCTGTTCACCTGTTTGATGAGCATTCCTCAACTTTCTCAGTCTTTTTTGACACTTGTCCCAGCTTTTTTGGAACGTGTTGCAGCCATAAAATTCTAAGTTAATCATTATTTTCTAAAAACAATTAAGTTTATCAGTTTGAACATTAAATATCTTGTTTGTAGTGTATTCAATTAAATATAGGTTGAACATAAATTGCAAATCATTGTATTCTATTTTTATTTATGTTTAACACAACGTCTCAATTTCATTGATGATGGTAGATGCGCATTATTCCCGAGAAATTACGGTAATTGTATTTTCACTCAAGAGAAGTGCAATTTTCATTAATGCAGTTTCCTTTTATCATAATGGTTTGGTAAATTCAGTCGAGCTCAAGGGTGTTATGAATGTATTGTTGAGATAGTTTATTTACTGTACTGTAGAAAGGGGTTAATATATCTAACTTTACAGTGTAAAAAAACCTAAATCTATCAAGTTAAAAAGTAATTTAGGGCAGAGAAGCAATGCTATAGTATGCCGTGGATGGCGAATGTGAGGTGGACCACCTTCTAAAATAAATTTTTCAATTGTGTTTCATTGAAAACAAAAACAGTTCTAGAAAATAAATCCACTAACATATACAGAGCTCCAGGCATGATGTGAATTTTATTTGTGACCACAAGATAATGTAATTTACCACAAGGTAATGTAATTGGCGCATAAAATACTAATTGGTAGGTTTGTTATCAGTCTGATTAACAACGAAACAAATGGTGCGCACCTTTGCTAGAAACTGCATTTCCTAGTGTCCTGAAGGAAAGTGTCTTTTCTTATTCTGTTTTCACAAATACCCCGCAATGCCGTTCTAAGGCATTTCAAATTCGTGTTTCATGTGCCCCCCTTTTAACTTGGAGCACCTGACCCTCCAAAGGTCTCTTCACGCCCCTGCCCTGTACTAAAATCAAACTACACATTACCACCCATTTTTTTGTCCATTGAGCACAACTGTGCCAATTTCTAATGTGTGTAGCACCCTACTCTGGACGTGTCCAAACCATTAAAGTCTGCTCTCTTTAACTTTGTCTGCAAAACATCTAACCTTGGTTGTCCCTCTGATGATAAAGTCCTCCACCCTTGCTATCTCTTCTCCCTGTAGCCTCACTCTTCCCCATCGACCCCTCTCATTCATGCACATATATTCTGTCTTACTTCGATTAATCTACATTCCTCTCCTTTCCAGGGCATGCCTCCACCTTTCTAATTGTTTTGTAACTGTAACTCCCTGCTTTCACTGCAGATCACGTCATCTGCAAACATGGTCCATGGGGATTCCAGTCTAACCTCATGTGTCAGCCTATCCATCACCACTGCAAACAGGAAGGAGCTCAGGGCTGATCCCTGATGCAGTCCCATCTCCACCTTAAATTCCTCTGTCGAACCTACAGCACACCTCACCACTGTTCTGCTGCCCTCATACATGTCCTGTACTATTCTAACATACTTCTCTGCCACTCCAGACTTCCCCATGCAGTACCAAAGTTCCTCTCTGGGTACTCTGTCATAGGCTTTCTCTATATCTACAAAGACACAAAGTAGCTCCTGGTACTCTTTCTAGGCATGAAACCATACTGTTGCTCGCAAATACTCACTTCTGTCCTGAGTCTAGTCAAGACTCTCTCTCTGTCTGGGATGCTCATAAGTACTTCATTTAGCTCCTGCCAGAATATCTCTTTCACCTCTAGGTCACATCCTACCTGTGGGGCATAACCACTCATCACATTATTCAATTTCAAGTTTCAGCCTCATCACTCAATGTGATACTCTTTTCACTTCCAAGACATTCTTAGCTAACTCTTCCTTTAAAATAACTCGATTTCTCTTCCAATTTACACCATGGTAAAATAATTTAAACCCTGCCCCTTATCTTCTAGCCTTACTGCCTTTCCACCTTCTCTCCTGGACACATAATATATCAACATTTCTCCTAATCATCATGTCAACCAACTCCTGAGCTTTTCCTGTCATAGTCCCAAAATTCAAAGTCCCCATATTCAGTTATAGGCTCTGTGCTTTCCTCTTCTCTTTCTCCCTAAGAACACTTCCCACCTCTCCTTCAATCTTTGACCCACAGAAGCTGAATTTCCACCGGCAGCCTGCAGTTTGACGGCGCCGGTGGCGGACGTTGTTAACCTGGTCCATGCCCGATCCGGTATGGAATTCTTTGGATAAACCCGTATATTTGTTTGGCAAAGTTTTAAGCCGGATGCCCTTCCTGACGCAACCCTCTGCATTTATCCTAGCTTGGGACCGGCCTACACTTTGCACTGGCTTGTGCCCCCCATAGGGCTGCATTGGTGCGGTGGGATGCTTTTATAGTGTCTAAACACCTGTAAGAACTTGTGAGTTGATATCTTAATACAACCTGTGTTATTATTAGTGGTCCCAGAACAAGCAATTAAAGCCTATAGCGGGTCTAAGGAACTTATTAGTGAATGAACACTATCATATATATGTTAGTGAACTGGTGTACGAAGTTGCTGAGCCATTGAGGAAGGGTGGGCCTGGCAAGGCGGGGTCAAGCCAGCGAGCCCATCACGCAGGGGACCCAACCAGAGGGACGCTACCCACTCCCCAGGACCCAGGGCAGTCCTGCCAGCCCAACTGAAGCGCCCCGACCAGGCCTAAAGGGAGGGACACGGCTACCAGACCACCACCCACCCAGCGCACCCCACCGCTGCCACCACCCCTGCCACCCCCGGAGAGCATGGGGGGTCCAACCAGCAACAGGGACCAACGCAAGAGCCAGCTGCAAAACGTCACAGCCCGCCAAAAGCGAGCCCATGTTAAATGCCTGCCACGAGCAATGAGGGGCAAGGGCGCCAGGAGAGGGGAGACGAAGGCGGGGACCCAAGGGGTGGTGGGGGGGTGGGGGCTTGCCAACCACACGATGCAACAACCGGGGGGGGGGCTTGGGCATGCCCCAGGAATCAAGCCAAGAGACACACCCTAGGTCCCTGCATGACAACAATTATCCCTGTACTGTTATTGTGTTTGGTGGGCTGTCGTACATTAAAATTGGGGAGACTGGTGGGGGTGAGGCGAGACGGTCATGGGGCAATGATGACCCACAACCGTCACCCCCACTTAGGTCAACCAGCTCCCTAAAGGATTTACGAATGTATGTGGTGTATTGAAAATCTGCGGAAGAAAGGCATGGCGGGCCAGAGAGCAGGCAGGAGTGCCGGAACAACTGGTCGAGTGTCCTTCCCAGCCCGACACTGCCCTCGCCTCACTGACGGGTGAAGGATGCTTTAAAACTGGAGGACCGGCAGGGGAGGGAGGGGGGGGGTGACCAGACCGGAGACCAGCACAGATGTGCAATGTCCTGGCCCGGCGTCTGCCTCATCATGCTTTGTGCCAGCCCCCTTGGGGACCCTGAATGAGATGTGAATGTGACCGATTTGCGAAATATGTACAGTATGAGTAATACAAATGTGCAGAATGTGTGAAGTAAGAGGCTAGACTCCTGCGGGCTGGCTGGAAACCACAGAGAAAAGGGGTGCAGTCCCTTCCCACCCTACAGCTAATAGGGTTACCGACCATCACCCAGTGACCAGAACAGGGCACAGAAGGCGGGCCTGTCCAAGCCGGGGACCCCACACACAGACTTAGGATTTATACTCCTAAATCATCATCCAAACTTTTACATACTCCCACTGAAACCTTCTGTCTAAATTTGGCCAATATCATATTTTTGCAAAACCCTTTACTATTGGTCAGTTACCACGTGGGTCTGTTATTTTACAAATTATTGACCAATCTAAATTGTTGACTTGCTCTGCTGAGCAATGTTGTACATGAAGTTATTTTGGTCTCCAGTAAAGTGATGGTTTTGGAGGGGCAAAGATTCTGCCCAGCGCCAGCAATATATGTTTTATTTTTATAGCATTTGGGACATGACCATGGAGCCCTTACTACATTTGCTAATGCATCCATGCAGGGGTCGGTAAAGCTATCATTGAGGGTGAGTTTCAAAGCAGAGAACTCTGACTCGCTCAATAACTCTTTTGCCTTATTGGTGCTGAGGCAGCAGTGTGTGGACATGGGCAGCATGCTGAGCCCAGCACTAGTACAAAGACCTTAGGACGTCCGGACAGACAACTAGCCAAAATTGAGGAAATTGACACAGAATGTCTTAAACATGAAGAAGAGTCAGGCAGTTATGGCTGCATGCACTCTCCTCAATGTCACATGAGTCACTTTTACAGGTCTCAGTCAGCAAGACCCTCCGACCTGCTTTCCAAACCATTTTATAATGCATGCTTTTGATAGCTCAAAGTTACAGAGGACATGGAAGTGTGATGGTTGGTTTTCATTTGATGGAATGCGATTGTGACACTGTGTGCCTTAAACTTTTAAAGAAGACACACATTTTTTTCAGAATTTAATACAGCTCACAGGTCCCTTAATCCTAATGTCTCTAACATGTTTTGGCGAACATACACAAAAGATAAAAAATTATGGAAAACTTAACATGGACTTGTAAAACTCAAGTCGAATCGATTCAGTATGTGGGGATGGTTCTCTGTGATGCAAATTAGAAGGGGCGGAGGTAGGACATTGTGACTAAGCAAGTGGCTACTTGTGAAGCAGAGACGAGAAAAGCAAGTCTTCAGAAAATTCAAGTGAATGCATAAATTTGTATTATCTCTCGTGGAGGCAGCACTTTATCGAAAAGCTATCAAATTTCACGTCAGTTTTAGTAGCAGATCCGTGCATGTGGTGCATACAGTGGACACATCGCCAACCAAATATTTCTCCCACCCCCAAATCAACAACTTCACAGAATACTTCTGACTCCATTGCTTATCAGAAGCTAATGCTAATCTGTTAACAATGCAGCTCTTCTTACCTTTTGGCTTTTTGTGATAGAGCTTCCGTGTCACTTGCTTTTTTGTCTCCATGTTTATGTAAGTGCAGTATACTGTATATCAAGGGTCCCCACCATGGTGCCAGTGGACACCAGGGCGCCGCCAAGGAACATGAGTAGCCTGAGGGCCTGATATAAAAAAAAACTCAACCATGATGGGACACTGTGATTTTGTAGGAATGTTGTAGAGGTTCTCATTTGAAAACGTAAACGCTTGCAGAGATTTCTAGAAATGTGTTGCAAATTGATATCTGTTTCTTAGCTTGTTAAATAATTGTTGATAATTATTGCGATACATAATTAAGAGGATCAGTCTCTTCACATAGCTAAATATAATTAATAATTAATAATAACATAATTAAAGGACCAAACAGTTCAGGGTGTACCCCGTCTCCTGGCCGCAGTTAGCTGGGATAGGCTCCAGTATACCTGCGACCCTAGTGAGAAGGTGTAAAAAATGGATGGATGGATGGATGGATAATTAAAGGACCTATAACATCCAGATGGTCCATATTTCACTAACAAGTTCTCTAGTATGTATTTGTTGGTCATGAAAATGAAACTGGCAGCCCTTTTCAATAATATCTATCTGTTTTGGAGCAAAATAAGTAATTGCCGTGGGAACACCCGTTTTTGCGGCACGGTGGGCGACTGGTTAGAGCGTCAGCCTCACAGTTCTGAGGACCCGGTTTCAATCCCCGGCCCCACCTGTGTGGAGTTTGCATGTTCTCCCCGTGCCTGCGTGGGTTTGCTCCGGGCACTCCGGTTTCCTCCCACATCCCAAAAACATGCATTAATTGGAGACTCTAAATTGCCCGTAGGTGTGACTGTGAGTGTGAATGGTTTGTATGTGCCCTGCAATTGGCTGGCAACCAGTTCAGGGTGTACCCCGCCTCCTGCCCGATGACAGCTGGGATAGGCTCCAGCACGCCCACGACCCTAGTGAGGAGAAGCGGCTCAGAAAATGGATGGATGGAACACCCGTTTTTCCATCACCAAAATCAATTCGTCACCAAATTCTATGAAGAGGCAATATTTACTCTTGTACTTCATCACTGTCGGGTAGAATCCCCCCACCTCCAAAATGACAACATTTCAGGAAATAATAATAATAAAAAGAAACGACAGCTTTCTCAAGCTTCAAAACACCGTTTTGTTCAAGTTGGTATTAAACCTTATATTGCTATCACATACCATTGTATACTCACATCATCAAAACAGCACCCCAAAATTATGTTTAATTGTTAGTTGAATATGTTAAAAAAAATCACAAATTTATTACAGCGTCATTGATAATAATGGTACAAACACGGCGTCAGGCACCTCATCACAGGCTTTCTAATACCAACCTGTCATATGCCACTGCACACTCACATGAATACCAACAGTACCCGAAGGTTATGCTAAATTGATAATTTAATTTGCTAAAGAAATGCTAATTTATTACAGTGTCATTGATTAAAATGGTACAAACACAGTGCCAGCCAGCCTTGGCCAATAAAGTCAGCCGAAGTCACATGACGCCACCAAAGTACAAAAAGCCTTAAAAGCAAAAGCCTGTGTCACTTCATCCACCCAAACTCCTTTTCAAAGGTCTTAGAGCCATTAGTGATTCAAAAGTGGTGTAACGATTCATTTTGGCAACAATTTGATTCGTATCACAATTTCTGGATGGCAATTTGATTCAAGGACGATACTGGCTCATTTAGAATGATACAATCCGAAATGATTTAGTGGATTGAACTCGATTCAGTAAGTTTTTATCCAAAAATTCAACCGGTGTGACTGTGGAATAAATATTGCACCTGCATACTGGACAGTGCAGGTGAAATTTCCTTGGAAGGGAAACATGTCCAATTAATTATGGTCATTAAATATAAGATTTTCGTCATGTACTTTTATTGTTTTTCAATGTACTTTTATTGCTTTTCAATAAAACAATTTGAACAGCAACTAATTGTTATTTATTCACACAAATGGAATAAGTTGCCCACAGAATTGTCAACCCCAAGTGTGAATGTTTTTAAGTCCAGGTTAAAAACTCTTTTTTTGTCATGCTTTTTAGAGCATTTCCACTTTTAAATGATATTTCGTGCACTGTACGCTGTTTTAATTGTACTTTTATTTTTCTCTTTGTTTTAAATGTTTATAAGCTGTTTTAAATGCTTTTAATCATGTAAAGCACATTGATTTCCCTTTGTATGACATGCGCTATATAAATACATTTGCTTGGCTTTGTTTTTGCTATATTATGCTATATTATTATTGCACGCTGCCAGAACTAAGACAAGGGCGTGCAAAATCCTTTCGGACCGTCTGCACCCCGGTCACCAGCTCTTCCAGCTCCTTCCCTCAGGTAGGCACTACCGATCAACGCAAACTAGAACTAGTAGACATTCCAACAGCTTCTTCCCTCTTGCGATCAACTTCTTAAACACCTAACCTATAATTCCATTACAACAAGCTGGAATTTTTTGACTTGAGTTCATTGTTACATTTCTGTGGGGCCAATTATGTATTACTCGTGCACTCACTGTAGTTGTCTCGCCATGCTGCACTATTTGCATATACTGGCCACTCATGCTAGAGTAGCATCTGCTCCATTTGCACACTGATTGAGGAGTATCTGTAACATTTGCACAACCAACATTGTCCCAGATGATCGCACTACTCGTCACTTTAAACCGCATACACTCCTTGAAGTCTCGGCGCCCTTTGCACAATGGTCATTGCACCGGACTATTGCAATATTAGTCATTCGAACTGCTCTAAGTGCTAGAGGACTCTGCATCTTTTTGCACAATTGTTTTTTGTCAATGTCTTTATGTCCCCAAAGTGTTCTGTAAATTGACTGTCTGTTGTACTAGAGCGGCTCCAACTACCGGAGAAAAATTCCTTGTGTGTTTTGGACATACTTGGCAAATAAAGATGCTTCTGATTCTGATTCTGATTCTGATTATTTCAGCTATCATTTTACTGGTTCAGGTAGTTTTTTCCTTGAAAAGACATGCTTAATTGGTGTTAGATTTATGAGGGTGTCCTTGGAAAAATTCGTCTCCACTGTAAGGAGTCCCTGGACCCAAATAAAATGAGAATCCCTGTTCTAAACAGCGAAACACTAATGGCTAAAAATTAAGTTAAATTAAATTAAACTTTTAGGAATGGTGCTAACCTTACATACTTTAGCGGTAGTAAAAAAAAGTAACAAACCTGCTCAAAGTGAGCCATGCTTGAAAATAGCGTCCAGGAGTTGACGCTGTCACTCGTTCTCTTTTTCCTTTTGACCAAGTTCCCTCTCCTCGTACTCTGCTATCAATCTTTCAAAAGCTACAAATATTTATTTGACGGCTGCACTTTGTCGGCACACTCAGCATTTATACTGTACATATTTTCACACGATAAATCACATTCACAACACTTTACACTCACACTTGAGCTCTGCTTTGTGGTGTTTTGATTACAAACAAGTCTATGTTAGCGGCTAGTGAGCTAAGCTAAGCTAGTGAGCGTGAAACACGTCAACATGTAGGGCTATGAGGGTCACACACATGCATCCTTATTGATGATTACTCGCTTGCCGCCTTCTCATCTGCCACCCACCAGATAGGCCGACGTCTTCATCAATAAAGTGGCAAAAAAACCAAAAAAACACGTACTGTGGTGTCTCGGTCCACCCACTAAGGGCACTACGGAGCGGAATGTCTAGATTTTAGGATTCGAGGAAGAAAAGAGACGAAGAATAATTTAGCATTGCAGAAGAATTTAGCATTGGGGAACACTACCGGCTGTGTGCTAACTGAAAAATAAAGCAAGTTAAAGGAATTACAAGCGTGTTTCTTGAAAATCCAACACATACACATTTCCATATAAAGTATGCCGTACGTACATCCAATGTTATTTCCTAGTATCGATGTAATTGATTGATTACCTTATACAACTATTTAAATCGATATATTTTTGTCCGCAAGGCTAACTAGCCGAGCACAGATCAATCCAATTGGATCGTTGGAATGGAAATCTATATCTTGATATGATGAATGAATCATTACACCCCTAGATTCAATAAATAAAACAATGAACTGAGTAAACCCTGTGTATTAGGTGGAAATAAATCTGCAACACTTACTTCATGTGGGTGCCTTCTTTCTGCAATGAAGCTGCAGTCCAGCCATTGATTTTAACAAGCCTACTAAAACGGATCGAATGTCACTATTTTCCCTCATTATTGTCTAAGCAGTGTAGCGGACATGCACGCCGCAACGTTGAGGCGTCAGAGACTCAGCGACCACCTGAGAATTCCCACTCCTCCACGCTGCCCAGCCGTGAGACGGTGACTAGGACAATGCCTGGTGTACGTCAAGTGGACCTTAACCTAATTAGCAGCTTTCCGTCAAATCTTGATTCCTATCTTCAAAAGACTCCTTCGCCGACCAAAAGATTGGAGGGACACTCCCTTCAAGCAGACTACGTGGTTAATATTCACCCAGGTGCATGAGGCGCCACCCACTGGCGTTGAGAGGAGCTTCAAGCAGAACTTGTGGACGTGCCTTTGATGTTTGTTAAGATCAAATGTCCGTTTCCATACCTTGCAAACTGTAGAAATATTTCAAATGTATGCCTTGGTGTCTGTGTCCCAATTCTCACTTTGACAGGTCCTCTGCATGATTTTGAAAGTTGTTCATGATTTGAAATCAAACACTACGAAATGCTGTATTGAACAATAAGCAACCCATCTGCCATGACCAAAGTTTAAACAATGAATCTATGCGTGAGAGTAAAAAGTTGGGAGTGTTTGAGATTATTATTTTAAAACCTATTTACTCAAATTTGTGGACACGATTCAGGCTGGTGGGCGTGGTCTTCTCCAAGTCGGCACTCCCTCTTCCTACGCCCCACCCCTGGGGTATTTAACTCTAAACTCACACCTTTCTCAGTTGAGTTGGAACTGGAGTAGAGTTGAGTTGAGGCTTCTTTTTCCTTCTGTGCTGGTAGCTTGCCAACTGGGTGGCCTCCAGCCATCCCTCCCCCTTCTTTTGTTACCTTTTTGTGCTCGGGCACCTCCGGGTGCCACCACGTGCGCGAACGCCCGGCGCAACCAAGTTGGCGGCCTTTTCGATCGAAGAAGTCGACCATGCGGCTCCGATCACTTTCCCTAGCCACAATCGGTCGGCAGGGACTCAACGAGCAACTGCTGGCATCTCTGACGGATCCCGCAAGCCTCTGAGGGCCAGAGCTAAGCTCGCCACCAGGTCAACCGGCAGGGAAGTTATGAGCGCATCCCAAACAGGACAACAACTTTCCTTTCCTACTTCTTTTTATTTTTGTGCATCTGATTTTTCTTCAACTGAGGAAGACCAACCCAAAGACCAGCTGATCTGTGTTCGTGAGTCGACACTGCAATCCTTACTATGATGTACAACATCAGTGCGTAATAATTGTGGGGAAATTTCTAGCTTCATACAAAATCCCAACTTTGCCTTCTCTCGCTATGACTCAACGCATTAAACGCTCACACACTCATTTAGTTTAGCCCAGCAACCACACACGATGTCCTCTTTTCCATTTTCGTATGCCTTAATTTCTTTCTTTCGTTTACCCTTAGTGTTATTTTCTTGTTGTAGTTTGTAGTTGTAGTTGTCTGTTTCATTAAATATACCATAAAATTCCACTTGTGGTCATTTTTTGTGTGTGTTCTGAATTTAAGTAAACCTCAGTAACCTCGGACTCAAACTGTCGTAGAGTGTAGCAACCTCCAAATTCTGAGACTGATTAAAAAGGTTTGTCGTCATTTCACCTAAAGTTAAACTTGAAAAATTTTACATGGTGCCCTTTCTACATGGTGCCCTTTGAGACATTAGTTTAAACTGGATAAACTGGAAGTAACGTCGCTTCCGTCTTATTAATTTATCCTAAATTAATTACAATTCTTATTTCATACATAATCGCTACAGCAGTTTCCTACAACTACTTATGCAGTCCTGAGTGAATGAGGTGAATAAAACAAAATCCAGCTGTGACAAGCACAGGCGCAGATCCTGTGGGTTTTCTAGCACCCAACGGAGAAGCCCGAGCACCCATCCATTTTCTGAGCTGCTTCTCCTCACTAGGGTCGCGGGCGTGCTGGAGCCTGTCCCAGCTATCATCAGGCAGGAGGCGGGGTACACCCTGAACTGGTTGCCAGCCAATCGCAGGGCACATATAAACAAACAACCATTCGCACTCACATTGACACCTACGGGCAATTTAGAGTTGTCAATTGATCTACCACGCATGTTTTTGGGATGTGGGGAAACCAATCTCATGACATCCTACAGGAGATGATGGAAATCATGGCCCATGATGTGCTAAGAACTCTACTTGAAGAAATAAAGTCTGTTGAGTTTTTTTTTCTATGATTATGTATGAGACAGCTGATATTACAGTTAAAGACCAGGTGTCTGTCAGTTTTCATTCTGTGACTGAAAATCTGGAGCCAGAGGAACTTTTTGTTGGATTTTATGAGACACCCAAAACAACAGTAGACACTTTTTCAACTGTTAAAAGACATGCTAATGCAATTCTCACTCCCGATCCGTAAATGTAGAGAACAGTGCTCTGACCGTGCGTCAAATGGGTCTGGCTTTCGAACAAGCCTACAGGCTCGTGTGCAGGAACAGGAGCCCTGAGCAATGTCCATCCATTGCACCGTGCATGTTGTGAATTTGGTTGTGCATGCTGTCGTCCAAACCATTCCCGCATGTTGCAACTTCATGGTACTTATCTGAGACAAGATAACAGTGATCATGAATTCACTCAGCTGATTCCAAGAGTTTGAAGGCAAAGAAATGCCATCTTTGAGACCGCTGTGCCCAACGCGCTGCACCGTGAAAAACAGCCTCATTACTATCCAATGCTTCCAACAAAACCATCAGTGCAAAAGTGCAAGCAACCGTTTACCTTGTTAGCTGTCTCAGTGTTGGCATATACGTATTTTATTGTTTCACTCACCCAGGTGACTGACAATTTACTTCACTGAAGCTCCGCGCGGCATAGGCTGAGGCTCGGAGCGCGTCAGACGCTACACATCATGAAAGCCTCCTTCGCACAATATAATCTTATTCCAAGTGTTGCCCTGAGGCAACTGTTCATTCATTTTAACAAAATTAAGACACACTTTAGTTCACCGCCGGCGCCGTTGGGCACAAGCATGTCATTGTGCGCGTTCTTCGTTGCTTTTCGCCACTTCTTCTTCACAGCTGGAGGACTAGACATCAAAACTGGGAACTGAAATTTTTAAAATTTGAACGGTTCCGGGAGAACCGGAACCTTAGTCCCGGTTCCAATTGGTTCTCGATTCTCGATGCCCAACCTTAAGCACAAGTGCAAAGCATGATTTGCTCAGCAAAAATTCTTAAAGGTTATATGCACATAGCATTTCTAAGCTGAAATAGGGAAGTTGACTTGTTGAGAGTTTAAATGGACAGGTCTGCTGCACACCTTTAGACAACATATTGGAAACTGACGACCAAAGTTGAGGAACACAAAATGATACAGTACAGTGGCGTTTTATATTACATGTATCAAACCCTTAACCCATGCAGCCACCCATAAAGACAAACAAGTATTCCACAGTCCCATGGATAATTTAGTCTTAAATGAAAATGCATGTTTTTGGATGGAGGATTCCAGAGTACTCAGAGAAAATACAATGAAAACATGCAAATTTCACACAGGTATGCTGGAGCAGAGATTCAAAGCCGGAACCTCTCGACTGTGCGGCAAATTTGCTTTTTGGTTGTGTACATCACACACGTATGTAAGTTGTATGTTTTTAAAAAGGCAGCGGGATCAAAACTGAGTTCGGTTGTACTTTATTGAAGTATTTAACAATGTACTCACGTTATTTTTTTTATCAATCCTCATCCACAAATCCATCAAAGTCCATAACGAAATGAACAGCTGGGCAAGTTCTCCGTCAAACATGCCGGGTGCCCTCTCGTCATTGTCGGAGTCAGTCTCGTTGCTGGGGGGCTGTTCAGCAATGATGCCGCCGTTTTCCTGCTTCCTCCACTTGCGAACCATGGATTTGTTGATCTAGAATTCTCTCGCGGCTGCTCGATTCCCATGTTCCTCCGCGTAACTGATAACTGTGCTTCGTAAGCGTGTCTCTTCGTAGGTGGCATTTTCGGGGGTCCTTAGCCAAACCGATATTGTTTGCACATACCGGCACCCTTCCCCCTTTAACGTCTGCATGCTGTCTTCAGTCACGTCCGCCTTTCCTCTATATAAGCAGCGTGTCGGTAGGAAATGCTCCCAGTCAGTCAAGCAGAGCGCACATCAAAGTCACACAACATTTACAGATTTTGGAACTTGGTGCACACATAAGGCGCGCCGCATTATAAGGCGCCCACCCCATTTTGAAGAAAATGTAAGTCTTTTAAGTGCACCTTATGGTCGTGCAAATACGGTAGGTTTAGCACAACTGAAAATGTCACTCTGACACTGCAAGTGCTGCTTACCTCTTGGCTTTGACCTGATAGGAGTGTTGCACTTGTGGGGGATGTTGGTGTTTATGCATGATAGTGCTTATGCACGATAGTGTTTCAGAAATTATCGTCCAGCAACTTGACTCTGGGGGTATGTCGTGTAAATTAACTCCACTGTTACCATAAAGGTGGCTGCAACATAATGACCGCTTTGGACTACTGAGGATGAAAATTCTCACTTTTGACCAAGATTTTAATTCAAGATGATGTAGGGTGGGGGGACGGTGGACGACCGGTTAGCACATCTGCCTTACAGTTCTGAGGACCTCCCTGTGTGGAGTTTGCATGTTCTCGATGTGCCTGGATGGGTTTTCTCCAGCTAATCCGGTTTCGTTGCACATTCCAAAAACATGCATGGAAGGTTAATTGAAGACTCTAAATTGTCCGTAGGTGTGAATGAGAGTGTGAATGGTTGTTTGTCTATATGTGCCTTGCAATTGGCTGGCAACCAGTCCAGGGTGTACCCCGCCGTTCTCCCAGAGTCAGCTGAGATAGGTGCCAGCACACCCTTGAAGACAAGGGGTTCAGAAAATGGATGGATGGATGGATGATGTAGGGTCAAAATATTAGCAACAGCGCTCAATGGAAATGATATAGCTCTTGTATTGGATTCAATTGTTGAAGTGAGCAGTGTTGTGGCTGGGCTGTGCATTTCGGTGACTGAAGAGCTAGATAATGGAGTCAATTAGAATCGTAAAATGTTACATTTGCTGCTGTTGCTCTTCAGCTGAGTTCACAAAAAAAGTTTATAGTCACTGTATTTAGAGCTTGGGAAATTGACCAGACCTTCTGTGACCTCTGAGGATTAATTGCTTCCAGGGCTATGCAGATTGAACCTGGAGTAGCACATTGCAAAGCAAAGCTAAGCTAATTTATTTATGTAGCGCATGTCATACACAAGTTTTTAATGACAATTAAAGAGAAAAATAAAATAAATTACAATAACATACAGTGAAGGAAAAATAATTTAATACTGGAAATGCTCTAAAAAGCATGAGAAAGAAAGACATTATTTTAATCTGGACTTTAAAGACATTGACACTTGGGGGTGACTTCGGTGCAGGGCTTGGGGCTGACTTCTCTTCCATTTGCCTGCAGCATAGGCAAATTTAAGGTAAACTTAACATCTAAACACAAATAGCTTTTTTCAAAAGACAGTTATTCCCCACTTTTGCAATGGGCTTTTGGAGTGCTAAAGGAAATGAGGACATATGGAGTCTCCTATTGTTATGCCCTTTTTGTATGTGTGTTGGAGGTGATAATCAGTTCCAGACTCACAAGGTTGACCAATATCCTTTCATTAGCACTGAGGTGCGAGCGCAGGAGCTTTGGTCCAGATTAGGGCAGAGAGGGAAATTCTACTCCCAGCCCTTGTTGCCCTGACGAGGCAATTGAGGAAGGGGGCGGAGGGTGCGGCAGGATTATTAGGTGGGGAGGTTCAGTTGTTTATTATTTCAATTCTATCTCAAACAGCTGAAAATTGGAGAATTAGGCAGCAGCCCTGAGCAGTCCGGGAGATCAATGTGTCGAGGTTAAACCCCTCTAGCATGGGTCCACACACAGAAAGCGATCACACATACACCCAGCGCAGAGGTCATCCACAGAATTTAACAGACACATCAGATTTACCGCTCAGAAGTGATAAGACATTAGTAGATTTCACAGGTTGCTGAATAGCTTTAGACTTAGGTGATGGTTTAGCTAAAATGCAGCTAAACATCCTCACCGGAGACTAACTTGTATGTAAAGACATTCTGTTACACAGTGTGCAGGCGTCAATGTTGGGTGCTCCACAGTCACGTCCATGCATGTTGTTAATCTGCAGAGGGACATGTGACACTCGTCACTCAGAAACATGAACTTTTTGCGGCATGCCAGCATGTGATCTGAGAATGGAAACTGCTCTATGGACACATGGAGGTCACAGCGCTGACAGAAGAATTCAAAACTCAAATCTGTTTTATATTACAAACCCCAATTCCAATGAAGTTTGGACATAGTGTAAAACATAACTAAAAACCGAATACAATGATTTGAAAATCCTTTTCAACCTATATTCAGTTCAAAACACTACAAAGGTATTTAATATTCAAATTGCAAAACATTTTTTTGTTTGTTTGAAGCTTTGTAGGTGGAATTCTCTCCCATTCTTGCTTGATGTACAACTCCAACTGCTCAACAGTCCGTTGTCGGTATTTTGCACTTCATAATGCGGCACACATTTTCAATGGGAGACAGGTCTGGACTGCTGGGAGTTTTTTACTACAAAGCCACGCTGTGGTACTAACACAGCCCCATAGTCCATACCACATTACTGGTACTCTTTCATTGCTCAATGACGCTTTGTAAAAGCTGTGTTTGTAGTGTCAAATAACAACAGAAAATAAAATAAACAACAGAAAATAAAATAAAATAACATTTTATAAAGGGAAATTGACCCTGGGAAATATATTATCACTTCCTAAAATAACAAACCAGTTATGGGAGCTTTATTTGACAAGTACTTTGAGTGTTTAGCGGCACTTTTATCAAGAAGTGCCGCGTTGAAGTCATAGGGCGGGAGCTGGGGAAGCAGGGTGAAGAAAAGAGAACCAGGCAGAGACCGGTGCTTCTCACTGGTCTGCCCGCCTCAGAGTGCTTGCTCGCCGGCGGCAAGAGAGCGGAGGTCAGCTCTGGAGGTGGATTTGGAAAAATAGGTGGCAAGGGGGGTGAGAGGAGAAAAAAAAAGTACTGTGCTGCTGCTGTGGTTCTTTTTATCACCGGGCAAAGCTGACCTTGTATTGTTCCTCAGCAGACTGCAAACCAGCGCTTCTGCTGGTTGCAACCAACTAGTCCACCCCATTTGGTCTCCGTTGCTTCCACTTGCAGACAATCGACCAAATTGGGCTCAATTCAACTGTCGATGATATCCATCGCAGATTGTAAAGCTTCTAAACAATAACAGAGTAGAAATACTGCTCATGAGCATATGTCCTAATATCTACTTTATGTTCATTTTTTCAGACTGCCTAATTTAAGACAAGGATTTAACCCATTACTATCAGGGAATTGAACTAATTTTAATCCATACAACATTCTAACTTGGCCCACAAATCTTAAGAGACAATGTTCTAATAATAGAAAATGAAATTATTGGTAAACTGCAACATGCCCCAGTCTCATCCACTATTGCCCTACAGATGAAAGGTGATTTAAAAAAAAAAATCAAAAATCAAATCATGCAAAATAGAGCCTTGCTTACTGAATGAAGCATGTTTTAAGTTGACGGTGAAATTCGCTGACATTAATTTGAAAACTATTTAAGACTATTTCCCTAAATAATGCTATGCATGTATTCACTGTGAATAGTTCAGTCGAAAAACACATCTGTGCAATCAAAATTTCAATCACGTAAATAAATCTTACTTGAAGATTAACATAACTGCGCAGTTAAGACACCATCCATCCATGCATCCATCCATCCATCCTCTTGCGCTTGTCCAGGTCGGGTCGCAGGGGCAGCAGCTTGAGCAGGGAAGCCCAGATTTCCCTCTCCCCAGCCACTTCATCCAACTTTTCTGGGGGGAATCCCGAGGTGTTCGCAGTCCAACAGCGCCACATAAGCTCTCCAGTGTGTCCTATGTCGTCTTTGGGGCCCCTCCCAGTGGGACATGCAGGAAGGCTAACTTCATCTCTATACATTATAATTTTTTTTTTTTTTTTATGCGCCTGGACTCCTGCATTTTTCATCTATGCAGATTCTCCAAAACCTCTGAGAAAGCCACCGCGCGGAAGATGGGAATGATCGCGGAAACACCAAAGACGTGTGATTCATTGACAGCTGAGGCTGAGTGGTAATACTGGAACACGTACTTTTCCACAGACATTTGAATGTCATTTAAATCAGTAGAAAAAAATAAAGCACACTAGAAAATAGTTTTAAATTCTTTTTAAAATACATTCATTTAAAATACAGGACCTAACGTAGCAGATCATCAGCCAGTCTAGACCTGTGGATCACTCCAGCTACACTTACACTTTGAAGGAGAACATATATATATATTTTTTATCTGTATAAAATAAATCCAATACAAGTAATTTAAACTGAATACTGTGCTTATGACTCAATGCATCTTTGGAGGTCTAACTATAAAAAAGGGGGTGTGCCTACTATGCTCTACATCAGCAGTCCTCAATGATTTTTTCACGGTCCAGTTTCAAATAGACATATGTTGACTGGCGTAATAACAAACAAAAATAGATCATTAAATATACAATTCACCATGATGCCATTACAGTGACTGTAGTTGTAATTAGTGAGAGTTCTGCACGGTTCTCTTCAAAGAGGCAGTCCATCTAAAAAAAAACTGCAAGGGCTTGTCTTTTAATGCCGACCAGGAATCTGCTTGAAGCACAGTCGCTCTTCGCAGCTGTAGGTGATCATCTGAAATAATAATAAAAAAAAAAAAGTCCATGAGCGCCAATATTATCTGCCAATAAATATCACAACTAAAACGTTGTAATCAGAGATTCACAGTGCCTCTATCATCTCAGTAAAAAAATGTTTTGTTCACTCTGTCCTTGTGGCCACGCATGGTGGTTAGAAAACCCTGCTCAAGATGATTGAAATCACAAGCACCTGTAAAGGTGTGATTGATCTGGCTGCAGAACAAAGCCTTCATGTAAGAGAAAAAGTACTTACAAAACAAAATCCTCCCTTTTGATAACATAATACAATCAACTATTAATCACACAAGAAAGGAAAATTATTAAATATTACTAAAGACTAAGTAACTAAAAACATTAAGATAGTATGGAGTAATCAAAAAGATATAACAGTATAACATATATTTACAAAAAAACCTCACAATCATCCAGAAATCCACACCTTAGGTTTCAGAAAGTCCTTCATCGGCAGGTTGTAAGTCAGTCGATAAGTTAGACTGAGAAATATAAATCATGGTCATCAGTCATGTTGTCGTTGTCTTCCAAGAAGTCGATTTGAAGGAAAAGGTCAGGAAAACGCCAGTCAGTAGCGGGCTACGTTGTTAGTGGGTCACCAGAGGTCACCTGTGAATGCACAAATGCAGTCCCAACCATGCAAAAGAGTCAAGATTTGACCAAAGGGACTAGACAACAGGACATGGAAAAAGAGTACAAGAAAAGCAACACAGATCATAAGTGCATAGCGATACAGCCAAGCCTGCCACCCGAGTCCAGTGAACCAGCTCGAATCAAGAACCTCCTTGCGGGTAATGATATCGCAGAGTATAGTAAGATTTTCAAAGCCACTGGCTATAATGCCTGTATCGTCACCATTGTCAGGAATGTACGTACAACAGGTTTGGTTTAAAAGACCTGCTCTGAGATGCCAATAACAGATCAAGTATCATGCAGTTTTGGAGGGCTACTTCACGAATTGCATTAGTTTCTACACGTGAAGCCTCAAGAATGGTCAGGGTAGTGTTAACAAAATTAGAAAAGCGATAACTTAGAGTTTCAGATCACAACATCAACTTGGCCAGCCCAATTTGAGGAAATAGAGAGTACAATACCTTGGTACCTGTTCCCCAAACCTTTTAATTGGTGGGGACATCTATGCCCCGAACTGGATCATGTTCTTCAAATTGGGCCTGTCTACGATGTTAAGTGGTGACACAAAGTAGTAATCAAGGCATTTGATTGATGACACAAGTGAACCTGAAAGGTGTACAATGCAATGAATAGAATGTACAATTGATAGTATAAATTATTATTAGATTGTTAATCAGATTAATGTTCAGGAAAGTATAACTAAATGAAGGTTAATTAGTCATGCACATTACAAGATAGCCGTAAGATGGAGCCAAAGTAGAGGTCACTCAAGTGTCACCATAGTCTTACATTTATTTGCTTGCTCAATGCATATTTGCAAACATCTATGTATAATCTGTAACAGCTTGTTTCATATATTTATGAATTTTGGCAACTAAGTGACAGAAACCCACAATCATTTGTGCCCATAGAGTGAGATGTGAGATAGTTGATGAAGTGTTGAGGACCTTTTATTGTAAAAATGGGAGTTACAATGTTAGATATTTGGTTATTTTAATGATGTTTGATAATGAAGTAAGGAATGATTTGAAGATACAGTGATCCCTCGTTTTTCGCGGTTAATGGGAACCAGAACCCAACGCGAAAGGTGAAAAACTGAGAAGTAGAATTTGACCACCCACCCCCCCTAGGAATTTTCGTGTATGTATATGTGTGTCCCAGAATGTTTAAAATATGTAAACAGTATTTGTACATTATATATTTGAGACAAATATTATAACAGTACATGTACTTAAATCTTTAATTTTAAAACACTATACAGTAATTAACATTCATCAACATTGCTTTCTGAGAGAGGTGAAGAAGCTTGCGTTGGTGGCGGAGGAGAGGCTCTCACTTGACTCGGAGAGGCTTTAGGTTCACTCGGAGACTCTTCTGGTGGATGGTGTAGCTGGGGTTTTACCTTGGAGAAAAACATGGTGATGGGTAGTTGTTGTCTTTGTTTTTTCTTTTGCTTTAAAATTCCCCTGTACAAGGACATAACCTCGTCTCTTATTACTCGGAGTTACCACGTTTCGCTTCCTTATTGAAGCAGTTTTGTGGATGTTTGCTTCCTCTTTCTTGTTGTACCATGCTATCGATTCATTCACGCCATAATGGCGTGCCACAGATGCATAACTTCTGCCCTTTTTGATCATATCTAAAAGTTTAACTTTTTCGCTGATGGTCATCATCTTCTTCTTCCTCTTGGGCGAGGAAGCTTTAGCAGGGGCACAGCGCTTAAGCGGCATTGTAAGGGCTTATGCAGCTCTGGTGGTCGCTGAAGCAAAAACTCGGGTATTGGAGGAGTTCGGTGAGGCCATGGAGAAAGACTTCCGGATGGCTTCGAGGAAATTCTGGTCCACCATCCGACGTCCCAGGAGAGGAAAGCAGTGCACCACCAACACTGTGTATAGTGGGGATGGGGCGCTGCTGACCTCGACTCAGGACGTTGTGAGTCGGTGGGGAGAATACTTCGAAGACCTCCTCAATTCCACCGACACGCCTTCCCATGAGGAAACAGAGTGTGGGTTCTCTGAGGCGGGCTCTCCTATCTCTGGGTTTGAGGTCACCGAGGTAGTTAAAAAGCTCCTCGGTGGCAGGGCCCCGGGGGTGGATGAGATTCACCCGGAGTTCCTAAAGGCTCTGGATGTTGTGGGGCTGTCCTGGTTGACACGCCTCTGCAACATCGCGTGGACATCGGGGACAGTGCCTCTGGATTGGCAGACTGGGGTGGTGGTCCCCCTTTTTAAGAAGGGGGACCGGAGGGTGTGTTCCAACTACAGGGGGATCACACTGCTCAGCCTCCCTGGTAAGGTCTATTCAGGGGTGCTGGAGAGGAGGGTCCGTCGGGAAGTCGAATCTCAGATTCAGGAGGAGCAGTGTGGTTTTCGTCCTGGCCGTGGAACAGTGGACCAGCTCTACACCCTCGGCAGGGTCCTCGAGGGTGCATGGGAGTTCGCCCAACCAGTCTACATGTGTTTTGTGGACTTGGAGAAGGCGTTCGACCGTGTCCCTCGGGGAGTCCTGTGGAGGGTGCTTCAGGAGTATGGGGTACCGAACCCCCTGATACGGGCTGTTCGGCCCCTGTACGACCGGAGTCAGAGTTTGGTCCGCATATCCGGCAGTAAGTCGGACTCGTTCCCGGTGAGGGTTGGACTCTGCCAAGGCTGCCCTTTGTCGCCGATTCTGTTCATAACTTTTATGGACAGAATTTCTAGGCGCAGCCAAGGCGTAGAGGGGGTCCGGTTTGGTGGCCTCAGTATTGCATCTCTGCTTTTTGCTGATGATGTGGTTCTGTTGGCTTCATCAAACCGTGAGCTCCAACTCTCACTGGAGCAGTTCGCAGCCGAGTGTGAAGCGGCTAGGATGAGAATCAGCACCTCCAAATCTGAGACCATGGTCCTCAGTCGATAAAGGGTGGCATGCCCTCTCCAGGTCGGGGATGATATCCTGCCCCAAGTGGAGGAGTTCAAGTATCTTGGGGTCTTGTTCACGAGTGAGGGAAGAATGGAACGGGAGATCGACAGACGGATCGGTGCAGCGTCTGCAGTGATGCGGACTTTGTATCGGTCCGTTGTGGTAAAGAAGGAGCTAAGCCGAAAGGCGAAGCTCTCAATTTACCGGTCGATCTTCGTTCCTACCCTCACCAATGGTCATGAGCTGTGGGTCGTGACCGAAAGAACGAGATCCCGGATACAAGCGGCCGAAATGAGTTTCCTCCGCAGGGTGTCCGGGCTCTCCCTTAGAGATAGGGTGAGAAGCTCGGTCATCCGGGAGGATCTCAGAGTAGAGCCGCTGCTCCTCCGCATTGAGAGGAGCCAGATGAGGTGGCTGGGGCATCTGATTCGGATGCCTCCCGGACGCCTCCCTGGTGAGGTGTTCCGGGCACGTCCCACCGGGAGGATACCCCGGGGACGACCCAGGACACGCTGGAGAGACTACGTCCTTCGGCTGGCCTGGGAACGCCTCGGGATCCCTCCGGAAGAGCTGGATGAAGTGGCTGGGGAGAGGGAAGTCTGGACGTCCCTGCTAAAGCTACTGCCCCCGCGACCCGACCCGGATAAGCGGTAGAAAATGGATGGATGGATGGATGTAAGGGCTTAACTAATAAAAATTGTTATTGCTTAAACAAAAACAGTTATCACGAACACAACATTAAGATACAGTATGCGAGACAGTCAACAGCGTGGATGAGACTGGCGAGACACAACAAGGGAAGATGTGGGTGAGGCTGCGATGATGCGCAGCCAATCAGCTCACGGGATAAATCCACTCGTGCTCTCGTTGGTCGACGTCGTGCCGGGAACCAATCACACGCCTTGTATGAGTGCCTGTGGCATGTCCAGTACAGTACAGGCATGTACAAAGCCTCTGATTCAACTCATCTCTTTGTTTGGCATGCAGGGAAACATTATTTCTCGTGCATCAACATGAAAGAACGCGTCTTTCCGCAATATGGCTGCTGATATGGCTGTATTTTTTTCATTATTATTTTTTGATGAATTTTTCCCTGCCTGTGTGGAGTTTGCATATTCTCCCCGTGCCTGCGTGGGTTTTCTCCGGGCACTCCGGTTTCCTCCCACATCCCCAAAACATGCATGGTAGGTTAATTGGCAACTCTAAATTGTCTGTAGGTGTGAATGTGAGTGTGAATGGTTGTTTGTTTGTATGTGCCCTGCAATTGGCTGGCAACCAGTTCAGGGTGTACCCCGCCTCCTGCCCGATGATAGCTGGGATAGGCTCCAGCACGCCCGTGACCCTTGTGAGAAGTGGCTCAGAAAATGGATGGATGGATGAATATTTTGGAAAAACCCATGAAGCACTGAAGCCGCAAAACGTCAATGGCGAAGTGGTGAAGGAACACTGTACATTGATACATGTTTGATCAGATGTTCACATTCTCATGTGAACTTCTTCTTCAGAATCAGAATCAGAATCAGAATCATCTTTATTTGCCAAGTATGTCCAAAACACACAAGGAATTTGTCTCCGGTAGTTGGAGCCGCTCTAGTACAACAAAATTTACAGAACACTTTGGGGACATAAAGACATTGACAAAAAACAATTGTGCAAAAAGATGCAGAGTCCTCTAGCACTTAGAGCAGTTCGAACGACTAATATTGCAATAGTCCGGTGCAATGACCATTGTGCAAAGGGCGCTGAGACTTCAAGGAGTGTATGCGGTTTAAAGTGACGAGTAGTGCGATCATCTGGGACAATGTTGGTTGTGCAAATGTTACAGATACTCCTCAATCAGTGTGCAAATGGAGCAGATGCTACTCTGGCATGAGTGGCCAGTATATGCAAATAGTGCAGCATGGCGAGACAACTACAGTGAGTGCACGAGTCATACATAATTGGCCCCACAGAAATGTGACAACGAACTCAAGTCAAAAAATTGCCAGCTTGTTGTAATGGAATTATAGGTTAGGTGTTTAAGAGGTTGATCGCAAGAGGGAAGAAGCTGTTGGAATGTCTACTAGTTCTAGTTTGCGTTGATCGGTAGCGCCTACCTGAGGGAAGGAGCTGGAAGAGCTGGTGACCGGGGTGCAGACGGTCCGAGAGGATTTTGCACGCCCTTGTCTTAGTTCTGGCAGCGTGCAAGTCCTCAATGGTTGGTAGGGGGGTACCGACAATCCTTTCAGCAGTTTTGATTGTCCGTTGCAGTCGGAGTTTGTCCTTTTTTGTAGCAGCACCAAACCAGACTGTGATGGAAGAACACAGGACCGATTCGATGACCGCTGTGTAGAACTGTCTCAGCAGCTCCGGTGGCAGGCCGTGCTTTCTCAGAAGCCGCAGGAAGTACATCCTCTGCTGGGCCTTTTTGAGGACGGAGTTGATGTTGTTCGCCCACTTCAGGTCCTGAGAGATTGTAATTCCCAGCAACTTGAAGGTCTCGACAGTTGACACAAGGCAGCTGGACAACGTGAGGGGCAGCTGTGGCGAAGGATGCCTCCTGAAGTCCACGATCATCTCTACCGTCTTGAGCGTGTTCACCTCCAGGTTGTGTCGCCCGCACCACAGCTCCAGCCGCTCCGCTTCCTGTCGATATGCAGACTCGTCACCGTCCTTGATGAGGCCGATGACAGTGGTGTCATCTGCAAACTTCAGGAGCTTGACAGTCGGGTTCGCTGAGGTGCAGTCGTTCGTGTAGAGAGAGAAGAGCAGCGGAGAGAGGACACAACCTTGGGGTGCCCCAGTACTGATGCTGCGTGTGGATGAGGTGGCCTCCCCCAGCCTGACCTGCTGCGTCCTGCCCGTCAGAAAGCTGTAAATCCACTGGCAGATGGCAGGTGAGACGCTGAGCTGGAGAAGCTTGGTTGAAAGGAGTTCAGGGATGATGGTGTTGAACGCTGAGCTGAAGTCCACGAACAGGATCCTCGCGTAGGTCCCTGCACTGTCGAGGTGTTCTAGGATGAAGTGCAGTCCCATGTTGACTACATCATCCGCAGACCTGTTCGCTTGGTAGGCAAACTGCAGGGGGTCGAGCAGGGGACCTGTGACACTCTTGAGGTGGTCCAGCACGAGACGTTCAAAGGACTTCATGACCACAGATGTCAAAGTGACAGGCCTGTAGTCATTCAGACCAGAGATTGCAGGTTTCTTGGGGACTGGAATGATGGTGGAGCGTTTGAAGCAGGATGGAACTTCGCACATTTCCAAAGATCTGTTAAAGATCTGAGTGAAGACTGGAGCGAGCTGGTCCGCGCAGACTTTGAGGCAGGATGGGGACACATGGTCCGGTCCTGTTGCTTTGTTAATCTTCTGTTGTTTGAAGATTCGTCTCACATCCTGTTCATGGATGGTTAACGCAGAAGTCAGAGGTGTGGTTGTGGTCGCGGGTGCGGCCGGGTGGGTGTGTGGAGTGAAACTGTCCTTTTCAAATCTGCAATAGAAGGTATTCAAGTCGTTGGCTAGTGTGCTATTGTTCTCAACTTGGGGGGATCGTCGCTTGTAATTAGTCAGCGATTGGAATGCACGCCAGACTGATTTCGAGTCGTTCGCGCTAAACTGTTTTTCCAACTTTGCTGCATAGATCCTCTTTGCAATGTTAATTTCTTTAGTAAGCTGGTTTCTAGCTCGATTATACAGGGCCCTGTCCCCGCTCTGATATGCATCTTCCTTAGTTTGGCGAAGCTGCTTAAGTTTAGCAGTGAACCACGGCTTGTTGTTGTTGAATGTCCGAAATGATTTTGTTGGTACACAAACCTCTTCACAGAAACTGATATAGGATGTGACAGTTCTTCTTAACAAAGACATAGTGTTTCAAGTATTAAACATGAGAGGAACTAAATAGAGGAACTTACTAGAGGAACTCCAGCAACACAAGGAGAGGTTTTACTGGAAGAAGGGATCATTGTTTCAACCCACTCGGGGAAAGTACCATCATGTGATTTCTCGAGGCAAAAGGGCACACAACTAACAATGAAGTTATGGAGATGGGAGCGAGCCATCCTCAGATGACTCCAAAGTGTTCTCATAGGCCTAACAGCCAGATCAGGGTGACGCAAGGCCCCTGGCAAGCCCCACCTCAGGTATATAAGTTCAAAAACTGACAATTCTAGGGCTCTTATTCTCCCAATGGTTAGCTATTAAGGTCTTACTGCTTAATATCATATCTATCCTTGTGTAAGATGCAGGATGAACAGAGAAGCAGCACACACAGTTCCTTTTTGTCAATTGTAATTATTTTTATTGTTATTATTTGGAGTTTTGCCCTTGCTAAATTCTGTTTATTAAAGGACCTTTTTCTGAGAATAGAAAAATGTCCCTTCCTTTTCTTTTAAGACTGCAGTCTTATCTATGTTAGCAGACCTAATAACATATTATCAACACAGCCATTGATTGTTTTAGCTCTATTTTTAAATGTTATTTTGGTTATAATTTTAAACACACTAACAGGTCCTGGCTGTCGTATCAAGACCCTCTAATTCTACCTAGGCCAATTTGAAATGCCATAGACCATAAGGGGGAGAGCAGCTTTAAAGAAGCATAGTTAGAGTTTTACATGACATCTGCTAAGGTTACTCTGTCAAAGTAAACCACCTGCATTTAAGCCTACCTGTTCTCGAAAAACCTTGTCAGAGTATCGAAGCTTCTCCAGTGGTACCATGGCTCACCTGTCCCAAGTAAGCAACCTAATTCCTTGCCATCGCTCTGACCCCTATGTTTCTCCTTGTCCTCAGTGTTCCCTCGGTGCTCCTCGTCAAGTGGACTTCTGCCACCACGCCGTCAAGCCTGGTGCCTGTCCTTGTTACCGTCTGCCGCACGTCCCTGCCTCCACCACCCGCCACCACACCTCAAGGACCATTCCTATTGCCCTTTCAATAAATTGTTCACAACTTTTCTGCCTCCGCCTGCCCTTGGGTCCGGCCTCTGTCCGATCTTGACAGAATACTCTGGCCACCATGGAACCAGCAACCCCGGAGGCGCTAAAACATGCACTACAAGGCGCCCATATTAGGCGACAGGACAAAGCACTACAGGAAATCATGGAATCCTTGCATTACCTCACTCAACAAGTCTCCCTTCTCTCTTTGAGAATGCAAACAGACCTCCCTGCCGTAAGTGCCTCTCCCGATCCCGCAGTCTCTGAGCCACCCTGCCTTCCATACAAAGAACCTCATGTCCCTCCACCCGAGCCCTACTCCGACGTTGACGTTGAATTTAGGGGGATTTTTCTTAACGGCTTGTCTGAACAGCTTAAAGATGAGCTTGCTACTCGAGGATCTCATTGCACTTGCCATACGGTTGGATAACAGACTGCGAGAGAGAGCACTAGAGAGGGGGGTCCGTTCGCGTAAATTAATTTCCACTATGAGAACCGCGCCATCTGCATGTAACCCACTTTCTGCACGACCTCCTGCCCCTTCTTCACTCCCTACAGTACCAGATGAACCCATGCAAATTGGAAACACCCAACTTGATCCCCAGGAACGGCAGCGTCGTGTCATCCAGCGGCTGTACATTTATTGGGGTCAATCAGGTCACTTCATTTCCACATGCCCCCTGCAACCAAAAGACCAGGCTCACCGTGATCCCGAAAGTGCCGTGGTGACCCAAAAACCATTTTCTTTAGCTCTCGTTCCCGTATGACTGTTCCTGCTTGCATTCTAGGCTACACTCATGACACACCCATCATAGCCCTTATTGATTCTGGTGCCGACGATAATTTTATTCATGAAGGTAATTTTTCATCAGCTCCAAATCCCTCTCCAACCACTTCCGTCTCCTAAAAGAGTCACAGCCCTGGATGGCTGAGCCATTTCCCTTGTCACCCACCAAACTGTGCCGTTCACTTTACTTATTTCTGGAAATCACCGTGAGAACATCTCTTTTTTTGTCATCCCTTCCCCTGAGACTTCATTAGTCCTTGGAAGCCCCTGGCTCAAACATCACAACCCCACAATTGACTGGACAGATTTATCCATCACTGGATGGAGCCCTTTGCCATTCTGTTGGATTTATCTTACCCAACATTATAAAAAATAGACACAAAAGGAATGAAGACGCTGGTTTCTTTTTCTCATGAGGAGGGCATATGGGAGATTGTTCAGATTACAGCCTCTCATCACGCTCTAGACAATCTCTCCCGTCGCGCCTGCATTTATTTGAAAATAGGGAGGTTTCTAAGTTTACAAGACATAACGTACTAAGCTACAAGACACAAAACACTAAGGGTAGGGTTTCAAGGTGAAAACATGGGACCAATACCTGCCACGTCCCGGCCACGTCCTTCTCTCTGATGATTCCTGCTGAGTCATCTTCTTGAAGGCGAGATATCTTCCTTTCTCAAAATCTTCCATAATACTAATGCAAGCTAAGCAAATAAATTATAACTTCTACAATATATTTAACACATCCACACTGCCTGCTCTCTGCTATGCCACCCTCTGGAAAGCCACCACCTCTTAAATCTCTCCCACCCGGAGAAGAACGCGATGGTGGATTACATCCGTGACTCCCTGGCTACTGGACTCATTTGCTCTTCCTCGTCTCCGGTAGGGGCCGGAGTTTTTTTTGTTGAGAAGAAGGGCACCACTCTTCAACTCTCCAACCAAAGCTTTGGGATTCAAACCACTGCCTGTAACTAGTATAAAGTGGAGAGTTCTACTCTAAAAAGCAAGAGAATTTACTGGGAAAGCATCCTTTGTGAAATTATGAGTGAAAATAAAAAAAGTGTACAGCAGGCGCTGGGAAGCATTTTTAAGCGATAAAAACTGCAAATGTGTGTAAAAGTCCAACCAAAGCTTTGGGATTCAAACCACTGCCTGTAACTAGTATAAAGGGGAGAGTTCTACTCTAAAAAGCAAGAGAAATTACTGGGAAAGCATCCTTTGTGAAGTTATGAGTGAAAATAAAAAAAGGGTACAGCAGGCGCTGGGAAGCATTTTTAAGCAATAAAAACTGCAAATGTTTGTGAAACTCCAACCAAAGCTTTGGGATTCAAACCACTGCCTGTAACTAGTACAAAAGGGAGAGTTCTACTCTAAAAAGTAAGAAAATTTACCTGGAAAGCATCCTTTGTGAAGTTATGAGTGAAAATAAAAAAAGGGTACAGCAGGCGCTGGGAAGCATTTCTAAGCATTAAAAACTGCAAATGTGTTTAAAACTCCAACCAAAGCTTTGGGATTCAAACCACTTCCTGTAACTAGTATAAAGGGGAGAGTTCTACTCTAAAAAGCAAGAGAATTTACTGGGAAAGCATCCTTTGTGAAGTTATGAGTGAAAATTAAAAAAGGGTACAGCAGGCGCTGGGAAGCATTTCTAAGCAATAAAAACTGCAAATGTGTGTAAAACTCCAACCAAAGCTTTGGGATTCAAACCACTTCCTGTAACTAGAATAAAGTGGAGAGTTCTACTCTAAAAAGTAAGAAAATTTACCTGGAAAGCATCCTTTGTGAAGTTATGAGTGAAAATAAAAAAAGGGTACAGCAGGCGCTGGGAAGCATTTTTAAGCGATAAAAATTGCAAATGTGTGTAAAAGTACAATCAAAGCTTTGAGATTAAAACCACTGCCTGTAACTCGAATAAAGTGGAGAGTTCTACTGTAAAAAGAAAGAGTATTTACTGGGAAAGCATCCTTTGTGAAGTTATGAGTGAAAATAAAAAAAAGTGTACAGCAGGCACTGGGAAGCATTTTTAAGCAATAAAAACTGCAAATGTGTGTAAAAGTGTCCATCGGCAGACCTGGCTTTGGTAGACCCGAATGGATCTAGTCCAATGGATCACCTGCAAAACAATCTCAAAAAGGGATAGGGCGCACATACATCCTCATATCTACTTGACCTTATTTAATTGACTTCCCAGCATTTATTTGCGGGTGGTAGCTACCACGTGGTTTGAGGTCAAATTGTAACCTGTCAGAAAGCCATTGTCAGAAGAAAGCTTTCCAAGTATTGTAATAAAATTTCAATTGCGCTACTACCACTTTCTTCAATTCTTACTTAAACATGTCTACCATATCCAGACAGTATTTTGTAAGCACATTGATCGTTATTACATACATTATCAGTATAGAGTCAATATGGTCCAACCTATTATCCCTTATCAGCATTATACTAATATAATATTTGGAGATTATCAACATCTTTGAGACATAATCAAAACATTACTAAATGTGAATAAAAAGTGCTCTAGACACATTACAAAAACTCGGGTGGAATAAAAGAATCAGCTAGGTACTTTTCCTTTCAGAATCAGAATCACCTTTATTTGCCAAGTATGTCCAAAAAACACACAAGGAATTTGTCTACGGTAATTGGAGCCGCTCTAGTACGACAACAGACAGACAATTGACAGAGAACACTTTTGAGACATAAAGACATTGCTTAAAACAGTCACTGAGCAATAAAGGGTTGCTAGTTATCTGGTAATGCCGGGACATTCCCGCCCCCCCTCCCCCCGCAAAAGCCTGTGTCTCTGTCAACACGAGGTCATGTAAATAACGAGTGAAGGGTTTTGAGTAGTCTGGCAATCGAATGACTTTCTTCTATTGAATACAATCTGGCTGAGAAGCACTCTGGGCAGGTATGGGAGAGCGCGGCGTGACCCACACCCTGGCGGCCAGATGCACAGACTCGCGCACACACATCCACCCCTATCGAATGGCACTCGTGACTCGCCCTTGGAGGGCCCCCGCTGGCCAGCCTGGCACCGGTGTTCGGGCGGATGGTTCCTCGCCTCGCCGAGACCGAGACGTCCCGTCTCCCTCCGCACAGCGGTCCTCCTACGGTGCCCACTGCCCGGTCAACGTCAGCAGCCACCCCTTACCGGCCTCTGCCGTTAACTCGCGGTTAGTTTGGGTCTAAGTACAGGCCCTGTCCCTCTCCTGGCTCACCAAATTGTTGTGTCTTGAATTCTCGCCTCCGGATCGACTGACGCCCCTGGTGAGTCGCAGTCTCGACCTTTGAAGTAAACTTGGACTAAAACTTGAATAAAACCAAAAGACAAAAAGCTGGAGCTGATCATCAATCCTTTTTCTGAGTCGCTTCTCTTCACTAGGGTCGCGGGCATTCTGGAGCCTATCCCAGTTATCATCGGGCAGCCTGAACTGAACTGCTTGCCAGCCAATCGCATGGCACATACAAACAAACAACCATTCGCACTCACATTCATACCTATGGGCAATTTAGATTCTTCAATTAACCTAGCATGCATGTTTTTGGGATGTGGGAGGAAACCGGAGCGCCCAGAGAAAACCCACGGGGGCACGGGGAGAACATGCAAACTCCACACAGGTGGGGCCGGGGATTGAACCACAGTCCTCAGAACTGTGAGGCGGACGCTCTAACCAGTCGGCTACCATATATATATATATATATATATATATATATATATATATATATATATATATATATAATTGCAAAATGTCGTAGTACATGAAGAAGAGGCCTTCATCCTGCAGTAGATACTAGAACATCGCTCCTTAGCGGATCACAAACTAAGAAGTTCAACGACCGAATCACTCGTGTCTAACGGATCGCGAACAATAAGTAAAACGAACTAATCACTCTTCAGTTCCTCAGTACACCAGTTCACTGAAGTAATCGCTCTTCAGTACACCAGTTCACTGAACGAATCACTCAGTTCACTTAAGTCGCTCCCCTGCGTGCACAGCGCTGCCTGACCCTGGCTGCTCATTGGTCATTCGCCGAAGTGAGTGACAACGCTGGCGAATCGCAAATAACATGGCAGTACATTTAATGATGTCCTGCCCCCGCCTGCACGCTGGCTGCTCATTGGTCATTCACCGAAGATTCAGAAGTGAGTGACAGAACGCTACAGCAGTTCAATTTCCGCTCCCAGCCGACTCGCTCGACTCACGGCAGTGGGTGATGGCCAGGCTAAAAGAACAAATCATTTCATAAACTGGTTCAATCCCCGGCCCCGCCCGTGTGGAGTTTGCATGTTCTCCCCATGCCTGCGTGGGTTTTCTCCGGGTTTCCTCCCACATCACAAAAACATGCATGGTAGGTTAATTGAAGACCCTAAATTGCCTGTAGGTGTTAATGTGAGTGCGAATGGTTGTTTGTTTCTATGTGCCTTGCGATTGGCTGGCAACCAGTTCAGGGTGTACCCTGCCTCCTGCCAGATGATAGCCGGGATAGCACTCCCGCGACCCTTGTGAGGATAAGCGGCTCAGAAAATGGATGGCTGAATGAATGAATGAAACGTTTGCGAGCGTGACTGTCATGGGTGTGTGTTCCGGTTTTTGTCTTCCCCCTGTTTCACACACACCTGCTCCTGAGAGCATCTTCACCACCTGTGCCTCGTTCACCCTAATTACCCCTTGCATTTAACCTCGTGTCTCATTCTCTCTCGTCGCCAGTTCGTTGTACCTTGTCGTCGCTTTCCAGCATACCTTGTTTCGATGTCACCTACTCCTAGTAAGACTAGACCCTGTTCCGATTATTGACCTTGCCTCTTTGCCTCACGTTTTTTTGATACTGTTGCCTTTTCGGATTGCCTGCCTGTGTACCGACCTCTGCTCGTTTATTAAACCTTCCTTTTGTGAAACTGTCCATTTGTTTTGGAGTCGTGCATTATGGGTCCTGTCCGCTGTTCCTTTCATGACAGAATGAACTGGCCATAACATGGACCCAGCAGACTCAGACCCGGTGCGCAAAGCCCTTCAAGCGCAGGGTCGACGCCTCTCGAAGCTGGATGAGCAGCTTTCTTGCCCTCCACCTTCATCTAGAGGGACTGTCAAGGCATCAGGACAATATGATGAGACAGGTGGCCTCGCAGTTTGAACTTCTTCTGAAAATGATTCAAGAGAAGGAACCAGTTGGCAGAACACCCGATACCGCCACGGTACCAACATTTCCATGTGAAGCAGTCACCATGCAACCACCTGCCACCTCCGCTGCTGTCTGCCCACAGCTCTCTCGACCGGAGAGGTTCTCTGGAGATTCTGGGAACATTAAGCCGTTCATCACTCAGTGCGAACTCCACTTTGAGCTGCAGGCAGCTGCCTTCCCCACCGAGTGGGCAAAAATCCCTTTCGTCATTTCCCACCTGACTGGTCATGCAGAGGCGTGGGCTACTGCTGAACGGAGCCGCAATTCCGCCACGTGTCAAAACAGCATTCAACACGCCAACGGGACGTTATGAGTATTCGGTAATGCCGTTTGGACTTACTAACGCTCCAGCTGTTTTCCAAAACCTTGTCAATGATGTCCTGCGTGACATGTTGAATGTGTATGTTTTTGTCTATTTGGACGACATTTTGATATTCTCCCCAGATGAGGAGACTCACATTCTTCATGTCCGCTCTGTATTACAGCGGTTACTGCAGAATCAACTATATGTCAAGGCTGAGAAATGTGAGGCTGTTGTTGTCTCGTCGGAGGGGGAGGGGGTTTCAATATCTGGTGGACTGGGAGGGCTACGGGCCTGAGGAATGTTCATGGGTGCCGTCTGCGTTTATCATGGATGACTCGCTAATTCGGGACTTCCACGTTGCGCATCCAGGGGCCCCAGGGCATGCACTGGAAAGCAGAGGAATGAAGATTAGTCTGAAGTAAGACCGAATACATGTGCATGAATGAGAGGGGTGGTGGGGGAAGAGTGAGGCTACACGGAGAAGAGATAGGAAGGGTGGAGGACTTTAAATACTTGGTGTCAACAGTCCAGAGCAATGGTGAGTGTGGTCAGGAAGTGAAGAAACGGGTCCAAGCAGGTTGGAACGGGTGGAGGAAGGTATCAGGTGTGTTATGTAAAGAAGAGAAGAGTCTCTGCTTGGATGAAGGGCAAAATTCATAAAACAATGGTGAGGCCAGCCATGATGTACGGATTAGAGACAGTGGCACTGAAGAGACAACAGGAAGCAGAGCTGAGGTGGCGGAAATGAAGATGTTGAGGTTCGCTCTCGGAGTGACCAGGTTGGATAAAATTAGAAATGAGCTCATCAGAGGGACAACCAAGGTTAGATGTTTTGCAGACAAAGTTAGAGAGAGCAGACTTCGATGGTTTGGACATGTCCAGAGAAGAGAGAGTCAGTATATTGGTAGAAGGATGATGAGGATGGCGCTGCCAGGCAAGAGAGCTAGAGGAAGACCAAAGAGAAGGTTGATGGATGTTGTGAGGGAAGACATGAGGGCAGTTGGTGTCCGAGAGGAGGATGCAGAAGAGTGGTGCGGCCGACACAACCTGGAGCTGAACACGCTCAAGACTGTAGAGACTTCAGGAGGCATCCTTCGCCACAGCTGCCCCTCATGTCCAGCTCCCTTGTGTCAACCGTCGAGACCTTCAAGTTCCTGGGAATTACAGTCTCTCAGGACCTGAAGTGGGTGACCAACATCAACTTCGTCCTCAAAAAGGCCCAGCAGAGGATGTACTTCCTCTGAGAAAGCACGGCCTGCCACAGGAGCTGCTGAGGCAGTTCTACACAGCGGTCATCGAATCAGTCCTGTGTTCTTCCATCACAGTCTGGTTTGGTGCTGCTACAAAAAAGGACAAACTCTGACTGCAACGGACAATCAAAACTGCTAAAAGGATTGTCGGTACCCCCTACCCACCATTGAGGACTTGCACGCTGCCAGAACTAAGACAAGGGCGTGCAAAATCCTCTCGGACCCTCCGCACCCCGGTCACCAGCTCTTCCAGCTCCTTCCCTCAGGTAGGCGCTACCGATCAATGTAAACTAGAACTTGTAGACATTCCAACAGCTTCTTCCCTCTTCTTAAACACCTAACCTACAATTCCATTACAACATGCTGGCAATTTTTTGACTTGAGTTTGTTCTCACATTTCTGTGGGGGCAATTATATATTACTCGTGCACTCACTGTAGTTGTCTCGCCATGCTGCACTATTTGCATATAATGGCCACTCATGCCAGAGTAGCATCTGCTCCATTTGCACACTGATTGAGGAGTATCTGTAACATTTGCACAACCAACATTGTCCCAGATTATCGCACTACTCCTCACTTTAAACCGCATACACTCCTTGAAGTCTCAGCGCCCTTTGCACAAATGGTCATTGCACCGGACTATTGCAATATTAGTCATTCGAACTGCTCTAAGTGCTAGCATCTTTTTGCACAATTGTAAAAAAAAAATACAAAATGTACCGGCATTACCAGATAACTAGCAACCTTTTACTGCTCAGTGACTGTTTTTTTTTGTCAATGTCTTTCTGTCTCCAAAGTGTTCTGTAAATTGACTGTCTGTTGTCGTACTAGAGTGGCTCCAACTACCGGAGACATACTTGGCAAATAAAGATGATTCTGATTCTGATAGGCTTACATGGAAAAAGATGATATACTGTAGCAACCCCTAAAGGGACAGGGTTAGGGTTAGGGTTAGCCACGCTGTTGTAACACGTGCAGAATGTGGTTTGGCATTGTCTTGCTGAAATAAGCAGGGGCGTCCATGAAAAAGACGTTGCTTGGATGGCAGCATATGTTTCTCCAAAACCTGTATGTACCTTTCAGCATTAATGGTGCCTTCACAGATGTGTAACTTACCCCTGCCATTGGCACTAACACAGCCCCAGACCATCACAGATGCTGGCTTTTGAACTTTGTGTCCATAACAGTCCGGATGGTTCTTTTCCTCTTTGGCCCAGAGGACACGACGTCCACAATTTCCAAATCAATTTGAAATGTGGACTCGTCGGACCACAGAACACTTTTCCACTTTGCATCAGTCCATCTTAGATGAGCTCGGGCCAAGAGAAGCCGGCGTGGTTTCTGAGTGTTGTTGATAAATGGCTTTTGCTTTGCAGAGTAAAGTTTCAAGTTGCATTGACGGATTTAGCGCCGAACTACTTACTGACATTGGTTTTCTGAAGTTTTCCTGAGCCCATGTGGTGATATCCTTTACACATTGATGTCGGTTTTTGATGCTGTGCCGCCTGACGGATCAAAGGTCACGGCCATTCAATGTTGGTTTTCGGCCTTGCCGCTTACATGCAGTGATTTCTCCAGATTCTCTGAACCTTTTGATGATATTATGGACCGTAGATGATGAATCCCTAAATTCCTTGCAATTATACGTTGAGGAACATTGTCCTTAAACTGTTCGACTATTTTCTCACGCATTTGTTCACAAAGAGGTGAACCTCGCCCCATCTTTTCTTGTGAATGACTGAGCAATTCAGGGAAGCTCCTTTTATACCCAATCATGGCACCCACCTGTTCACCTGTGGGATGTTCCAATCAGGTGTTTGATGAGCATTCGTCAACTTTCTCAGTCTTTTTTGCCACCTGTCCCAGTTTTTTTGGAACGTTTTGCAGCCATAAAATTCTAAGTTAATGATTATTTGCTAAAAACAATCAAGTTTATCAGTTTGAACATTAAATATCTTGTCTTTGTAGTGTATTCAATTAAATATAGGGTTAACATGATTTGCAAATCATTGTATGCTGTTTTTATTTATGTTTAACACAACGTCCCAACTTCATTGGAATTGGGGTTGTAAATTATTTCAACCAATGTTGACCTGCATGCCTCAGTTGTGAAAATTAAATATACTTTTAATTTGTTGATACATAAGTTTCATTTTCCGAGGTTGTCGGCACTGTCGGTTTTTTCACAAAGCAACAATAGTCTGCTCCATTCTAGACGCAGTTGTGATTCTTCTGTCGCGTTAAAAAGACGACGTAAGGAAATCTGTTTTGATTGATGCTTTAGATATGCGAGTCGCATTAAAATGTACGACAGAGTTGGTGAGAGTATCGATATGTGATCTTGCCCTATCCTCCACCGTATATACTGTATGGCAATAGCAATATTTTGTCAAACCCCTACTTGTTTGTGTATTCCTCTGTATAATTTGATATTTTAAATGACAGCTGCTCTCTTCCCTTACATCCAAAGCGGGTGCCGTGATGGGAATGTGAATGTATGTGCATAAATATATTTATGTATTTATGCATTTTACCAAATCTCATTCATATATCATGGCCCACCTGGATGAGATTGGTGCCTCGCAGGGTCGTATGCTATTACAAGTTTAATGTGAATTCAGGCTGGAGGAAGATGAAAGAAGGGGGGCCGTGGCATCTGAAATGGAAGCATTCATCTTCCCTTTCTGTTGGTCAGCAAATGTGCTCAAAGGGAAGGAAACAGCCAGGTGCAAAAAGTGGAGACGAGGCTGGTCTGAGAAATCATTTTATTGTAGATCACCCGGCAGAGCCCATTTTACCCTTCACTTTGGAACAAGTTGCTATGCTGGGCTTGTGTTTATTGCATTCATCAGTGACGACATGGACGACTGATCTCATGCGCTGGTGGCTCCACAGTTCTGTTTTTCTTCGGCTTAGAGGAAAACTGTCATTTATAAATGCAATTTTAACTGGTGAAAAAAGTGAATGTGTGATAATGGACATTTTTTTTCTCACAAAGGGCCTGATAGGATGACAAACAGTGAACAGTAAATTGTATGTATATATATATATATATATATCTTCTACAGACTGAGTGTGCTGTTGCTCGGCGTGTTGCGTGCAATCTACTAAGATTCTGATCTTTTCCCAAGACCCGGTTGCTAAATTGCATTTTTAACTTACTTTAACCGATTGCGTGCACTATACTCAGCTGGTGTAAAAGTGGTAGAGACCGCCAAATTTAAAAGTGGGGTTTGTCATTTAGGTAGCTCCGATGGCTTTCATCATGGAAAATTTAGGAGAACAAAATGAGAGACAGGGGCAAATGAAGTTAAAGTGATGGACTTACATGTTTAAGTGGAAGGCAAACTGTTACAGAAAAGAAATATATTGATCCTATAATTTTGGGGAAAACAACAACAGCATAAAAGCCATGTTTTGTTTGGTTTAACTCATCGAGAGTGCATTTGAATTGGATGCATTTGCCCATCCTGCGTAACATTGCATTTAGAACTTGGGACAGCACACCTGACAAACTACTCTAGAACAGGCCAGCACCAATTGTCATAGTGCACTTAAATGAAATGACCAAGACACAAGGAAATACAGAGTCGAGTTTCATCAGGTGATATGGCATGACTCCTTCTAGTGACTGCCCCAAGTCAGCCCTTAGATCATACTGTGTGTCTCAAACTCCCGGCCCGCGGGCCAAATACAGCCTGTCATGCAATTACATCCAGCTTGCGGAACCATTTGACGAATAGCATGAAACTGGCTCACACGCATGAAAGTACTGTAAAGACTTTCTTTGCACTTTCTCAGAGACAAAAACTGGATATTTGACACAAACATGATTGTGCTTCCCTAATGCTACAAGAGACCAGAGTTTCATTAAGAGCATGCCATTTTAATTCAACATGGCTGATTCAGCGGCACCAAAAGTAGCAATAATTTAACTCAGGTGTGTCAAACTAATTTTTGTCGCGGGCCACATTGTAGTCACGGTTTCCCTCAGAGGGCCGTTGACTGTTAAACCATCCATCCATCCATCCATCCATTTTCTGAGCCGCTTCTCCTCACTAGGGTCACGGGCATGCTGGAGCCTATCCCAGCTGTTATCGGGCAGGAGGCGGGGTATACCCTGAACTGGTTGCCAGCCAATCGCAGGGGACATAGAAACAAACAACCATTCGCACTCACAGTCATGCCTACGGGGAATTTAGAGTCTCCAATTAATGCATGTTTTTGGGATGTGGGAGGAAACCGGAGTGCCCGGAGAAAACCCACGCCGGCACGGGGAGAACATGCAAACTCCACACAGACGGGGCCGGGGATTGAACCCGGGTCCTCAGAACTGTGAGGCTGACGCTCTCACTAGTCGTCCACCGTGCCGCCCTGTGAAACCATATAAATGTTTAGTCACCTCATAATATTATTACATACACACAACAAATTGATGGATACCTAGTTTTGAAATCAGAAGTCAAGGATAATAGTTTGCTCAACTATTGTTCAAGTTACTGTAAACAGAAAATGCTTGCAATGTCTCAACAATGCTATTTATTGTTATTATTTTATGAGAGCAAGCATCATTGAAGTTGACACAGATGATTTACTTTCGCGGACCACATGAAATGACTTCGTGGGCCAAATTTGGCTACCGGGTCTTGAGTTTGACACATGTGATTTAGCTGACTTGAAATGACACCACTTCTACTATTATATCATACCTGTCCATGATAGCACAGTCAAACGTGATAATTGTACACAAAGCATGCTGGGAAATGCCTCCTCCTTTGATTCCATAAACACGCCACAATATCTTTTTTAATGGTGTGATGTGAAGCGGTGACACAAACTACAAATCCCAAATCCCCTTTAAGTTTTGCCCCCCTGTATTGAGATTTACAAAAGCACCCAAACAAGTTGAAAGAAATAAGTTAATGCTATGCATTTAAACATTACTAAAGTGTTGACAATTTACCTATGCAGCAGTGCTATCATGCTGTGTCCAAAATAGACAGAAAAAAGTATAAAAGTGTTATCAGCCCACATCGTACACGAATAAGGCAGTGTCAAATGCTTTTTAAAGTATAGTTGCTTTGCATAGATTCATAAAGTAGCCCTGTTTTAGTCTGATACAAATGCATGTTGGTTTTTGGCAGTTTGGCAGATGCACTCCTGGGTGCGCCTGATTTGTAGATAAGCTTTCCTATCTGTTGTGCTTTGTGAGCAATCATGTTTTTGCAAACCTTTAGTAAATCATGCCCTAAGAAGTGTCTTCTTTCATTGACGTTCTGTTAGTTTGTCAGTGAAGGGAACAACTCCTGAAAGAGCCTATTGTTTGTTGCTGTTGTCAATGGCAACAGAGCCACGGCGAGGATTAGATGGACAACAGGCAGCTTTCAGCAGGATCGTGCTTTGTCCAGGTCTTCTTCAACGGGCTGGACACTTTCAGAAAAGACACCCCGGTGAGCCGTGTCCCGCTCTGCTGCACCTGTTTCCCTCAATGCTGGGTACGAGTTGGACCCTGCAGAAAAGGTTTAATAAGGAGTGGAAAATAGCCATTAGCTCTCCACCAACCTCTGTTGATGGAGGAGAAAGTAGACCTGTGACGACTATTGCAGTATATGACATTCGAACAAGGGGAAATAAATTCCCTTTACTCTAGTGTAAACGTACCGTTCCTCCATTTTCAAGCCTACAAAAGGTGACACCAAATATTTGGTCTCTTATTACATAAGACGACATAATAAAGAAGACTTTTTTACCCCTCCTTGAGCCGTCGCCTTATTGTGGTGGAAGGCTTTGTGTGTCCCAGTGATCCGAGGAGCTAAGCTGTCCTGGGCTTTATACCCCTAGAAGTTTTCACCGATGGCAAACAGGTGCTAGACTGGGCGGTGGCTGAAGGCAGCGACCTTGGCGGTCCGATCCGCGGCTATAGAAGATGGCTCTAGGGACGTGGAATGTCACCTCTATGGCAGGGAAGGAGCCCGAGCTGGTGCGTGAGGTCGAGAAGTTCCGACTAGATATAGTCGGACTCGCCTCCACGCACAGCTTGGGCTCTGGTACCAGTCCTCTCGAGAGGGGTTGGACTCTCTTCCACTCTGGAGTTGCCCACGGTGAGAGGCGCCGAGCAGGTGTGGGTATGCTTATTGCTCCGCGGCTCGGTGCCTGTACGTTTGGGTTCACCCCGGTGGATGAGAGGCTAGCCTCCCTCCGCCTTCGGGTGGGGGGACGGGTCCTGACTGTTGTTTGTGCCTATGCACCAAACACCAGTTCAGAGTACCCACCCTTTTTGGAGTCCTTGGAGGGGGTGCTGGAGAGCGCTCCCGCTGGGGACTCCATCGTTCTGCTGGGGGACTTCAATGCTCACGTGGGCAATGACAGTGAGACCTGGAAGGGCATGATTGGGAGGAACGGCCCCCCCGATCAGAACCCGAGCGGTGTTCTATTATTGGACTTCTGTGCTCGTCACGGATTGTCCATAACGAACACCATGTTCAAGCATAAGAGTGCCCACACGTGCACTTGGCACCAGGACACCCTAGGTCGCAGTTCGATGATCAACCTTGTGGTCGTGTCATCGGACTTGCGGCCGCATGTCTTGGACGCTTGGGTAAAGAGAGGGGCGGAGCTGTCAACTGATCACCACCTGGTGGTGAGTTGGCTCCGATGGTGGGGGAAGATGCCGGTCCGACGTGGCAGGCCCAAACGTATTGTGATGGTCTGCTGGGAACGTCTGGCGGAATCACCTGTCAGAAGGAGTTTCAACTCCCACCTCCGACAGAACTTTGCTCATGTTCCGGGGGAGGCGGGGGACATCGAGTCTGAGTGGACCATGTTCCGCGCCTCCATTGCTGAGTCGGCCGACCGGAGCTGTTAGTGCCTGTCGTGGCGGCAATCCCTGAACCCGTTGGTGGACACCAACAGTGAGGGATGCCGTCAAGCTGAAGAAGGAGTCCTATTGGGCCTTTTTGGCCTGTGGGACTCCTGAAGCAGCTGATGGGTCCCGGCTGGCCAAGTGTAATGCAGCTCTTGTGGTCGCTGAAGCAAAAACTCGGGCATGGAAGGAGTTCGGTGAGGCCATGGAGAAAGACTTCCAGTCGGCTTGAGGAAGCCGACTGGAAGTGATGAGGAAGCAGAGTCTGGGTTCTCTCAGGCGGGCTCTCCTATCTCTGGGTTTGAGGTCACCGAGGTAGTTTAAAAGCTCCTCGGTGGCAGGGCCCCGGGGGTGGATGATATTCGCCCGGAGTTCCGAAAGGCTCTGGATGTTGTGGGGCTGTCCTCGTTGACACGCCTCTGCAACCTCACATGGACATCGGGGACAGTGCCTCTGGATTTGCAGACTTGTGTCTTTTATCTTTGAGTTGCAAACCTTGCGTGTTGCTCTCGTCTTTTTTTTTCAGATTTCATCAAAAAAATAATCTGGGAATCCAAATATAATCCTATGTGGAACTTCCTCCGTGTCCTTGCTCAACAAGACAGCCTCAGCCCTCGTCAGTCATCAGGGGGATGCACCTGGGGATGCACCTGGGGGTGCACCTGGGGGTTCCAGTCAGATTTCTGTGGGGTCTTGTGCAATCCCAGGCCCCACTCTGGCGCAGAGGCCAGGTCTGCCCCACTATAGATGATTAGCTTCCGACTCAGTTGCCACCGCCCCCACCCTGGCCAGTCGGCGATTAGCTTCTGATCAGGAACATCCGTCATTTCTGTGGTGGGTAGCTTAAAGACCCACTAAAGAGGCCAAAAAATATCTTGTAAATTTGGAACACCACCGAGAAGAGTGTTTTTAAAAAAGTCTGAAAACTTTGAATGAATAAAAAAAAAAATCACCATTTATGCAAAATAAACCTTTGAAATCATGAAAAATAAGGCTCGCCCTCCAGCTGCAGGACTGTGGGGGTGTGTCCGCTGAAGGTGCTGGAGATGAGCCCTTCATCAAATACATTCGCTTGTACGCTGTGTGCTCAAGTTTCTGTAGTCAGCTACTGGCTGAATAACATGTGCCCCTGTGGTTTTGGTTAATAAACAGTTAACTTTCCCGTGTCTCTGTTATGTGGGGGACCTACACACAACAAGTCCTTGAGAGGCGT
This sequence comes from Phycodurus eques, assembly GCF_024500275.1. Lineage (NCBI taxonomy): Eukaryota > Metazoa > Chordata > Actinopteri > Syngnathiformes > Syngnathidae > Phycodurus > Phycodurus eques. The sequence goes on along the minus strand of NC_084525.1, from coordinate 43,351,392 downwards.
TGATGTATGAAATGACCCCGCGAGTTCACTAGCTCCTTAGCTCGATAACTCCTTAGCGCAATAGCTACTTAGCTCGCAAGCTACTGAATGTAATAAACAGTTAACAACAATTCAGTACTATTGTAAATTGTTCTCAGTCTTTGCACTTTTTCAGCACTTACCTTCAAATATATTTAATGTATTTAAAGACAAAACATGAAAATGACTGTCGTGTGACTTTAAAGGCTAAGGTTTGCATTTTAAAAAAATGTCGTAGTAGTTAATGTAGTTAAATATCTGCGTGTTGAGTGAAGTTAGCCTGGCCATCATCCAATGCAAGGCGTCTGTTGGTGTCAAGCTGGAAGGAGCGAGAGAGAAAGAGACACAAGACTTTCTAATTACCTACTTTTCATTTTCATTACCACAACCTTTCATCAGCTAGGACTGTTTTCCTGCTTGGTGCTCCACAGTTCAGGCATTACGTCAATAAACATTTTCTTCAGATTTTCTTTTGTAGTAACTTATAAATGATTTTTAGGGGAAATGTATTGGAGTAAAAGCATAAATTTTCTTGAGGCAATGTAGAGGAGTAAAAGTCAAAGTCTGTCATGTGTGTGTGTGTGTGTGTGTGTCTGTGTGTGTGTGTGCGTGTGTTCCAGGTTTTGTCTTCCTCTCTCTCGTTTCTCACACACCTGCTTCTGTGAGCATCTTCACCACCTGTGCCTCGTTCATACCTAATTACCGATTGTATTTAACCTTGTGTCTCATTCCCACTCGTTGCCAGTTCGTTGTACCTTCTCGTCACGTTACAGCATTCCTTGTCACAGACTCACAGTAAGACTTTGACCCTGTTCTGATTATCGACCTTGCCTCTTTGCCTCATGTTATTGGATACTGTTGCCCTTCTTGGATTGCCTGGCCGTGTACCGACCTATGCCCGTCTATTAAACCTCTCTTTTTGGAAACTGTCCATTTGTTTTGGAGTCTTGCATTTTTGGGTCCTATCCTCTGTTCCGTTCATGACAAAGTCAAAGTGACCAGCAATATAAATAACAAAGTACAGTTACTCAGAGAAAATTCTACTTAAGTACATTAACAAACTATTTGTTCTCCGTTACGTGAGAAGACTGCCTATTATCTGTATCTGCTTTAGGGTCTGACCAGTCATAAATTGTCCCTTGTAAAAGGTTTGTGCTCCCTCCCCTATTCATTTAAGAATCACTCGCAATTTTTCAGGAACTCAGTGAATATGATCTTGTGAACAGCGTAAACATGGCCATCTGCTGTTGTGGCCTGAAATGTGCTCTGGGGTAGTCAGTAGTTTGTCCCTTGACGGACATTCTGTTGCTGGCGGTGGTCTATAGGAGGGGCCATTGACTGCAACCTCTGAATAGACGCTGAGTCGCCCAACTGGACCAAAATGTAATTACCTCTCCCTGGCAATGTCACACTGCAGACCTGAGCCTGACGACAGCCTTAAAGTGGATTGAATTAACCTTCAGCTGGGAACAGTGTTATTTTGTGGTATACACCCCACCGTTATTTTTTTATCTCAACAAAATGAATTGCTTTTCTAAAACTGCTTGTTTGGTGGCATTTTCGGGGCCGACGCAGCCAACCACAAGATTGAGCTCAGACCTTAGAATGCTGGGATGCATCCTCACTGATATTAACACCTATAACATTCTCCTCTTACTGCACATACAAGGATAAAAGCAGAGCTATTAGAGTCTGTGTGTGACACTAATTTGCCCCTCGCTGCATTAAAACCTTTGTTATAATCTTTATGAATAAACAAATTATGTACAAATGCTTAGGGAGACTGATTAACATTTTCATGATCTGATTTATTTTCTGGGGGGGGGGTGTACAGTATTTGCTGGCTGGACGAGTAATGTGCTACTGTAATGAGGACTTAAATGAGCCATTAATCTTGCATACCCAAGGGTAAAGGGACGGCACGGCAGGGAGTTCTCGGCGAGCAAACGTGGACGTTAAGAGCTTCAGATGATAGTAAATTATTTGTGATTGCATGTATTAAGGAGAATAAGCCAAAGCAATATATAAATCAAATGTTTAATGTGCTCTGTGTATATCTGGACAGACATTTTCTGAGGCAGTTGATCATAACAAGTGTGAAAATAGAGATAACTGTGCAGGACAGGGAGGGAAGGTGGTGATCTGTGGGAGGTGTTCAGCATTGTAAATGACCCTGTATTAGGAAGGAGGGAGGTATGAGCCAGCAGGCTGTCGGCGGGCCTCTTAGCTGTATAATTGAAAATAATTCAGACAGCTGTACAGTTTAACCTTGGCACGCTGTGGTCTAGTCACTAATTGATGTGTTGGCATGCATTGGCAATTGAAAAGTTAGCTACGTGTGGGCCTCCCTATTTGCATTGGCTCTTTCTTAAGATCTTTACACAACAGCAACGCTTTATGAAGGTGCTTTGATAGCTGTGATGGCTCTTGACATTTTCCTTGAAACTTTTTCATAATGTGCCTATTCATTGCTAAAAGCATGGAAGCACTCGCCTGGAAGCATCTTCAGGCTTACAAAGCATTTAATTTGAGAGTCACCATGTGTCTCGAGCAAGCAGCTGTGTTTTATACTGTTGCCATGATACGTCTATATCTGCTGCTATTTCAGGTGAGCGACAGCGGCCATACAGAAAGATTTTCATCTCCAATAGTTGGTTCTGCTCTATTGGAGCAGAACCACCTTCCTACCAGAAGCAGACGTTAGCAATGTGATTCTCTGGCCCAGATTCGCAACCAGATGCATTATTGCTGCATGACTGATTGGGAACTCAATTACACAAGGATTATGTGGCTGGCAGACAGTGGGACACTTCTATCCTGTCAGAGAGATTGAATTAGAGTACGGGAGAGGAGAGAAAGTGTCCTTCAGATATGCCTCTCATCTTTCTCCATACCACCTGAGGATGTGAAATGGCTGCAGTCATTCCTTCATAGCACATTGTCTGTGAGTGTCTGTGTAAGTGGGACTGTAGGACTGTGAGGTGCAGTGGCACATTTTGTCTGTCTCACACTTGTTTGTAAGGCTGACAATGGTGAAGTGATTTACAATCAACAATGATGTCTATGAAACTCAAGAGTGAAAAATATGTAGAGACCAGAGGTGGGTAGAGCAGCCAAATATTGTACTCAAGTAGGAGTACTGCTACTTTAGAATAATAATCAAGTAAAAGTAAAAAGTAGTCCTCCAAATAATTACTTGAATAAGAGTAAGCACTGGCTAGAGCATCTGCCTCACAGTTCTGAGGACCGGGGTTCAATCCCCGGCCCCGCCTGTGTGGAATTTGCATGTTCTCCCCATGCCTGTGTGGCTTTTCTCCGGGCACTCCGGTTTCCTCCCACATCCCAAAAACATGCGTGGTGGGTTAATTGACAACTCTAAATTGCCCGTAGGTGTGAATGTGATTGCGAATGGTTGTTTGTTTATGTGTGCCCTGCGATTGGCTGGCAACCAGTTCAGGGTGTAGACCGCCTCCTGCCCGATGATAGCTGGGATAGGCTCCAGCACTCCCTGACCCTTGTGAGGATAAAAGGCTCAGAAAATGGATGGATGGAAGAGTAAGTACTCAATGAAAAACTACTCAAGTACTGAGTAAATCGTAACTTAAATCAGCATGAAGGTCCAATCATAAAAATATTTGTATATATTTGTCAAATAATAAAATATGAATGTGCAAATACAGATATTGCTGAAAAATATCACTTAATCAAAAACATAACAAATAAAATCTTGATAAAATAAACAGTCTAAAAAAGTCTATACACCCCTGTTCAAATGCCAGGTTTTTGTGATGTAAAATAATTTAGACCAAAATAAATAATTTTAAAACATTTTGCACCATTAATGTTACAAGATTTACACAACTGAATTGATTTAAAAAAAAAATATCTTTTTGAGCGGGGAGGTGAAAATAAACTGAAATAATCTTGTTCAGGTCACCATTAAAAAAGAGCTGTTCTTTCTCAACTGGTCTTTTTCCTGGTTATATAAAGTTTAAATAAAATAATAATAATAAATGTAATAAAACAAATCTAGTTGCACAAGGGTCAATCCCTCTTAACTGGCATGTGGCTGTGTTCAGGAGTCACATTCAAACTCATGTTATGTATATTGGAGTCCACACACACCTGCCAGGGTGCCACCATTATAATATTTTTTTGCTTTATTCACAAAAATGACTGAACGAAAAAGTTTTTTGTTGACCACTTATTGATAGAGTGTGTGTGTGTGTGTACATGTGTGCATGCGTGTGTGCGTGTGGCGCATGCAGTCTATTTTATTAATTCATTTATTCATTCATCTTCCCTACCGCTTATCCTCACTAGGGTCTGGGCGTGCTGGAGCCTATTCCAGCTGACTCTGTGCGAGAGGCGGGGTACACCCTGAACTGGTCGCCAGCCAATCGAAGGGCACATATAAACAAACAACCATTCGCACTCACATTCACACTTACGGGCAATTTAGAGTCTTCAATTAACCTCCCATACATGTTTGTGGCACGTGGGAGGAAACCGGAGTACCCGTAGAAAACCCACGTAGGCACGGGGAGAACATGCAAACTCCACACAGGCGAGGCCGGATTTGAACCTGAGTCCTCAGAACTGTGAGGCAGACGTGCCAACCAGTCTGGCACCATGCCGCCATCTATTCATCTGATTTTGATCAACGAAAATGTTTCTATCAGCACCCAACCCCTTGCCCAGTTGACGAATGGATTTTGAACGTAACACCCCCTGTTGTTTTTGGACAGGTTTTTCCTGTAAGCACCTCCTCCTCCCGTTGACAATAGAACTGGGGGGCGCCATCTACAATACCAATTCCAATAAAGTTGGGACATTGTGTTTAACATAAATAAAAACAGAATACGATGATTTGCAAATCATGTTCAACCTATATTTATTTGAATACACGACAAAGACAAGATGTTTAATGTTCAAACTGATAAGCTTCCTTGTTTTTAGCAAATAATCGTTAACTTAGAATTTTATGGCTGCAACACGTTCCACAAAAGCTGGGACAGGTGGCAAAAAAGACCGAGAAAGTTGAGGAATGCTCATCAAACACCTGTTTGGAACATCCCACAGGTGAACAGGCTAATTGGGAACAGGTGGGTGCCATGATTGGGTATTAAAGGAGCTTCCCTGAATTGCTCAGTCATTCACAAGCAAAGATGGGGCGTGTTTCTCAAGTGTGTGAGAAAATAATCAAACCGTTTCAGGACAATGTTCCTCAACGTACAATTGCAAGGAATTTAGGGATTTCATCATCTACGGTCCATAATATAATTAAAAGGTTCAGAGAATGTGGAGAAATCACTGCATGTAAGCAGCAAGGCCAAAAACCAACATTTAATGCCCGTGACCTTCGATCCCTCAGGCGGCAGTGCATTAAAAACCGACACCACTGTGTAAAGGACATCACCACATGGGCTCAGGAACACTTCAGAAAACCAATGTCTGTAAATACAGTTTGGCGCTACAGCCATAAGTGCAACTTAACTCTACTATGCAAAGCAAAAGACATTTAGCAACAACACCCAGAAATGCCACAGGCTTCTCTGGGCCTGAGCTCATCTAAGATGGACTGATGCAAAGTGGAAAAGTGTTCTGTGGTCCGACGAGTCCACACTTCAAATTGTTTTTGGAAATTGTGGACGTCGTCTCCTACGGGCCAAAGAGGAAAAGAACCATCCAGACTGTAATAGACGTAAACTTCAAAAGCCAGCATCTTTGACGTATGTGGCTGTGTTAGTGCCAATGGCATGGGTAACTTACACATCTGTGAATGCATCATTAATGCTGAAGGGTACATACAGGTTTTGGAGAAACATATGCTGCCATCCAAGCAACGCCTTTTTCATGGACGGCCCTGCTTATTTCAGCAAGACAATGCCAAACCACATTTTGTTACAACAGCGTGGCTTCATAGTAAAAGAGTACGGGTACTAGACTGGCCTACCTGCAGTCCAGACCTGTCTCTCACTGAAAATGTGTGGCGCATTATGAAGCATAAAATACGACAACGGAGACCCTGGAATGTTGAACAGCTGAAGCTGTACATCAAGCAAGAAAGGGAAATAATTCCACCAACAAAGCTTCAACAATTAGTGTCCTCAGTTCCCAAACATTTATTGATTTTTGTTAAAAGAAAAGGTGATGTAACACAGTGGTAAACATGACCCTGTCCCAGCTTTTTTGGAACGTGTTGCAGCCATAAAATACAAAGTTAATGATTATTTGCTAAAAATAATAAAGTTGATCAGTTTGAACATTAAATATCTTGTCTTTGTTTTGTATTCAATTAAATATAGGTTGAACATGATTTGCAAATCATTGTATTCTGTTTTTATTTATGTTTAACACAACATCCCAACTTCATTGGAATTGGGGTTGTAGGAGCATCACTCAGGGTGCAATTCAAGCCAGTGCTGTTACTGCATGTGCGGTGAATAAACTGATTGTAATTGTTGGATGACATCTCCACGGTCCAACCATGTCCTATGGTGCCCGTGGGCTGGAGGCACAAGGTTTTTGCAATCATCCATCTCTAGCATCCAGGTGTTAAAACCTCGAACAAGCTGGTGGGGGCCAAGCTCATCTTACCTGACCTATGAAGGGACGTCAGGGCCTGCATAGGGATTTGTATGTTTTCCGAGCATGCAAAGGTAACACGTCATACCAAGGCTCTTATGGCACCATATGCGGTACCAGAAAGACATTTGAACCACATGAACATGGACTTCATGAGTCAGAAAACACAACAGCAGAAGAGAGAATGTGTGCCTCACTACGCTTATGACATTATCTGTGCACAACGAGGCAGTGTCCTCAGTGCTGTGGTGTGACAGCAAGGAGGTTTGCAGTGCATCCTGCAGTGGTTTTATCTAGTTTCTCAAAAGAGTGTTCCGTATCACCAGGTGGGCAGAAGCTATGGTGAGGAGTTACTCTGGTTGCCGGTTTACATAGCAAAAACATACACACCAATCGAGTCGTTATTAATTGTTATCTGTGTGGAGTATAAACTGTTGAGTCAACTCATCTTCAACTCCTGTCTCGCCAACTCCAACTTGTCCACAGTGAAAATATTAGAGGTATATAGCACACTAATATGATCTCAATAGTGTACATTAGAGGTGTGTTTTCGACGATTCAGCAGCAATAGTGGTTACAGGAAACAAAAAAGAAATCGCGAGCAAGGAGGACACAGAAATGTAGGCTACCAATTCTCTTCAACACAACATACTGTAGATGAACCTGCACACAGTGCAGAGGGAAGAGATGTTTACGCAGTGCCTCAAAAACGACCAAGTCCGGTGTCAGCATGGCCAAGCATAAATCTCTAAACAGCAGCAGGCTTGTGTCCTGGAGGTCCATCTCATGTCAGTGCCGCTAGCTTGTCCATCTTAATGTGATAGATCTAACGTTCCCCAGGATAACAGAAGCGAGGACGGATTGACATTGTCTCCTCCTTGCTCAATGCGCTGTCACGGCACGACATCCCCCATCCCTTCCTCCTCAGCTCAAGGGGAATGTCGGGTCACGCTCCAGGAGCCATCGTCCGTGCTAACAGCTGATCCCGACTGTAAACCGGCTCTATTAGAAGAAACACACTGAGGGTCAGAAATAAAAACAAACAAGGTCAGAAAGTTAAAAAAAGACTAGAAAAGCCCAACAGTGACCTGGGGCTGCTGAAACAGCCTGCTGTTCTCTCAGCGGCGTTAATCCTGTGAGGATACAGTACTGTGATTTAAATCAATGGGGAGGAGAATCATCACAGGACATCAAATGCTATGTTGACACGTTATTGTGTATTATTGTTAAATTCTGTCTTGTTACTGCCCGATGTTGAGGCTTGTGGAGTTTCTAAATGGTAATTTTATTTATTCAGAATTTTTCTTTTTATAAAAAGCTACCTGTCTGGCCCTATGTAAAAAAGCAAATGTCCCCTGGTTGTATGGTGGCCAACAGGGGCAAATGCGCTGCAAATGGCCACATGCTGCAAAGGAAGGAATGACACAAAACAAAAAACTTGCAAGCGCATAAAATGACAGCAAAAGAAAAATGCTACAATTTAAAAATGCTGCAATCACAGACAACAACTACAAAGTAAAGATGCTGCAAGAAAGAAATGCTGCAATGACAAAAAAACAACAGCAAAAGAAAAATGCTGCAATGACAGAAAACAACTGCAAATGAAAAATGCTGCAAACACACGCACACACGTACACACACAACAGAAATCCCAAAACAACTGCAAGAGAGAAATGCTGCAAGTTCATGCAGACAACAGAAGTCTGCCAGGCCACTAGGGGACTCGACCTATGGGAGGTACCAGTCTTGTGAGACCAGGGCCTTTCAAAGATACTAGCTGCGCCAGTGCCCTGTATCAGCCCGACTAACCAACGGGCCTACGTGGCGGTCATATTGGCGAGGTCATCGTTCCCATAGAAGGCAATGCACGGACACTGAAATTAGTCGTAACTTGTGCATTTCGCAACGGATTTTCATGAGGGTTAATGTTTTGTCAACACCAAATTGTATGCTATCAATTCCTAGCATTTGATAAAAAGCAAAAATCTAAATAAATAAATAAAATGAAACATTTTAATTATATTTGAAATGAATGAATGAATGAAATAGATGGATGTGAAACAGACTCCCACTTCCCTTGCTGGCATCCTTGGTCTTTTAGTTTTCTCTACGTCCACACACATGGAATACACTGACGACTTTGAACTCCGTAGTTGAGTGTTGAATCTACCTGTACATACCTCTGTTGCTTTTGGTCTCATAGGACTGGTCCGTCCCAGAGGACGCGCGTCCTAGTGGCCTGGTGGACTGCTGTTGTGGGGCATGAACTTGCAGCATTTCTCTCTTGCAGTTGTTTTAGGATTTGTGTGTTTTGTTGTGTTTGCAGCATTTTTCTTTTGCAGTTGTTTTCTATGATTGCAGCATTTTTATCTTGCAGCATTTTTCTTTTGCTGTTGTTTTGTGATTGCAGCATTTTTTATCTTGCACCATTTTTCTTTTGCTGCTGTTTTTGTGATTGCAGCATTTTTCTTTTGCTGTTGTTTTCTGTGATTACAGCATTTTTATCTTCTAGCATTTCTCCTTTGCAGTTGTTTTTTGTGATTGCAGCATTTTTCTTTTGCGGTTGTTTTATTCTCTTGTGTGTTTTTCATCTTGCGTCATTCCTACTATGCAGCATATGGCTATTTGCAGCGCATTTGCCCCTGTAGGCCACCGTATGGTTGGGCCACCCTAAGCAGCAAAAACTGAAATCAAGTGTTTTCTATAACTGGCAATGAGTCTTTTACATCTCTGTTTAGATTTCTTGGCCAACTCTTCCTTGCAGAATTATTTTAATTCACTGATACTGGATGGTTTTTGAGCATGAATAGCCTTTTTCCACAGCATTTCTGTTGGATTGAAGTCCAGACTATCACTCGGCCACTCCAAAACCTTCGTTTTGTTTTGTTTTTTTAAGCCATTCAGAAGATGACTTGCTGGTGTGTTTTGATCCTGCTGCAAACCCAAATGTGCTTCAGCTTGAGGTCACAAACTGATGGCTGAACATTCTCCCTCAGCATTTTCTGATAGAGCAGAATTCATGATTCCATCAATCACAACAAGTCGTACAGGTCCTGAATTGGTTGAGCAGCCCCAGACCATCACACTATGACCACCATGTTTCACTCTTGGTATGATGTTCTTTTTCTGAAATGCTGTTATATTTACGCCAGATGTAACTTTTGTCTTGTCAGTCCACAGAATATTCTCCCCAAAGTCTTAGGAATCATTCAGATGATTTTATTTTTATTTTTTATTTATTTTTTTGCAAAAATAAGACAAGCCTTCTTTTCGCATTGGTTTTCGCCTTGGGCGCGATTTTTTGTAAACCTTAACTGACGCAAGAACTCCTGCAGTTTTTTAAAATGTCGTCCTGGGTTTCTTTTTGACCTCCTGGATGAGTTGTCGATGTGTTCTTGGGGTAATTAGTGTAGGGCGGCGACTCCTTGGAAGATACACCACTGTTCCATGTTTTCTCCTTTTTTTGGTAAAGGCTTTCACCGTGGTTCGCTGGAGTCCTAAAGCTTTCGAAATGGCTTTGTAACGCTTTCCAGGCTGATTGATGTCAATTACTTTATTTCTCATCTGTTCTTGAATTATTTTAGATCGTGGCATTTTGTTGCAGCTTTTGAGATATTTTGGCCAGCTTCATTTTATCAGACAGGTTCAAGCTTCGTTGTGGTCAGTGAAAATGGCTACCCACAGTTAATTTGTGATTTAACAAGGGGTCAAACTTTTTCTTGCCTTGTTTGGTGATTTTTTTTTTCCAAAGCACAACTTCACGTGTGACTGTACAGTTTTTTAAAAACCTTTTATATTTACATACTATAGTAACACTTTGGACCCAAAATCACACAGAAAACAAAAGTCTGAGTCGGAAAAGGTGACATTTTTAATTGTGAAAACCACACACGTTGAATGAACCATTTTTATTATTGATGCATCGAAATTTGGGCTGCTGAAATGTTTTGGCCAAAAATAGCCCAAAAGTGCATTTTCGGTTTTGGACCGAAATACTTTTTTTCGCTGAAATAAAACTACAGAAATAAAATGTCACATACTTAACATGTCACATGTTGAACACACTGATGGCTGGCGCGCGCGAGTCTGCACATTTCAGAGTGAAGACTCAAATCAAGAATAAAATTTGCATGTCTTTTCCGTCATCATGCTAGCGGCTACTAGCCCAAACAGAGCGTCCCTGTTGTTGCCCAACCTCGCTGCTTTCCACTGTTCGGAGCTGGAATGCTTGTTGCATGCTAATATGCACCGCCTAAGCTACCTACGAGATGCAGCTAACACAGCTAAATAAGTTACCGAGCCATGGAGGTGAATGTGTGCCTCGTGTCCGTTGTCAGCACAGCATAAGTCAAGAATCATCACCTCCATGACAGTGAATAAACTATACTTTTAGACAAGTATCGTTATCATCATGATTAACGAAGGATGGGTGGAAGATAAGACAAGATAAGACAAGAGACCAACGGTAACACCATGCTAATTACTAAGCTAATAATACTTAATAACTAATTAATAATAGTCTGATTTGATTTATTTTTATATTTTAATTAATGTAAAGTGCTTTGCGTTGCATTATTTTGTATGAAAAAGCACTTCCAAGTAAAGTTTGACTGATTGATTAATTTCTTTCGGTGTTTTGGTTTTTAGCCTTGGGTTCCTCAGTTTGGGTTTTTGGTTTCGGTCAGAAATTTTCATTCAGTGCATCACTAATTTCTATAACATAGAATTCAAATATAATTTGTAAATTTCTCAATTTTATGTAAAAATGTAGCATACAACAAAATTAAATAAAAACTATTTACAGTAAATTGCTGAAAATTCTGTCATATACTGCCCTGCAGTTCCATTATAGTAGCCTGGAGGGCGCTTTGCATCTCCCCCCCCCCCCCCCCCCCCTCTGTTTTCAGCACCTGTCTCCAATCAGTCTCATCACCACCGGTATTTAAGCCTGCCTGTTCCAGGAAATCCTCGCCAAAGTATTGCAGTAACTTCCAGCGGTACCACGGCCCACTTATGTCAAGTAAGCTACACTGTTCCTCGCTTCTCTTGTTAACTCTTGTGTCTCCTCGTTCTCAGTGCTCCCCTGTGTTCCTGACCCATGTCATTCCTGCCACCAAGCCAGCCGCCTGTTCTGTCCATTACCTGCCACCTGTCCACGCTGCCGCCTGCCAACACATCCAGGACCACCTCCATAACCTTTCCTCAGTAAACTGTTCATCATTTTACATCTGCCTCCGCTTGCTCTTGGGTCCAGCTACTCCCCACACGTGACAAATTCCTCAGACACCTTTACAGACAGATTATTAGTGCCATTCCAAAAAGCAGTTCCTGTCCACTAGGGGTGGGAATTGACAAGATTTTATCAATATCAATGTCGTTGTTGCTTCTGTTTATCGATCCAATTCTTTATCAATTCTGTTAAAGAGTCCTGAAGAGTTTTATGAGGGAGAAATGTAGTTCTATACAGTCTTCCACACCAAAGGCAACCATTTTTTGTTTTTCAAAAACATATCTGCGCAAGACCTTTTCAAATTCAAACTTTTAAGTTAATAACGATGATGATGATGACAAAAAATTGACTCGCGTTTCCTTTGCCCGGACGCGGGTCACCGAGGCCCCCCTCTGGAGGATAACGTGCGTCCCCCTTCCCGTGGGCCTCACCACCTGTGGGAGGGGCCATAGGGGTTGGGTGCAGGGCGAGCTGGGCGGTGGCCGAAGGCGGGGAACTTGGCGATCCGATTCCCGGCTACAGGAGCTGGCTCTCGGGACGTGGAATGTGAACTCTCTGGCAGGGAAGGAGCCCGAGCTAGTGTGTGAGGTCGAGAAGTTCCGACTAGATATAGTCGGAGTCGCCTCCACGGACAGCTTGGTCTCTGGTACCAGTCCTCTCGAGAGGGGTTGGACTCTCTTCCACTCTGGATTTGCTCACGGTGAGAGGCCTATGCACCAAACAGCAGTTCAGAGTATCCACCCTTTTTGGAGTCCTTGGAGGGGGTGCTGGAGAGTGCTCCCGCTGGGGACTCCATCGTTCTGCTGGGGGACTTCAATGCTCACATGGGCAATGAGAGTGAGACCTGGAAGGGCGTGATTGGGAGGAACGGCCCCTCGATCAGAATCCAAGCGGTGTTCTGTTATTGGACTTCTGTGCTCACTACGGATTGTCCATAACGAACACCATGTTCAAGCATAGGGGTGTCCACACGTGCACTTGGCACCCGGACACCCTAGGTCGCAGTTCGATGATCGACATTGTGGTCGTGTCATTGGACTTGCGGCCGCATGTCTTGGACACTGGGGTGAAGCTGTGAACTGATCACCACCTGGTGGTGAGTTGGCTCCGATGGTGGGGGAAGATGCCGGTCCAACTTGGCAGGCCCAAACGTATTGTGAGGGTCTGCTGGGAACATCTGGCGGAATCCCCTGTCAGAAGGAGTTTCAACTCCCACCTCCGACAGAACTTTGCTCATGTTCCGGGGAAGGTGGGGGTCATTGAATCCGAGTGGACCATGTTCCGCGCCTCCATTGCTGAGGCGGCCAACCGGAGCTCAGGCCGTAAGGTGGTCGGTGCCTGTCGTGGCGGCAATCCCCGAAACCCGTTGATGGACACCAACGGTGAGGGATGCCGTCAAGCTGAAGAAGGAGTCTTATCGGGCCTTTTTGGCATGTGGAACTCCTGAGGCAGGTGATGGGTACCGGCTGGCCAAGCGGAATGCAGCTTTGGTGGTCGCTGAAGCAAAAACTCGGGCATGGGAGGAGTTCGGCGAGGCCATGGAGAAAGACTTCCGGACGGCTTCGAGGAAATTCTGGTCCACCATCCGTCTCAGGAGGGGGAAGCAGTGCACCATCAAAACTGTGTATAGTGGGGATGGGGCGCTGCTGACCTCGACTCGGGACGTTGTGAGCCGGTGGGGAGAATACTTCGAAGAACTCCTCAATTCCACCGACACGCCTTCCCAAGAAGGAGCAGAGTCTGGGTTCTCTGAGGCGGGCTCTCCTATCTCTGGGGTTGAGGTCACCGAGGTGGTTAAAAAGCTCCTCGGTGGCAAGGCCGTGGGGGTGGATGAGATTCGCCCGGAGTTGTGCTGGGAAATGAAACCATCGTTAAAGAGAACTGGCATTGTTGGAGGTGTACAATTTCAATGGAATCGGTCAATTGGACCAGGCACTAAATTGGAACCAGTTTTCGATTTCCATCCCGACTCTCCACTGCATCACAGGATTGACACTTCCGTGGTGTGTTCCTTCTCTTTTTGTCGACCTGGAGGGAGCATTTGCATTTCAGTCTGCTTCGTTGTCAAAATCGTCACTCAGACGTCACAAAGCTGTGTCTCCGTCAACTCCTTCTAACTCAGAGCTGCAAAGCCTGCACCACAGATTAGCCGCCTCACAGGTTTTACACAAAATGTTTTTTTAATAAGGACTTCACAAAACAAAATACACCATATGGTAAACGAACTACAGGGCACTGTATGCCATTTGATTAATTTGTGCCACATTGATATGCCTTTCCCACCCGCGGTCCTCTTTAATGGCTCGTCGGGGACTCTCGCGGCTGGCGACGAGGTGCTGTGCCCAGGCACGGTCAGCACGACTTGTCAACCCAGCTGGTTATTTTGATTTCTTCTTTTATTTATTCTTCCTACTTTGACTCCACTTCTCAGCCCCGCCGGACCGCAACTGTTGCAGCCGGCGACAAAGCGCGTTATGCAGACACGGCCAGCACAACAAGTTACTCTGTCTGATTCTTTTGATTTCTTTTTTTCTTTTTCGTTTTACTCGGCTTTGCAGCCCTGCCGGCACGCGACAAGGCTTTGAGCGGCCAAGGCAGCCAGTGGAATATCCTAAGGTGACAATAATTATGGAAAAAATATGCCATAATTTATTAATCATAATTCTGGTTTTACTTAGCATATGTACACAATTTTAGAAATCTGATGGTATAGGTTAAAGTCCATGCCCTGCAATTGGCTGGCGACCGGTTCAGGGTGTACGCCGCCTCCCGCCTAAAGATGGCTGAGATGGGCTCCAGCAGCCCGCGACCCTAGTGAGGATAAGTGGTACAGGAAATGGATGGATGAGGTTAAAGTCCGCACTTTCGACACAAGTTGAAAGGGTTACTCAGCGAGGCTGTATCTTGCAGCAATGTCATCATAAAGTGGTTATGTGATCTGGACGCATAGGTGCATCAAATGATTCCAGAGGGTTAAAGGGTCTATTTTTTTCCCGAATTTTGTGGCACCCCCTGAAGCCACGATGCCCTTAGCATTCTCCTATACTGTATCGCCTAATGGGTGAGCCGACCCTGGCATTACTTATGCTATCTATTCACAATGTGGTCATATTGTACAACCCCAATTCCAATGAAGTTGGGACGTTGTGTTAAACATAAATAAAAACAGAATACAATGATTTGCAAATCACGTTCGACCTATATTTAATTGATTGAATACACTACAAAGACAATATATTTAATGTTCAAACTGATAAATTTTATTGTTTTTAGCAAATAATCATTAACTTAGAATGTTATGGCTGCAACACGTTCCATAAAAGCTGGGATAGGGTCATGTTTACCACTGTGTTACATCACCTTTTCTTTTAACAACATTCAATAAATGTTTGGGAACTGAGGACACTAATTATTGAAGCTTTGTAGGTGGACTTCTTTCCCATTCTTGCTTGATGTTCAGCTTCAGCTGTTCAACAGTCCGGGGTCTCCGTTGTCGTATTTTATGCTTAATAATGCACCACACATTTTCAATGGGTGACAGGTCTCGACTGCAGGCAGGCCAATCTAGTACCCGCACTCTTTTACTACAAAGTCACGCGGTTGTAACGTGCAGAATGTGGTTTGGCATTGTCTTGCTGAAATAAGCAGGGGCGTCCATGGAAAAGACGTTGCTTGGATGGCAGCATATGTTTCTTCAAAACCTGTATGTACCTTTCAGCATTAATGGTGCCTTCACAAATGTGTAACTTACCCATGCCATTGGCACTAACACAGCCCCATACTATCACAGATGCTGGCTTTTGAACTTTACGTCCAGAACAGTCCTGATGGTTCTTTTCCTCTTTGGCCCGCAGGACACGATGTCCACAATTTCCAAAAACAATTTGAAATGTGGACTCGTTGGACCACAGAACACTTTTCCACTTTGCATCAGTTCATCTTAGATGAGCTCGGGCCCAGAGAAGCTGGCGGCGTTTCTGGGCATTGTTGATAAATGGCTTTTGCTTTGCATAGTACAGTTTCAAGTTGTACGAGCGTACGTAGTGCCGAACTGTATTTACTGACATTGGTTTTCTGAAGTCTTCCTGAGCCCATGTGGTGATATCCTTTACACATTGATGTTGGTTTTTAATGCAGTGTCGCCTGAGGGATCAAAGGCCACGGGCATTCAATGTTGGTTTTCGGCCTTCCCGCTTACATGCAGTGATTTCTCCAGATTCTCTGAACCTTTTGGACCATAGATGATGAAATCCATAAATTCCTTGCAATTGTACGTTGAAGAACATTGTCCTTAAACTGTTCGACTATTTTCTCACACACTTGTTCACAAAGAATTGAACCTCGCCCCATCTTTGCTTGTGAATGACTGAGCAATTCAGGCAAGCTTCTTTTATACCCAATCATGGCACCCTGTTCACCTGTGGGATGTTGCAAACAGGTGTTTGATGAGCATTCCTCAACTTTCTCAGTCTTTTTTGCCACCTGTTCCAGCTTTTGTGGAACGTGTTGCAGCCATAAAATTCTAAGTTCATGATTATTTCCTAAAAACAATCAAGTTTATCAGTTTGAACATTAAATATCTTGTCTTTAAGTGTATTTAATTAAATATAGGTTGAACATGATTTGGAAATCATTGTATTCTGTTTTTATTTATGTTTAACACACCGTCCCAACTTCATTGGAATTGGGGTTGTACTTGCATTTTGTGTACTATTGATTGAACTCTGGTGAAACTTGTGACTAAAGCTTAGTCGTATCCCCACAGAATAAATCACAGCATTGACCCAGTACTTATCAATAAAGGTAATGACAAACATCTGGACCCACCTTTAATGGAATCGACAGTCTTCCTGGCAGCGGCCCCACATTGGCCATGCATAGATTGCCTTGATCTTTTCAGTGGGAACCCTCTCTTAATATGGAAATTAGAAGGGATACATGCAATTGCCATTGAAAGTAATGCTGACATCAAATAAGGAGCTGAACATCCTCAAAAAAAATCCTTGTTAACAACAACAGAAATACCTCAGACTTTCCTCTGACGATCAGCCTGTTTATTGTGATTTATTTTAGCAAATAGCTCTGACACAGTGTATCTATGTCAATGGAGGAAAAAGTGAAAAGATCAAATCGATGATCACTTCACTAAGGTCCAGAGGTGCTGAGCGGGGGCTTTTGGAGTGTCCTGCAGAGGCAGCACTTTGTCCCTTGTGTCCTTCCTCTGGGAGTCAAGCATGGACCACAGTGCTACCTCCATCTTCAACCACAATAACAAAATAATAATAATAACAATCCCATTGAGATCAATTCTATCTGGAACAATTTTATTAGTTCCAGAGCTCAAACTGCAGTCACTATAAAACCTTTCTTAAATGTTAAGGCAATGTTTTAAAAAACATTTTAACCTTGTCATACAAATAAAAGCAGAAGTTAACCAGTCGAGTATTAGTCCATCGGAAATCCTGAAAACACTGTCTAAACAGTCCCTTAACTTTAATTATCAAAGAGGAGGGGGAGAAAAATCATTTAAATCTTTTTTTTTTTACATTGTATCACACAACTGCGGCTAGCTTCTGGCTAATGTGAGGCGGTATCTTTGCTTTCTACATCTTCACTCAGTGCTCCTTGTCAAACATCACAAACAGATGAGCTCAAATGCACCACACCAGTCACAAAAGTCCAATGGTCCGCATCGAAGGAATGGTAGTAAAACAATAAGTAGATAGCTACTAAAATAGAATGAGTAACCTCACTAAAGATGGTTTAACAGAAGAAAGACTTATGCTCATTCATTCATGATTAATCATAAACCAAACTATCATAAAACTCAAACACTCTCTAGGGCTGCACAAAAGTGCTTTGATACTGTGAGTTAGATCACTTCATGCTAACTTCCTGTGGACATTCTTCTTCTCTCAGCACCATCTTCCAGAGGTGGGTAGTGACATGGTACATTTATTCTGTTACATTTACTTGTGTAAATGTTAAGTAATACCAGATAATGATCATTGCATCATGTATTTATATACTGATATCCGATACAAAGATCAGCAGAAAAAAATCCCGCGGAAATTTTCTTTGAACTTTTCTGAAGTCGACTTGGGAAAATTCTCACAACCCGGAAGTGACGTCAGTTCAAGGACGTGATCCCAAAAACATCAACTGGCTTTGTACACAAGTACGATGCAATGGTTGAGGGAAATGGCAGCTATTCCGATTCTGAAACTGATACCCATCTCAAATCTCCCTTTCATTGCCAAGATTGTTGAGAATGTTATTTTTAATCAACTCAGAAATGTCTTGAAAATGTATTTGACTGGACTTCCCAAAAAGAGCATTAATGGACTTTTTTGACAAATTTCGATCAGGTTTCCCAACTCATCACAGCACAGATGCTGCTCTTATCAAAGTGCTAAATGATATAAGGTTGAATACTGACTCGGGAAAGGTGTCAATTCTGGTCTTGTTGGATCTCAGTTTTGCTTTTGATATGGTAGATCATAATATACTGCTGAACTTGTTGGAAATGTGGGTAGGACGAAATAGAACAGTCCTTATATGGTTCAGGTCCTACCTGGAGGAAAGGAGTTATTTTGTAACCATTGCAATACCTGATTCTGATTGCAAGTGTGACATATGGGGTACCTCAAGGCTCAGTTCTTGGACCCCTCCTGTTCAGCCTGTATATGCGACCCTTGGGTCAAATTCTTCAGAACTTTAATTTTAACTATCATAGTTATACAGATGACACACAGTTGTATCTAGCAGTGTCTCCAGATAACTACAGTTCAATTGAGGTGTTGTGTCACTGTCTAAAACAGATACATAACTGGATGAGCCTATAATTTCTTCAATTAAACCACAACAAAACTGACATAATTGTTTTTGGCAATAAAGAAAAGAGGATTGCTGTGAGTAAATACCTGGAGTCACTCTCTTTAAAAACCAGAGACCGAAACCTTGGTGTACTGATAGATTCCGACCTGACATATCAAATAAATTACTAAAACTGCCTTCTACCAACTGCAGAACATATCCAGACCAGGAGAAGCTCATCCATGCTTTTATCTCTAGTAGACTTGACTATTGTACTATAGTAGGTGTGTTATGAATAAATTGCACTTTTATTCCATTACATTGAGTGACATTCTGCTTGTAACTTTTATTTTTATCAGAGGTGTGCAATGGGCGCCTTCAAAGCCTTCTCTGCTGGCCTAACCCTTGTCAAAAGCACTGACCAGCATTAAATGATGCATTTACATCCATCCAGGAGTCCTATCGGGCCTTTTTGGCCTGAGGGACTCCTGGTGAATGGATGAGAGCATGATTATAGCATTTGTGACATAAAATAAAAAAAACATTTTCTAACCTTTTGATCAATTGGCGACAGAAAGAAAGACTACACTTTTTTGTGCTTTCACATAGGGCGCATAGATGGGTCTTCACAAAAGTTCTTCACATTGAAGCGGTGGCAATGTTACTACAGGCACAAAGCAGATGGATACACTGCTGCCCATTTAGCATTTCACTCAAATCAAATGGAACACGCTCAGCCGAATCATCGTGAATGACACAGGATTGCACCCTATTGACAGTATTGAATTTCTAAAGGTAGTGCAACAGCAAGCAATTACTGTTCTCCATCACAGACAATTTAGAATAACATCAATTCGCCCCTAATGGAAACATTACAGCTGACATTTTACATCTGTGAGCTGAGTGAACAAAGATTAAATACATTTAATTTAGTTTTCATTCAAAATAAAAAAGAAATGCATGTTTTCTGATGTTTCAAACGAAGATGAATGGAATCATCTCACCAGTCAGGTTCATCTTTCTTGGGCTTGTTTAGTGAAAGCCAGTAAAGTTTTATCAGCGCCTCATAAAATTCCCTCCCGTCTCACCATGTTTCTTTCAACCGTCCTTTTGGGCTTCCACCTCATTTAGTAAATGGGCTGGAGGCCAATAAGAGAGTGACCTATAAAGCAGAAAGAAAAACATAAACATTTACAAGAATAATTTCATTATGAGGGGCTTTTTGGCTTCTTGTATGTAAGATCAGCTCATTCAAACCTTGAAGGGCACGTGTTCATGAAGTGGACAAAAACGAGTCTTGACAAATTGACACATGCACATGTTACAGTTCATCTGGATTAAAGTTAGACCAATATACAATTCTGCAGTTGACATGCAAATGAGCACTGCTTTGAAATACATACTCAAACTGGAGTTCAGGAACTCTCAGTGAATGTTTCTGTTATGTTTCCTCCAAGTTTCTTTTATCTTATTTTGTGAGAAGCACGGCAGCCCGGAACCTTCTAGTTCCCCACCAATCCTGTTACTGCTGGGATTTGTTCTGCTGCTTCTATAAAAGATTAGTCCTCCAGGAAAAAGAATGGACTTGATTAGCTAGACAGCAATTTAATGGGATTGTCAGAGGGCCTACAATAAATCAGCTTTGTGATTAAATGGGATCTCCAGTAAAAGTTGCATAGCTCCAAATCAATAACTATTGAATGCTTCTCCCTTTGTTCCAGGCAAAGGTAAAAGGAGAGAAAAAAAAGAATGCAAGAGGAGTTAAGTCAAAACTTCTGGTGGGGTAATGACTTCTTCTCTGCTTGTGAGCTGCGAGAAGCAGTTTACATAGTCAACAGGGAGGCAAGAGAGGAGGGTGTGGGGGTTGATGGAGAGATTTTTAATTAGAATAAAGTATCAGGGAAAGGTTGGGGAATTGAGTAAGAGCATGTGTACTTAAGCAGACGTAAAGCCGGGATTGTTGTCTACCCGTATCATACTTGACTACGCGTGTAATTTGTCTGTTCACGGAGCAAGATGCTATGTATTAACTTCCAGCCCATAATCCATCCACCGATGCATGAGAGCTCCTGTCACTTAAGAAGCCAAGTTGTGATTCCTCCATACATACTGTATTAACTAACACCCATATGGGTCATTCCACTGAGGTGGTACACAATTTGTGACATGTAAGAAAATTAAGAACTTAAATCATTTTGTTGAAAATATGCTAGTAAAATTTCTTTGAAGTGTACCAGTTCATGGGATAAAAACATACATAGTTTACTTAATATGACCATTATTTGACCAGTGGTCGCTTGTAACACTGACTCTAAATATGAACATGGAAAGCTGTTTATTGTATGAAAACCTTGGGAATATTTCACACAAATACCAGGGTTAGAATAGGTTCACAAACCAATTTATATCCAACTTGTTAATGTACCACAAAGTATCGACTAAAACATTTATTTAGGGCAAATATAGATGTGTGTAACAAAAATACATCATGGAAAATGAAGGACCTGTATACTAACAGGTATAAGTGAATGAATTCAGTGGATATCAGAACTTAAGAAGACTAGTGAATTTTTCAATATCAGTTTCCTTACTTGGTATGCTACCCTTCACAGTTAGACCCTCAACTAGAAGCTTGAACGTTGACATGTTCCATCACTTGACATTTTTAACTTCCAATTCAATCATTTGACCAACAATGTTTATCTAATTGTTTGTACATGATAAAAAAAATATAAAGTCAACATTTTAGATCATAGGGAATATTAAGGTTGTTTATATTTTTGTTTTTATTCAGGTTTAACTATTGCCATTTTTTACTGCTGAAACTCTAGATGTACCTTTTCAGTGTTGTGCAATGAATGTTTTTCTATTTGTGTAGCTGTAGCAATAGATTAGAAACATACTTCTTGTTCTTCAGCTGAAGTACCCTTCTGTTGTAAGTGTGAGCTTTGTAAAGATAGACTACTTGTAAATAAAAATTATATTTAATACTTGTCTTAGCTTGTTTGTACTTCTGCATTTTTGAATTATTGTTTCTCACTAGTACATTTACATTGTGTATGTCATAACTGTTTTGTGTGATAAGAATATTTGCATGTGTGCATGTATTGTTAGAAAACGATAATACAGCCATTTAGCCCTGTGCGTAATTTTGACACCAGCGGTCTTTCCCAGTGCCCATGTCATGTTACAAGCACCAGTAACAATCCACAGTCCACCACACAACATCGACATTTTTATCAACAAAGTGAATCATATGTTTTGATCAAAGATAGTTTGACAGGAGGGCTTTATAATCGGAACCGAATCTAAGTTTAATAATAAGGATTAAAGTATGCGCGTAATCATGACCACATCCTCAACACTGCTGTGACTCGTCAAAATTACCAGTGAGTCAGCAGTGCTGTCAGGAGACACAGAAAACCGCCTGTGCACTAGCGATAGAAAACGGTCGAAATTCACCAATCATTTCTCCTTCAACAAATCAAACAAGAAACCATCTAATATTATACAAACTTGCTTTACATCATTGCTAGTAACTGTTTGAGATCGAAGCTTGTAACATTTTGACATCATTTTATTGAAAACACTTACCAGGTTCTACCGGCCCCTCCATGTTCCCATCAAGCTCAAATGCTTCCGTAGGGTGGTCGTATGTAAGCCGAAAATGGTTCTGGGTGATCGATGTCGCAAAATAGTCGACAGTTTTTGTTGTTTTGTCCAAGTTGCTCGAATGAAAATATGACTGACACTTAAAAATGGAAGTCTCCTACTCCTTCTGAAGCAATTAATAAATCCTTCTGTGATTATTTTTGGAGATTATTGCATCAATTCCAAATAGCCATCGTAAAATGGTCGTTGTTTGTTTACAGTTATGAAATTGAGTGGCCGCTTGCTCATAACGCGTTTTGACCGACAAAGTTACAAGCACGATGCCTAGTTCCAATAAGTACCTCTAAGAAATCTCACCGTGGAATGTTATTAACTTCTGTTGAGTGGTAGGCGCACCCTTTTAGCAGATATTGGTGAAGTGGTTGCATGATTTTGCGGATATTTTTCACAATGTGCCTATTTCCGTTGATGACTGCTAAAATGTCACACTTCGGCGCTGGTCAAAAACCACAAAAATGCATTTGACATGGTTTATTGCAAAATAATTGGAGGTAGAAAATTCTTGATACAATATTATTTTATATCTACGTTGTGTGTTAATATTTGATGCCTTTTAATGTATTTTGCCCTTAATAATTGCTCGTAACATCCGTGGAATGACCCATATAGATCATAACACGAGGTTAAACAGACAATCGTACTGACTAGTGGGTGTTTTTCTGGGCTTAACATGCATGAGCTTTGGACTCTCTGGTAGGAATTGAAAGGTTAAAGGATTTATTGATGTTGTGGGCCATATTGTGCTTCTATGGCAATTCGCCCTTCCCTCCAAAATATAATTCATCAAAGCATAACAAATCCTCATATCACAAAAAAAAAAGAAGCCATCCTTGCATGAAAATGATGACTCTGATCCCTGTCTGGTGAGCAGCTGTACGTCTGTGGCCCTGCTCTGTATGGCACCCCTCGACTTCACACGTCATCAGCCTTTAGGGTTCGAAGGGCGTTCCAGGTCATACTAGCCAGCTCTACATTGCTACTTTGATAATAGAGAGGGCAGGGAAGGGGGCGGGGGGATCCCTGTGTCTGTCCATCATTATCGTTTTTTCTCTACCCTGCCTTAAACTCCAATAACACACACACACACACACTGCCCTCACCTCCCCTGACTAAGAGGAATTCCCCAGGTCTGGACAGCATTTCATTTCTTCATAGGCCACATCCTTAATAGCTTCATGGCAGCACAATGGGGAGAAAATTGCAGCATTGTAGAGACAGACAGGACTGATGTCCACATTTGGATGAAGATGGTTCCACTGGTGCCACAAACTATGTAGTTTGCGGAAGGTGTGGGATGACTCCTGACTTGTATTCATGCCTTCACTATTCAGCCGCCTTGGCTGAATGAGCAATCGACAGGACTGTAGCTGTAAACATGAGGATGCCACACAAATGGAGGGCAGACTTGGATATTGTCCAGACCCTGTGAAGAAGAAGACGTTTCATACAATGTGGCTCAATTCCCTCTCCCTATTCAACTGTGATTGCCACTGAGTGGCGGGAGCTCTGTTCTTTCTCTCGTCGTCCATCTCGCTACCTTTCAATTTGACATAATCACGTGTGTACACTGTCAATGTGGCCCCCTGTACATTGAAGGTCTGTTCATCGACACAGAGAGCAGCCATGTGCATACTCATATTCCCAGTGCTAGTAAGTATTTTGCCGAGAAGACTGAAGCAAAGCTTTTTGACCACATTTTATTTTCAACAAATCCTGCATTTGTTTCATGTTTCAACAATGAACACGGATGGAGGACTAGTGGTAAAATAATACAGGACTCAAAATAATTGGTTTTGACTGACCAACAAAATTCAAAAAACCCTTAAGTATAGGTTGTTGCCCTATTAGCTGATTTTCATACAAATATTAACTATAATCTGGTATATGCCCAACTTTCTTTAACATTGGCCAAAATGAGTTTTAGCACTTAACCTGGTTTGGGTGAATGGCGACGGGGGCCGCGTGACAAAGCAACCGTTGGAACTTTAAAGACCCATGAAAATCATATTCGTGATTTGTTTCTAAATACATAAAATATGTTTGTAAATAAATGCTGAAAACGTGCAAAGACTGAGAACAATATAGTACTGACAGTGGGGGAAATTGGCATGTGGGAAGTGTAATGTATGTTAATTGACCGGCTGACGGACACGCTTCCCATAACAAATGGCCCGCAGCACGCTGGTTGGGGACCACTGGTTTGGACGCCAAAGCAGTTTCTGAAAGACCTTTCGAAATCAGAGGACATCGCATTCACTCATTAATAGTGGAACACAAAAAAGGCGGTTGTTACATGTGTGTGGCTCAAGGTGTACATTTTCTATGACCAGGCAAGACACGTTATTCCCATAACTCAAATTATTCACCAAAATGTTTTATTAAAAATAGTTTTACTGAGAAGACCAAAAAGACTAGGAGGTAGTGCGCGCAAGTGTGGTACAGGCATGCTATTTAAATGACAGTTGTCCTCTCCGAATCATCTTTCGATTCGATTGCGATTCAGATGGTTAAATTTGGATAAGCAATACATCCAAATGCATCTTCAATCGATACATATTTTTTCAATACTGTGTGACTTACTACTTTTAAAATTGTATTTGTAAAGAACAATATTTCTATGATTGAACTAAGTTACAGACGATTGCACTCCCATCATCTTTTATTAAAACAAAGGGATTTGGATGTAACATTTGTCAACATGTTTGTCAACATTGTAAAACTCCAACAGTGGTGTTTCAATTGTCATTCATCCATTTATTTATTTATTTATTTTTAACCTGTCCAGAATGGTGGCTTGATATGCCTTTCCTGCAGGAACAATTTTGCTGTGCAACAGGAAGTAGACTCACTCTGCTTATTTTTTTATTTTGTAACTATTCTGATGTTTATTGAAAATGCAGCCAGACAGAAAAGGGTTTTAGTGGACAGACAGAGGGACAGAATGGCCAAGGGGAATACGGGTGCCAACCACAGCAGAACAAAAGTTAGAAAGTCTAGATATTTGACCATAAGTAACGTTACAAAAGTCAAATTGTCTTATTTGTTGTTATTTGTCGAAAGGAGGGGGGGAAACACCTGGGGGGACACCCGGTGAGGAAATGCAAAAACTAACCTATAGGACAAGATGAGAGAGGCACAAATTGTCATCCATGCATCAATTTCTTCCACTCACAGGGGTCACGGGGGCAGCAACTTTAGCAGTGAAGCTCAGACTTGCCTCTCCCCAGCCACTTTGTCCAGCTCTTCCAGGGGAATCACCAGGCTTTCCCGGGCCAGCTGAGAGATATAGTCTCTCCAGCATGTCCTGGGTTGTCCCTGCGGCCTCCTCATGGTGGGACGTGCCCGGAACACCTCCCCAGGGAGGCCTCCACTGGAATCCTAATCAGATGCTCCTGCACCTCCAGCTGGCTCCTCTCGATGCGGAGGAGCAGCAGCTGGACTCTGAGCTCTTTCCAGATGACCGAGCTTCTCACCTTATCACTAAGAGAGAGCCCGGACACCCTGTGAAGGAAATTGATTTTGGCCGCTTCTATCTGCGATCTTGCTCTTTCGGTCATGACACACGTGACCATAAGTAAGGGTAGGAACATAGATTGATCGGTAAATTGGGAGCTTCACCTTTTGGCTCAGCTCCTCCTTTACCACGACAGACCAATCCGCTTGTTGATCTCCTGCTCCATTCTTCCCTCACTTGTGAACAAGACCCTGAGATTCTTGAACTCCTCCATTTGGGGCAGGATCTCCTCCTCTCTCCTCTCCAGATGGAAGTCCACCGCTTTCGGACTGAGGACCATGGTTTCAGATTTGGAGGTGCTGATTTTCATCCCAGCCACTTCATGCTTGATTGTGAACCACTCCAACGAGAGTTGGAGATCATGGCTTGGTGAAGCCATCAGAACCACACCATCTGCAAAAAATAGAGACATAATACTGATGTCACCAAACCAGAGCCCTGCAATGCCTTGGCTGCACCTAGAAATTCTGTCCACAAAGGTAATAAACAGAATTGGTGACAAAGGGCAGCCTTGGTGGAGTCCAACTCTCACTGGAAACATATTCAACTTACTGCCGACAATGCGTCTCAAACTAACACCGGTCGTACAGGGACCGAACGGCCCTGATCAAGGGGTCCGGTACCCCATATAGGGTTGGGCACCGCTTGAATTTCCGGTTCTGATTGCGGTCCCTCATTTAAATTTCGGTTCCAAATGATTTTCGATTCTAAATGTGTCCTTTTCAAATCTGCAGTCGAAGGTATTCAAGTCGTTGGCTCGTGTACTATTGTTCACAGCTTTTGGTGATCGTCGCTTGTAATTTGTCAGCGATGTAATCCATGCCTGATTTAGAGTCAATGGCGTTAAACTGTTTTTTCCAACTGTTTTTTTTTTAATGTGCTGCATAGTTTCTCTTTGCATTGTTAATTTCTTTAGTCAGCTGGTTTCTAGTGTGATTATACAGGGCCCTGTTCCCGCTTCGATATGCGTCCTCCTTAGCTTGGCGAAGTTACTTAAGTTTGGCTGTGAACCACGGCTTGTTGTTATTGAATGTGCGAAATGACTTTGTTGGCACACACAGACAGACAGTATGACAGTGTCCGTATATGCATCCAAGCCAGCTGCCAGCAATTTACAAAGATACTCCAGTCTGTACAGTCTAGACAGTGTTGAAGTTCTATCTTTGCATCATTGGTCCACTTTTTCACTGTGAATAATGAGGGGTGAGTACGGGTGTTTTTTAAAAAAATGTGTTGACTTGTTCAGCGAGCATTAGCAGTGTGTTCGTGTTAGCTTGAGGCTTGAGGCGGAATGTAAACAACGGCGAGTATGAATGATGTGAACTCACGAGGCGAGTAGAATGGCTTACAGTTCAAAAACAACAACTCTAAATGCAGGCTCCAGTGTGTGCTGAGCTAGGTGACGTCTGCACACCATTTTTCGTTCATATAGAAGCATATCCCACCACATTTTGTTTTCCCCGATGATTCCATGTCGCGGTCTGCCCGGTGAAGATGGAAGCTGGGAAGCATGATGGCACCATCGTGTACAGCCTCACAAAGCCAAGTCTCCGTAAAGCACATGGCGGCGGAACGTCCGAAGTCTTTACTGGTCTTTATCAGAAGATGAAGCTCATCCATTTTGTTGGGTAGGGAGCGTAGATTCGCGAGGTGGATCCACGGGAACCCCAATCTGTATCCTCTCTTGCGGAGCTTCACTTGGATGCCGTCGCGCTTCCCCCTTCATCACCTATGACTCCATGCGCCGAAGACCGCGGTCGCTGCTCCGGTTGAGTAACTCAGGGAAAAAACTGAGCGGATTTGCGAAGGTTGGTGAAAGAAAGTTCTGAGTAGACTCCTTGATGTTTCCCTTGTGTAAGTGAGTCACTTAATGTCTCCAAAGATGAACGAAAAACACAAAAACGAAAACAATACTAGAGCACGCGTAACCGAGGCGTCCACGCGGGTAGGCGCCATCTTGATTTCAATGTCAAATCTATGAACTGAAAGGCAATGTGTGTGGAACTAACCCAAGAGGAGTGTGATTCCCCAATAGTTGGAACACACCCTCCGGTCCCCCTTCTTAAAAACCTGGGTCTGCCAGGTCGGACCGGCATCTTCCCCCACCATTGGAGCCAACTCACCACCGGGTGATGATCAGTTGACAGCTCCACCCCTCTCTTCACCCGAGTGCCCAAGAGATGCAGCCGCAAGTCCAATGACACAACCACAAAGTCGATCATCGAACTGCGACCGAGGGTGTCCTGGTGCCAGGTGCACACGTGGACACCCTTATGCTTGAACATGGTGTTTGTTATGGATAATCTATGACGAGCACAGAAGTCCAACAACCACTCGATCGGGGAGGTCCGTTTGTCCCAGTCACACTCTTTTCAGGTCTCACTGTGATTGCCCACATATTGAAATCCCCGAGAAGAATGGAGACCCCAGCAGGGGCACTCTCCAGCACCCCTCCAAAGACTCCAAATAGGGTGGGTACTCTGAACTGCTATTTGGTGCATAGGCACAAACAACAGTCAGTCCCTCCCCCACCCGAAGGCCAAGGGAGGGTACCCTCTAGTCTACCAATGTGAAACCCAACGTACAGGCACAGAGACATGGGGCAATCAGCATGCCCACACCTGCTCAGCGCCTCTCACCCAGGGCAACTTCAGAGTGGAAGAGAGTCCAAACCCACTCGAGAAGACTGTTACCAGAGCCCAAGCTATGTGTCACGGCGACCACGACTATATCCAGTCGGAATTCCTCAACCTTCCACAACAGCTCATGCTCTTTCCCTGCCAGAGAGGTGACGTTCCACGTTCTGAGAGCTAACTTCTGTAGCAGATGATCGGACCGCCAAGGTCCCCTCCTTCAGCCGCCACCCAGCTCACATTGCACCCCACCCCTTTGGCCCCTTCCACAGGTGGCAAGCCCATGGGAAGGGGGACCCACGTTGCTTCTTCTTCGGGCTGTCTCCGTCCCCATGGGTGCAGGCCCGGCCACCAGGCGCTTGCCATTGAGCCCCACCTCTTGGCTTGGCTTGGCTCCAGAGAGGGGCCCTGGCAGAGTGATTTAATTAAAGTAGAGGACACAGGAGGAATGCAGATTTTTTTCACATTACTTTTTTTTTTTAAGGATAGCAACATTTTCATGTCATGTGTATAGAGGTGCGTAGTAACGCATTACATTTACTCAAGTAACATTTTCCATAAACTGTACTTGTCAGAGTACTTTAAATGCACCATATTTTTTACTTTTATTTGAGTATTTATGTGAAGAGGCGGCACGGTGGGTGACTGGTTAGAGCATCTGCCTCACAGTTCTGAGTACAGGGGTTCAATCCCCGGCACCGCCTGTGTGGAGTTTGCATGTTCTCCCCGTGCCTGCGTGGATTTTCTTCGGACTCCGGTTTCCTCCCACATCCCAAAAACATGCATGATAGGTTAATTGACAACTCTAAATTGCCTGTAGGTGTGAATGTGAGTGTGAATGGTTGTTTGTTTGTATGTGCCCTGCGATTGGCTGGTAACCAGTTCAGGGTGTACCCCGCCTCCTGGGTGGGATAGGCTCCAGCACGCCCGTGACCCTAGTGAGGAGAAGTGGCTCAGAAAATGAACATTTATGTGAAGAACGATTGATACTTTTACTCCGTTACAATGATCGACATGCCGTTCGGTTCTTTTATTTATTCATTCTTGCGTGTGCTCGTCTATTTTTAGACTCCATCTTCAACTTCCCCATAAGATGCCCATTGCGCCAATCAAACGGGATCACTAATGTCATTTGACTCCAACTCACCAATCAGACGACACAAGGCAGTCACATGACCGCGCACGCAGCCTTCGCCAACCGATCAAAATGACAAATTTTTCACCAATCAGATGACACATGACAGTCACATGACTGCGCACATAGCCTTCGCAAGCCAATCAAAATGACTCATTTTGGGCGGGGGGGGGGGGGGAACGGCCGCACGACTGTTTGTTTTACAGACTCCCAAAAACAACAGCTTTATCATGCAGCTCTTAAATTGCGACTGCCCAAACTTTAATATTTCAACCCACTTCTAACTTGAGAAAACACCTTGCCGTAAGGTGCAGAGGTTTCTATTGTTTTTTTGGGAAGTGGATATGGCAAAATTAACACTACCCTTATGGTGTCGCACACACAATCAATAAGTCTGTTCAGCAAACAGCTTCTTCATGAAGTCATTGTTTCTGTAGAGCCTAATGTCAGTGCAATAAATTCAGTCAGTCATAATCTCAGTTGTTGTTCATTTAACTTTTATAAGGTGTGAATACTTTTTTTATTGTCATGATTTATGGGGAAAAAAAGTGGGAAAACATTTTATTACCACTCCAATATGTGTTGTGACTGGTGCAAGATTGTACGACTTGACTTGCGACTTGCTAAACCATGTAATGACTTGGCTTGACTTGCTTAAAATTTAGTGGTGACTCAACTTGCTTGATTTTTTTCCAGCAGTGACTTGGGACTTGCTTGAGACTTTAAAGTTATGGCTTGAGAATTGCACTTACGTAATTTACTCCCGCTTCTGTCTTCTAGTGTTTTTGCAGCACTGTGTGATTTAGGGTCACAAAAAAAAAAAAAAAAAAACTATTTTCTCTTGCTTTCTGTTTCCCCCCCCCCCCCCCCAGTAAATATGCCCCAAGTCCTGATTATAACCTCTGGGCAATGCAAAGCCTAACAAACAAAAACACTTTGATTGATGTATCGGTGGTCTTTTGAAAGGACCACACATGGATGTCGAGCCCAGAAATGAAAGGTCAAAAGACAGTCGTTTCTAAGAAAAGTGCAAGGGCATTGCAGATTTATGTATTTTCTAATGATGAGGTCCTTGACCAATGATTTATCTACTTTAGTTAACGGGAAAACTGCACAGCCAACACAGAGTCAGAGTCAAAGGAAATACATACATCTATAATATCAGACAAACTACACAATTTAAATTAAGTGGTTAATCTAGGCTAATACAATATTTTGTAGAGAATGTCAGGAGGGGAAAAAAAGACAGAAAGCAGAAATGTTTGAGAAGTGCTTGAAAGACATTGAGAGCATCATGGCCGGCAAGTGACCTTCAGGTGCCATTTGAGGGACAAGTCTGTGATGCTTTTACAGCCAAAGACCCCCAACCCCCAACCCCCCATACAGCCCCTCTTCCACAGTCTATAATGGCATGGCTCAAAGCCATTTTCAACTATAGGACATTTTATGATAGCAATAGCTATGATTGTGGTCCAAGCCAGAGGCAAGAGGACAAGGTGCAGGCTGACCATGAACCAGCCCCTACACTATTGCCGCGCAACACGAGACTGAACGAATGACAGGACAGGTGTGACAGTGGGTTTATCTCAGCTGTTATGAGCGACTTTTAATATAGATGGTCAGCAAGGATTTGATAGAAGATAATTGCTTGCGGGGTTGTCACAGATGGGGCTGCTTATCTGTTAACAACGCCACAGCTCTGTCAAGGACATTTTTACTGCTCTCATCTCTTTTATCTCAGGCATCAGATGTAGGACTATTGCTCATTATGATTGGCTCCCTTACAGAGATCGCAACAATATGGAATATGATTTAATAAATTGCTGATCGACTTAAAGGACTCAGATTTTGATCATCGATATAATGTAGTGGTCTGTCATTACCACTAAGTTTTTTAATTGGGGGTGTCCCGATCCGATCCTTGAGGGCAGAAATCAGTCCAATGTCAACAAAAAAAGTGTAAGACTCGATTTAAAATTTCCAATTATACCAAGCAGTCCATTCCATGCTCCACTTCAGCACTTCTATCAGCAACGCCCAGACGGCATGCAGAGCCCAATTGATCACAATAACGGGTTGCTAAGGTGTTGACATAGTAGCAAGAAGTAAGCGTGAATGTTGTCGCATATTGAAACTCCAGTTTAGGTTCACTGTAAGACTAAACTCACATAAAAAAAATAATTATTTAAGAAACGGATATTTTAACATATACGGTGGAACAACACAGACAGGTCAGATAACATTACGCACAGGCAAATATTCTTCATCCTTGACAAAAAAAAAAGAACAAAATTACAGCAATTTACTAAGTGGTACAACAGCAGCATAAGTATATTCTTCTTCGTTTGTCTGCATGATTCTATTAAACAATAGTGCCTCCTGGTGGCCAGTAGTGTTGTTTCGTTCCCGAACATTTCGTTCAGAAGAACGAATCTTTATAGTGAACGAACTGAACAAAATCAGTTTATGAAATGATTTGTTCTTTTAGCTTGGCCGCCTGCCGCCCGCCACCGCGAAGCAAGCGAGTCGGCTGGGAGCGGAAATGGAAATGCTGAAGTGTTCTGTCACTCACTTCTGAATCTTCGGCGAATGACCAATGAGCAGCCAGCATGGAGGCGGGGGCGGGACTTCATTAAACGTACTGCCATGTGATTTGCGATTCGCCAGCGTTGTCTCGCACTTCGGCCAATGACCAATGAGCAGCCAGCATCAGGCAGCGCCATGCAGGCGGGGGAGGGACTTGAGTGAATTGAATGTATTGGAGAATTGAAGAACTGAAGAGTGATTTTTTTCATGGGAGGGACTTAAGTGAACTGAATGTACTGGTGTACTGAAAGTCCTGACATCCTCGCGGGGATAGTTTCACTACCAGCTGTTTCTTCAAGCTAAGGGCTAATGTGGAGTCAGTCAAGCACATGAAAACAAGCACACATTTTAAAAAAATAAATGTAACTTAATAATAAATGTTGATATGTACAAATACATATCATTCCATCTGTGTCTTTAATGTGACTATTAAAGCTTTTTATTTCATAATAATAATAATAATATATTAAACTTAAATAGCTCTTCTCACGGTGGCCGACTGGTTAGAGCGTCAGCCTCACAGTTCTGAGGTGCGGGGTTCAATCCCCGTCCCCGCCTGTGTGGAGTTTGCATGTTCTCCCTGTACCTGCGTGGGTTTTCTCCGGGCACTCCGGTTTCCTCCCACATCCCAAAAACATGCATTAATTGGAGACTCTAAATTGCCTGTAAGCATGACTGTGAGTGTGAATGGTTGTTTGTTTGTCTGTGCCCTGCGATTGGCTGGCAACCAGTTCAGGGTGTACCCCGCCTCCTGCCCGATGACAGCTGGGATAGGCTCCAGCACGCCCGTGACCCTAGTGAAGAGAAGCGGCTCAGAAAATGGATGGATGGATAGCTCTTCTCAAGACCCCCAAAGACACTTTCCACTAATCAGATTGTCATGGTTTGTGTTTTGGTTTGTTTAGTTTTGTTCCATGCTTTCCTGTCTTCCATGTTTGTTGTGCGCTCATTTAGTTATTGTGTTCACCTGTTCTCGTCAAACTTCTACCTTGTGTCGACCAATCAGCTCTCTCCAGACTCTCGTGTCTTGTGCATGTGTTCCTCGTTGTCTCATCAATCTGTTTGTATTTAGTTCCCTGGTTTCTTTCATTTCTTGTCGGTTCATTGTCATTGTGGTATGTCATTGTTCATGTCTGTTCCACGTCTTACTCACCAGTCATAGTTTGTTTCCAGTTTTAGGTTTATTCAAGCGTTTCTTTGTTACTTTGGTTATCTGTTGTGGGACTTCGTTTAGTTTTCTTTATCCATGTTCCTTGTTAAATATATATATTTTTTAGACTCCTGTGCCTCCCTGCTTCCCTGCATTTGGGTCCTACACATTTTTGCCTTGCCTTCCTCGCCTTTGAAAACCCCAACCGTGACACAGATGACAGTAAAAGTAAGGTGAGTGAGCAGGAAACCTGGGTGGCAGCATAAAATGTGAAATGTGATTACTAATCATAAATTATATTCTGAATACAATAACAAGATTAATGCTCTGGACATACTTTTACTTTTAATCTTACTGTATAAGATATAATTCATTTTCCTAAGAACCAAACCGAACACCGTGACCACAAAACCGAGGTACGAACCGAACCGGTGGGTTTGTGACCACTTTGTTGGATTTATCTCACCAAACATTATAATGAATAAACACAAAAGGAATGAAGACGTTGGTCATTTTACTCATGAGGAGGGCGCATGGGAGATTGTTCAGGTTACAGCCTCTCAACACGCTCTAAACAATCTCTCCCGTCGCTCCTGCATTTATTTGAAAATAGGGAGGTTTCTAAGTTTACAAGACATAACGTACTAAGCTACAAGACACAACACACTAAGGGTAGGGTTTCAAGGTGAAAACATGGCACCTGCCACGTCCCGGCCACGTCCTTCTCTCAGATGATTCCTGCTGAGTCATCTTCTTGAAGGCGAGACATCTTTCTTTCTAAACATTGTCCATAATACTAATGCAAGCTAAGCAAATAAATGATAACTTCTACAATATATCTAACATTTCCCTCCTGTTTATCATGTATTTGCACAAATTCTCATATCATCTTACAGTCACTTCATTTCGATTTTTTAACTGTAGAATCATTTTTATGAAACAAATACATTTATACTCAGAGTAAATTTGTCATACATGAATTTTGTAGTTTAAACATCGTAATCATCTGAATCAGGAAACAAATCAGTTAAAGCAAAATCATCATCATCATCATCATTATCTTTATCATCAAACAGTAATGGATACATCATCTCCATACGGTTCTCCATGGGGTTATGGCTGTGGTGATTAATTTACTGATTAAAGCCCGAATGCATGGGATACAACAACATCCACAAAATGTCAGAATGGCTGCAAAAACAGCAATTGATATCAATATTGGTGAAATTAGGGTTTTATATTTACCAAAAACGTCCATCCAGCTGTCCCACAAGGAGTGTTGATTGAGGGTCCGTAGACCATCGATGGCTCTGGTCAAGCTGCCATCTGAAGCAGTATTGTTTGTTCTCCAAACATACCGCAAACACCTCCCTCTCTTGCGAGGAGTGTGTCGACAGCTATGCGGTTTTGGAACGTCCTTGAAGAGGTAGCTTTGAGCTGCTCATGCACAGCTTCCAACCCACTCTGAGTCCAATTTCCTAATCTCTGTACATTGAAGTGGATATAGTTTATCCCATCAACATTTTTATTAATCGTACACCACCAGCATATGAAGTCCTCCTGCAACTTGGTCAGCTAATTTGTATTGATTAGGAACCCCATGAGGAACACCTATGGCGTTGATGTATATTTTATGTTGGATAATTTTGCCTCTGCCAGGATAAATCTATTTTTTGTCTATGTTCTAGATTGGACAAAAACATTGGTGCCCTTTCCATTAAATCTTGAACAGGCATAGGGTATACTGACACATGCAATATCAAAGTGATAATAGTTCACAATCCAGATCTTTAGGTAATCTATCAAACAGTCTATCATCTCCGGACCACCACCAGCTGCTGCTCCGTGATACTGGCATAAATTTTGGTCCGACTTTTAAGGTTACTTTACACCGTGTGTCGTTAAGTGGTCCTATTTTTTATTTTTTTTTCCTTTACTAATCATGTTTATACAAGTGAAATTATTCGGTGCTACTAGAATAGAATTTTGTCCCGAAACTCCTGTGACTACAAGGAACCAATCATAAGTAGTTATGTTATTAACCATTAAAATGTGTTCACTTTTCTTTGAAGTTTTTTTAATGGCATTTCTGGTTCAACACGGTTGCCATAACACAATGCTACTCGGAAGTGGGGATCTTTTCCGCCAGAATATGCCCACAAACTCATCATCAAACACACTGGGTGACTTGATTTGTATTTCAATATTAAACTATGGGCCATTTTGCTTATGTTAAACTTCTTTCTATATTCTTTTGCTATTTTTTTGTGACCAACTGGACCAATCATAACCTGTTTCACCAATCCTCAATTCTGCCCATTCTCTTGAGCATCATTGGTGAGAGCCGCATATGGAATTATGATTAAAGTATCTTGATTTTGGGAGGCACAAAATATTAAACTGTTTTGCCGCATTTGGAGGTCATGCCCACAGTTCTGATCATCAACTGTACTCCTTTTGGTACGAGTTAATGCTTCCAAATTTTTTATTATTGGGTTGGTCATATTGGTCCAGTTGGTAGGTGATTTCCTATCTAAAAAATGCGTTGTATCATTTAGGGTGGGACGTCCCATGTACCACAAAACAAAATCAACACTATAGTAACCAAAGTTGCTATGTAACAACTCATCGAATCTCGTAACCAACGCGGGTGTGCCATTCTGCTGAGTTCTCACTAAACGGGTTGGTGTCTTTTTTATTCACTGACCAGCAAGCGTGTTCAGAATCTACACATCTGCTCCCGCTCCGTTATCAGACTTTTGCTCACCTTCCCTATTTGAGTACTCAGCTGAAATGACTCTTTTACAGTGTGTTAAATGAACCCACGTGTTTCTTTCTGCTATTTTTATTGTCCCATTCATTCTTTCCACTCGACCTACACTCTGAGGGTGGTGGTAAGCACAATGGTTTTTCAAATTGATGTGGAACATGGTTCCTATTTTATTGATTATTTGATTTACAAAATGAGTCCCATTATCACTGTAAATGGTTTCAGGTATGCCATATTTTGGAATGATGTCTTTACATAGTGCTTTTGCCACCGTCAGAGCATCAGGTGATTTTGTTGAGAATAATTCGATCCATTTAGAAAATGCATCTATGATAACCAAACAATACTTTTTTCCTTCACTTTGGTTTAATTCAATATTCCTCTCCTGGGCCGCAAATTGCCTTGTGGATTATACCTAGCACAAATCATACATGCTCTACAAATTATTATTATTATTATTATTATTATTTTAATAGGAATTAAAACCATAAGTTGTATAATATTGATTTATCTGTCTTACCATCCCTCCTGTTGAGACATGTGACACAGCATGTCTCAATATAGCAGCCCATTTGAATAGTTATTTATTTTTATTTTTTTTCTCTTTGCTAATGTAAATTTCATTTTGTAGTTTTGCACTTTGAATTGCGTTCTTGTTGTGGAACCCTCTTACTGGCTATCAGTATAGATTGTACCATCTTTATTTATTTTTAGTTTGCATGCCTCGGTTAATGCTACTAATTCAGCAGTTTGTTCGGCCAATTCCTGACAATCATGCTGCGTGCCTTCATCAGGTAAGGGTGTTAGCGTGGCTGGATTTAAGGTTGTGCATCGCTCAACAGTCAAATGTGGTTGTGACAGCAAGATGGCCATGCAAGATAAATATCTTGCAGGTGTTAAAAACGCCATATTGGTTTGCAATAGGAGAGCAGACACTGTATGTGGGTCCTTAAGAGTTAATGGATGAAATAACACAATCGTGGAACTGCTCTCTATTGCCATTGAAGCTGCCACAACTGCTCTGACACAATGCAGTAATGCACACGTCACGTTGTCTAGTCTAGTTGAAAAATAAGCTATTGGTCTCAGTTTATCACCATATTGTTGTGTAAGTACGGAGGTCATGTCATAGTGTTTACAATCTACAATTTGAATGAATGTTTTATCATTAAATTTGGAAGGCCGAGCGCAGCCCTGGACACCAAATGTTGTTTAATGTCACAGAAGGTCTTTTCTGCCTCTGTATTCCATAGAACAGGTGATGTCATTTTAAGGTTTGCTTCATACATAAATTTTGACAATGGTGCAATAATTTCTGCATAGTTTTGAATCCATGCTCTCCCTTAATTTGTCAGACCTAAAAATGACATCATATGTTTCTTTGTTTGTGGTTTAGGGTTTTTTAAAACTGTAGCTTTTCTGCCTTCTAATATAGTCCTTCCTCCTACACTTAGATTATGTACCAGATATTTGACTTGTTTTTTACACCATTGCAATTTATTCTTGTTAACTTTATGTCCCTCCTCTGCTAGATGACACAGTAAGGCTAATGAATCTTTGCATGTCACGCCCTCCTGGGGGAGTGAATTTAGACATGCTTGTTATTATTACTTGTGAATAAATGGTTGGACTTTCACAGTAACCTTGTGGTAATCTAGTAAAAATATATTTTCTCCCTCAAATTTAAATGCAAACCAAATTTGACTGTTCTTTTCTATTGGTATAGAAACGAAAGCATTGCTTATGTCAATATTTCTTCATCAATTTCAGTGAGGATCATTTGGTCCAATCATACAGGATGCATGTGTCTCCCTTCATCAGCCTGCGTTGTCCAAAACATCGCATTCCTGATTAGACCAGTTGACGCACTGTATTCCAGTTTGTTTTCTATTTGTCGCCAATCATTTGTCTCCTATCCTTGTTTCAGTAATGTTCCCACATGTTTCCATTGTGACCCATAATCCTTGCACAATGAAATACGTGGGACACTTGTATTTTTATACAGTTCCTTTAATTTGTCCAGTAAAATAATTCCTGCCGCGACTTTTGCTTCATTGTCTGTGTACAGATAATCTTCAGTAATTTTATCAGGTGTCGCATGTTGTAACTTGTTTTCATATACTGGGTCTTGCATTGGCGTGTTTTTTTTACCACAGTGTTGTATGCAGCTCATCATTGTTTTTTTTTTTTTTTATCTTCTATTTGTGTGATAAGCTGCAAGGCTGCAGACAACAGACTCTCTCCCATGTTTAACGGTGGTTTGTCTGGGATATCGATTGTATAATAGAATGTACTTTCTCTGTTTTCTAGTGTCATATAGAGGTTGTCTCTTTTTAATTCATGTTTTCGTTTCACTACAATATTTTTATTTGAAGATGGAATGAGTATAAGTCCTAGTTGGAATAAGCCATCTCTTCCCAACAAATTCACAGGGCACTCCGGGACTTTGAAAATTGGCATTTTACAAGTTCTCCCCTGAGGGCGAACTCTCTCTAATCCACACAGGCTCAAGTTCAAGTTCCATGGCAAAAGTAATTTGCGTATTTGCAGATTTAACTATTGCCTTATGTCCCGATAGTTTGGAACCTGGGATCTTTTCCTACATGCTTTTGTATCGCAAGGAAATTTCATTTCTTTCCCATTTATTGACAAGGTTTTTTTTTTTTTTTTTTTTGTGTCCAAACTCAGAATGTCCTGTAAATTGAAATCCACTTCCTCATTCTCTGTAATAATTAAACAAGAGGATTTGTTGAGTTGGGAATCAGGTTGGCTTAGTCATGCGGTTGTTTGTCCATATTCTCTGTTATTTTTCTTAGGGCAGTTACGTGCGATGTGGCCTTTATCTCCACAGCACCAACAGATGGTATTATCATAACATTTTAGACCATATCTTACTCTGCTGCGTCCTCTAAAATTATCTCCCTCTTTGCCTCGATAGTATTTCTTTTTCTCCTATCCTTTTTCTCTTTTAGACGCCATGTTTAGCCAAAAAGTAAGTCGTCAAATCCATCTTTTTCCATTTGTGATATATTATTTTTTGTGTCGACCCTCTATTTTGTTTCGAAGTTGAACTAATTTTTGCGAATTTAGCTAGCCAGCGAAACCGTATTTGGTTATCCGCGTGTTTAAATGTTTTATTTTGGAAGGGTTTTGAAGTTGTACACATTGCCAGTCTTTACACATCAGGCTTTCTGTTGGATTCGTTTTATTGTTATTGTTTCCCATTTTTGTGAATTTGGAAGTCAGTTTATTTGCACCTAGAGTGACCTAATACTGACTTTATTCAAAATATGACTGGGTGACAATGAATGTCTGAGTTCTGGTAAACCTCAACCTTCTACCCCGAATGGGGCGGAGGTTTCTTGCCTCTGCTTCCAAACTCAGTTGTCACTTACAATCCAGTCTCTTACATCCAAACTTTTACACACACACACACACGAAATTAGTAACGTTTTAACAAACACACGAAAACATGGAAACACGGAAACACAAAGGCACGGAATTTTAAGTACGTCTAGGACTCCGCCGTCCTTTATTTTTTGAAATTTTTTTTTTTATTTTAACACGGAATTTTAGCACGTATAGGACTCCGCCGTCCATGCGGAATTTGTAGGACTCCGCCGTCCATGCGGAATTTGTAGGACTCCGCCGTCCATGCGGAATTTGTAGGACTCCGCCGTCCATTTACTTGCCAGTGACTAGTATTACACAAGGTTTATTTCGCCGCAGACTTCTTTGTCGCGCGATACATTCAAAAAATTTTTAAAAATTTAACTCACCAGTCGTCTTCAATCCTGTGGATTGTCGTCAACCTTCAGATCCCAGTTGAGGAGTACGAAGACCAGTCCCGGAAAGGGTCTCAATTGCCGTGGCCACGGTCTCTTAACTGGGTGTCGGCTCCACAACTGGAATCCTCGGGTGTGTTGACATCCGGCTCGAAGGACCAATTTAATGTTGGATTTATCTCACCAAACATTATAATGAATAAACACAAAAGGAATGAAGACGTTGGTCATTTTACTCATGAGGAGGGCGCATGGGAGATTGTTCAGGTTACAGCCTCTCAACACGCTCTAAACAATCTCTCCCGTCGCTCCTGCATTTATTTGAAAATAGGGAGGTTTCTAAGTTTACAAGACATAACGTACTAAGCTACAAGACACAACACACTAAGGGTAGGGTTTCAAGGTGAAAACATGGCACCTGCCACGTCCCGGCCACGTCCTTCTCTCAGATGATTCCTGCTGAGTCATCTTCTTGAAGGCGAGACATCTTTCTTTCTAAACATTGTCCATAATACTAATGCAAGCTAAGCAAATAAATGATAACTTCTACAATATATCTAACACACTTCCACATAATTAATTATATCATTGTATTTATTTATATTCCTACGATCCAACTGGATCGATCTGTGCTCGGCAAGTTAGTCTTCTGGACGTAAGTATGTAAATTGAAATTGTTTTAAAAGGTATTCAATCGATTGTATCAATACTTAGAAATAACGCACTAGATTTCCGCATGGCAGGCTTTATGTGGAGGTTTATGTGTTGTATTTCCAAGAAAAAAAGCTTGTAATTCCTCTTACTTTGCTTGACTTTTCAGTTAGCACACGGCAGTTAGCACTGTCAAGTCTACTTTCTTCTCTCTTTTATACTTTGTTTCCTTTTCTACACCCCACATCTACTCACTCCTTTCCGTAGTGCCCCTAGTGAATGGACGAGACACCACAGAATGTGTGTGTGTGTGTTGTTTTTATAGCACTTTTGTTGATGTTTAAGACGTCGGGAAGATGCGAAGGAGGCTAGCGAGAAATTACCATTAAGGGTGCCTATGTGACTTGCAGTAAACTTTGAAGCCTTTCAAGCTGGTTAGCTTTGCTGAGCTTGCTCGAGTGGAAACTCAGGCGAACAAGAGGAGAACCAGCGACAATGTCAACTACATGGTCCTCTTTTAGGCTCAAGTTTGTGCTACAAAGAGCAGGTTTGTTCATTAATTTTGTTCTCAATGTATTATAAACACTATCCCCACAAGATTTTCCCCATGAAACTTTGTTTCTAGCCATTACTAACTATATAACAGTTTAGAACAGAGATTCTCAAACTTTGGGTCCAGCTAGGGACACCATACAGTGGAGACATTTTTCCAAGGACTCGTCATCATTCTAACACCAATTAAGCATCTCTTTTCAAGGAGAAAAAAATGGCACAACAATAAAATCATAGCTGAAATTATATAAATAACAACAAATTGCTGTTTTCCCCCTTGGTTTAGGGGTTAGGCAAAGCAATAAAATCAATCAATCAACTTTTATTAAGCAGACTCGTAGACAATTAGAAAAAACATACACTACAGTGGAGTAGACAATAAGGCATAAAAGGAAAGTACATCAGGAAAGTCTTTATATTTAATGACCATAATTTACAGCGGTTCAGAGTACAGACCCTTTTTGGAGTCCTTGGAGGGGGTGCTGGACAATGCTCCCACCGGGGACTCCATCGTTCTGCTGGGGGACTTCAATGTTCGCATGGGCAATGACCTGGAAGGGCGTGATTGGGAGGAATGCCCATCACCGATCAGAAACAGAGTGGTGTTCTGTTATTGGACTTCTGTGCTCATCACGGATTATCCATAACGAACACCATGTCCAAGCATAAGGGTGTCCAGACGTGCAACAGGATGCCCTAGGTCGCAGTTCGATGATCGACTTTGTGGTCGTGTCATTGAACTTGCGGCTGCATGTCTTGGACACTCGGGTGAAGAGAGGGGCGGAGCTGTCAACTGATGACCACTTGGTGGTGAGTTGGCTCCGATGGTGGGGAAAATGCCGGTCCGACCTGGCAGACCCAAACGTATTTTGAGGGTCTGCTGGGAACGTCTGGCAGAATCCCCTGTCAGAAGGAGTTTCAACTCCCACTTCTGGCAGAACTTCACCCACGTCCCGGGAGATGCGGGGGACATTGAGTCCAAGTGGACCATGTACCGCGCCTACAGTGCTGAGACGGCCAACCAGAGCTGTGACCATAAGGTGGTCGGTGCCTGTCATGGCGGCAATACCCGAACCCGTTGGTGCACACCAGCGGTGTGGGATGCCATCAAGCTGAAGGAGTTCTATCGAACTTTTTGGCCTGTGGGACTCCTGAGGCAGCTGATGGATAATGCAGCTTTGGTGGTCATTGAGGAAAAAAGACTGATATGGGAGGAGTTTGGTGGGGCCAAGGAGAACGACTTCCAGACGGCTTTGAGGAAATTATGGTCCACCATCCGGTGTCTCAGGAGGGGGAAGCAGTGCGCCATCAACACTGTGTATAGTGGGGATGGGGCACTGCTGACCTCTACTCGGGATGTTGTGAGTCGGTGGGGAGAATAATTCAAAGACATCGTCAATTCCACCGACACGCCTTCCCATGAGGAAGCAGTCTCTGGGGTCTCTGAGGCGGGCTCTCCTATCTCTGGGGTTGAGGTCACCAAGGTGGCTAAAAAGCTCCTCGTGGCCTTGAGCTGGTTGACACACCTCTGCAAAATTGCATGGACATCGGGGACAGTACCTCTGGATTGGCAGACTGGGGTGGTGGTGCCCCTTTTTAAGAAGGGGGACCGGAGGGTGTGTTCCAACTACAGGGGAATCACACTCCTCAGCCTCCCCGGTAAGGTCTATTCAGGGGTTCTGTAAAGGAGGGTCCGTCAGGAAGTCTAATCTCAGATTCAGGAGGAGCACTGTGGTTTTCATCCTGGCCGTGGAACAGTAGACCAGCTCTACACCCTCAGCAGGGTCCTTGAGGGTGCATGGGAGTTCACCGAACTCATTTACATGTTTTGTGGACTTGGAGAAGGCGTTCAACCGTGGGGGGTGCTTCGGGAGTATGGGGTACCGAACCCCCTGATACGGGCTGTTCGGTCCCTGTACCCCCAGTGTCAGAGGTTGGTCCGCATTGCCGGCAGTAAGTCAGACTTGTTACCGGTGAGGGTTGGACTCCACCAAAGCTGCCCTTTGTCACGATTCCATTCATAACGTTTATGGACAGAATTTCTAAGCGCAGCCGAGACGTAGAAGGGTTCCGGTTTGGTGACGTCAGCATTGCATCTCTGCTTTTTGCAGATGATGTGGTTCTGTTGTCTTCATCAAACCGTGATGTCCAACTCTCACTGGAGCGATTCGCAGCGGTCATTACCACTTCACACTTCCTCTTTAGACCACACCTCCCCAATTCACTTTGTTGCGGTGACACATTATGCTGAAGAGGCCAACAACCTTGGATTATAAATATAATGTTTGGAGCATATGAAGAAATCATCTTTACTGGCATGAATATGCATGCATGCACACTAAATTTGTTCTCTGTATTTTACCCATCAGCGTGAACACAGCTAACATACACATTTGTTCGTGGAACACATTGGAGAAAAGGGCAGCATTTAAGCACCCAGGCAACAGTTCAGTGTGTGTGTGTGTGGGTGTGTGTGTGTGTGTTAGCCACAAACCTTCCGGGCCATAGCTGGTCATCAAACTATGAGCTATGATGATTCCAATGTCAAATTGTCATTTAACTGGGTTCCTGACAATGTGAGATTTTAATGCTT
Organism: Phycodurus eques; assembly: GCF_024500275.1. Classification (NCBI taxonomy): domain Eukaryota; kingdom Metazoa; phylum Chordata; class Actinopteri; order Syngnathiformes; family Syngnathidae; genus Phycodurus; species Phycodurus eques. The sequence continues at coordinate 43,307,699 of NC_084525.1, read as the reverse complement.
GATTCCAATCAGGTGGAAGCGAGTTACAAAACACGCAAATGGTATGTGTGTTGCCATACATTTATTTCTGTAACAACCATAAAGACTACTGCCCAATTATTTTATTATTGTACGTGTAGTTTGCAATGGTGCAGCAGCCCACTGCATCATACAGAGATGAGTGAAACCAAAGTAACACTCTTGAGCCACAATAATTAATATTGTTAAATGGATACCTCTGGCAGTGTAAATCTAAATTTATAATTTTTGTATGTGCAGTTATATTAGTTGATCCATCCATCCTTGTTCTGTACCGCTTTTCCTCACTAGGGTCACGGGCGTGTTGGAGCATATCCCAGCTATCTTCGGGGGAGGCAGGGTACACCCTGAACTGGTTGCCAGCCAATCGCAGGGCACATATAAACAAACAACCATTCACAGTCACATTCACACCTACGGGCAATTTAGAGTCTTCAATCAACCTACCACGCATGATTATGGGATGTGGGAGGAAACCGGAGTACCTGGAGAAAACCCACGCAGGCATGGGGAGAACATGAAACCTCCACACAGGCGGGGCTGGGGTTTGAAACCCGGTCCTCAGAACTCTGAGGTAGATGGGCGAACCAGTCGTCCACTGTGCTGCCATTAGTTGATACAGCACTGTGAAAAAGTATTTGCTCTCTTTGCTTCGATTTCAAATTCTGAAATTAAATCCATTTGAGAAGCTGTGTCCTCACCTTGAACATGAACCAATATGTCTAAACAATTCTACGAAGAAGAGTGGGCCAAAAATTCCTCCACAGCAATGCCGAAGATTCATTACCAGTTATCGCAACCGCTTGATTTTCGTTATTGCTGCCAAGGGTGTCAACCATTAGGTGCAGGGGCAATTACTTTTTCAATATGGCCTGAAAGGATTGTTTTATGCACCCAATAAATAAACTGTAATGCAAAACCATATTTTACTACATACTATAGATGAAATATATTGTCCATGTTCAGCTGTGTAAAAAGTCAAATGATATATCAAGTTATATACATAGGACTCTTTTACCCTCCTGTTGTGTTGCAAGTAGAGTCAATCCATTTATAATCCATTTAACAGTGTTTCTGTATGAATTATTAACACATTTACTGTACATTATACTGTTTCATTTTGTTTTTGCAATGTGAATTAATGAGATGAAATGAGTTTTTTTCCTGAAAATTTTTTGATAAATATACTGAACTGATTATTGCTGGTACTGAGAAACAACATAACAGGAGGATTAAGCAAAATGTTATACTTTTTAATGCCTTTCTAATAGAATAGGTAAGAGTTATAAAACACCAATGACCAATATGATGACAACAACAAACTGCAAGAATTTAATTGTTTTTTATATATTGTAAAATTAACTTTACTCCGATTTCCTCCAACAACACAAGGTGCCACCCAAGCTCCAAAAGAGTAACTGCAAGGCATGGATCATGACACAGGGTTCAAATCCGGCCTCACTTGTGTGGAGTTTGCATGTTCTCCCTGTGCATTGGTTTTCTCTGGATACTCCCGTGTCCTCCCACATTCCAAAAAACATGCATGGATGGTTAATTGAAGACTCTTAATTTCCCTTAGGTGTGAATGTGAGTGTGAATGATTGTTTGTCTATTTGTGCCCTGCCATTGGCTGCAACCAGCTCAGGGCGGACCCCGCCTCTCTCCCAAAGTCAGCTGGGATAGGCTCAGGCATACCTGCGAACTTGTGAGGATAAGCGGTACAGAGGATGGATGGACTTTCCAATAGCTTTAAAGTCCATGCAAAGTGAAAATGTCTTGAGACCACAGAGACGAGGGTTGTTACCAAGCCTGCCAAATTTGAATGAATAAATAAAAGTCAAGTGCCAAATACTGTACATGAAATCAGGTTAAAACATTTTGAATAATCAAGATGAAAATGAATAATCTCTCAGCTTTCAGATGCTGTGGACATCAACTGAAAATATGCCCCCCTAAACTTTCAGCTGTCAATTAAATATGTACGTACATCTAGTATATGCCTGCACGTTGCAAAATTCTATCGACTTAAAGCATCCAGTCGCTAGAATATATTTTACAGTCTCGTCACTGGGCTTTTTCATGGTGCGTCAAGAGGCACGCCACCCACTAGCTCGAGGGCTAAAAGGCTTTTGGATCCTGTGGACTGGCGGCGAGCTTATCCAATACGTGATCACTTTAATGTTGTGTTGTTGTGTGGGTCCACACAACAGAGATTCTTCAGGGAAAGTTTACTTTTTTATTTTTTATTTTATTTATTTATTTATTTTTATATACATATAGTGGCACATATTATTTAGCCGGTGGCTAACACGACATGAAAGAAATTCAAGCACAAACTTCCTGCTAGTTATGAACCCCACAGTGCTTTGCATTTAATTCAATTACAATAGCCTGAATAACACAAAATACATAACAATTGGGAAAGTAAATAACAGCACAGAGCTGTTCTTTAAATTGTGGCATCCAGGGACGATAAATTTTTGGGGTTGTAGGCATAGCTAGCTAGCCAGCTAGCTAACTGCACACTGTAGAGGTAGAACTGGGCCAAATATTACAAATTAACTTGCAATTGTGCCAGATAGCCACTGATGGAACAAAGGAGCTCAGTTCTTATATAGTGGGCGAGGGTTGACCCATAACGGACGCCCAAGTGCATACCTGAGCGCCATTTTAGTCCCACTCATAAAATCTGAACTGAAATAGCGAACAATAATTTAACAATATAGCTCCACAACTGAGTACTACACAGTTATCAGTCTTTGCACACTTTCAGCAGTTATCTTCAAACATATAATGCGTTTAAAAACAAACAAAGGAACTCACTTTACAGGGTCTTCATTTACAAGCTAATACTTTTTGAAAACCCAAAGACACACTGTTTGTATGTGAGAGTGACAGGAGTAGCAGCAGAATGATACAAGGTCTATTCCAAGCGGACGCCCTGTTAAAACAAGCCCCAGATGAGGCGTCTCAAGGCAGAGAACAGAGAAGATGTCATAACAGGATGCCCTCAAGGCCACTCCATCCCGCAGACAACCCTGAGAGGTGTTGAGACACACACACACACACACACACACACACACACAAAGAGCTCTCCAGGTTATAGCATAAGTACAAGGATGTGGACAGATGGCTATCATGCAAAAGGCATTATTTCCTTTTTGACTAAGCATCAAGAGGGAGGGAGCACAATTGGCACTTTTAGCCCATATTTATGTGTTCAGGGGGGAAAGAAAAAGATAAGACTATTTTCTATAAAAGGCATGCTTTCATATCAGCCCATGTTCAGATGTAGCAGTTGCTTCTTGAAATCTTCTCTTAAAAAGTCAATGAATAAAGGTATGTGCAACATCAAATAGCATGGAAACCTAAAATAAACAAATAATAAATAAAACAGACTATACTGTTATTCTAAACTTGGCCTTTTAAGACCAAGGTCTTCAATAGGCAGACTCAGAACCATGCATTTAAAAGGGACATTTAAAATGGTCTTGCATACAAATCGTTGGGTTTGGAGTGCCTGTTTACCCATCAAGTGTAAATTTAAAGTTTGTTATCTGCCTAATTGTGAAAATCTGTCATGTGCCTTTCTGAACCTGACCTAAAAGTGCGATGTGTGTTTTTTAAGTTTATTTTTTTTATTTTTGTGTTTGGCAATGTGTCCGCTGCATGCACTTCACGCATGTACCCGCTTCACTCATTCATAAGTGTGATTCGGCAGCTTGGTGATGAAGATCTCCATCGACTCTGTCCTATAGGGGCTTGCTTTTCTCTTCAGATTTTGGGCTTCTGAGAGAAAGTAGCCGCTTGCCAAGTAGTAATGCACTCGTTTCAGTGATGCTCATAATTGTAACAAAAACCGTATTGTCATTGACCTTGGTACATGAGTAGGGATGAGCAGTGGCTTATTTGCATTATACATCCATCATCAATTTTCTGAGCCGCTTTTCCTCACGAGGGTCGCGGGCGCGCTGGAGCCTATCCCAGCTGTCATCGGGCAGGAGGCGGGGTACACCCTGAACTGGTTGCCAGCCAATCGCAGGGCACATACAAACAAACAACCATTCGCACTCACATTCACACCTACGGGCAATTGAGTCTCCAATTAATGCATGTTTTTGGGATGTGGGAGGAAACCGGAGTGCCCGGAGAAAACCCATGCAGGCACGGGGAGAACATACAAACACCACACAGGCGGGGCCGGGGATTGAACCCGGGTTCTCAGAACTATGAGGCTGACGCTCTAACCAGTCGTCCACCGTGCCGCCCTTATTTGCATTAAAATAATCTAATTTAAACAAGGCATGAAAATAGGGATGTAAAGTGTGATGTAATTCTTGAAAAAAAAAAAATGCATGTCCAGTTGTCCACCTAATATGAGATAAGGAATCATGACACACATATGGACCACTGGAATGACTGCTGACCCATATCCCATACCCCACAGCCTCATCTTGTTCTTCACTCTGTTGGTTACAGTTACACAACACAGATGGGCGGTGTGCTTACTGTGTGCGGGGGCCCCTGCAGCAGGAGGGTGGTGGGGGGTGCAAGTACACGTGTGCAGGATTGAATGTGCGCTGTACATCTGTATGCCACATCTCATGAGATGCACGTCTCATTAGAGCGTCAGCCTCATAGTTCTGAGGACCCAGGTTCAATCCCCGGCCCCACCTGAGTGGAGTTTGCATGTTCTCCCCGTGCCTGTGTGGGTTTTCTCCGGGCACTCTGGTTTCCTCTCACATCCCAAAAACATGCATTAATTGGAGACTCTAAATTGCCGTAGGCATGACTGTGAGTGCGAATGGTTGTTTGTTGCTGTGTGCCCTGCGATTGGCTGGCAACCAGTTCAGGGTGTACCCCGCCTCCTGCCCGATGAAAGCTGGGATAGGCTCCGGCACGCCCGCGACCCTAGTGAGGAGAAGCGGCTCAGAAAATGGATGGATGGGATGGATATTACTTTAGGATTTATTTATTATTTTTATTTTTTTTCTCCCCCCTTCTCCTCTCCTCTCCCTTGGAAACAATTACCCTTTGATGACCCTTGTCTTTTAACTGGCACAAGAAAGTATGAGCATATATCACCTATTTTAGCTTCACTCCACTGGCTGCCTGTTTGTTTTAGGATTCATTTTCAAATTCTTTTATTTGCTTTTCAAGCCTTGAATGGCCTTGCCCCATCATACCTCTCTGATCTGCTGCACCCCTACATTCCCAGCCGTTCTCTCAGGTCAGCTGACCAGCTGCTCATGACAGAGCCCAGAGCCAGGCTCAAACCTAGAGGTGAACGAGCGTTTGCTGTTGCAGCTCCAAAACTGTGGAATGTTTTGCCACTCCTCATCAGACAAGCCTCATTTTAAATCCTTACTTAAAATCCGTCTTTTTACCCTGGCTTTTAACACCAGTTAGCATGTCTGATGTGCACACACAACTATATCTGTTGTGTGTGCAGTGGATTATATTGTATGTTGATTTTACCTACTTCATTTTTATGCAATTTTTATCTTATTTTGTTTTTTATCCTTGTGTATTTTTGCTGTGTTTTCATTGCATTGTACAGCACTTTGGGAACCTTGTTTGTTTAAATTATTCTACATAAATACAGTGGGTTGGATTTGATGGATAACTGCCAATGATTCAAATGCTCATCTGCAAAATTAATTCATTTTCAAAAGGAAATTCAGTGGGCCATGTCTTTACCCTTATTGATCAAATTATATGAGAACGGCCCATATATGCAAGCCATAGACAACATATGTTGTCCATAGTCATCCGCTATGGGCGTTGTCAAGTTCACACAACAGTGGTGATTAGATCTGTTTCCTCTTGAAAATTCTCATAAATTGGAATGTGAGAAATCTACTGGTCAGCTTGAATCCCTAAATGAAGAAAATCAATTCACAATTTGTATCACAGTGATGTGTGTTGAAAAGACCAAGAAACGGACTGCTCCGAGAATTGGGCACAATTACATTCTAATCGTAGTGGAGGCGTACATTCCAACATCATAATGGCTTTGGCAATCAATGGCACTGAGTAGAAGCCAGATTGCAAACGCTGGCATATGATCAGACAGGGGAAGTGATTTGTGTCTCATCAGTGGGCAGTAAGTGTGAGACGGCATCTTCTGAGTGCACTGCTTGCATGGAAAACCGAGGTACCTGGCTCTCACTCAACCTGTGCATCAGATTAACCTGGAAAAAAAAAAATCTAGAATTATTTTTTAAATGTACAAATATTTTGTTCTTTTATTTACACTTTTAATTTGCATTGTTTATCATATGGTTAAACATGCATCAGACCAGTGATGTGCGTTGAAGTTCATGGCTGGTGAGGCATTAATATCCAGAGATGGGAGTCAGTCACATATGTGGAAGTCTAAAGTCTTAACCTGCAAGTCTCAAGAAAGTCCCACGTCACTGCGGGGGGGGGGGGGAATCAAGCGGCTCAAGTAGAGTCTCCACTAAATTTCAAGCAAGTCGAGTCAAGTCATTACTTGGTTTAAGCAAGTCACAAGTCAAGTCATACAATCTTGCTCCAGTCACAACATATATTGGAGTGGTAGTAAAATGTTTTTTCACAAATCAGAACATTGAAAAAAAGTATTCAAACCTTAAAGTTAAATGAACACCACCTGAGATTATGATTGATTGAATTTATTGCACTGAATTCTTTTAAAGTTGTATTTCAAACTCAATTTATCTGAACTTTATTTCGAAACAAACTACATATATGCTGTGCATTGATCCTTGTCAGGGCTTCTGCCTCAGCACCCTGAACCCCTCCCTGTGTGTGTGTGTGTGTGTACAAGAGTGGAGAGACGAGTTGGAGCCGGGACCAGCCGTGATTCATTATCAACAACGGTGTACTTAAGCCGGTCTCTAACGCCACCTCGTCACCAGATAGTCTCGTATAGTCATACTGTCAGTCGCATCTCGCTCACGAAGTCGTTCGTACTTAACAGAAAGACCCTGGTGAGGCTTTTCCCTTGCCACCCAGAACCTCCACACTTACTTCTCTGCCTGCCCCTTGACTGGCTGAGTCTCAGCAGCCAAGGTGCTCCTGTGTCCTCTACTTTAATTAAATCACTGTCGGGTTTGATCATTTATTTCTAAGCACTGACTCTGTACAATTGACAGTTGTCATTAGATTAAAGGTTATGTTTCATATACTGTGGTCTCAGTTTTAAAAACAGTGCAGACGGCTTTATCACAGAGACAACACAACAGATGATGTTTTAATAGTGAAACTTCAATAAACATGCAGTATGTATGCAGTAGTAGGGAAAATTATATTCACACGTAGCTACTCACAATTTGTACTGTACTTACTAATAGTAGAACACACGTTTGTCAACATTTTCAATCGTAATGCAAAGTGATCCCATACAGCAGACGTATAACCACCTGGCATCTTCGAGCCCGCTTCACTTCTTCTGCATCCTGCAGTTGGCATTATATTTTAGGTGCTACTTTCTGCTCTAGAGTGCTAGAGAGAGAGAGAGAGAGAGAGAGAGAGAGAATAAAAAAAAGAGAGTTTTGCGTACCTATGAACTGAAACGAAAGCTTCGGACAATCATCATAAACCATTCCACCCCTAGTTCTGTTACTTAGCTGCACTAAAATGTGCACAAATTAAGTTTCATAGACTGGTTTGGGACGATTAAAAATTGTAATGTTTAATCAGCTAGCTAAACTGATAAATTAGCTTACCTTTCTTTGTCAGTTTTGTAGTGACGGATGAAGTTCGACATTGTTCTTGTTGTGTCTTTAATGCGTGAGTTGCAAACCATGCAGGTTGCCATCTTCTTTTTTCAGACTTCATCAACAATCCTGGAATCCATATTATGTTATCTTTGTAGCTCCTTCCATCGTTGTTCACGCAGGTGGCTACTTCATACTGGCAAGTGCGCAATAACACAGAGTGTCTTGCCTGGTTGGCCTGAATGACCCCCCCAAAAAAAAATTCTCACTTAAAAATAGGCAAACTGTCTCAATTAAAATTCAGATTTCCAACTCTAAACGAGATTACTTTTCAAGTCATGGAGTTCAAGTCAAAGTCAAGTCTCTTGGCTGCCAAGTCTAAAGTCGTCATTCTGAAGTATTTGGCAAGCAAGTCGCAAGTCAGAAAACTGGCCACTCAAGTCAAGTCCATCTCTGTTAATCCATCCATCCATCCATTTTCTTTACCGCTTATCCCCACTAGGGTCGCGGACTGCTGGAGCCTATCCCAGCTATCTTTGGGCAGGAGATGGGGTATACCCTGAACCGGTAGCCAGCCAATCGCAGGGCATGTAGAAACAAACAACCATTTGCACTCACATTCACACCTGCGGGCTATTTGGAGTCTTCAATCAACCGACCACGCATGTTTTGGGGATGTGGGAGGAAACCGGAGTGCCCAGAGAAAACCCACCCAGGCACAGGTCGAACATACGAACTCCACACAGGCGGGACCTGAACCCCGGTCCCCAGAACTGTGAGGCAGAAGTGCTTACCAGTCGTCTACCGTGCCGGCATCTCTGTTTATATCAGTCAGATTTACACATTTCTGAGCCGAACAGAGTGGCATTTTTTCCCATTAAATTAGCAGCCAGACTTTAAAAATTGTTTATGAACGTGAGTCATATATATATAAATATATATATATATATATATATATATATATATATATATATATATATATATATATATATATATATATATATATATATACACACACACTTATAGACATATATATGGGGTGCTCTTTGTAAAGCTGCTCATGAAAATAACTTTTTGTCACACTTACCTTCAAAATGTTTTTAAAAAACTGGTGTGAATTTTTGACTCACTATTCTGCACATTTAGAACAATATTTGTCCACTTAATAGTTACATGCAAATATTAAATGTTCAACCTAAAGGTCTAATCTAAATCCATCCATCTATTTTCCGAGCCACTTATCCTCACAAGGGTCGATGTGGGAGGAAACCGGAGTGCCCAGAGAAAAACCACGCAGGCACTGGGAGAACATGCAAATTCCACACAGGCAGGGCCAGGGATTAAACCCCGGACCTCAAAACTGTGAGCCAGACGCTCTAACCAGTCGTCCACTGTGCCGCTCAAATCTAAATGCCAAATATATATCTCAATATAAATGTAAAATTTAAATATAAATGTTAAAACTAAATGTTAAACATATTTAAATGTTAAATGTAGATCTAAATATAAAAATTAAACATAAATGTTAAATGCTCAATATAAATGTTTCGGGCGAACTAAATAGTTAATATGCAAATCCACACTGCCAAGAAACAGAAGTAACAAAATAAAAAGCCGTGTGTGTGTTTGTAGTGTCAAATGACAACATAGAAAAATATAAAAACATCTTATACAGGGAAATTGAGCTTTGGAAATATCTGTCCCTGAAATAACAAACCAGTTATGGAAACTTTATTTCCATATTTATACTTTGAGTGTTTTGTATCACTTTTCGTGTCGCGTGGAAGTCGCGGGGCGCAGAAGTAGGGGGAAGAAAAGAGAACCAGTCTGAGACCGATGCTTCCCACTGGCCTGCTCGCCTCAGAGTGCTTGCTCGCTGGCCGCAAGAGAGTGGACGTCGGCCATGGAAGTGGATTTGGAAAAACAAGTGGCAAGCGGGGTGATAGCTATTGCTGTGGTTTTTTTTTTTCACTCGGTCATTTCAGCACGAAGCGCCCACCCCCCAACCATCCATTTTCTATACCGCTTATCCTCACAAGGGTCGCTGGCTTGCTGGAGCCTATCCCAGCAAACTGCGGGCAGGAGGCGGGGTACACCCTGAACTGGTCGCCAGCCAATCGCAGGGCACATAGAAGCAAACAAACATGCACACTCACATTCATACCTATGGACAATTTACAGTCTTCACTTGACATACTGTGCATATTTTTGGGATGTGGGAGGAAACCGGAGTACCCGGAGAAAACCCACGCATGTACGTGGAGAAGCTGCAAATTCCACACAGGCGAACTGTGAAGCGAATGTGCTAACCAGTCGGTCATCGTACAATGAGGTTACACTGTATATATCTTCTTAGTGTTTTTCCACTTTCTTGTCATTTTAAGCCCAAAGAATATTAATATTTCTTTAATTGATTGCCTCTTGATAGTTATGCATGAAAAATTACAAATTGTGGAAGGGTGTGACTATAACTAGAATGAATATACAAAACAAGACTAAATCATTGATGGTGTTTGAGCAATATGCATCATAATGCACATTGGCGCATTGGGAACCCAAAGTGGGATCATGTGAAAGGAGCAGGCCGAGGGAACACATGACTCATTTCCTATAAAGCATCTCCACACCATCACCCACGGGCTCAGTGTACTGTCAGAGTCAGAGCTAAAAGTCAGAGTGAAAAACAGAAGCAGTGGGTGGTGAATGAATAGTCGCCATTTCAACTAGGTTTTGTTTCCGAGTGGAGGCAAAGAAAAAATGAAAGGCTGAAAGGGTTAAATCTTGGCAAAAAAAAAAGTGTGGAGGGGACAAAAGGCCCATTGTAGGGGCCAGAAGTGTCCCCGGAAAGGAGGGGAGAGAAAAGAAAGCCACTACTGGCTGGTCCCCCATTCCCATTGTAAGTGGTGAGGAGTGCAGCCACGCATGACAGATGTCCCTGGCTATTGTTTCCACAGCACCCTCCTCTGCCGCCCACTTTGGCAATGTAATTCCATGAGGCGGCCTTGGCGGGCCAAGGCTGCCAATTACGTGCCAAGGCTGCACGGCACGCCTTGCCTCGTGCCCTACCAACATGCGGGAGCACACGCAGCAGGTCGATGAAACAAAATAGTCTGATGTGACAAAAGTATTGGGATAGCAGTCCATTACAGTACACAAAAAGAGCACTGGACCACAACCATGCTAGAAGTAGTCTCACCCAACCTCGTAATGATTACATTGGTACCTCAAATTCTGACCGCCCCAGAATTCCTACAATCAGAATTGGGGAGAAAAATATGCCCCAAAGCAATGGCGGCATACTTAACTAGCTCTCATTTCAGCCATCATCAATTACTTTTTGTCTTTTTTTGGAACTCTTTTTCTGAATGCAGTGGTAGGACAAGAAGAATTTCAGTGCAGGTTTATGTGAAGTAAGTGTAGTCAGATTCTACAACCCCAATTCCAATGAAGTTGGGACGTTGTGTTAAAAATAAATAAAAACAGAACACAATGGTTTGCAAATCATGTTCATCATATATTTAATTGAATACACTACAAAGACAAGATATTTAATGTTCAAACTGACAAGCCTTATTGTTTTTAGCAAATAATCATTAACTTTGAATTTTATGGCTGCAACACGTTCCATAAAAGCTGGGACAGGTGGAAAAAAGGACTGAGAAACTTGAGGAATGCTCATCAAACACCTATTTGGAACATCCCACAGGTGAACAGGCTAATTGGGAACAGGTGGGTGCCATGATTGGGTATAAAAGGAGCTTCCCTGAATTGCTCAGTCATTCACAAGCAAAGATGGGGCGAGGTTCACCTCTTTGTGAACAAGTGCGTGAGAAAATAGTCAAACAGTTTAAGGACAATGTTCCTCAATGTACAATTGCAAGGAATTTAGGGAATTCATCATCTACGGTCCATAATATCATCAAAAGGTTCAGAGAATCTGGAGAAATCACTGCATGTAAGCGGCAAGGCCGAAAACCAACATTGAATGCCTGTGAGCTTCGATGCCTCACTGCATCAAAAACCGACATCAATGTGGAAAGGATATCACCACATGGGCTCAGGAAGACTTCAGAAAACCAATGTCAGTAAATACAGTTCGGTACTACATCCGCTAGTGCAACTTGAAACTGTACTATGCAAAGCAAAAGCCATTTAGCTCATCTAGAGCTCATCTAAGATGGACCGATGCAAAGTGGAAAAGTGTTCTTTGGTCTGACGAGGCCACGTTTCAAATTGTTTTGGAAATTGTGGACGTCGTGTCCTCCGGGCCAAAAAGGAAAAGAACCATCCAGACTGTTATGGACGTAAAGTTCAAAAGCCAGCATCTGCGATGGTATGGGGCTGTGTTAGTGCCAATGGCATGGGTAATTTACACATCTGTGAAGACACCATTAATGCTGAAAGGTACATACAGGTTTTGGAGAAACATATGCTGCCATCCAAGCAACGTCTTTTTCATGGACGCCCCTGCTTATTTCTGCAAGGCAATGCCAAACCACATTCTGCACGTGTTACAACAGCGTGGCTTCTTCGTAAAAGAGTGCGGGTACTAGACTGGCCTGCCTGCAGTCCAGACCTGCGCATTATGAAGCGTAAAATACGACAACGGAGACCCCGGACTGTTGAACAGCTGAAGCTGAACATCAAGCAAGAATGGGAAAGAAGTCCACCTACAAAGCTTCAACAATTAGTGTCCTCAGTTCCCAAACGTTTATTGAATGTTGTTAAAAGAAAAGGTGATGTAACACAGTGGTAAACATGACCCTGTCCCAGCTTTTTTGGAACGTGTTGCAGCCATAAAATTCTAAGTTAATTATTATTTGCTAAAAACAATAACGTTTATCAGTTTGAACATTAAATATCTTGTCTTTGTAGTGCATTCAATTAAATATATTTATTTATGTTTTACACAACATCCCAACTTCAATGGAATTGGGTTTGTAAAAGACTGACAGTGTCCAAAGTATTTTCCACATGTTTCTGTGCCAAGCCATGTTTATCGCTGTCACTACTTTTATTTTGGTAGGTTTCTACTTCCTGGTTTTGTTCCGTTGCTGTAGGCCTGGACGCTCTGCTGAGATGTTGGGAACAAAGTACAAACTGGTTTTGTGCATTTGAGTTTATTTCTTTGTGATGTTTGACAAGAAGGAGCACTGAATGAAGATGTAAACCTGCGCGAGCTGTTGACCGGCAAGCTGCTCAATGGCGAGCTGCCATTTGTATCTCATGATCAAACACGTGATCAAAAAGTAGAGTTTTGTCTGGCGTGTAAGGTTTTAACTTTTTACTTCTTCGTGTACAGGCACGTGCTCAGACATTTTCAGGGGCAGATGCTCAAGCCTAAAAAAAGAGCACCCATCGACGATAATTGAGATCAGTGTCGCCAAGGACATTCGGTTGGCGTGCAGTCGACTAACAAAAACGCGCTCGCGTTGCATGCGCAGCACACTGTGCTGTGGTCTGAAAACGTGTTTCTCACAGTGGAGAATGAATTCTCGCATATTGCTGTGGTGGTGGTAAATGTTAGGCTAAGTTTGAAGGCAGTGAACTCACTGAACTCTGTGTATATGGTACTTTGACAGGAATTGACGTGACTATACACAAATGCATAGGATCAACAAAGTTTCACATATTTTTATTTTGTTTGAATTCTCTTTTATCTTTAGCTCACTGTTACTGACAAATACATCTATTTATCCTTTGATTAAAGCTATATTAATTAAGCTATAACCTTGATTTTTGGCGTCCCCTACTGCTGTAATTCAGCATTACAACAAAGTGGTCCAAGAAGAAGAAGAATCACCTTTTATTGTCATGAACATGCATGCATGGACACGAAATTTGTTCTCTGCATTTAACCCATCACAGTGAACACATACACGTTAGTGGAACACACTGGAGCAGGGGGCAGCATTTCGGGGTATCAGTGTATCACTCAAGGACACATAGGCTGTGTTGTGTCTAACTGTCCGTCTCCCCCTCACCCAACCCCTTGCGGGTGAATATACACCAATGTAGTATATAATAGAGCTGTTGAAATCTGCGAGGTAAATAAAATGGCGATATAAACTGTCACTAGTTCAATATCCAGCGTACAAATACGTTCTATAACCACTGCGGTGTTACAGTACCTACACATACCTTTCAGGGTTCTCCTAAACCATTCAAACAATGTACATTCAAAAGTAAACCTATTATTGTGTTTTACAATAGTACTGAACTATATTTATAATGTACCTGTGGATAAACACAGCGACGCCTGTGACCAAAATGTACAGTGTCGCTTCACAGCTGTGGAAGACGTTTTTCGCCTGTCGTCCTGCTCTTCCTCCTCGTTTCCCCTCTCAATCATACATTTCCGACAACTGTATGTCACCTGCGGTCACTAGCAAGTGAATTTACACACATATGGGTCATTCCACGGATGTGGTGAAATGTTACGAGCAATTATTAACGGCAAAATACATTAAAAGGCATCAAATATTAACACACTACAGTATCGTCAGTAATCAGGTAACAACATGTAGATATAAAATAATATTGTATCAAGAATTTTCCACTTCCAATTATTTTGTAATAAACCATGTCAAACGCATTTTTGTGGCTTTCGACCAGCGCCGAAGTGTAACATTTTAGCAGTCATCAACGGAAATAGGCACAGTGTGAAAAATATCGGCAAAATCATGCAACCACTTCGCCAATATCTGCTAAAAGGGTGCACCTACCACTCAACAGAAGTTACTGACATTCCACGGCGAGATTTCTTAGAAGCACTTATTAGAACTAGGCATCGTGCTCGTAACTTTGTCGGTCAAAACGCGTTACGAGCAAGTGGCCACTCAATTTCATAACTGTAAATAAACAACGACCATTTCACGACGGCTATTTGGAATTGATGCCATTATCTCCAAAAATAATCAGAGAAGGATCAATCAATTGCTTCAGAAGGAGTAGGAGACTTCAATTTTTTATTGTCAGTCATATTTTGGTTTGAGCGACTTGGACAAAACAATAAAAACGGTCGACTATTTTGCGACATCGATCACCCAGAACCATTTTCGGCTTCCATACGACCACCCTACGGAAGCATTTGAGCTTGATGGGAACATGGAGGGGCCGGTAGAACTTGGTCAGTGTTTTCAAGAAAATGATGTCAAAATATTACAAGCCTCAATCTCAAACGGTCAAGTTACTAGCAATGATGTAAAGCAAGTTTGTATAATATTAGATGGTTTCTTGTTTGATTTGTTGAAGGAGAAATGATTGGTGAATTTCGACCGTTTTCTATCGCTAGTGCACATGCGGTTTTCTATGTCTCCTGACTGCATTGCTGACTCACTGGTAATTTTGACGAGTCACAGCAGTGTTGAGGATGTGGTCATGATTACGCGCATACTTTAATCCTTATTATTAAACTTAGATTCGGTTCCGATTATAAAGGCCTCCTGTCAAATGTTTTGAACTATCTGTGATCAAAACATATGACTCACTTTGTTGATAAAAATGTCGATGTTGTGTGGTGCACTGTGGATTGTTACCGGTGCTTGTAACATGACATGGGCACTGGCAAAGACCGCTGGTGTCAAAATTACGCTCAGGGCTAAATGGCTGTATTATCATTTACTAACACTGACCTCCGTAGAGACATTGTGTTCAGAACTATGTGTTAACGTTTTGAAATCATAGTGTTGTTCAGTCAAGGATTGGTATTTGGAATACATGCGGAAACTTTGGAATGCCATGATGTGTGTAACTGGAAATGTGTCTGTATGGCAGAAAGCCCAGTCAAAGTTACGTACATGCTGTTCTTCATAAACAATTTTGTGTGTACTTCCAACTGACAAAGCGTAACACTGAAAAGGCACATCTAGGTTTTTAGCAGTAAAAAATGGCAATAGTTAAACTTGAATAAAAATAAAAATATAAAAAACCTTAATGCTCCCTATGATCTAAAATGTCAACTTTACATTGTTTATCATGTACAAACAATTAGATAAACATAGTTGGTCAAATGATTGAATTGGAAGTTAAAAATGGCAAGTGATGGAACATGTCAACGCTCAAGCTTCAAGTTGATGGTCTAACTGTGAAGGGTAGCATACCAAGTAAGGAAACTGATATTGAAAAATTCATACAATAAACAGCTTTCCATGTTCATATCTAGAGTCAGTGTTACAAGCGACCACTGGTCAAATAATGGTCATATTAAGTAAACTATGTATGTTTTTATCCCATGAACCCCTAAATGTAACTGGTATACTTCAAAGAAATGTTACTAGCATATTTTCAACAAAATGATTCAAGTTATTAAATTTTTCTTACATGTCACAAATTCTGTACCACCTCAGTGGAATGACCCATATGTTAAAAGAAATGAGATCAACAAAAGCAATAAAAACAGATCAGTAAGGACGAAAGATGTGCCGAGTCATGACCACGTGACTGCTAGCAGCCAACAGCTCCTCGAAAAGAGGTAGATGTTCATTTGTGGCAATTTTTACTATTGTTTTTGTTTAGACGGTAATTATTGTATGGCTATTTTATGCTATTGAAACGCAAAGTAATATTTTTAGTGAGCGTTTCACAACTATGCTTCATCCATTGCACGGCAAAAGGCCTCATTTGCTTGCCGTGATTTCCTTCTAAGTCATTTTTGCTGCAGCACCAACTGGGCCAGCACGGAAAATGAATTGGGCATTCACTAAATATTAAAAAAAATAAACTATTGCAGAATACAACGAGATGTTGGAGGAGCTGACGGGCTTAATTAGCATTGTGTCATCTCCTCTAGTATTCCTTGGGTGATTTTTTTTTTTTTTTTTTTTTTTAACAAAAAAGGTTGTGGCTTCCAGCTTTAAATTTTATATAAAGATTGGCACGAAACTGTCAGATCACAAAGCGTTTCTGTAGGTGACAATGTGTGAGAGAGTCCCATATAGCTGAACTTCAGACCTACCTTTCATTTCAAATTAGAAACCAAATTTGGGTAGTTAAAGATAATGATAATGATTGAAGTGGTTTAAATCAGGGGATGGTGTTGATCTTTGTCAACAGTGGGCCTGTGAAGCCCTTTGATACAAAGAAACTTGACTTGATAATGGTCCTATTACTATGCCAATAAAATCAAATAGGCACCCTTTCCTTGTATTAATTTTTTGCCTGCGTGGGTTTTCTCCGGGCACTCCAGTTTCCTCCCACATCCCAAAAACATGCATGGTAGGTTGATTGAATACTCTAAATTGCCCGTAGGTGTGAATGTGAGTGTGAATGGTTGTTTGTTTCTCTGTGCCCTGCAATTGGCTGGCGAACAGTTCAGGGTGTACCCCGCCTCCTGCCTGCAGTTAGCTGGGATAGGCTCCTCCAGCACGCCCGCGACCCTAGTGAGGATAAGCGTTACAGAAAATGGATGGATGAATGGATGGATGGATGGATGATATAAAACTGATGATGCAAAACTGTATTTAAATTCTCTGCCTGTCTGACAGTATTTTTTTTTTTTCTGTGTGTCTGCTGCAGCTTCCTGTACGTTCTCCCCTTCACTCTTCATTAACTTCCTACCTGTGCAGTCGGAAGGCATGAGGAGGCAATGCACAAGTACGTGCATGAGCCAAGAAAGAGAGTGGGATGTGGGGCACGGGTGGTCCATGCGTGCACCGCAGATCAGTGAAGGACTCAAATAACACCACTATGGGTCTACATATGCATGTCCCTGTTCTTTCATGAAATTTAAAACAATTCCATCCATATGACACTTGGTGCGGCACGGTGGACGACTGGTTAGAGCGTCAGCCTCACAGTTCTGAGGACGCGGGTTCAATCCCCGGCCCCGCCTGTGTGGAGTTTGCATGTTCTCCCCGTGCCTGCGTGGGTTTTCTCAGCTCATCGACCTGTCACTCACTGCAACACTGTGCCAGTTGGAAGTCAGCGCAACAATGGCCCTGTCTGGTTAATGGGCAAGAGGAATAGTAGACAATCATTGCTACGCCTTACCAGCACACTGTCTGCTCGCCAGCCTTTTTGCCATTCAGTGACAGGCGATGGTCGCTCGCCATGACTCCATGAAACTACTACCCCTACTCCCACCCGCCTAGTAACATTCATGTCAGGTACACACACACACATGTACACGTGTACACACATACACGCATTCCAATGCATACTGTAAGTATGAGAGCGTGACCAAGAGCGGGAATCTTTAGGCGGTCTGCAAAATCTTTTTAAAACCAATGAATGTTTACCAGGTGGATCAATGGCTGCTTGTTAAATCATTTGTAGACTTACAACACATTGTGGATGCTGTTGTTGCTGCGCTGCAAATAAACACTGCATCGGCAAAAATAAATAAAAATACAAAATCTATCTATCTATCAAAACATTTGTGATTACAAGCAATACAAACTCAACATGTGCCACTATGCATTTAGACGTTCAATTAAAATCCTCACTAGTGTGTGGATTGTGTAGAACTACCTAAATAATCATGATAAAAACAGTTTAATCTTTAATTATGTCAATTGGTCTGTCTTCATGATGGCAACAAGACAGAAGACCTAAACCATGAAAACACAGAAATAAAGGGGGGCAAAACAACACAATGACACGTATTTTTGTTATTTTGTTTTATTTTGATCATGTTCAGGCATAGAGCGGCACTTAATAGTTAAATGAAAATATTAAATGTTACACCTAAATCTCAAATCTAAATGTCAAATATATTTTCAAATGTTAAATATATATCTAAATCTAAATGTTAAATCTAAATGTTATATTTTTTTTATATTTTGTTATACTTATAATTAAATGTAAACATAAATCTTAAAACTAAATGTTATATATATATATATATATATATAAAATTTAAATATAAATGTTAAAACTAGGCGGCACGGTGGACGACTGGTTAGAGCGTCAGCCTCACAGTTCTGAGGACCCGGGTTCAATCCCAGTTTGCATGTTCTCCCCGTGCCTGCGTGGGTTTTCTCCAGGCACTCCGGTTTCCTCCCATATCCCAAAAACATGCATAAATTGGAGACTCTAAATTTCCCGTAGGTGTGAATGTGAGTGCGAATGGTTGTTTGTTTGTATGTTCCCTGCGATTGGCTGGCAACCAGTTCAGGGTGTACCCCCCCTCCTGCCCGATGATAGCTGGGATAGGCTCCAGCACGCCCGCGACCCTAGTGAGGAGAAGCGGCTCAGAAAATGGATGGATGGATGGATGGATGGATGGATGTTAAAACTAAATGTTAAACATATTTAAATGTTAAATGTAGATCTAAATATAAAAATTAAACATAAATGTTAAATGCTAAATGCACTATAAATGTTTTGGGTGAAATAATAGTTAGTTAATATGCAAATCCACGCTGCCAAGAAACGGAAGTACCAAAATAAAAAGCTTTCTGTGTGTTTGTAGTGTCAAATGACAACATAAAAAAGTATTCAAAATAAAGGGAAATTGAGCTTTGGAAATATATTATGTCTCCCTGAAATAACAAACCAGTTATAGAAATTATATTTCCATATTTGTACTTTGAGTGTTTTGCGTCACCTTTGGTGGCGCGTGGAAGTCGTGGGGCGCGGAAGTAGGGGGAAGAAAAGAGAACCAGTCTGAGACCAATGCTTCCTACTGGCCTGCCCGCCTCAGAGTGCTTGCTCGCTGACCGCAGGAGAGTGGACGTCGGCCATGGAAGTCGATTTGGTAAAGCAAGTGGGGTGATAGGAGAAAAAAAGAACTTTTGCTTCTGCTGTGGTTCTTTTTTTCACCCGGTCATTTCAGCACTAAGCCCCCACCCCCATCCATCCATTTTCTATACCGCTTATCCTCATTTTTCCATCCATTTTCTATACCGCTTATTCTTGCTAGGGTCACGAGTATGCTGGAGCCTATCCCAGCTAACTGCAGGCAGGAGGTGGGGTACACCCTGAACTGGTCGCCAGCCAATTGCAGGGCACAGAGAAACAAACAAGCATTCACACTCACATTCACACCTACGGGCAATTTAGAGTCTTCAATTAACCTACCATGCATCTTTTTGGGATGTGGGTGGAAACCGGAGTGCCCGGAGAAACCCCACGCAGGCACGGGGAGAATATGCAACCTCCACACAGGCGGAGCAGGGATTTGAACCCCGGTCCACAGAACTGTGAGGCAGATGTGCTAACCAGTCGTACACCATGCTGCTCTGCCTACCAATCCATTAAGCAAAAATTAAAAGTCAGTCTTTTGTTCGCTGCCTATTTCTGAAAATTTGTCTGTGACCAAGCACTTCCAAAGTTTTGCTGAATTATGATTTCTTTATTCAACTAATTTGCAGTGGATATAAAAAGTCTAAACACAGACATGGGGGTGTTCAAATGCCCGATTTTTTTAGACATAAAAGGAGAGCAAGATAATTCATTTCAAAACATTTTATACAATAATGTGACCTATAACCCCTTATAACTCAAATAAAAAATAAAGAAATCTTTTACAAAGGGGAAGTAAAAATAAATGACTGAGATAATGTTACATGTGCAGACCCTCTTTTTCCTGGGGATATGGCCGTGCTCAGAACTAACCATTCAAACCTATTTTAAATGGGAGTTAGCATACACCTGGCACCATTTAGTGCCTCTTATTAACCTCAAATAAATGTATTTTCCTGACATTTCAGTCTTATCTTACGCACATGGTCCGCGGAAAGCTTCCACAGCATCAGAAGGATCTCATTGCTCAAAGGTATCGGTCAAGGAAAGGATACAAAATCATTTTGTAAGGCATTAAATATTTGCTGGAATACAGGAAAGACAGTCAATTAAATATAGGTTGAACATGATTTGCAAATCATTGTATTCTGTTTTTATTTATGTTCAACACAACGTCCCAACTTCATTGGAATTGTAGGTGCCGACACAACAGTGACATTACGAAGAAATCGACCCTCTTTAAAATTGACCGTGGCCAACTGCAACAATGACGGACCTGCAGGAATTTCTGGCAAGTAATGGGTCTTTAGTAGATGTGAGAACAATCTACTGTTTGCTTCATATATCTGCACTATGGAGTTTGGTGGCAGCCTTATTTTCCAAAGGACAAAAAACTAACGTGAGACTTCAAAATACATATGTTAAAATGTGTTATGAAACCAATATTAAACTACTATTAACTACTTTTAAAATATTAAAAATCACTAACTTATTCAGGTGTCATCATAAAATAAAATGATACAAAAACAGCGGGCGAGTGCCACATCCTTGCAAGCCTCATGCATGAACCCAAGAAACATGGCGTAATATACCAAATCTGTCACCAATCATAAAAAACATTTACATGGATATTTCTACTCATGGCTGCTTCGACCTCTAAAAATATTACAACGATCCTCACAATATTTTGGATTTTATGGACATTATTTACCTTTTTCTTGAATGATCATCTATGGAAAGAAAAACGTTTAGGTCCATAAAATCGTAAACACAAGGCTGATTGTTCTGGTATTTTCACAGGTGTAAATGGGCATAAATAGAAATGTAAAAATAAATTTTGGTGAAGCTCGGCTGTAGCTTTGAGACATAAATCAAATCAAACTCCACCGCCTCTGTGGAGTTTGCATGTTCTCCCCATGCCTGAGTGGGTTTTCTCTGGGTCCTCCGGTTTCCTCTCACATCCCCATAACATGCGTGGTAGATTAATTGAAGACTCTGCAGTAAATTGCCCGTAGGTGTGAATGTGAGTGTGAATGGTTGTCTGTTTATATGTGCCCTGCAATTGGCTGGTGACCAGTTCAGGGTGTATCTCGCCTCTCGCCCGAAAATAGCTGGGATAGACTCCAGCACGCCCGCGACCCTAGTGAGGATAAGCCAGGGATGGGCAAACTACGGCCTGCGGGCCACATCCGGCCCGTTATTCATTTCAATCCGCCCCGCCAAAGATTGGTACAGAATCATCCAAATCATATCAAAATCATAACTACATTCATTTTAGCTTGTCGTGTAATGCCCAGTGGTTCCACCAGGTGGTGCAGTAGGCACAGTGATACATTGACTTGACTTTGGCTGCTCTCTTTCTACTCTTCTACTGCTCTGAACCCATCTTCAACCATGAGTGGGTCAAACAAAAGAAAGGTCGACAGTGAGTGCCGAGTGTTTAATAGATAATTGACAACTCAATACTTTTTCACTTTTCACTCCCTTTTTCAAAGGCTATCCATCTTATTTGCCAAGAAACCATTGCGGTTTTAAAGGAATCAGCCATCACTTTTCTACCAAGGATGCTAATTATGCTAACAACCAAACAACACAGGAACGGACAGCTATGGCTCAGCGGTTCAAATCCAGCTTGCAGGCTCAGCAAAACACCTTTATCCGACAAGCTGCCATCAAAGATACAGGCACAAAGGTTAGATTTTGCTGGCATTCAAGACCAGCAAGCCTCTTACCCTAGGGGAGTTTCTGAAAGAATGCATGGTAGAGACAGCAAGTATCTTGTGTCCTGACAGCAAGAGCAAATGTGAAAACATTAGCTTATCACGCAGGACAGTGACTCGCCATGTTGAGCTGATGAAGACTTAGCTAACAAGCTAAACAAAATAAGCAGAGTCCTTTACATTGTATTCCTTGGCACCGGACGAAAATAATGACTAAGGATACCGCACAGCTTTTAATTATTCTGATTAATTATTAATTATTATTATTAATGACGGCGGCATGGTGGACGACTGGTTAGAGCGTCTGCCTCACATTTCTGAGGACCGGGTTTCAATCACGGCCCCGCCTGTGTGGAGTTTGCATGTTCTCCCTGTGCCTGCTTGGGTTTTCTCTAGGCACTCCGGTTTCCTACCACATACCAAAAACATGCATTAATTGGAGACTCTAAATTGCCTGTAGGTGTGAATGTGAGTGCGACTGGTTGTTTGTTTGTAAGTGCCCTGCGATTGGCTGGCAACCACTTCAGGGTGTACCCCGCCTCCTGCCCGATGATAGCTGGAATAGGCTCCAGCACGCCCTGTCACGATCGGCAATGCCGTAAGGGCAGATCTCAAAAAATAGACTCCAGGTCAGAGGTCCAAACAATTTTACTTAAATGGCAGAGCATGTGATGGCGAGACATACGAAACTAAAGGAACTCACCACCATAGAGAATCAAAAACAGATAACGCAGGGAGACACGACAAACGGTCCGTGTGGTATAAACGTATTGAGCCTAAATTTGGACAGCGGTCAGAACGGCGGCAAAAACGAGTCAATATTCCGACGCCCACACACTGTCACGGTGGCCCCTAAAAAGGCTGATGATTACAATGCCTGACAGGTGCGTCACCGATGTCCACGCCCACCCAGACACTGCAACACAAAGAAAAACAACTTGAAACACAGGGCCATGACAGTATCCCCCCTTCAAAGGACGCCTCCTGGCAGACCACCAGGTTTCTGCGGTTGGAGAGAGTGGAAGGCCCGGAGAAGGGACGGATCTAGGATCCAAGAGCGGGGAACCCAGGAACGCTCCTCAGGGCCGTAACCCTCCCAGTCGACCAAATACTGCACACCCCTGCCCCTTCTTCTGGAATCCAATAGTTCCCCCCACCGTGTACACTGGCTCACCATCAACCATCCGTGGAGGAGGAGGAGGAGGCACCGCTGGAGGACACAGGGGTCTGGAGGAAACCGGTTTGAGCAAGGAGACATGGAATACCAGGTGAACTTTCATGGTGGGAGGGAGCCGAAGTTTAACTGCCACTGGGTTGACAACAGAGTCAATTTCAAAAGGACCAATATACCGAGGACCCAGTTTTTGAGGACCCAGTTTTTTATAACCCCCGGCCAAATGCAAATCCCGTGTGGACAACCAGACCTTCTCACCAGGACGGTAGGGAGGAGCTGAGATCCGATGACGATCAGCTAACTGCCTGTTGCGAGCCACAGTACGGGACAAGGCCGCCCTTGCATCCCGCCACACCCAATGAGCCCTTCGGAGATGGACCTGTACAGACGGGACGACCACCTCCCTCTCCTGAGAAGGGAACAACGGCGGCTGGTAACCGTATGCAGTCATGAAAGGCGACCGTCCAGTAGCAGAGCAAACGAGGGTGTTATGCGCATATTCCACCCAAGGCAGGTGAGAAGACCACGAGGAGGGGTGCTGATGGCAAACACAGCGAAGAGCAGCCTCCACATCTTGATTCGCCCGCTCAGTCTGGCCGTTGGTCTGCGGGTGGAAACCGGATGAACGACTGGAGGAAGCCCCCAGCGCTTTGCAGAACAACCTCCAGACCCGAGAGACGAACTGCGGCCCCCTGTCAGACACCAGATCAGCAGGAATACCATGAACTCGGAAGACATGGTTGACAAGGAGATTAGCAGTCTCAAAGGAGGATGGCAGCTTCGGCAGAGCAACGAAATGGGCCATCTTGGAAAATCCGTCGACAACACTCAGGATGACTGAGTTCCCTCCAGACAGCGGAAGGCCCGTGATGAAGTCCAAGGCGACATGGGACCAGGGGCGGGAAGGAATGGGGAGTGGACGAAGAAGACCAGCTGGAGGACGATGGGACATCTTGCTACGGGCACACACTGAGCATGCCGCAACATATTCTTTAACGTCCCTGCGTAGTCCCTGCCACCAGAACCGTTGGGAAATGAGGAAAAGTGTCCGACTGACCCCAGGATGGCAAGCGACTCTCGAAGTGTGTCCCCACTTCAACACCTCTGGACGTAAAACGACTGGAACAAACAATTTGCCATCAGGAACACCTCCCGGGGCCTGGACATCCCTCCCCGCCTCCTCCACCTTCTTCTCAACCTCCCACTGAAGTGCTCCCACTACCCGGGTCCCAGGTAGAATGGTCTCCACAACTGGCTGAACAGCAGCCGGGCCATGCAGCCTAGACAAGGAGTCAGGTTTGCCGTTCTTCAACCCCGGGCGGTAAGTGATGATGAAGTCAAAATGGGTAAGGAACAGGGCCCAACGTGCTTGACGGGGGTTGAGTCTTTTAGCAGTCCGGAGGTAAGACAGGTTCTTGTGGTCGGTGAAAACTTGAAAAGGTTATTTCGTACCCTCCAGCCAATGCCTCCACTCCTGCAGCGCCAGGACAATGGCCAGAAGCTCTCTATTTCCCACATCGTAATTTGCCTCTGCAGGGCTCATGCGTCTCCGACGTTCCGTCTCCGCCAGTCGCCCCCCCCCGAGTTGCATCGGCTCCTCCACGGCCAGGGCCGGCTCCCTCGTCGACGCCGAGGTTGATGGGGGAACACAGGCGGCGTCTTCCATGGCGGACGAAGAATGTCCCGGGGAAGCGGACTCAAAAAAATTGCGCCGTTCAGCCGGTAATCCAAGTGCACACACCTGATCAACCCGAGAACTCAGAGTACTGAGATGGGTCGTTAACGCCGTAATTGCCTCCCTGAGCTCGTGTAACAATGTCTCGTGTCTCCCTACCAAATGTCCCTGACTTGCCAACGCGTGGCGAAAAAAGTCTGAGTTTGTGGGATCCATTTCTGGTCGGGATATTCTGTCACGATCGGCAATGCCGTAAGGGCAGATCTAAAAAAATAGACTCCAGGTCAGAGGTCCAAACAATTTTACTTAAATGGCAGAGCATGTGATGGCGAGACATACGAAACTAAAGGAACTCACCACCATAGAGAATCAAAAACAGATAACGCAGGGAGACACGACAAACGGTCCGTGTGGTATAAACGTATTGAGCCTAAATTTGGACAGCGGCCAGAACGGCGGCAAAAACGAGTCAATATTCCGACGCCCACACACTGTCACGGTGGCCCCTAAAAAGGCTGATGATTACAATGCCTGACAGGTGCGTCACCGATGTCCACGCCCACCCAGACACTGCAACACAAAGAAAAACAACTTGAAACACAGGGCCATGACACGCCCATGACCCAAGTGAGGAGAAGAGGCTCAGAAAATGGATGGATGGATGGATGGATTATTAATGACAATTTTGAGATAACGGAGGTGTTTTTGGCCATGGAATCCCTTGGAGATGATTTATATGACATGATGTCCGGGGTCATCAAGAGGCACCAGCTACCTTGGAGTACGCTCGCCAACATTACCACAGATGGATCATGAAATCTGACTGGAAAAGAGATCGGGCTGCTAAAAAGAATCTAAGAAAGGGTGAAAGAGGACAACCCTGAGCAAGTAATTCTTCTACCCTGCATAATCCACCAGGAAGCGCTGTGTAAATTTGTACTGTAGCTTGACCATATCGTAAAGCCAGTTGTAAAACTTTGGCATCGTCAGTTTATTAAGTTTCTCGAAGAAACTGATGCTGATCACCAGGACTTGCTTTACCACTCAAGTGTCCGCTGATTCAATTTGGGGAAAGTGTCAAGTCTAATTTTTGGCGCAACTTCAGAAAGCTGACGATTTTCCTGAGCTGAGTGACACAGATTGGCTGTGTGATTTAGCTTTTGCTGTGGACATACTGACACACATGAATGAGCTGAACGTGAAGCTACAAGGGAAAGACCAGTTTGTGCATGAAATATATACAAACATCAGAGCCTTCAAAACCCAGCTGGCTTTATTCTCAAAGCAAATGTCAAACAAGTAATTTGTTCATTTCCCCACACTGGCTACGCCGAAAGAGGCTCCTCGACGTGTGAAAGAAATACAGGAAATCATGAGACGACCTGCATGGAGAATTCTGCCATCAGTTCTCTGATTTTGGAAAAATTGACAAGTTACTTCAGCTGGTGTCATGTTCCCTCACACAAGACCCTGAAACAGCGCCACAGGAGCTGCAGTTGGAATTGATTGATCTCCAATGTGATACTGTCTTAAAAGAGAAGTTCAACTCTCTTAAACTGGATGAGTTTTATGCTTCATTATGCGCAGACACATTTCCAAAAATCCGGAAGATGGCACAGAGGATGCTGGTGTTGTTTGGCTCTACATAGTTGTTGTAGCGTATATTGGTTGAAATGAAAATGTAATTAATTTGGGAAAAGATACGAAGGAAGGTAAACGCCTGCGTTCACTTCCGGGTTAGTCCGATTCACGCTTTAATCGTTAAAATCAAACTAATTTGTCTCGTAAAAGGGCACCACGTCACTTTTTATATATATAAAATTTAGGGAAAGTGGTGAGAAACCTTTGTATCACTCTCGTAATCTGGAGGTTGCTACATTTTATGAAATGCGAGTTCTAGATGACAGAGGCTTACTTAAACTCAGAACACACAAAACAACCACGAGTGGAATTTTACACACACACAATTTTACACAATATTTAATGACATCTAAAAGGGATTCTCGAGGGAAACACACAAAGGGGTCAAACTAAAGAAAGAAAATAACACTAATAATTCGCCAAGCTAAGGAGGACGCATATCAAAACGGGGACAGGGCCCTCTATAATCGTGCTAGAAACCAGCTGACTACAGAAATTAACATTGCAAAGAGGATTTATGCAGCAAAGTTGGAAAAACAGTTTAGCGCGAACGACTCGAAATCAGTCTGGCGTGCATTCCAATCGCTGACTAATTACAAGCGACGATCCCCCCAAGCTGAGAACAATAGCACACTAGCCAACGACTTGAATACCTTCTATTGCAGATTTGAAAAGGACTGTTTCACTCCACACACCCACCCGGCCGCACCCGCGACCACAACCACACCTCTGACTTATGCGTTAACCATCCATGAACAGGATGTGAGACGCATCTTCAAACAACAGAAGATTAACAAAGCAACAGGACCGGACCATGTGTCCCCATCCTGCCTCAAAGTCTGCGCGGACCAGCTCACTCCAGTCTTCACTCAGATCTTTAACAGATCTTTGGAAATGTGCGAAGTTCCATCCTGCTTCAAACGCTCCACCATCATTCCAGTCCCCAAGAAACCTGCAATCTCTGGTCTGAATGACTACAGGCCTGTCGCTTTGACACCTGTGGTCATGAAGTCCTTTGAACGTCTCGTGCTGGACCACCTCAAGAGTGTCACAGGTCCCCTGCTGGACCCCCTGCAGTTTGCCTACCAAGCGAACAGGTCTGCGGATGATGCAGTCAACATGGGACTGCACTTCATCCTAGAACACCTCGACAGTGCAGGGACCTACGCGAGGATCCTGTTCGTGGACTTCAGCTCAGCGTTCAACACCATCATCCCTGAACTCCTTTCAACCAAGCTTCTCCAGCTCAGCGTCTCACCTGCCATCTGCCAGTGGATTTACAGCTTTCTGACAGGCAGGACACAGCAGGTCAGGCTGGGGGAGGCCACCTCATCCACACGCAGCATCAGCACTGGGGCGCCCCAAGGTTGTGTCCTCTCTCCGCTGCTCTTCTCTCTCTACACGAACGACTGCACCTCAGCGAACCCGAATGTCAAGCTCCTGAAGTTTGCAGATGACACCACTGTCATCGGCCTCATCAAGGACGGTGACGAGTCTGCATATCGACAGGAAGCGGAGCGGCTGGAGCTGTGGTGCGGGCGACACAACCTGGAGCTGAACACGCTCAAGACGGTAGAGATGATCGTGGACTTCAGGAGGCATCCTTCGCCACAGCTGCCTCTCACGTTGTCCAGCTGCCTTTTGTCAACCGTCGAGACCTTCAAGTTCCTGGGAATTACAATCTCTCAGGACCTGAAGTGGGCAAACAACATCAACTCCGTCCTCAAAAAGGCCCAGCAGAGGATGTACTTCCTGCGGCTTCTGAGAAAGCACGGCCTGCCACCGGAGCTGCTGAGACAGTTCTACACAGCGGTCATCGAATCGGTCCTGTGTTCTTCCATCACAGTCTGGTTTGGTGCTGCTACAAAAAAGGACAAACTCCGACTGCAACGGACAATCAAAACTGCTGAAAGGATTGTCGGTACCCCCCTACCCACCATTGAGGACTTGCACGCTGCCAGAACTAAGACAAGGGCGTGCAAAATCCTCTCGGACCGTCTGCACCCCGGTCACCAGCTCTTCCAGCTCCTTCCCTCAGGTAGGCGCTACCGATCAACGCAAATTAGAACTAGTAGACATTCCAACAGCTTCTTCCCTCTTGCGATCAACTTCTTAAACACCTAACCTATAATTCCATTACAACAAGCTGGCAATTTTTTGACTTGAGTTCGTTGTCACATTTCTGTGGGGCCAAATATGTATTACTCGTGCACTCACTGTAGTTGTCTCGCCATGCTGCACTATTTGCATATACTGGCCACTCATGCCAGAGTAGCATCTGCTCCATTTGCACACTGATTGAGGAGTATCTGTAACATTTGCACAACCAACATTGTCCCAGATGATCGCACTACTCGTCACTTTAAACCGCATACACTCCTTGAAGTCTCAGCGCCCTTTGCACAATGGTCGTTGCACCGGACTATTGCAATATTAGTCGTTTGAACTGCTCTAAGTGCTAGAGGACTCTGCATCTTTTTGCACAATTGTTTTTTGTCAATGTCTTTATGTCCCCAAAGTGTTCTGTAAATTGACTGTTTGTTGTAGTAGAGCGGCTCCAACTACCGGAGACAAATTCCTTGTGTGTTTTGGACATACTTGGCAAATAAAGATGATTCTGATTCTGATTCTGATGATAAAAAGAAGCAAAATAGGCATACGAAAATGGAAATAGAGCGCCGTGTGTTGGACTAATGTTGAAAATGCGAACGTTTAACGCGTCCAGTCCAGCCGGGAGAGAGACAGGACAAAGTTAGGATCTTGTGTGACGCTAGTAATTTCCGCAAAATTATTAGGCACTAATATTGTACAGTCTGGCAAACACTGGTGTGTTATTCACGAACGTAGATCAGCTGGTGGGTGGTGTGGGTCTGTCTCAGTCGTCTTGGGAAGCACGGAGACAGGTTCGGTCGAATGAGAAAAAGGATGCAGAAAAATGGAACAAACAAAAGAGGCGAAGGCGAAAAATTGTTGTTCGTCACACCTCGTTGGGAGAATATGACCGTCTCTCTCCTCGCCTTGGGTCCGGGATCCACTCGCAAGTTCAGAAAACTCACGTTTGGCTGGGAGCGTATCTGGTAGCTCAGTAGCAACTGTTGTGGAGGCTTAGCAGCGGCGATCCAAGGAGGCTAGCCGTGTGGCAGAACAAAGAAAGGGGAAGGGAGAGCTGATACCAAGAGCGAAGACCCAAGAAGGAAAAGAGAGCGGAAGTCAGAGGTCAAGTACCGCGAGTCGTGTGCAAGAGGGACGACGAAACTGGAGAAGACCACACCCATCAGCTTGTGTCTAGTCTACAATTTTGACCCATAATGTGGGTTTAAAATCATATATTAATATAAAGTACCCCCAACTTTGTACACACTACTCACAGGTCAAGCATATAGACTGGCTGTTTATACTTTAGTCTTGGCAAATCAACTGTTTATGGTTCAAATCACATTTCATGCTGCTTGGAGTCAAATCAAGACAAACAGTTGTTAAAATCTTGCAGATGCAGTTGTAAAGTTGACACACTGACACAGACATCAAGACATACGTTTGGAATAATTCGGCAGAATTTGTAAAATAACAACAGAGAAATTTTCCTTTGGTTAAATATCAAATGAGAGTCCCCGGTTCGGCTTTGCAGTTCTTCTCAACGCCAGTGGGTGTCGCCTTGTCCCAGCAATTGTTCCTATTCAAGGACAGATTGTCCAGTGAAAACATCTGGGGGCCTTTGATGCTTGGGAGTTTAGATTTCTAGGGTAGATGTTAATTACTTTAGTTTTTAGTCCACTTGGCGTCTTCTTGTGGTAGTCTCACAGCAGGGCCACTTGAAAGAATGCAGTTTATCAAGCCACGGGGAGTCACTGTGACACCTCAGGTTGTGGGGAGCATGTTCGCTACAGTGTGTGAACAGACTTTTAGTGTGATGAACACCAACAAAGCATCCTACAGATCCCAGCTGAGTGATGAACACCTCAGATTTGTTCTGAGAATTGCCACAACAAAACTAACACCAGACTTTAATGCACTGGCAAAAAAAGGTGATCAACCACATTGTTCCCATTAAAAGTAAATGTAAGTATTAACAATACAATGCCTTTTTTTTTTTTTGTTCATGTTTGATATGTAAGCATCTGATCCTGGCTTGGCCCGCCTGTCAAATTTTAAAAGTCAATGTGGCCCATGAGCCAAAATGTTTTCCCACCCCTGGGATAAGTGATACAGTAAATGGATGGACGGATGGACTGTTGTAATGTTACTTGTGTTCAAATATCTAGACTGTCTCACTATTGTTCTGCTGTGGTTCTCACCCCTAGTCCCCTTGTCCACTCTGTCCACTGTCTGTCCCCTAAAACCCTTTTCTGTCTGCCTGCATTTTCAATAAACATCAGAAGAATTAAAAAAATTTAAACATAAGCAGAGGGGGTATTTCAAACTTCCCTGTTGCACAGCAAAACTGTTCCAGCACAAAGACATACAGATCCACCATTTGGCAAAGGCCATGCAGCTGAACAGGACAGGTTTATTAAAAAAAAAAAGAGAGAGAGCTGACGAAAGCCGTGCATATATGCTGAAATGAATCTGCAAAGCACTTCATGTGGGATGATCGACGTGGCTGATGTAGAAACACGGCAACAAAACCAGGCTGATTGTGCTGATATTTTCAGAGGTGTACGTGGGCATAAGTAAGGAGGCATTTGTGATGCATTTAATACAAAATTAAGATGACATTTGCGGAAATTAATCTGGAAGAATTACTTCATGTCGCATGACACTGTCACATCCTAGGCACGGTGGACGACTGGTTAGCACATCTGCCACACAATTCTGAGGACCGGGTTTAAATCCCGGCCCCACCTGTGTGGAGTTTGCATGTTCTTCCCGTTTGTGCGTGGGTTTTCTCCGGGTACTCCGGTTTCCTCCCACATCCCAAAAACATGCATGGTAGGTTGATTGAAGACTCTAAATTGCCCTTAAGTGTGATTGTGTGCGCGAATGGTTGTTTGTTTATATGTGCCCTGCGATTGGCTGGCGACTGGTTCAGGGTGTACTCCACCTCTTGCCCGAAGATGGCTGGGATAGGCTCCAGCACGCCCGCGACCCTTGTGGGGATAAAGCGGTAGAATGAAAACGATGGATGGATACATAAACATCCAGACTTTCAATATAGGCAATAATTACACCGCAGAATACGTAGAGATTCAATGAGGAAATGTCCTTGCATTCTGCCATCTACGTGTCAGTCTGTGACAGGCTGATGTCTCCAAAATGTGGGTGTGCCAAAGTCTGTCTGAAAATCAAATATTTAATCAGAAAACGTGCCTAAAATTACTACTGAGTCAATTTGGGGGGGAATCTTTGATGCAGACATATTATTCCTGTCCAGAACTATGGAATAAGTGCCAATGTAGAGTAGCTGTCCGCAGAGGAGCAACATTAGAGTAATACACCTTTTGTGACCTCCTCACGTTAAGAGCCGAGTCATAACAAGAAGAACATGTCTGGCCACAAAGACTATTTATTCTCCCTAACTAGCCACCACAACTTGGTAGGGCGGGCCGCCGGTGGAGAAAATCACGGCATATGGCGTTGTCGCTGTTCCACAAGATGACCCAGCATTGCACTGGCAGACCCCTGGGTAAAATAAAATTAATGCATGTAAACATTTAGCCCCCCTGCGCACTGTGCCTTGATCCCTAGCATGGGTTTAGGTGACCCCAGTCAGCATCACTCAGCTTGAGCACAATGGGAAGAGGCACAAGGAGGGAAAAAGCACAGTCACCCGCATGTTCAATAAGCACACCCGGATGGCATTGTGCAAGCTTGTGTCTCCCCTTGACCACAGATAAGCTGGGCAAGTCTGTCTGCCCCCAAAAAGCCCAAGCGGCATTTATGAGGAGCCCTCGTCGCATGAGCTTTAGAGATGAGTGGATAATTTATTTGGGAGGATTTAAGAGTAATCTAGCATTTCTGCTCTACAAATCAAAGTGCAACGGGATACATACAGGCTATATATGCTATATATGCTATATAGGCTATATATACAGGCTATATGATGATTCCGAGCATGGACAGAGGGAGGCGGAGTCACAGAAGGCCCACTCAAGCATTTGTAAGGATTTACTAGGAATATGATGCAACAACAGCAACAAAATAAAAGGCTTATTCGGTACACTTGGAATGCCCAAATGGACACCACTTTGCATCTATCCATCCATTTTCAGAAAATGAAAACTCCACATAGGAAAGTCTGAGCCAACAATCAAATCCAGAACCTTAAAACAGTGAGGCAGATGTGCTCACTACTTCCAGCTGCACCGCTACTCCACCATCGGCTCTTTTCTGTGTCTCCTCAGATATGAATTAACAGCAAAGGACATGCTCAAGTGCATGCTTACGTGCGCTCATGTCAATGCCCGATGAAGGCAGTTGGCGAACAATAACGCACAAGTGTGGGAAAACGCACTTATTATCACTCCTCAGTGGCAGACACTCACAATACCTATACATTCCACACGTCATTTGCAGATCACCTGCATAGACACAAACACATTGATCCAACAGTCACACATTCACAACCACACAACACTTCCCCAAAGTTGTCCAGATGAACAGTCAGAACAATTAATGACTGAATGAATGAATCATGTACCTAACCCTTAAATTCGGAGTGTACTACTTTTCTCCCAGCTTTGAATCATGTGCTTTAAGCAAAGATGTAACTTGTTTGTGGATTTTCCTGATCCCAGGACTGTCACGTTATTGTTTCTTTTTTTTCTTTCTTTCTTTTGTCCTGTTTGGCTATTAGGTCAAGCAGAAAGAAGGATCTGTATCCCTTTTATCCCGGGACAGTTTTACTGTGTCACTTTGGACTTTTACACCTGCCGCTGTGGTTTCTTCGTATTTTAATGGATATTTATTGAGAATCACAGTCGATCACTAGAACAGAACAAGGTTTCTAGAGGGGAGTGAGAAAAGAAGACCGTAAAAGACAAAGCACTAATTGCTAACAAGATGAGGAAAGTAAATCTTTATATACCTAGAACAATGACACATTAGATATGAGTGTTGTATTGGGAAGAGTGCTACACCCTGTGAGGGAAGGACAGGACAAGGTAGGACGGGACTAGGACAGGAGGGAAAGCATGCAGGACAAGAGTCGTGAACCCGGCTGTACAACTGAAGTGTGGTGGGAGTGGCTATGTAAATTATAAACGTCTATAGGATAGGACCAGAGTGTGAGTGAGGGGATACCCAAGCAATTCGCATATTCATTAGTTATTTATCGCAATAAGTGAGTGGCCCCACACCCAGCGAAAAACGGGCAGACGGGACAGGTCCCACCCCGCCGGCCCCACTGAGGCGCCACGTCAACCAGCCACCCAGAGGAAGCTGCAGGGACCCAATGCCACCCCCCAGCCAACCACAACACCGCCCCACGTGCCCCACCACCACTCCCAGGAGAGCAAGACGCCCTCCCTAACCCGCAGGGCCCACAATGCAGCCAGTCCTCACTCAGCCGAGGGCGACACATTGTCCCTTGTTTGATGGAAAGGAGGGGGGATGTGGTGCCCGACAAGGAAATGATGGGGGACCCAGAGAGCAGCCACGGGGTATGAGAGGGGAGCTCCCATGCCAAGCATCCATCCAGCTCGAGGGGCCCGGCCTCAGAAGCACCGCATTGATGCTAATGAAAACCCACCTTCCCCACGTTACGATGACTTCCAGGTCCCTAACTTGCAGTCGTTCAGCCATTGGCCCTACCCTGAGTATCCCAGGGCAGCTGCCAGGCACTGCTGCTTAAAAGCCAAACCCTCCCACCCCACCCAAGACCCCCCCCAAGAGGTGGGTGTATGTTATGAATTAAAAGGACGGGATGAGTGTGTGATGCATTAATATCATAGGGGGCAGGCAGGGTGGAGGGGGAGGGCACCTGGACCATGAAACAGCACTGACCTACTGAAACCCGGTCCGACACCACAGCCCCCGACTCGACTCGCCACCCAAGAAATACAGAATATGTGTATGTGCCTAGATGTAGCTAGTGAAAAAGGAAAAGGTTTACAGTGAGTGGTGTAAGAGAGTGCTGAGTGAGTGATTAAGAGGCATAGGTCCTGCAGGTCAGGCCTATTAGGCAGGACAACCACAGATAAAGAAGGTCGTTCTTGCATAGTCTTAGCTTCTCTTTAACGCACCAAAATCATGTTTACTGTTGTAGTGTACAGTGGGTACGGAAAGTATTCAGACCCCCTTACATTTTTCCCTATTTGTTATATTCAGCCATTTGCTAAAATCATTTAAGCAAATGTTTTTCCTCAGTAATGTATACGGAGCACCACATATTGACAGAAAAATTTAATTTTTGAAATTTTTGCCGATTTATTAAAAAAGAAAAACAGAACTATCACACAGCCATAGGTATTCAGACCCCTTGCTGTGACACTCATATATTTAACTCGGATGCTGTCCATTTCTTCTGATCATCCTTGAGATGGTTCTAAACCTTTATTGGAGTCCAGTTGTGTTTGGTTATAATGATTGGACTTGATTAGGAAAGCCACACACCTGTCTAGATTCCTAAGAGCACAGTGACCTCCATAATCCTTAAATGGAAGATGTTTGGGATGACCAGAACACTTCTTAGAGCTGGCCGTCCTGCCAAACTGAGCAATCGGGGGAGAAGAGCCTTGGTGAGAGAGGTAAAGAAGATCACTGTGGCTGAGCACCAGAGACGCAGTCGAGAAATGGGAGAAGGTTCTAGAAAGTCAACCATCACTGCAGCCCTCCACCAGTTGGGGCTTTATGGCAGAGTGGCCCGACGGAAGCCTCTCCTCAGTGTAAGACACATGAAAGCCCACATGGCGCTTGCTAAAAAACACCTGAAGGACTCCAAGATGTTGAGAAATAAGATTCTCTGGTGTGATGAATCAGAATCAGAATCAGAATCATCTTTATTTGCCAAGTATGTCCAAAACACACAAGGAATTTTTCTCCGGTAGTTGGAGCCGCTCTAGTACAACAGACTGTCAATTTACAGAACACTTTGGAGACACAAAGACATTGACAAAAAACAATTGTGCAAAAAGATGCTTGCACTTAGAGCAGTTCGAATGACAAATATAGTCCGGTGCAATGACCATTGTGCAAAGGGCGCCGAGACTTCAAGGAGCGTATGCGGTTTAAAGTGACGAGTCGTGCGATCATCTGGGACAATGTTGGTTGTGCAAATGTTACAGATACTCCTCAATCAGTGTCCAAATGGAGCAGATGCTACTCTGGCATGAGTGGCCAGTATATGCAAATAGTGAAGCATGGCGAGACAACTACAGTGAGTGCACGAGTAATACATAATTGGCCCCACAGAAATGTGACAACGAACTCAAGTCAAAAAATTACCAGCTTGCTGTAATGGAATTATAGGTTAGGTGTTTAAGAAGTTGATCGCAAGAGGGAAGAAGCTTTTGGAATGTCTACTAGTTCTAGTTTGCGTTGATCGGTAGCGCCCACCTGAGGGAAGTAGCTGGAAGAGCTGGTGACCGGGGTGCGGAGGGTCTGAGAGGATTTTGCACGCCCTTGTCTTAGTTCTGGCAGCGTGCAAGTCCTCCATGGTGGGTAGGGGGGTACTGACAATCCTTTCAGCAGTTTTGATTGTCCGTTGCAGTCGGAGTTTGTCCTTTTTTGTAGCAGCACCAAACCAGACTGTGACGGAAGAACACAGGACTGATTCGATGACCGCTGTGTAGAACTGTCTCAGCAGCTCCGGTGGCAGGCCGTGCTTTCTCAGAAGCCGCAGGAAGTACATCCTCTGGGCCTTTTTGAGGACGGAGTTGATGTTGGTCGCCCACTTCAGGTCCTGAGGGATTGTAATTGGGCCGCAGTGTGTGCTGAGCACCGTGACGTCCGTACAGCATTTTTCGTTGATATAGAGGCATATCCCGCCGCCCTTTGTTTTCCCCGATGATTCCATGTCGCGGTCCGCTCGATGAATGTTGAAGCCGGGAAGCATGACGGCGCCATCGGGTACAGCGTCACAAAGCCAGGTCTCCGTGAAGCACATGGCCGCGGAACGTCTGAAGTCTTTACTGGTCTTTTAACAGAAGATGAAGCTCGTCCATTTTGTTGGGTAGGGAGCGTACATTCGCGAGGTGGATCGACGGGAACGCCAATCTGTGTCCTCTCTTGCGGAGTTTCACCTGAATGCCGGCTCGCTTCCCTCTGTGGTGCCGCTTCCGTCTCCATGCGGCGAAAACCGTGGACGCCGCTCCGGTGAGTAACTCGGGGGAAAAACTGAGCGGATATTCAAAAGTTGGTGACAGAAAGTCCAGAGAAGCCTCCTTGATGGTTAGCAGGTCTCCCCTTGTGTAAGTGAGTCGTGTAAGATACAACTTTTTGGCCTTAATTCTAAGCAGTATGTGTGGAGAAAACCAGGCACTACTCATCACCTGTCCCAACAGTGAAGCATGGTGGTGGCAGCATCATGCTGTGGGGGTGTTTTTTAGCTGCAGGGACAGGGAGACTGGTTGAAAAGATGAATGCGGCCAAGTACAGAGATGTCCTGCTCGAAAACCTTCTCCAGAGTGCTCAGGACCTCAGACTGGGCCGAAGGTTCACCTTCCAACAGGACAATGACCCTAATCACACAGCTAAAATAACGAAGAAGTGGAACAACTCCGTGACTGTTCTTGAATGGCTTAGCCAGAACTCTGACTTAAACCCAATGGAGCATCTCTAGAGAAACCTGAAAATGGCTGTCCACCAACGTTCACCATCCAACCTGACAGAACTGGAGAGGATCTGCAAGGAGGAATGGCAGAGGATCCCCAAATCCAGGTGTGAAAAACTTGTTGCATCATTCCCAAAAACACTCATCTGTATTAGCTCAAATTGGTGCTTCGACTAAATACTGAGCAAAGGTTCTGAATACCTATGGCTGTGTGATATTTGAGGTTTTCTTTTTTAATAAATCTGCAAAAAAATTCAACAATGTTTTTTTGTGTGTCAATATGGGGTGCTGTGTGTACATTAATGAGGAAAATAAATTATATTAAATGATTTTAGCATATGGCTGCAATATAACAAAGAGTGAAAATTTTAAGGGGGTCTGAATACTTTCCGTACCCACTGTATTTTGACGTTTGGATAAAACGTAATTTATTTCAGAAATAAATGTGTCAAAGCAGCAACGCCTGGGGGTCTAACTACAAAAATAGAAAACACGAATAATGGTGGAAGAAAGGAAAAATAGGTGTACAAAAAGGGAAATAGAACACTGTGTTGCTGGACTAAAGTTGAAAACGTGAGCGTTTAATGCATTCAGTTCGGACAAGATAGAGAGAGCATAGTTGGATTTTGTGTGAAGCTAGTAATTTTGCCAAAACTATAAGGCACTAATATTGTACATCCTAGCAAGGCTTATTGTGCGGTACTCACGACCGTAGATCAGCTGGTTGGTGGGGGTGGTCGTTCTCCGGACATCTCAAGAGGAAAACGGAGCAGGTTTGGTTGAACAAAAAAAAAGATGCAGAAAAATAAAACAAAAACACAAGAGGTGGAAGAAAAAAAATGTTGTTCATCACGCCTCACATTTGGCTGGAAGCGTATCTGGTAGCTCAGCAGCAACTGTCATAAAAGTGTTGTAAAAATCATATCTGAATATAAAATACTCCCAACTTTCTACTCTTTACTCATAGATCAAGCATAGAATTATTGTTTAAACTTTAGTATTGGCAAATCAACTGTTTATGGTTCAATCACATTTCCTGCTGTATGGGTTTCAAATCAAGACAAACAGTTCTCAAAGTCTCGCAGCTGCACCTGTAAAGTTGACACACTGACACAGGCATCAAGGCATACATTTGGAATATTTCTGCAGAGTTTGTGAAATATCAAAACGGACATTTTATCTTCAGTTAAAAACAACCCTTAATTGAAGTCCATGGGTTACAGTATTCTCAAACGCCAGTTTGTGTCGCCTTGCGCGGATGTTTGAATATTACGCAAATAGTTCATTGCTGTATTTACATTCCATTGCCGATCTGTCCCAGCTTGGTCTTCTCGGAGAGAGGATCCAGTCAGACAGTCGCCGATGCACTCTGCCGTTTTATTGAACACGAGGTAAACAAAACATGCAATGAGCACAGTCACACAGCAGCTCTTGTCAGCAACAACTCACACCCAGACACTCACACGCAGACTGAAGCCATGTCCACCCAGAAACTGAGCTGACTTTGTTTCTTTTTCGTTTTTAAAAAGTGCTCCGTATGCACGGAATCGTTTTGACAAATGTGTGTCCAGACAATGCTAAACTAGACAGTATATGCCAGGTAATAGTGTAGGAGTAAGTGTTGCTGTACAGCTATATCAACCAAAGGAAGTCACCAAACAGAGTACAAGCCTGTGTGATGTGAACATACAACAATGGTGTGGAATGCGAAGGGAGCAAGAAAGAAGACATTTTTGTGGACTGACATTAAGGTAGGATTTCTGCTTGGTGTATTTTGGAACCAGGTGTATGGCGCCCGCTCTGTATGTCTGCCTTACTATGACAGACACAGCCTGTCGTGACAGGCCGAAGGTGAGTGGCAATAAAGTCCACAGCTAACATCTACATGGCAGCCCCAAACCCCCATTCTGTGACCACTGCGGAGGTCCCTTGCAGGCTGTACGCTCATCACAACACCCCAATCCCCTATGTGCCAATGTTGACCCCAGTTGAACGTTTGGCAAAGTCTTCTGAGGGTCTTCGTGTTTCCTAAGAGCCCTGAGCCGGTGCCCTTTCTGAGGGCCTTAGGCAGAACCCCTTACCACCTCTCTTCCCAGGTGGCAGGCGCCTTCCACATGCGGGCTTCCGCACTCCAGCATGCCATCCATCATGCGCAGCAAATTTAGGCCCAGTACACACACAAAGACAATCGGCCTGTTTTTGTAAAAAAAAAAAAAAATCTTTTAAGATTTGAAAAGTCCTTATTTGTGTACCAGACCTTACTCTACAGGCCCTTGGTGACAACTGACAGTAGCATCATGCTTTTCCAGGGTGGGATCATAAGCCACTTTCACACCGGGTTGAGATCATTGTCCTCACCCTGCTTGACCACCCACTGTAGAGCATCCAAGGCCTTCAAGGTTCAGTCCATCAGCAGTCTTGTTCCAACGCAGCTCCTTGTCTCTGGAACTACAGCTATCCAGAGTATGTGGCTGCCGAGTAAGGGCATCAGCATTGTTGTATTGAGCCTGATGAACCATGCTCAAATAAAAGGACTACAGCTCTTCCACCCATTGTGCCATTCAGCCTTCTGATTCCCTCAATGACATCAACCACTGTAGCGGTTGATGTCATTGAGGGAATGACATCAACCGTGTTTTGTTCAAATGGTGAAGGGCACACCAGACAGCAGGGTCCAACACTGACGGGGGCTGGTAAGTCACTGTCGGGCCACTACATAAACGGACTAGCATCTGTAAGGTTACAGACGCTGGCCCGAAAAGCCCAGTACAAATTTCATAAATTAATATGATGAAATCAGCACATTCATATGGCTGTATGGTATGAATTTGGCCGAAGGTATAGAATTAAAATCTATCAAAAAATTGCAATAATGTTTGTTGATGATCTCATTACATTTGCTTCAGTGTAAAACTGGCTTCAGGCTGTTAGACTATGGTGCGCGCAGGTCCTCCAGCTCTACAGCTAGGGCTGGCTAGCTAGCGTGACTAAACGCAGTGCGGAGTCACTCCTATAAGTCACTAATCATTGTGTGAGTCAAGACACATCTCATGATGGGTAAGAGAAGAGAGCCGTCTCAAGACCATCGCAAAGTAATTGTTGCAAAACATAATGATGGCATTGGTTACAGGTACATATCTAAGCTTCTGAATGTTCAAAGTGAGGATAGTTGGGGCCATAATAACTAAATGGAAAGCCAATAATACCACCATAAATTTGCCTCGATCAGGTGTTCCTCACAAGATTTCTGACAGAAGAGTGCAAAGAATAATCAGAAGAGTTGTCCAAGAGCCAAGGACCACCTGTGGAGAGCCAAGGACCACCTGTGGAGAGCTTCAAAAAGACCTGGAATTACATGAACAACATCTGGACAATCCAGTTGAATACTCAGAAAATATAGTCTGGTCTGATGAGAGCAAAATTGAACTCTTTGGATGCCATAATACACACCACGTTTGGAGGAGAAATGGCACTGCACATCACCCGAAAAACACCATATCAACAGTGAAGTTCGGAGGTGGGAACATGATTGTGATGACGGTGCTTTTCAGCAAATGGTACTGGTAAATTTCATATTATTGAAGGAAGGTTGAATGGACAAATCTACCAACACATTCTTGACAAAATTCTGCTGCCATCTATGAGGATGATGAAAATAAATAATCCCTGCGTCATTTCATATTACCACACATAACTTCATTTCTGACCTTATTTTTTCTACTTTCTTTGTATGAATGGATTACTTGGGTTGTTCCCAACATCTGGTGAAATGTTCATGTCAATTGCACATTTGGAAATATATTTAATGAGAAAAATGGTGACATGTTAAATACTTATTTCAGCCGCTGTATATTGTTAATATCTAGTATATTCATTATTTGTAATATCATAAATGTTATTGGTTTTGAGAGCGCCACAATAAATGTTCTCAAAATTACCATTATAAAGAATGTATTCAATTTATACTGTGATATAAATTTATGGACATATCACCCAGCCCTATACTTTTTACCCGAAATATTCTGAATTTTATCCTCTTAAATCGAGTAAGCCATTTTCCTGCACTGCACACATATTTTGGGCATGTCAGGTTAATAATCCTCGATCGTTAGACCTGAATATTTATACACCCCTAGATTTATTATGCAAATGTGTTGAGGCAACCCACTCCAAGTAAAATGATCCAGGCTGAATCTATGTGGGACCCCACCATATAATTTCATTGGAGTATCATGTTTTCATTGATTTGGAAATCTACTCGAGTAACTTGCTTAAAATATCAATAAAGCTGATATTGTTTGTAATGTGTCATTCTGTAAATAAAACTGTCACTACATTGTATATTAGAATAGTGATATAGTGCCAAGACATTGTATTGAACAAATCAAAAATGGAAAAAAAACTGTCAGTATTTTGTCAATTGAAAGTATTTAAAGAGGGACTTTTCGAAAACTTGATTCATATGAGAGCATTATAAATCAATCTACAGCAGAGGTGCCCAAACGTTTTGGCTCAGGGGCCACATTGCCGTAAAACAATTGTCATGCGGGCCAGCATTAATTTTACATGCTACCGACGAGGGGAATGCTTTTTTGTATTTTTTATTTTACTATGCTGTCTGCTGCTAGGTAGATCTTATAACTGCCTGACTTGGATAAATGAAGGTTAAAATAAAAATTAATGAAATGCAAAATAAAGTATTTTTAGGAAATTTGACTCAAACTCAAACTTTATTCATCAGAATCAACAAACAACATGTTTGCATTCATGTGAAGGGTGATACTGAGATCTTGACTGCAGTAAATGGGGCAGGTCTGGCTCAAAAGCGGTGGTTTTAATGCGCAAGATGTCACGCAGGTGGGAGTCACTTCGTCTTGTCCTCACGCGGTTCTTATTCATGTTCATGACTGAGAATGTCTTCTCACAAGTATGTCGAGCCAAACAAGCTCAACATTTTCTTAGCAAATGTACGAATCTCTTGGAACCTGTCTTTATCCAGCTGCTGGTAAAAGTTGACAAGAGGGAGTTGTTGGTACCGGCTGCGACACTCTGTGTCACACACTCAATGAGCTCCAGCTGCAGGTGGGCTGGAACTTCACTGAGATCCACGGAAACGGTTTGGCACATAGAACTTTTTGGCGAATAATACAATGGAGTTTTATAGCTTTACCTCCTTCTTTGGTTTCTTTGTGACACACTCTGGTTGATAATCCACTGTGCGCGCCAACCATGGCAGGTGCACCATCCGTAATAATCCCCGTGATTTTATTCCACTTTAATTTTATGTCATGTACGGCGGAACAAACGGAAGCAAATAAATCTTTCCCTCGTTTGGTCCTGAAGGCTCTGGAGGTCAAGTAGCTCTTCACGCACGTTCATTTCACTGTCCACTTCTCTAAAAAAAAAAAAATCAGTAACTGAGCGCTGTCGGATGCATCCGTGCTTTCGTCACAGGCTCACGAAAAAAATTCAAACTCCACTCCTTTTGCGTCCAACTGTTTCTTAATATCAGAAGAAACTTCTTCGCTCCTTCGTGACACAGTGCTACGAGCCAGGATAACATTGGCGAACTTTTCTCAGGACAAATGTTCTCCACCATTTTCATTACACAGTCTTTAATAAATTCACCCTCAGTAAAAGGTTTGTGAAAAAGTGTTGCTGTGCCGTTAAACGAGCTTCCAGTTGCTTCAATTTTTCACTGCGTTCGTTCCCAGTTAGCTTGTCGTAATTCGCATGTTCCGTCTGGTCGTGCCTCTTTATATTGAACTCCTTGAACACAGCCACAGTCTCTTGGCAAATTAGGCAGACACAGTTGCTTCGAAACTCAGTGAAAAAATATTCAGACTTCCATTTGTCCTGGAAACGTCGGCCCTCGCTATCAACTTTCCTTTTCTTACTTCCAGTTGCTATTTTAGAAATGGGCAAAAAACAGATCAGGAGCAAAACGGCCCCACGAGAGTTCAGCCACAAGTTTACTGCCATCCTGTGGTGAAATAGAAAATTGCGTGTGTATTTTGCACTGCCGGGCCACATATTATTGGTTTTATGACAGAGGCTTCGGGCCAGTGGAAATACGAACACGGGCCGGATTTGGCCCAGGGGCCGGACTTTGGGCATATCTGATCTACAGTATGGGTATGTATGCATAATCACTGAAACATATCATATTATATCATGACAGGGCCACCACAACTTGGTGCATGGTGGCCTAGAGGGCCACCACTCAAAAAGGGCTAAAGGAGCTATGGGGTCTTAATGAGCCGTATTTCACTAACCAGTTGATTTTATGTATTTTTTGCTCAAGAAAATGAAAAACTATCACTATTTTCACTCATTATTGTCTAAAAAACAGCCATACTTTCAATATAGGCAAAAATTACACCACAGAAAACAGTAGCTCAATGAGGAAATTTCATCGCCTCCTGCACCTGATTTTTCAGGCCACAACAGGCTGACGTGACCAAAATGTGGACAGGCAAAAATCTGGCTGAAACAAAAAAATATTTCATAAGAAAACAAGCCTAAAATTACTACTGGGTCTATTTTGGGGGGATTGTTTTAATAATAATGTATTTCTCCAGAATAAATGAATAATAAGTGCCCATGTCCGTAGGACCAGAGAGTTCCTTTAATGTTGGACCCCGACACAGGTAATATTTGGTGCTTCAAATACAACAGCCAACAGTTCAAGACTGGTCACACAATGGAGCCGCTCAATTTTGTTGAATGTGTGGCTAAAGTAGGGCACCACTCATTCACCTTCCAGCCCCACCTGTAACAGCACCGC
Organism: Phycodurus eques; assembly: GCF_024500275.1. Lineage (NCBI taxonomy): Eukaryota > Metazoa > Chordata > Actinopteri > Syngnathiformes > Syngnathidae > Phycodurus > Phycodurus eques. The sequence goes on along the minus strand of NC_084525.1, from coordinate 43,263,588 downwards.
CTCCATGCTGTCATTGCTGGCGTCCATGTCCAGGCAGGGCTGGGTCAGGAGGAGTGAGGACAGGAGCATTCATGAGGGCCTTATTGAGGTTGGAAAATGCCTCCTGACAATGGTGAACAAGGGCAGCACGATGCAAGAAAATCCTTTCACACACTTCACTACAAAGGCTAATCCTAAGAAATGCTTGAGCTGCTTCTTGTCCCAGGGGACTGGCAAGTCTCTGATGGCACTGTTCTCCAACATGGTGATGCCCTCACCTCACCCCTGTGGCCTAGGAACTTCACCCCTCTCTGCACAAAGTGGTAATTCTTTGGGGGCGTCATCGAGGAACACCAAGCACTCCGTCAATGTCCATCAATTGCTCAAATGTTCCTGGTGCATTGCATAATCCAAAACTCATGACCTTGTACTGCCAGTGCCCTCTAATGGTGCAGAATGCCATCTTTGATCTTGACACAGGGGTGACCTAACCCTTCAACAGCAAGTATCCCACACAGAACTGTGCTCTGGGGCTGTGAGAATGGTAATAAGGGCTCCAACCAGTAATTGACTGGTTGCTCCAGTCGATGATGGGTAGAGTTGGGCATCATTTGAATTTGAGCGATTCTGTTCCCGATACCAGTTCTTCATTTCGATTCCGGTTCCAAACGATTCTCGATTCCGATTCTTTTAGGGGGCTGGGTCAAAAAAGTTTGCATGGTTTAAATAAAGGGTGTCCAAATTATGAACATCCATCTTCATAACAGCCTGCAGCATAAACTAAAATGACCATTTGACTCAGCATTCTTTCTAACCAGTATCAGTATCAAACATATGAACTAAAAGGCAGTGTGTGGCACTGACTAACCCGATTGACTTCCATCCATCCATCCATCCACCCATCTATCCATCCATTTTTTGAGCCGCTTCTCCTCAGTAGGGTCGCAGGCGTGCTGGAGCCTATCCCAGCTGTCATCGGGCAGAAGGCGGGCTACACCCTGAACTGGTTGCCAGCCAATCGCAGGGCACATACAAACAAACAACCATTCGCACACACATTCACACCTACGGGCAATTTAGAGTTGTCAATTAACCTACCATGCATGTTTTTGGGATGTGGGAGGAAACCGGAGTGCCCGGAGAAAACCCACGCAGGGAGAACATGCAAACTCCACACAGGCGGGGCTGGGGATTGAACCCCAGTCCTCAGAACTGTGAGGCAGTCGCTCTAACCAGTCGTCCACCGTGCCGCCCCCGATTAACTTAATATTCATTAATTATTGTTTCAGCTAAAAGTTAAATATAGCATTGTTAAAAGCTATTTCCAACTGTTTTATCTCGTCAAATGGTTTATACCTGCAAGTTTTAACTTGACTTTCTGTTTTAAGCATGTACCCTTTTATTTTGAAGGGTACGCACCAGAACCCAGCGTTTTGGCACAAAAAAATAACTTCACACGACACCGGTAAAAACTAATTTAAAAAAAACGCAAAAAAAGAGAAATGGATGGAACCAAATGCTCAGTAAAATGTTAATTGATGAGACATAAGGTTAGTGTTTGTGATATTGTGAGACAACATTTATGTGAATTTTGTCCCAATTCATTGTGATTTAAAGTTGCTAGTTTGACCTTTGGTGAAGTTTTAGCTCAATGTTAAACTTGTAATTAAACTTTATACTTTCTTTCCAGTATGGTAAATTAATTTATATTTCATTTTTGTTTCTGTCATCAGCTCTTATGTTGGTTTGAAGACTAAAATAAACGCAAAAAAACATCAGTGCAAGAAAGAGTGCAACCAGCCGTTTAACTTGTTAGCTGCCACAATGATGGCAAAGACGTACTTTATTGTTTCATTCACCCAATTGACTTGACTGAAGTTCCGCGCGGTGTAGGCTGAGGCTCGGAGTAGGAGGGAGCACGTCAGACTTTGTGAAAGCCTCTTTATCTCAATATAATCTTAATCCAAGTGTTGCCCTGAGGTGACTGGTCATTTATTTTAACATAGTTAACACTTTGGTTCGCCGCTGCCATTGGGCACAAGCACATCTTTGTGTGCGTTCTCCTTCGTTGGTTTTCACCGCTTCTTCGTTGGCTTTCGCCAATTTTTTCTTCGTGGTCGGCGCACTGTGGGGATCGAAACTGGGAACCAAAATTTTTTAATTTGCTTGTTGCCGGTACTCCCAGAATCAATTGGTTCTCGATTCTCGATGGCCAACTTTAATTGTGGGGTTGTGTTTCTTCAACCAGGGAAGTCCAAAAACTAACAGAGTCTCAAGAAAGGGGATGACAAACAGTTGGAGGGTCTCCCAGTGGATGCCAGAGATGAGGAGGGTGATTGGTACAGTCTGGTGAGTCACTTGGGAGATAAGGCGCCCATCAAGGGCAGTAAACTTCTTGGAGAACGGGAGGGGTTCGAGGAGTAGCCGAATTTGACACACCAAGCCTTTATGTATAAAGCTGTCGTCAGCTCCGGAGTCTATGAGGACGGTGACAGTTTGTTGCAGTGTTGCAGTTCTGCCCGAGGATGCAAAGGGACCAGCCATCCAAGAGGGAGAGCTGGAGGAAGAATTAGTCTGGCTCACCATGGCGCTCTCTGTCCGTGGGGGGCCGATCTTTTGGCATTTATGGGCAGGAGGTGATGAAGTGGCCAGGATGCGCAGCCGGTGACTCAAGCGGCGCTGAGTCACCGGCTGCATGGGCTCCTTCAGTCCAGTATGGGGAGATGATGAGACGGGGGGATTAAGGGGGCAGAGGAGTAGCTGGAGGGACAATGTCCGCAGATTGCGCTAAACTGCGTGCTCTAACCCCTCTCTCGCAAACCCTCTCTCTAACCCTCTCCCTCAGTCGATAGTCTAATTTGATGGGTAAAGAAATTAACCCCTCCAGCGAGGTGGACTCGTCTCTAGCCGCTAGCTCGTCCTTAAACTGTTCGGATAAGCCTTTAACAAAGATCCGCATCCCACCCACACTCACCAGCTAGAATGCTGAATTCTATGGAATAGGATGCTACGGATTGGGAGCCCTGAGTGAAGGCCAAAAGATGCCGAGTGACTTCCCTTCCCTTAACGGGGTGGTCAAAGCTCCGTGGAAAACAAATCAAATGGCGCGACAAAGCGGTAGCCCATCTAGATTAACTGCAAAGGCAATTTTTGCATTATCAGTGGGATAATTTAGCGACTGCAGATCGAACATTAGAGAACAGTTTAGTAAAAAATTGGATACAGGAACCTAGGTCCCCAGAGTAATGCTCAGGAGGGGGAACGTGAAGTTCATTGTCGGGGAGGGGGGGTTGGTTGGAGGCAGCGGCCACGGGAGGAATGCTCACAGGGGGTTCGGTGAGCTGGAGGTTGCTAGGGTGCATCCGAGCTGACATGAGAGATACTTGCTGTATGAGGGTACTGATTGAGTCCAGGTTTTCCCAGATAATTGTGTCAAGTTGTCCGATGTGGGCGCCAGATGTGGGTGAGCAGGTAAGTGAGCTTGGCAGTGTGGTGGAGGCGGGCGGCATTGCAGGAGACACCAGAAGGCACTGGATGAGGAGGAGAAGACACGGGTAAATATGAGCATTGGTAGTTAAATAACTTTCTTCAATAAGTAATACTCAAGCGAAGAGTCTGCTGGTGTACCACGGAGGTGTGAGAATACTCTAGCGCTGGAACACTGGGACTGCCAGGTTTAAGTGCAGGCTGTGATGACTGCTGATGGAAACCAGGTGAGCAGGCAAGGAGGTGATGAGTGCTGGAGAGGGACGGAGGGAGAGAGAGGAACAAAGCACCGCCCATGTACTGCAGAGGGGGCTCAGAGTGCTGATCACCACAATAATGTCCTTAAAGTTCCAAGATCTTGTCATAAATGTTTTCACTGCTCGATATCGAGGCCAACACAGTTCTTTTTCCAAATGGATCAAATCACCTTTGTCCAATACTCAGTTGTGGGGTTGATGCTGCTGTCATGGGTGAGGCAAATTGTTTCGATTGGCTGGCAACCCGTTCAGGTTGTCACCCACCACTCGCCCAAAGTCAGCTAGAATACTAGACTCCAGTACACCCATGATCCTAGTGAGAATAAGTGGTACAGAAAATAGATAGATGGGTTGTACGCCAATCCAAGCATTTTGATGTCTGGGCATTTGCCCTGAGAAATCCTTTGCAACCAGACCCCACCGAATTTTAATTGAATAATCCCTGGTATAGTATCTCAAAGTTCTCCCCAAAACGGCTTTGCAGATCATCAACAGCAGCAGCAAGCAGGCAGCAGGATCTTTTGTTATGGATAAAGGAAACTGCATTGCTTTAACGTCAGCCATTCAGTCTACTGCAGCTCAAAATTGTGTGCTCCCAGCTCACTAACGCACGTGCCAAACATGAAATGATAACAGTTTGATGTATTTTTTGGAATGTACAATCAATTAAAAATATGAGGTGATCAAATTACCTGACAACCCAGTGAAAACTGTGATGTCACCAGTCATTTGTACTTTGTGACATTGGTTTTTGTTTCTTTTTTTCTTTCTTTCTTTCTTTTGACCTGTTCGGCTGTTAAGTCAAGCAGAATGGAGTATCTGTATACCTTTTATGCCGGAACAGTTTTACTGTGTCGCAGTGGAGTTTTTAAGCTGCCGCTGTGGTTTCTTAGTATTATAATGGATATTTATTGTGAATCAGAGTCTATCAGTCGAACAGAGCAAAGTTTCTAGAGGGGAGTGATAAAAGAAGACGAAAGACAAAGCACTAATTGTAAACAAGATGAGGAAAGTAAATAATTATACAACCTCAATTCCAATGAAGTTGTGACGTTGTCTTAAACATAAATAAAAACAGAATACAATGATTTGCAAATCATGTTCAACCTATATTTAATTGAATATGCTACAAAGACAAGATATTTATTGTTCAAACTGAGAAACGTTATTGTTTTTAGCAAATAATCATTAACTTAGAATTTTATGGCTGCAACACATTACAAAAAAGCTAGGACAGGTTGCAAAAAAGACTGAGAAAGTTGAGGAATGCTCATCAAACACCTGTTTGGCACATCCCACAGGTGAACAGGCTAATTGGGAATAGGTGGGTGCCATGATTGGGTATAAAAGGAGCTTCCCTGAATTGCTCAGTCATTCACAAACAAAGATGGGGCGAGGTTCACCTCTTTGTGAACAAGTGCGGGAGAAAATAGTCGAACAGTTTAAGGACAATGTTCCTCAACGTACAATTGTAAGGAATTTAGGGATTTCATCTTCTACAGTCCATAATTTCATCAAAAGTTTCAGAGAATCTGGAGAAATCACTGCATGTAAGCGGCAAGGCTGAAAACCAACATTGAATGCCCGTGAGCTTCGATCCCTCACTGCATCAACAACCGACAATGTGTAAAGAATATCACCAGATGGGCTCAGGAACACTTCAGAAAACCAATGTCAGTTAATACAGTTCGGCACCACATCCGTAAGTGCAACTTGAAACTCTACTATGCAACGCAAAAGTCATTTATCAACAACACCCAGAAACGCCAACGGCTTTCTGGGCCCGAGCTCATCTAAGATGGACTGATGCAAAGTGGAAAAGTGTTCTGTGGTCCGATGAGTCCACATTTCAAATTGTTTTTGGAAATTGTGGGCGTCGTGTCCTCTGGGCCAAAGAGGAAAAGAACCATCCGGACTGTTATGGGCACAGCATCTGTGATGGTATGGGGCTGTGTTAGTGCCAATGGCATGGATAACTTATACATCTGTGAAGGCACCATTAATGCTGAAAGGTACATACAGGTTTTGGAGAAATATATGCTGCCATCCAAGCAACGTCTTTTTCATGGACGCCCCTGCTTATTTCATGTGCCAAACAACATTTTGCATGTGTTACAACAGCGTGGCTTTGTAATAAAAGAGTGCGGGTACTCGACTGGCCTGCCTGAAGTCCAGACCTGTCTCCCATTGAAAATGTGTGGCACATTATGACGCGTAAAATACGACAACGGAAACCCCGGACTGTTGAACAGCTGAAGCTGTACATCAAGCAAGAATGGGAAAGAATTCCACATACAAAGCTTCAACAATTAGTGTCCTCAGTTCCCAAACGTTTATTGAATGTTGTTAAAAAAAAAAGTGATGTAACACAGTGGTAAACATGACCCTGTCCCATCTTTTTGGAACGTGTTGCAGCCATAAAATTCTTGTCTTTGTAGTATATTCAATTAAATATAGGTTGAACATGATTTGCAAATCATTGTATTCTGTTTTTATTTATGTTTAACACAACGTCCCAACTTCATTGGAATTGGGGTTGTACATCCCAAATACTAGAAAAAAGTTGGTTTGGTAAAATATGGCACCTTTAACGTTTGCACAAGCAACAACTTTGCTCTGGATAATCACTGCAACATGAAGACCAATATATGAAAACCTCTGTGGGGTTCCCAGAAAATGAATAGGATTTATCTTGTCTCATAGGTGCGATCGTGTTGGTGTGTAATTTCTGGGTCCACCTGACTAACCAGTAATGGACTAAACCAAAGCCTTATTGGCAAAAGTGACCGGGATTGTAATATGTTCAGGCAAAGGCATGGGGGTATTTTGCTTAGTTTACCATAAATTGAATGAAAAATGTGCGTATTCTTCAATTTATTCTTCATAGTTTTGTCAGTAGTTTCCCCCCCCAGGTATTTAATTTTATTATTTCAAAAAGTAGCATATACATTTTTCACGTTTTTTTTGTTTTTTTTACAAAAAAAAAAACTGAGCACCAGGAAACACTATTAATCTCAAGCCGCCTTCTTCCACCATTGGATAAATATACACATAAACCCACAAAATATCACACATACAAACCACTCTACCTTTTGATCCTCGGGGACAAGTGGTATGAGGCAGCTAGCTAGCGTGAAACGCTAACATAGCAGTCTAGCATCTGGTGCGGTGCACTAAGTGCTTGTATGATATGGCAACTGATATTGCAGAGTTTGAATATGGGGGAATATTTTCTACCAGCAATTTGGTGGAACTCCATCCATCCATCCATTTTCTGAGCCGCTTCTCCTCACTAGGGTCGCGGGCGTGCTGGAGCCTATCCCAGCTGTCATCGGGCAGGAAGGCGGGGTACACCCTGAACTGGCTGCCAGCCAATCGCAGTTGGTGGAACTCAAAATTGTTCTACTTTTGGGGCATTCCAAGCAGAATATACCACTGTACTGCACTCAGGTGTCTGTATGCTTTTTCATTTGTCCCTTCACCCCCACTATAGCAATTTATCCTCCTCTGTGGAGGCCCCAAGTGTGGTAGCTGAAGCACAGGACCCAGCAATAATGGAGCCCGTTCAACAGCCTGCCTCCAGATGCTCACAACAACAGTCCTCCAGGCAAGAGCAGAGAGCAGCAGAGGGGAACGAGCAGGAGATAGCAATCTGATAGCCTATCATTAACAGACTAAATAAATTTAGGTGATGTCATTATTGTTTGGTCTACTCCACTATGTCAAAGGCCTGCTACACTATATTGCCAAAAGTTTTCGCTCACCTGCCTTCACTTACATATGATTATAAGTGACATCCCATTCTAAATCCATATGGTTTAATATGATGTTTGTCTTGTCCGCATCTATATGTGGCCTGCGACTGACTGGCGACCAGTTCAGGGTGTAGTCCGCTTTTCGCCCAACGTCATCTTGGATAGGTTCCAGTGCTCCGTGACCCTAACCAGGATAAGCGGTGTTGAAAATGGATGGATGGATGATGTTTGTCTACCCTTTGTAAGTATAAAAGCTTCAACTCTTGTGGGAAGGCTTTCAACAAGGTTTAGGTGTGAGTTTATGGTAATTTTTGCCCATTCTTCCAGGAGTATATTTGTGAGGTCACACACTGATGTTGGACGAGAAGACCTGGCTCACTGTCCACTCGAAATCAACTCAAAGTTGTTCTATCAGGTTGAGGGCAGGACTCTGTGCAGGCCAGTCAAGTTCACCCATATCAAATTCTCTCATCCATGTCTGGATGGACCTTGCTTTGTGCACACAGAAAGGGGCAATCCCAAAACTGATTGACTGTACAAAACATCTAGGATGGCCCCTTCCTATTCCAACATGACTGTGCATCAGTGCACAAATCAGGGTTTATAAAGAAATCGATGAGATACTTTGGTGAAGATGAACTTGACTGGCCTTAACAGAGTCCTGACATCAACAGGATAGAACACCTTTGAGATTAATTAAAGCAGAGACTGAGAGCCAGGCCTTCTCATCCAACATCACAAATGCGCTTCTGGAAGAATGGTAAAAAATTCCCATAAACACACTCCTACACTTTGTAGAAAGCCTTTCCAGGAGAGTTTCAGATGTAATTGCAGATGGTGGACCGATGCCATATGGAACTATGGATTAAGAATGTGATGTCACTTAAACTCATATCTGAGTCAAGGTAGGTGAGCGAATACTTTTGGCAATATAGTGTATGCTCTGCCCGAGAAACTATTTTAATAGCTATGCCACAAACTGCCACATCCCAAAATATGCATGGTAGGTTGATTGAAGACTTTAAATTTCCCGTAGTTGTGAATGTGAGTGTGAATGATTGTTGGTTTATATGTGCCCTGTGATTGGCTGGTGACCAGTTCAGGGTGTACCCTGCCTCTCGCCTGCAGTTAGCTGGGATAGGCTCCAGTATACCTGTGACCCTAGTGAGGATAAGCGGGGTAGCAAATTTATTTATAGTGGGTATATATATACATATACAATAATACAATAATCCTCCGCTATATGAAGGTTGTTGCTTCGCGGTCCTGCTATATTGCAGATTTTTATTTGTACAATTTGGAGAATATTTTCGTGTTATCCATTGCTCTTGCTCTCCTTCAATGTTATATTTCAGTCTGCCACGATAGCAAATTTTTTTAGGAAGATATAGTTTCCCAAATGCTATCACAATAAAGAATAGCATTGTTCATGTTTTTATTCTTTATGTCACTGATATAATGATATTTTAGAGCATAATAATTCATGTACATCATTTTTTAAGAACGATTAACTTAAAAAACATTGAACATTGGCATTGTAATGTAGAACAATAAATTAAATATCTTAAATAAAAAAATAAGAATTACGAGACTGGGGTTCTGTTTGCAAAAATTGCACTGAAATAAATATGAAACATTTGGCACAGAGGTATAGGGGGGTTAACCCATTAAAGAGGCCCAAATAATGTCTTAAAGCCTGGCAAATTTGAATGAAAAAAAGAAAAACACTATGTATGCACTCGAAAGTATTTGGGCTTTCTGACTGTTTTTTAATCAGATGCCATACATTTTAATATCACTATTTTTTTTCGTCTTCAATTTTATTTATTTTCTCAGAGCACTCCGGTTTCCTCCCACATCCCAAAAACATGCGTGGTAGTTAATTGAAGACTCTAAATTACCCGTAGGTGTGAATGTGAGTGCGAATGGTTGTTTGCTTATATGTCCTCTGCGATTGGCTGGCAATCAGTTCAGGGTGTACCTCACCTCCTGCCCGATGTTAGCTGGGATAGGCTCCAGCACTCCCGAGACCATTGTGAGGATAAGCGGCTCAGAGAATGGATGGATGTATGGACGTTCCTGCTAATTTTTGCGCGTCTCAGACACGGGACACACATGATAGATAGATAGATAGATAGATAGATAGATAGATAGATAGATAGATAGATAGATAGATAGATAGATAGATAGATAGATAGATAGATAGATAGATAGATAGATAGATAGATAGATAGATAGATAGATAGATAGATAGATAGATAGATAGATAGATAGATAGATAGATAGATAGATAGATAGATAGATAGATAGATAGATAGATAGATAGATAGATAGATAGATAGATAGATAGATAGATAGATAGATAGATAGATAGATAGATAGATAGATAGATAGATAGATAGATAGATAGATAGATAGATAGATAGATAGATAGATAGATAGATAGATAGATAGATAGATAGATAGATAGATAGATAGATAGATAGATAGATAGATAGATAGATAGATAGATAGATAGATAGATAGATAGATAGATAGATAGATAGATAGATAGATAGATAGATAGATAGATAGATAGATAGATAGATAGATAGATAGATAGATAGATAGATAGATAGATAGATAGATAGATAGATAGATAGATAGATAGATAGATAGATAGATAGATAGATAGATAGATAGATAGATAGATAGATAGATAGATAGATAGATAGATAGATAGATAGATAGATAGATAGATAGATAGATAGATAGATAGATAGATAGATAGATAGATAGATAGATAGATAGATAGATAGATAGATAGATAGATAGATAGATAGATAGATAGATAGATAGATAGATAGATAGATAGATAGATAGATAGATAGATAGATAGATAGATAGATAGATAGATAGATAGATAGATAGATAGATAGATAGATAGATAGATAGATAGATAGATAGATAGATAGATAGATAGATAGATAGATAGATAGATAGATAGATAGATAGATAGATAGATAGATAGATAGATAGATAGATAGATAGATAGATAGATAGATAGATAGATAGATAGATAGATAGATAGATAGATAGATAGATAGATAGATAGATAGATAGATAGATAGATAGATAGATAGATAGATAGATAGATAGATAGATAGATAGATAGATAGATAGATAGATAGATAGATAGATAGATAGATAGATAGATAGATAGATAGATAGATAGATAGATAGATAGATAGATAGATAGATAGATAGATAGATAGATAGATAGATAGATAGATAGATAGATAGATAGATAGATAGATAGATAGATAGATAGATAGATAGATAGATAGATAGATAGATAGATGTGTGATGCATTTAAAATCCACACCCTACCGACCCCATACAAGTCACCAAGGAACCCTTTGATGTGTATATGTGCCCAGATGTGATTAGTGAGAAAAATGTCTACATGAGTGGTGTGAGTGTGTGTTAAGTGAGTGATTAAGAGGCATGGCTCCTGCAGATCGGGCCCACAACCACCGACGAAGAGGGCTGCCCCACCCAGACCAGCAGCACCGACCCTTTTTGCAGATGATGTGGTTATGTTGGCTTCATCAAGCCGTCACCTCCAACTCTCATTGGAGCAGTTCGCAGCCGAGTGTGAAGCGGCTGGAGTGAGAATCAGCACCTCCAAATTTGAGACCATGATACTCAGTCGGAAAAGGGTGGCGTGGCCTCTCCAGGTCGGGGATGAGATCCTGTCCCAAGTGGAGGAGTTCAAGTATCTTGAGGTCTTGTTCACGAGTGAGGGAAGAATGGAACGGGAGATCGACAGGCAGATTCGGTGCAGCGTCTGCAGTGATGCGGACTTTGTATTGCTCCATTGTGGTAAAGAAAGAGCTAAGCCCAAAGGCGAAGCTCTCGATTTACCAGTCGATCTACGTTCCTACCCTCACCTATGGTCACGAGCTGTGGGTTGTGACCGAAAGAACGCGATCCCGGATACAAGCGGCCAAAATGAGTTTCCTCCGCAGGGTGTCCGGGCTCTCCCTTAGAGATAGGGTGAGAAGCTCGGTCATCCGGAAGGATCTCAGAGTAGAGCCGTTGCTCCTTCACATCGAGAGGAGCCAGATGAGGTGGCTGGGGCATCTGATTCGGATGCCTCCCAGACGCCTCCCTGGTGAGGTGTTCCGGGCACGTCCCACCGGGAGGAGAACCCGGGGACGACCCAGGACACGCTGGAGAGACTACATCCTTCGGCTAGCCTGGGAACGCCTCGGGATCCCCCCGGAAGAGATGGATGAAGTGGCTGGGGAAAGGGAAGTCTGGGCGTCCCTGCTAAAGCTACTGCCCCCGCGACCCGACCTCGGATAAGCGGTAGAAGATGGATGGATGGATGGATGGATGGATGAAGAAAATTATATTATTTGGAATTCTATTCATTTTTGTGGTGCTAATGTTGTATCAAACACACACCCTATGTGGTAAGGCTAATTAAATCGTCATCATTACCCTTAACGTGTTAACTAGTGATGATGAGATGAAGCCCCATGAAGCATCGATACTTTCAGTCAACTGTACCGGCACACGTACCGACACTTAGGAATCATTTACTCTATGGCGCCATCAAGAGGTCACTAAAATGTACTACAATCTTGTTGCCACCTACAAAACAAGTGATAGGACCACAGTGAAACACAGAATTAGAAATAGGAATGCACTGTTGTTACATGTAGTAGTGCTTGTAATTAAATAAAGAGAATTAAAACACCAATATTTTTCTTTGGTTTTTATTTTTAAAAAGTAGTTTCTCTAAAGAGCCAGGACTAAGGCGGTTCTGTTTTTTTTGTGAGCATTTCTCCTGCTTTGGAAAAAAAATCCTCTCACAAGGCACAGATGAAGCAGAAGATGAAGAACATGACAGCCAGTGTGAAAAAATTTGGAAAATAATTTATTTGTTTTCTCCAGTACTGCAGTGGGTCCTCCTGTCTGTTTATGTTTGGTTCTGCCAGGTATTACTGTACTTCGATTGTTGCATTTACTATCAGTAGATGTGGGAGTTATACTTTGCTGAATGGATCTGTCTCGGCGATGCCACAGTTTTCTTCCTGAGAGAGAAAAACACTCTAAGTCACTATATAGACAAATAAATGTTCATATACCATATACATTACCTGGTGTTTGTGACTTTGAAACTTCAGATGCCAATGATGAAGCTGAAGTAGAGCCTGAAGCGTCTTATAGCTGAAGCACATTCAGAGGTCAGTCGTCTTTCTGCCTCACCAGCTTTGTGTGGACTAAAGAAACCTAGTTTTTAAAATCTTGGTATCCAGTATAGTGCTGAGAAATAAAATACTTTTGAGATTGCAAATTGAATAGTTTTCTTTTAGCTGTTTTTTTAGACATCCCACTAATGCCATGCCCTCTGGAGTGCCCACATTTATTTCCTCTTCTTCCAGAGCATGATGGAGCATGGCCAGCATAGGGATGACTTTAGACCCGGACACACGCTTTTCCTCTGATAACTCAATTGTTCCATCATTGAACGGTGCCAGAACCTTTAAAGAATCTGAAATTATGTTGAGATGCTGGGAAGAAAGAGGAGCAATGTCAGTATTCAAGCCAACCACGGCTGCACCAACCGGTTCCCTTTCATGAAAAAGTCTCTGGAGCATATTAAATGCACTATTCCAACGTGTCTCCACCTCCTGGTTCAGTTTGAGAACAGGCTAACCCATTTGCAGTTGAACCTGCGATAGTCTCTCCTACAAGTAGAGCAAATTATTCTTATTTATCCATACATATACACGTGTGTGAAAGAGACAAAGATGGGGGAAATTTTTTTTTACCTTTGCAGTACTGTTGCTCTTGAAATATCCAACGATCTTCATGAAATGGGTTCAGCGTTTTCACAAATCTTTTGAACCCACTCCCATCTACAATAGAGAATGGCAGACAATCCTCCACTACCAGGGCAATCAATGCATCTGTTATATCAGACTTCTCATCTGAAAAACTAAAGAATTACTTAAAAGGCTCAACAAAGACAATTGAAATAACTTTAGAATCTCAGTTGTGAAGTACATATACAAATGTCTTAATTTTCTCAGGCAGTGACAAAGTATAATGTGTACTTCCTTTGCACCAAACAGCTTAGCAGAGCTTGAACCAGCTGGGTGGGCTGTCAGCTGTTCACTGATATGATGGTATAGCTCATTTAGCACCTCACTCCTGTTATTGGTGGAGTTTGGAGGAATATAGACTGCCACAAGCAGTATGGCAGTGAATTCGCTTGGAAAATAAAACAGCCAGCACTTCAGAGCCATAAACTCCAGTAGCAGTGAGGAGTGTTGACTGACCAAGGTAGCGTCCCGGCACCAGGCGTCATTGATGTAAACACACAGTCCGCCGCCGCGAGTCTTGCCTTCCGCGAGAGTTCTGTACACTCGGTCACATGCTAGCCGGTCGAGCTGAATGCCGCAGTCTGGAACGCTGCTGTTAAGCCATGTTTCCACAACAAAAAACACAGCACTCTCCTACAGTCTTACGGGTAGAGCGGAGCAGTCAAATGTAATCCATCTTATTGTCTAGAGAGCGTACGTTGGCGAACACGATGGAGGGAATATCCCAAAAACCAAGGAGATTGTTGTGGACTTCATGAGAGCGCACTCCCAGCATGCTCCCCTGAACATCAACAGTGCTGCTGTGGAGAGGGTGCGAAGCACCAAGTTCCTGGGAGTGCACATCACCGAGGCCCTCTCCTGGACCAGCAACACCTCATCACTGGCCAATAAAGCTCACCAGCATCTCTACTTCCTGCGCAAGGTGAGAAGAGCCAGAGCCCCGACCCCATCATGTGCTCGTTCTACAGAGGGATCATAGAGAGCATCTTGACCAACTGCATCACTGTGTGGTAAAGAGCCTGTATAATGCCACAAGACTCTCCATCCCATCGTGAGGGCAGCTGAGAAGATCATTGGAAACTCTCTTCCCTCCCTGCAGGAAATTTACAGCACCCGCCTCACCTGCAAAGACCTCCGCGTAGCGGGGGATGCCACCCATCCTTCACACAGCCTCTCTGCTGCCATCATGCACTCTGCCCCTCTACCTCTTCTGTCTGTCCAAACATGTAGCTGCACACACACTCACAAACACACACACAATACACACACACGTACGCACACACACACACACACACACACACACATGCTCACACCAGACTCAGGGTCGCACCAGCCACTTGAGCAGTATTGGGGTTTTGTCATCTAATTTATAAATGTCTTATTTGCCTTGGTTCTCTGACCTTGACTTTGTTGCACACGTCACCTGACCTTTGATATTTGTACATTCAATTAACACTTTCTGTACTGTATATACTATAGTTTATTTTGCTTTTATATTTATGTTATTATTTGTACTGTCTTTTGTAGCACCACAGGCCCTTGAGTACTGTGTGTTTCTCGAAGCCAAAATTGAAAAGCAGTTGTTTTTTAGAACTGGTTCCCAGTAATCCGATTCCTATGATTCATTTGTTTGCTTGCCTGTCGATTCTACATTTGAAAACATTTTTTAAAAAGACACCGACAAGGCTTTTTTTTACGCTCACCTCTCACAGTTGTGACTCTGGGGTGGCAGTTTCTAAAGAGTGGGTTTCTATAATTGAGTGGAGAGTTTTTTGGAAAGCCTTGTATATATTTCAAAATGTTAGCAGCCAAAGTGTCATGTATTTGGAAGTTTATCCAGTGTAAATATATACACCTGATGGAATAAAATAGAGCTGCTATCCTGGCAGGAAAAATGAAAATTAGAAGCCCTTATTTGAGTGTTCTCAATCTCAATGTTTAAAGTTGCTGTCTTCTTTTCGTTTCGGCTTGTCCCGTTAGGTGTGGCCACAGCATGTCATCCTTTAGCGTGTAAGCCTGTCTCCTGCATCTTCCTCTCTAACACCAACTGCCCTCATCTATCAACCTTCTCTTTGGTCTTCCTGGAGCTCTCTTGCCTGGCTGCTCCATCCTCATCATCCTTCTACCAATATACTCACTATCTCTCCTCTGGATGTGTCCAAACCATCGAAATCTGCTCCTTCTAACTTTGTCTCCAAAACATCTAACCTTGGGTTAGGGTTACCCTTTGATAAGTTCATTTCTAATCCTAACCAACCTGGTCATGCCGAGAGAGAACCTCAACATCTTAATTTCCGCCACCTCCAGCTCTGCTTCCTGTTGTCTCTTCAGTACCACTGTCTCTAATCCGTACATCATGGCTGGCCTCATCACTGTCTTATGAACTTTGCCCTTCATCCTAGCAGAGAGACTTGTGTCACATAACACACCTGACACCTTCCTCCACCCGTTCCAACCTGCTTGGACCTGTTTCTTCACTTCCTGACCACACTCACCATTGCTCTGGATGGTTGAGCCCAAGTATTTAAAGTCCTCCACCCTTAGTTTCTCTTCTCCCTGTAACCTCACGCTTCCCCCTCCACCCCACTCATTCATGCACGTATATTCTGTTTTACTTCGGCTAATCTTCATTCCTCTCCTTTCCAGTGCATGCCTCCACCTTTCTAACTGTTCCTCCACCTGCTCCCTGCTTTCATTGCAGATTATTATGTCATCTACGAACATCATGGTCCACTGGCATGCCAGTCTAACCTCATCTGTCAGCCGATCCATCACCATTGCAAACAGGAAGGGGCTCAGGGCTGATTCCTGATGCAGTCCACCTCCACCTTAAACTCCTCTGGCACACCTACAGCACACCTCACCACTGTTCTGCTGCCCTCGTACATGTCCTGTATTATTCTAACATACTTCTCTGCCACTCCAGACTGCAGTACTCCAGTTCCTCTTTGGATACTCTGTCAAGGGCTTTTTCTAGATCTACAAAGACACAATGTAGCTCCTTCTGACCTTCTCTGTACTTCTCCATCAAAACCCTCAAGGCAAATAATGCATCTGTGGTTCTCTTTCTAGGCATGAAACCATATTGTTGCTCGCAAATACTCACTTCTGTCCCGAGTCGAGCCTCCACTACTCTTTCCCATAACTTCACTGTGTGGCTCATCAACTTTATTCATCGAAAGTTCCCACAGCTCTGCACATCATCCTTGTTCTTCAAAATGGGAGCCAGCACACTTTTCCTCCATTTCTCAGGCATCTTCTCACGCGCTAGAATTTGAACAAGCTGGTCAAAAACTCCACTGCCACCTCTCCTAGTTGCTTCCATACTCCACAGGTATGTGATCAGGATCAACTACATTTCTAGTTTTCATCCTCTTTTGTGCCTTTCTAACTTCCCCCTTACTAATCATTGCTACTTGCTAGTCCACCACACTTGCCTCTTCTACTTTTCCTTCTTTCTCATTTCCCTCATTCCTCAACTCAAAGTATTCTTTCCATCTATCTATCCAGCACACTATTGGCAGCAGTCAACATATTTCCATCTCATCCTTAATCACCCAAACCTCCTTCAACCTGTATAGATCTTTATCTCCTTCTTTAGTGTCCAACCTAGCATACATACAGTATCATCATATGCCTCTTGTTGGGCCTTTGCCACCTCTACCTTCGCCCTACGTCGCATCTCCATATATTCCTTTCTCCTCTCCTCAGTCCTCTCAGTGTCCCACTTCTTCTTAGCTAAACTCTTTCCTTGTATGATTTCCTGTACTTCAAGATTCCACCACCAAGTCTCCTCCCCTTTCCTACCAGAAGACGCACCAAGTACTCTCCTGACTGTCTCTCTGATCACCTTGGCTGTAGTGATCCAGTCTTCTGGAAGCTCTTCCTGTCTCACCTCTTCTAGAAAAGCCGCACAACTCTCTTCCTTTCTCAGCTTCCACCAGATGGTTCTATGCTCTGCCATTGTCTTCTTAATCTTCCTTCCCACCACCAGAGTCATCTTACACACCACCATCCTATGCTGTCTAGCCACACTGTCCCCTAACACTACCTTACAGTCAGTAACCTCCTTCAGATCACATCGTCTGCACAAGATGTAATGCACCTGCGTGCTTCTACCGCCGCTCTTGTAGGTCACTCTATGTTCCCGCCTGTTCCCGTTCACTACAGCCATTTCCATCCTTTTTTGCAAAGTCGACCACCATCTGTCCCTCCAAGTTCCTTTCCTGGATGCCAAACTTAACCCCTCACTTCTTCATCACCCCTGTTTCCTTCATCAACATGTCCATTACAATCTGCAGCAATCACGACTCTCTCTCTCTGTATGGAATGGTCAGAATTACTTCGTCTAGCTCCTTCCAGAATTTCTCTTGCACCTCTAGGTCACATCCTATCTGTGAGGCATATCCACTAATCACATTATGCACAACACCCTCAATTTCAAGTTTCAGTCTCATCACTCAATCTGATACACTTCACCTCTGAGACATGCTTAGCCAACGCGTCCTTTAAAATAAGCCCTACTCCATTTCTTTTCCCATCTACACCACAGTAAAATAATTTGAACCCTGCCCCTAAACTTCTACCCTTACTGCCTTTCCTCCTGCTCCCGTGGACGACCAGTATAGCTACCTTTCTCCTTAACATCATGTCAACCAACTCCTGAGCTTTTCCTGTCAGACTTCCGACATTGTCCCCACATTGAGTCCAATGCTCTTTGCTGTCCTTTTCTCTTTCAGCTTAAGAACCCGCTTTCCACCTCTCCTTCGTCTTCAACCCACGATAGCCGAATTTCCACCAGCGCTCTCCAGGTTAACCTGCACCACGACCTATCCGGGATGGAATTCTTCGGATGAATGCTCATATTTGTTTGGCAAAGTTTTAAGATGGATGCCTTTACTGACGCAACATTCTGCATTTATCCAGCCTTGGGACTGGCCTACAGTTTACACTGGCTTGTGGCACCCCATAGGGCTGCTTTTTACTTCTCTCGAAATAATATATACTCAGAAATATGTTCATCCCTTTTGAACACCAGTACTACCACTGTACCATCCCCACATGCATCCAATTGATTAAATATTTGCTCCTTAGTGGTTTAATCTTATTATTCCAGACAAGTTGAAAAGTCAATTGTATTTTTATGGACGACTGTACAAACGGATCATTCATTATTTATTTTTATATCGAATCTACAGCTGCCACACAACATTATACAACAAATGACATGGCTTGAACTATTGTAATGTTGACCTGGATGGAACGCTGGATGAAACGCACTAATCAAGTCTGACACCTAGCGGCTTAAACTTGGAAGTACAGCTAAAAACCTTTGTGTTGGGTCACACGGAAAATTTACTTGGCCTGTAACCCAGTAGTTGGAGTGCCTGGCCATCAGGCACCTGTGCAAAAACATTTTTGGGGGGCAGGGAGTCAAGCTACAAAAAGACCACCCGCAGTAGGGTATATTTAATGTACTTTGTTGAGACAATCAACACAATCATGGCAGTTACCCAAATTATCAAATTTAATGACCCAATGAATAAAAGATTGTTCTGACCTCACTCGGTTGAACAGACTTTTGGACAGGATGCTCTAATTATAATACTGTACACAGTGTTGGGTAGATTACTTTGAAAATGTAGTTGGTTACAATTGTTGTTACAAAAGTCATTTGAATTTACTTAATTTGAACATGTACATCGGTTGCACATGATTAAAATGTGTTGAAATTACATAATTTACCCCTCCTCTCCTAAAAAAAATAAATAAAAAATTTCAGTGTGCGTGTCCTCTCCTGTTTATTAAAATAATAAATTGAGTAATCAAAAAGGACTAAAAGTTTTTGATATCCTCTTTGATATTCTGATGTGCTTCTATTTGAATTCAAAAGATTGATTCCAAATACCATACATACAACATTTACGCATGAGCCTTTATCTCACAGGGCTGAGTGTAGGTTACTGTATGGACACATTTATAAGTTATAAAAATACATGGTATTAACCTTGTGGGGTGATCAGTCTGCCACATGCTCCCAGCAACCCTGAGAGAGTAGTGACACCACCTTGCAGCGACTCTCTCCTCAAACGGAGTGAGACCCTCCGTGCCGGTTCTTCCGCCTGTTTTGGCCACACTTTGGTGGTGGACAGTTGTTCTTCGCTTCAAATCCACCATAATGTTTGACCACTTCCTTTTTAATTTAGCGTGTGTGCGTTGTTCCGACTCCACAGCATTGACAGCCGCACACATGCAGTCACTCCTCTTTCGCGAGTTGTTAACGCCAGAGGACAGCGTGCCAAAAGATGATTTTCTTGCACACCTCCACTTCATTGAGCAACTTCACATTCAGAAAAACTATTTTTCTTCATTACCTTGCTCATCGTCCTTTTTTCCTGATCATGCAGAGATCGGGATCTCAGGTGCAGGGTTCATTTAAATATGATTTGGACTTTTAAATGTGGGCGTGGACATGGAGGGATCGGCTACTCCAACATGTGCGCTCATTTCCACATTGTTTGGAATGTACGAAGGAAATGTGCTTGGATTCATGTGTATGCACAGATTCATACATCTGGATATTTTTGTGCGTACGACGTTTTCTGGATTTCGGCGTACGCCATGTTTCAGTAGGAAATCCATGCAAGTCTTTGTACATGAGGCCCCTGGCTACTATAATATAACGATACAAAGAGAGGAAATGGGTAAGAAAATAAAGAGGGAGTGTGGATATCTGAGAGGCTGTTGTCAATGATCAACCCATTCATTGACTGTATCGGTGCGTTTTTGAGACTTGCTTTCTCAGGCACGGGCATGTGTGTCTGTTTGAGCGTGTTTTTTTTTCTTGTTTTTGGTTGTGAAAGCTAATGTAATACGTCATGGCATATTTGATTGTTCATTGTTGTTGATCTGCGACGTTGCGACGCCGTTCACCGGTTACTCAAATGTTACTTTCTATTGTGTGTGACTGACTTAAGTGCATTCACGAGATACATAAGACTGGCAAGCGACTTACGCATCTTGGAAGTGTGAGTAATAATACACACGTTTATGTTCAGTTCCGGACTAAAGAATGTCAGAGACGGGTTATTAAGACACCTGGGAGCTGTTTTAAATTGCATGAAATAAAATGCATAACATGTCTCCTTGAATGCCTACTTGCTGAAACCATCAACGAGCTGTCTTGACTCAATACCATCTAACTTTTTCAAAGCTATTGCGAAGTCTTTGCAAGCTGATTTGCAGCAAATAATCAATTGCTCACTTCACTCAGGCGAGTTTCCTAAAGCGCTTAAAGTAGCTGCCATTAAGCCTCTGCTAAAAAAAAAAAAAAAAGAACGCTGGACGCTTCCATGTTAGCAAGCTATAGACCCGTCTTAAATCTGCCTTTCAAAGCCAAGATTGTTGAGAAAGTTAATTTTAATCAACTCAGCAATTTCTTGAACTTAAATGGACATTTAGTTGTAGTTGGAACACACCTTCGGTCCCCCCTTCTTAAAAAGGGGGACCACCACCCCAGTCTGCCAATCTAGAGGCACTGTCCCCGATGTCCACGCGATGTTGCAGAGGCGTGTCAACCAGGACAGCCCTACAACATCCAGAGCCTTGAGGAACTCTGGGCGAATCTCATCCACCTCTGGGGCCTTGCCACCAAGGAGCTTTTTAACCACCTCGGCGACCTCAACCCCAGAGATAGGAGAAACCGCCTCAGAGAACCCAGACTCTGCTCCCTCATGGGAAGGCGTGTCGGTGGAATTGAGGAGGTCTTCGAAGTATTCTCCCCACCAGCTCACAACGTCCCGAGTCGAGGTCAGCAGCGCCCCATCCCCACTATACACAGTGTTGATGGTGCACTGCTTTCCCCTCCTGAGACGTCGGATGGTGGGCCAGAATTTCCTCGAGGGCAATGTTCCTCAACGTACAATTGCAAGGAATTTAGGGATTTCATCATCCATAATATCATCCAAAGGTACAGAGAATCTGGAGAAATCACTCCATGTAAGCGGCAAGGCCGAAAACCAACATTGAATGCCCGTGACCTTCGATCCCTCAAAAATCGACATTAATGTGTAAAGGATATCACCACATGGGCTCAGGAATACTTTCAGAAAACCAATGTCAGTACATACAGTTTGGCGCTACATCCATAAGTCCAACTTGAAACTCTACTATGCAAAGCAAAAGCCATTTATCAACAACACCCAGAATCGCCGCTGACTTCTCTGGGGCCGAGCTCATCTAAGATGGACTGATGCAAAGTGGAAAACTGTTCTGTTTTAAATTGTGGACGTCGTGTCCTCCGGGCCAATAGCGGAAAAGAACCATGCGGACTGTTATGGATGCAAAGTTCATAAGCCGGCATCTGTGATGGTATGGGTCTGTGTTAGTGCCAATGGCATGGGTAACTTACACATCTGTGAAGGCACCATTAATGGTGAACGGTACATACAGGTTTTGGAGAAACATATGCTGCCATCCAAGCACCGTCATTTTAATGGACGCCCCTGCTTATTTCTGCAAGACAATGCCAAACCACATTCTGCACGTGTTACAACAGCGTGGCTTCGTAGTAAAAGAGTGCGGGTACTAGACTGGCCTGCCTGCAGTCCAGACCTGTCTCCCATTGAAAATGTGTGGCGCATTATGAAGCATAAAATACAACAGCGGAGACCTCGGACTGTAGAACAGCCGAAGCTGTACATCAAGCAAGAATGGGAAAGAATTCCACCTACAAAGCTTCAACAAT
The DNA here is from genome assembly GCF_024500275.1 of Phycodurus eques. NCBI lineage: Eukaryota > Metazoa > Chordata > Actinopteri > Syngnathiformes > Syngnathidae > Phycodurus > Phycodurus eques. Next base: position 43,241,486 of record NC_084525.1, on the reverse strand, counting down.
TAGTGTCCTCAGTCCCCAAAGATATATTGAATGTTGTTAAAAGAAAAGGTGATGTAACACAGTGGTAAACATGACCCTGTCCCAGCTTTTTTGGAACGTGTTGCAGCCATAAAATTCTAAGTTAATGATTATTTGCTAAAAACAATCACGTTTATCAGTTTGAACATTACATATCTGTATGTATATATATATATATATATATATATGTGTGTAATGTTCAGTTTGAACATTACATATAGTGTATTCAATTAAATATAGGATGAACATGATTTGCAAATCATTGTATTCTGTTTTTATTTGTTTAACACAACATCCCAACTTCATTGGAATTGGGGTTGTATTTTCATAACTCACAACAAATGTGTTCATACAGTAACCTACACTCATCCCAATGAGATAAAGGTTCATGCGTAAATGTATGTATGGTATTTAGTTTGTAATAAATCTTTTTAATTCAAATAGAAGCATGTCAGCATATAAAAGAGGATATCAAAGACTGCGACATGTTTAATTACTCAATTTATTATTTTATTGCATAGGAGAGGACAAGCATTCGCAGCGTGCTACTTGTTCGAGGGATTCCTCTCGTGTCCCTGTCGTCTCTGGTGTCACAGGCACGGAGGATACGTCCACAGTCACTGGCGTATCCGGCCCAATTACGTCCCAGGAATCGGCTGTTGCTGCCCGCCGGACTGGTCGTGTCCTCACCCGTGCTGTGCTGAAGTCACAAGAGGAGATTGTGAGGGCAATAGGCGGCATAAGTGATTGCCTTGATCAGTTAATAGGTGTCCTCTTAATCAGAATCATCTTTATTTTGACAAGTATGTCCAAAAACACACAAGGAATTTGTCTCCGGAAGTAGGAGCCGCTCTAGTACGACAACAGACAGTCAATTGACAGTGAACACTTTTGAGACATGAAGACATTGAGAAAAACAGTCACTGAGCAATAAAGGGTTGCTAGTTATCTGGTAATTCCGGTACAATTTTTAATTTTTTTTGACAATTGAGCTGGTGACCAGGATGTGGAGGGTCCAAGGGGATTTTGTATGCTCTTGTCTTAGTTATGGCAGCGTGCAAGTCCTCAAGGGTGGGTAGGGGTGTACCGACAATCTTTTCAGCTGTTTTGATTGTTCGTTGCAGTCGGAGTTTGTCCTTTTTTGTAGCAGCACCAAACCAGACTGTGATGGAAGAACACAGGACTGATTCGATGACCGCTGTGTAGAACTGCCTCAACAGCTCCTGTGGCAGTCGGTGCTTTCTCAGAAGCCGCAGGAAGTACATCCTCTGCTGGGCCTTTTTGAGGACGGAGTTGATGTTGATCGCCCACTTCAGGTCCTGAGAGACTGTAATTCCATGGAACTTGAAGGTCTCGACGGTTGGTTGACGGTTGACAGCTGGACAGCATGAGGGACAGCTGTGGCGAAGGATGCCTCCTGAAGTCCACGATCATCTCTACAGTCTTGAGCGTGTTCAGCTCCAGGTTGTGTCGGCCGCACCACAGCTCCAGCCGGTCCGCTTCCTGTCGATATGCAGAATGTAAGTGTCCTTTTCAAATCTGCAGTAGGTGTTCAAGTCGTTGGCTAGTGTACTTGTTCTCAGTTTGGGGTGATCGTCGCTTGTAATTGGTCAGCGACTGTAATGCATGCCAGACTGATTTAGTGTCGTTAGCGCTAAACTGTTTTTCCAACTTTGCTGCATAGTTTCTCTTCGCAATGTTAATTTCTTTAGTCAGCTAGTTTCTAGTGTGATTATCCAGGGTCCTGTCCCCACTTCGATATGCGTCCTCCTTAGCTTGGTGAAGTTGGTTAAGTTTGGCAGTGAACCACGGCTTGTTGTTATTGAATGTGCGAAATGACTTACACACACATCTTCAGAGAAACTGATATAGGATGTGACAGTGTCTGTACATTCATCCAGGCTGCCAGGTGAATTTTCAAAGACACTCCAGTCTGTGCAGTCTAAACAGCTTTGAAGTTCTGTCTTTGCCTCATTGGTCCACTTTTTCAGTGTTTTCACTGTAGGCGTCACCCAGTGATCAGACGAGCCCAGGGCTGCACGAGGTATGGCACGGTATGTGTTATTTAGCGTAGTATAGCAGTGGTCTAAAATTTTATTTTCCCTGGTACGACAGTAGATGTGCTGCTTGTATTTAGGGAGTTCGTGATTGAGTTTAGCTTCGTTAAAGTCCCTGGGAATAATGAGGGGTGAGTCCGGTTGTTTTTTTTTTCAATTTTGTTTACCTGTGCAGCGAGCATTTGCAGTGCTGCGCTCATGTTAACTTGAGGCGGAATGTAAACACCAGCGAGAATGAATGATGCAAACTCACGAGGTGAGTAGAATGGCTTACAGTTAAAAAACAGCGACTCTAAATGCGGGCTGCAGTATGTGCTGAGCTTCGTGACTCCGTACACCATTTTTTGTTGATATAGAAGCATATCCCGCCGCCTTTTGTTTTCCCCGCTGATTCCATGTCGCGGTCTGCTTGGTGAAGATGGAAGCCGGGAAGCATCACAGCGCCATCGGGTACAGCCTTCCAAAGCCAAGTCTCTGTATTGCCCATGGCGGCGGAACATCTGAAGTCTTTACTGGTCTTTATCAGAAGATGAAGCTCGTCTATTTTGTTGGGTCAGGAGCGTAGATTCGCGAGGTGGATCGATGGAAACGGCAATCTGTATCCTCTCTTGCAGAGCTTCACTTGGATGCCGGCTCGCTTCCCTCTGTGGTGCCGCCTCCGTCTCCATGCCCCAAAGATCGCGGTCGCTGCTCCAGTGAGTAACTCAGGGAAAAAACTGAGCGGATTTGCGAAAGTTGGTGAAAGAAAGTCCGGAGTAGCCTCCTAAATGTTTAGCAAGTCTCCCCTTGTGTAAGTGAGTCACGTAATGTCTCCAAAGATGAACGAAAAACACAAAAACAAAAACAATACTACAGCGCGCGTAACCAACCACACGGGTAGGCACCATCTTGTATCTCAAACATAAGCCATTCATTATATACACTGGTTAACAAATGAATTCTGAGTCCTTGTCTCTTTTACATTGTTGAAATAAAATGCTGCCGGGCCTGAATGGCGTCTCTCGTTGGATTTCTCATGAAAGGTCCATCTTCTGGCTCGTCTGGTGGGGGGATATGCTGCTTTGGTAGTGGTGTAGCTTGCGATTGCGGGAATGGAGGTCATTTTACCTCCGCTCTTGCTCTGTCTGAGGGTTGGTGAGAGGGGTCATCAGCCAGCTCTTAAGTGGGTAGCCACGGTCGCCTGGGGTCAATTAAAGGAAGTGAGTTAACTACATTTACAGTTTACATTTATGTTACATACTACTACTGCATCACACACTATTGTTGCCATACAATCTAGAGGTGCTGATTCGGACTTTTCATACTTTACGCACAGGGGTTATTAACTTATTAACAATCGGGGGCTTGTTAGATCTGAAGTTGTAGTTTAACCAGCTAAAAACAGATAATCGCTAACCTCCACCACTGACTAGTAATGATGCTGTTAATACGGGATAGAATTTTGGGGCGCACATGCTCAATGTATATCGGGGATCAATATTCGGATAATTACACAAATAAGTGTACTCACCAAGAAGCCACCCATCGCACACAGTGCCAGCTTGTAGTCTGTTCCCAACCATGCTGTTACTCAGAATGTATAAGTCGTGCATTGAACCAGGCCACCTCGCCACAATGTTAGTTATTTGCATTTTCGCATCACATATGATCTGTACATTGATCGAATTAAATTGTTTCCTGTTGACATATACAAATTCATCATTTGATGGTGCTTTAATAGCAATGTGTGTGCAATCGATAGCTCTGATTACATTAGGAAAACCGGATTTCGCCGCAAATTGCGCTTTAGTCTGGGCCTGTTCAACTGCATTGTAAGAGAAATGGATATACCTGGCAGACAATCGGGTAATTCCGTTCCGCACATCTGCCATGGCTCGACTCAGTGTCGACTGGCACAGTCCTGATCGATCTGCCAGCTCCCTCTGGAATTCCCCGGTCGCTAGGAACCCCAGCGTGGTCAGCACCTGTATTGGAGCAGGCAGCGCATTGCTTCTTGCGGTGTCGGACTCCAAGGCCGGCCGCAGCTCTGCGCACAGTTCCAGGAGGACTGCCCTCGGGAAGCTAAATCGGCTGATGAGCCAGTTGTCATTGTTCGATAATAAATCCTCGCTGTCTCTGAACTAACGTTCTCTCCTTATTGCACCGTTTGCAATGTCTTCTAGTAGAGCTAAAGCAGCCATTGTTGTTATTGGTATTTTCTGCATCACTTTGCGCATGCTTTTATATCCACACGTGTTATTGCTGGCATGCTGGTGTGTTAATTGTTCATCGCTGCTGTTAATGTGTGTCTGTTGTGCAGATTTATTTATTATAAGAGTTTCCCAGCATCACCTTCAGGTGTCTCCAAAGCACCAAAAGCTGCAGAAACGTGCGTACACCAGCCATGCACTTTGTGTGAGGCACCGCACATTTCCACGGTCATTTCACTCTTGATACATCTGACCTTTGCCGTGAAAAATAACCTTTTGTACATGAGGCCCCAGGAGAAGCTCATCCATGCTTTCATCTCAAGGAGACTTGACTATTCTAATGGTCTTCTGACTGGACTCCATAAAAAGAGCATTAAACAGCCGCAGCTCATTCAGAATGCTGAAGAACAAAGAGGTCAGATCATATTGCTCCAATTCTAAAGTCTTTACACTGGCTTCCAGTCAGCTTTAGAATAGATTTTAAAGTTCTGCTACTGGTCTATAAATCATGAAACGGTTTAGGTCCTGAATACATGAACGAAATGCTAATGGATATAAACCCAGAAGGGCTCTGAGATCGACAGACTCAGGTCAAATAGTGGAGCACAGAGTCCAAAGCAAACATGGTGAAGCAGCATTTAGCTATTATGCACACAAATGGAATAAGTTGCCAATAGAAGTGACGTCAGACCCAAGTGTGCATGTTTTAAGTCCAGGTTAAAAACTCTTCTTTTTTCTCACGCTTTTTAGAGCATTTCCACTTTTAAATTATATTTCTTGCATTGTACGCTTAATTTTATTTTTTATTAAAAAACTTATCTTTGTTTTAAATGTTTATAAGATGTTTTTTTTCTTTGTTTTCAAATGTTTTTAATCATGTAAAGCCCTTGTGTATGAAATGCGCTATATAAATAAATTAGCTTTGCTTTACTTGATGATTCATCATTTATTGACTGTCTGTATTACTCTTGTTCTAAATTATTTCCATCTATCCATCCATTTTCTGAGTCGCTTATCCTCACAAGGGTCGCGGGAGTGCTGAAGCCTATCCCAGCTATCATCAGGCAGGAGGCGTGGTACACCCTGAACCGATCCAGGGAACATATAATGTATAAAGAATTATTTGGACATGCCCAAACTGCTCAATGTCAATTTCTGACATGTACTACTTGTTGCCATTGCACCATGTTATTCACTCTCACCAGAGAGGACACGTTACCAACATATCGTCAAAAATAATTGGTTTCTCAACACTCCAGCCTTCATGACTGCCACTGCGTACATGGAACTGACCAAATGACCTCAAAGCACAGTTCACCTCTGTGCAGCAACCACACAAACACGCTCACACACATAAACACAATGGGAGGCAAGTATGATGAATGATGTAAGAAGTGTGTTACTATATATATATTCTTTCTTTGTTCTTGACTTTTATGTTTTATGTTCTTTTATGTGAGTCACTGATGGTGTAGTGGTACACTCGCCTGACTTTGGTGCAGGCAGCGTGGGTTCAGTTCCTACTCAATGACGGTGTGAAAGTGAGTGAGAATGGTTGTCCGTGTCTATATGTGCCCTGCGACTGACAGGCGACCAGTTCAGGGTGTAGTCCGCCTTTTGCCCGAAGTCAGCTGGGATAGGCTCCAGTGTCCCGCGACCCTAACCAGGATAAGCGGTGTTGGAAATGGATGGATGGATGTTCTTTTATGTTATTTGCAGTGTATGCATTGTTTGTGGCTGCATATATATAAATATATATATAAAAAACAATTCATTTATGTATCAAAGAAATCAGGTGTCTTTATTTGTGCTGTATGTATATTACTGCATGACTCTGTCTAATTTATGCTTGCAGTTCTGTCTTGTGGGCATATTTTGTTATGTACAGTAGTTTACCTCTGGGTGATTAGTAGGGGTGGGTAGCGGTTCTCGAGATGTATTTGTATGGATGTTTTGTGTTGTGTTGTTTAATATGTTGTGTTGACTGTTTTGTGTGTTAGAGCCCCTCTAAAAAGAGATGATTAATCTCAAAGGGTAATTTATATTCCAGTTGCGAGCACTTCTTACATGGTTGGGGGTATATAAGTTACCTTGTATCCATCCTTACGTGTTCATAGTACATACAATAAGTTATCTTTAGTCCTTGACCATGTCACAGGCTTCACATTTGAGAGGGAAAAACATGGTGAGCACTAATTGCAATAAGGCAAAATAATAAAATTTTACAGTGTATTCCAAATTACATGCTTTGTGCCAAAATACCCCTCCTTGAGCCGTCATCTTACTGTAGTTGAGGGGTTTGTGTGTCAGATGACTGGGAGGGGTTCAGAGTTGAGCTGCTGGTTATACGCATTCAGAGGAGCCAGATGAGGTAGCTCGAGCATCTGGATAGGATGCCCCTTGGACGCCTCACTGGTGAGGTGTTTCGGACATGTCCAACCAGGAGGAAGCCCCGGGGACGACCCAGGACACGCTGGCGTGACTACGTCTCTCGGGTGGCCTGGGAACACCTCGGGTGTGGCTGGGGAGAGGGAAGTCTGGGCTTCCCTGGTCGAGCTACTGCCCCCCACGGGACCCAACCTCGGATAAACTGAAGAAAATGGCTGGCTGGATGGAGTGACAAAACAGGCCTAAAAATAAAATCACTAAATAAATGAACACTAATCAATTAAGGTAATGGTAAAATAGTTTACTGTAAAATAATCTTGGGCCAAACATTTGTACAATATTGAATCTAGCAGCCAGGATAGAAAGGTTAAATTAGAAGTACAGATTCAACTCTTTTACTTGAGCAAAGTAAAATTAAAAACTCTGAAATGTAAGCAAATAGTTTTTTTTTTTTTTTTAACTTGGGTAGTGCTTGATGACTTTATCTCTATTTCTGTATTTTTCAACGTCGTTTTGTAATCTGTGGAGATCGAAAAAAGTAACAGACCTATTTTGACAAAGGAAAAAGAAGAATGAACAGATACAGTAGCTGTTTTCAAATGTAGGGAGTTAAGTAAAAACAGTGCTTAAAAATAAATAAAGTATATTTTGATCAGAGGGGCACGGTGTCCGACTGGTTAGAGCGTCAGCCTCACAGTTCTGAGGACCGGGGTTCAATCCCCGGCCCCGCCTGTGTGAAGTTTGCATGTTCTCCCCGTGCCTGCGTGGGTTTCCTCCCACATCTCAAAAACATGCATGTATTGGAGACTCTATAATATATAAAACAAATATATAATATTTAATAATATAATAATAAAATAATAATAATAATAAAACATGTTTTATCACTCATCAGACGCATCTTTTGACATCATTTGTATGTGGGTTGGGGGTTTCAACGGTGTGGGCTATATTAACTGCCAAAAATGGCAAAATCCACCAATCCATCCATCCATCAATCCATTTTCTTTACCGCTTTTCCTCACTAGGGTCCCGGGCTGCTGGAGCCTATCCCAGCTATCTTCGGGCGGGAGGCGGAGAACAGTGACGTGCGGTCAGGGTAGGCAAGTAAGGCATATTTCCTGTTCAAATGCATAGGAAGCGTAGCTACGACTCACATTGAGTCCTCGCTCCCATGATGCTTCAAGAGACCACGCACACATCCATTCAGGCAGGCTGTGATTGGTCCGTGGCTTCACACAAAAGACATTGGTGTTTCAGAATCAGAATCAGAATCATCTTTATTTGCCAAGTTTGTCCAAAAACACACAAGGAATTTGTCTCCGGTAGTTGGAGCCGCTCTAGTACGACAACAGACAGTCAATCTACAGAACACTTTGGAGACAGAAAGACTTTGACAAAAAAAAAAAACAGTCACTGAGCAGTAAAAGGTTGCTAGTTATCTGGTAATGCCGGTACATACATCCATCATCCATTTTCTGAGCCGCTTCTCCTCACTAGGGTCGCGGGCGTGCTGGAGCCTATCCCAGCTGTCATCAGGCTGGAGGCGGGGTACACCCTGAACTGGTTGCCAGCCAATCGCAGGGTACATAGAAACAAACAACCATTCGCAATCACAGTCATCCCTACGGGCAATTTAGAGTCTCCAATTAATGCATGTTTTTGGGATGTGGGAGGAAACTGGAGTGCCCGGAGAAAACCCATGCAGGCACGGGGAGAACATGCAAACTCCACACAGGCGGGGCCGGGGATTGAACCCGGGTCCACAGAACTGTGAGGCTGACGCTCTAACCAGTCGTCCACCGTACCGCCTAATGCCGGTACATTTATTTATTTATTTTTTGACATTTGGCAAAAAGATGCAGAGTCCTCGAGCACTTAGAACAGTTCGAATGACTAATATTGCAATAGTCCGGTGCAATGACCATTTGTGCAAAGGGTGCTGAGACTTCAACGAGTGTATGCGGTAGTGCGATGATCTGGGACAATGTTGGTTGTGCAAATGTTACAGATACTCCTCAATCAGTGTGCAAATGGAGCAGATGCTACTCTGGCATGAGTGGCCAGTATATGCAAATAGTGCAGCATGGCGAGACAACTACAGTGAGTGCACGAGTAATACTTCTGGCTAATTCTGGCTTTTTTAACCATGTGTATTTCATGTGTTTTATGAAATTGCATTGTCCCCTTTCAAATAAACTGATTAAAAAAAAAATATATACATAATTGGCCCCACAGAAATGTGACAACGAACTCAAGTCAAAAAATTGCCAGCTTGTTGTAATGGAATTATAGGTTAGGTGTTTAAGAAGTTGATCGCAAGAGGGAAGAAGCTGTTGGAATGTCTACTAGTTCTAGTTTGCATTGATCGGTAGCGCCTACCTGAGGGAAGGAGCTGGAAGAGCTGGTGACTGAGGTGCGGAGGGTCAGAGAGGATTTTGCACGCCCTTGTCTTAGTTCTGGCAGCGTGCAAGTCCTCAATGGTGGGTAGGGGGGTACCGACCATCCTTTCAGCAGTTTTGATTGTCCGTTGCAGTTGGAGTTTGTCCTTTTTTGTTGCAGCACCAAACCAGACTGTGATGGAAGAACACAGGACTGATTCTATGACCGCTGTGTAGAACTGTCTCAGCAGCTCCGGTGGCAGGCCGTGCTTTCTCAGAAGCCGCAGGAAGTACATCCTCTGCTGGGCCTTTTTGAGGATGGAGTTGATCTTGATCGCCCACTTCCCAGGAACTTGAAGGTCTCGACGGTAGGTTGACGGTTGGCAGCTGGACAGGGTGAGGGGCAGCTGTGGCGAAGGATGCCTCCTGAAGTCCACAATCATCTCTACAGTCTTGAGCGTGTTCAGCTCCAGGTTGTGTCGGCCGCACCACAGCTCCAGCCGCTCCGCTTCCTGTCGATATGCAGACTCGTCACCGTCCTTGATGAGGCCGATGACAGTGGTGTCATCTGCAAACTTCAGGAGTTTGACAGTCGGGTGCGCTGAGGTGCAGTCGTTCGTGTAGAGAGAGAAGAGCAGCGTAGAGAGGACACAATCTTGGGGCGCCCCAGTGCTGATGCTGCGTGTGGATGAGGTGGCCTCCCCCAGCCTGACCTGCTGTGTCCTGCCCATCAGAAAGCTGTAAATCCACTGGCAGATGGCAGGTGAGACGCTGAGCTGGAGAAGCTTGGTTGAAAGGAGTTCAGGGATGATGGTGTTGAACGCTGAGCTGAAGTCCACGAACAGGATCCTCGCGTAGGTCCCTGCACTGTCGAGGTGTTCTAGGATGAAGTGCAGTCCCATGTTGACTGCATCATCCGCAGACCTGTTTGCTTGGTAGGCAACTGCAGGGGGTCCAGCAGGGGACCTGTGACACTCTTGAGGTGGTCCAGCACGAGACGTTCAAAGGACTTCATGACCATAGATGTCAAAGCGACAGGCCTGTAGTCATTCAGACCAGAGATTGCAGGTTTCTTGGGGACTGGAATGTTGGTGGAGCGTTTGAAACAGGATGGAACTTCGCACATTTCCAAAGATCTGTTGAAGATCTGGGTGAAGACTGGAGCAAGCTGGTCCGTGCAGACTTTGAGGTAGGATGGGGACACATGGTCTGGGCCTCCCGCTTTGTTAATCTTTTGTTGTTTGAAGATGCGTCTCACATCCTGTTCATGGATGGTTAACGCAGAAGTCAGAGGTGTGGTTGTGGTCGGGGGTGCGGCACCGGTGTGTGTGGGGTGTGAAACTGTCCTTTTCAAATCTGCAGTAGAAGGTATTCAAGTCGTTGGCTAGTGTGCTATTGTTCTCAGCTTGGGGGGATCGACGCTTGTAATTAGTCAGCGTTTGGAATGCATGCCAGACTGATTTAGAGTCGTTTGTGCTAAACTGTTTTTTCCAACTTTGCTACATAGTTCCTCTTTGCAATGTTATTTTCTTTAGTCAGCGGGTTTCTAGCTCTATTATACAGGGCCCTGTCCCCGCTCTGATATGCATCTTCCTTAGCTTGGCGAAGCTGCTTAAGTTTAGCAGTGAACCACGGCTTGTTGTTGTTGAATGTCCGAAATGATTTTGTTGGTACACAAACCTCTTCACATAAACTGATATAGGATGTGACAGTGTCCGTATATTCATCCAGACTGCCAGCTGAATTTTCAAAGACACTCCAGTCTGTGCAGTCTAAACAGCTTTGAAGTTCCATCTTTGCTTCATTTGTCCACTTTTTCACTGTTTTCACTGTAGGCTTCGCGCATTTAAGTGAATTAAGTGAATTAAGCAGTGATCAGACGAGCCCAGGGCTGCACGAGGTGTAGCACGGTATGCGTTTTTTATTGTAGTGTAGCAGTGGTCTAAAATATTATTTTCCCTGGTAGGACAGTCGATGTGCTGCTTGTATTTAGGGAGTTCGTGGTTGAGTTTAGCTTTGTTAAAGTCCCCGAGAATAATGAGGAGTGAGTCCAGGTGTTTTTTTTTCAATTTAGTTGACTTGTTCGGCGAGCGTTAGCAATGTGGTGTTCGTGTTAGCTTGAGGCGGAATGTAGACTCCAGCAAGTATAAACGATGCAAACTCACGTGTGTGGAAGCCGGGAAGCATGACGGCGCCATCGGGTACAGCGTTGCAAAGCCAGGTCTCCGTGAAGCACATGGCCGCGGAACGTCCGAAGTTTTTACTGGTCTTTAACAGAAGATGAAGCTCGTCCATTTTGTTGGGTAGGGAGCGTACATTCGCGAGGTGGATCGACGGGAACGCCAATCTGTGTCCTCTCTTGCGGAGTTTCACCTGAATGCCGCCACGCTTCCCTCTGTGGCGCCGTTTCTGTCTCCATGCGCCGAAAACCGCGGACGCCACTCCGGTGAGTAACTCGGGGAAAAAACTGAGCGGATTTGCGAAAGTTGGTGACAGAAAGTCCGGAGTAGCCTCCTTGATGGTTAGCAGGTCTCCCCTTGTGTAAGTGAGTCGTGTAAGGTCTCCAAAGGCGGACGAAAAACACAAAAACAAAAACAATACTAGAGAGGCGACCACACTGGTCGGCGCCATCTTGCATATTTCCTCATTACATCGCCAATAATCCACGATTTATCACACATGTACTGCACTTACTGATGTTTAACAGACTGTCTAATATATTTTATGAAAGTGTGTGACATTTAGTCTTTCTTACCAACCAGAAAAGCAATTAAAAGTAGACAATGGAGTCTGGTATGTACGTTGCCCCAACCAGCATGTGGCAGTGCTGAGTTGTAGTCAGTGCCTCACCAATCATGAACCTCACCGCACGTCACTGCCTGAACCGGTCGCCAGCCTACCGCAGAAATAGCAGAATATAAAGGCATTTTTAAAAACTGTAAAATCATATTACCGATATGAACTGTCTCCTAAAAATGGAGAAATTCTGCCTCAAATGGCTATCATTCATAAAAGGTATACATGTGAGTCCTCAAAATGAAAGCTGAAATTCTACATGTCAATCACGTGATTGTTTTATGTAAAATCTATTGTGCTGGCATATGAAGGCAACCTCATAAAGGCTGCAGTTAAGGATGTGTTGTTTCCTCACACCTGCTGCTGTCTTCAGGAGCCAGGCTGAGTTCTGACCATTGACCTGTGTCGAGAGGACACCAGCCGCTGTGTTTCCAATCCATCCATAATGAGGAAGAGGGTCATCTTCTGTGGGAGGTGGCTGCGGGCCATTGAAGAACACCTGCGAGCCTTTATAAGGTGATGATATCATGGTCCATGGTCCACTCTCACAGCTTCTCGCTGGCTTCATGTCCTCTAGACAGTGTTGCACTTCACTACAGTCTGCCCAAGGTGAGTTGTCGTCCTTCAAAACCTTCAGACAGTGAAGAGTACTTGAATTTAGAAAGAGCCTTTGTGCTCCTGTATCGACCAGGTCAGTGGAGGATGATCCTACTCATGTGGTGCATGCTCGTCCCCTTCTTCATTTCTGCTAGTAAGGAAATTGTGTTGGATAAAAGAAGTCACCTGATGAGGTATTTACATCATATATGGTAGCAAACGGATGACAGAGTATAGAGCTTATTATAGTAAGGAAAGTTCATCTTTAGTCCACGCTTTTTCCCCTCTAGATGGCATTCGTATCAGATGAAAAAGGAACAAAACATAATTCGGAACTACAAGAGACATTCCGAAGGGACTTACACCAGTGACCTGACTGGGCATCTGGATAAAATGAAGGCCAAAGACTTTGTGGCGTGGCTGACCAGCACCAAGCGAGAAGGGTAAGCTCAAAACAGTCAAATGTAGAAATGGAGCAGAGACAACACAGTTTTGAGGGAAAAGATTCTGTTGAATGATTGACTATTTCACTCAAGTGTGTAGACTCTTTATATAGTGTAATACACGTTACATTTTCATTGCAGATGTCATGGAAAGCTGCTCAGAATCGCAGCAGATGTTTAAGAACTTGTCCCAGGAGCATGCAAAACTTTCCCCATTAAAAGTGATGGATTAATATTGTTATTATTATTTTTTTTTACATTACTATTATTAGTAGTAGCAGCAGTAGGAATGGTATTTATCAAGATTTATTAAAGGATTTACTTTATTTGTTTTCATTTTAAAAGTATTTTCTTTAGCTGCAAAATTTGTTATATATTCAGATTTGAGAATAAAGTCTTCCCAGCCGGCAATGTTTCTCTATGTTTTGTTGTTATTATTTGTCATTATAGTGCATGCTTTGGTAGAATACACAATGAATAGATATTTTATTGCAGAATGACGTAGAGTGAATGAAGAGGTTTTTGTGTTGATGTACTTGTCCTACCACAGGGAAGTGCTGTTGCTCAGGAAATCATGCAGGCAGCTAGTGTGCTCATGATCATTTGACCGGAAAAGTCACCTTGTGGGCGTGCAGGCTTTGTTTGCTTATGCAGTCCAGACCACATAGATGACACACATCAAAATGTACACAAAACTTTGATGGCATATTGTGTTTAATGAGAGAGTTTTTTTGGGTTGGGGATATATCTGGCTGCACGTGTGGGTTATGAATGCAATGGGCTATTAAGGATGGGGGTGTTGACCCTGGGGAGAGATTTGTCTCAAATTTATTTACACAAATATATCCGCGATTTACAGGTGTTTTTCAGATCCACAAATGCAACCATTCGCACTCACATTCACACCTACGGGCAATTTAGTGTCTTCAATCAACCTACTATGCATGTTTTGGGGCTGTGGGACGAAACCGGAGTACCTGAGGAAAACCCATGCAGGAACAGGGAGAACATGCAAACTCATGCCGGATTTGAACCCAGGTCCTCAGAACTGTGAGGCAGAAGTGCTAACCAGTCGGACAAGGTGCCGCTTGTGATGTACACATTTTTCAAATCCACAAATATTGCCTCAATTTACACTATTTATTTATTTATTTTAATGTGTGTGCCTTTATCACGACTTATCGTTTGAAAATATTAAATTGTGCTCGTGAATTGTTGAAGTTGCGTTTCTGGATCAGCGGGCACGTGCATTTATTTTTGAAACGAACGTAATGTAGTTTTCAAGATATTCACACACACACACACACACACACACATACATAAAAAGATGAGAATATTCACATGGGGAGGCCCGTCCCTCCATCCACTATCCAGCAGTAGTACTGCAGACAGTAGTATTTATAATCCACGTCGTGTATTTTATCATTACTATTTTTACTTTATTGTCTTATCAGAGGCGGCACGGTGGACGATTGGTTAGAGCGTCTGCCTCACAGGTCTGAGAACCGGGGTTCAATCCTCGGCCCCGCCTATGTGGAGTTTGCATGTTCTCCCCGTGCCTGCGTGGGTTTTTTCCGGGCACTCCGGTTTCCTCCCACATCCCAAAAACATGCGTGGTAGGTTATTGAAGACTCTAAATTGCCCATAGGTGTGAATGTGAGTGCGCATGGTTGTTTGTTTGTATGTGTCCTGCGATTGGTTGGCAACCAGTTCAGCGTGTACCCCGCCTCCTGCCCGATGATAGCTGGGATAGGCTCCAGTATGCCCGCGACCCTAGTGAGGAGAAGCGGCTCAGAAAATGGATGGATGGATGGAGGTCTTATAAGAAGCATGCAGCACATCTGAATTGAAATGTGTGTGAATTTTAGAAAACATAATCTGTGGTGCAAGGTATGGATTGGATTGGCTAATTGAAAAACTTCAGTATGTCAGGCTAGTTCCGAATAAGGGACAAAAGGCATTTGGCTAAGGCAAAGTCGTCTAATTTGTGCTAAGGACAGTTTCAATGAACTCTGTGTTACAACTAATAGGGGCTTTCCCACCTCATGAACCTTTGCAGGAGTTTCTCGATTTACCCTGGTAGCTTGAGTTCCCCCTGTGTTCCCACTGAAAAAAACTACTTGGGTACGGAAGGTTCCCCCTGGATTATTTTGTTCCTCCTGGTGGATAGAATCTAGAGCTACCAGGAACTCTTTGAGGGGGCGGTCTGTGCTGACAAATGTTTACCTTATCCAGGTAAAGTATTTGCAATGCCAACCTGACTGGAGACAGCAGAGTAAAACAGAAGTAAAATATAAAATAGAAGCCAATATATATACAAACTGTATAATGTGATAAAGAAACAGGTTAAATATTACATATCGTCATAGCACATGGCAAATAAAAGGTCCATGAAAGGCATGTGAGCGGATACAAACCTAGAGAACTTAGAGAATACTAGAGAATGTAATCGCCTGAATGCCAAGACATTAGAAAAACTTGTCTTTTGCAATAAATAAATATAGAAATAAATGGAGAAGCCTGCAGATGACTATAGATGTGATTTATTGTTTGCAAATTTGTAGCAGAACTGGTAAGGATTCAGGCACATGTCTTTATTGCATTTTCCAACAGATAAATCACATCATATAAATATTCAAATGTATTGAAATGTACCTGTATGTAATAAAACCCCCTACCTCAAAGACTGTCTGCAGCCAGGTTGGCATCGCAAAAATGGATCAGTTCTCAATTGCCTCACGTGGATAAAGGGTTTGGTTTTAAAGGTATCAAAAATATTTGAAATTTAGATTAAGATATAAAATAAGACATTGAAATCTTGAAATACCAGCATTTTTTTAGATGCAGTAGGTGTCAGTATTGAGCGACAGCAGCCTGATTTGCTTAAACTACCCTGAACTAATAAGTGCGATGGAAACACAAACCACATGGGAGACAGGAAGCTTTTGCTACCAGGAACTCCTGCTACCATGCTACCTGCTTCATGAATGTGTTTACTTCCATTTGAAGTTGTAACCGGGTACTGAGCACCCCTGGAGTCCCTGAGGGAGCACTGGAATAGGAGGAACGATAGAGGTTGGGGCAAAGAGAGGAGATGCCAACTGAGCCCAAACACAACCCTGTTATCTCAGTAAAGGTGGTTTTATTTTTTTTGCTGTTGTTAGCTAATCACTTTAAGCTAATGGGCTGCCGAACAGCCCATTAGCTTAAAATGCGAATTACTGCCCGATACCGAATAAACCGATCAGATTGGAGTGAAGTCTAGGATTTATGTATGTATGTATGTATGTATTTACCTCATTGAACATTCTGTGCTGTGCTCTTATAGTCATCTTTACAGGATGGCCATTCCTTGGAAAAGAAGCAACAGTACTGTGGAATGATGAAGATTGAGACTTTAAGAGCGTTTTGCAAACTTCTCCAGCTTTATACAAGTTAATCTATAAAGTTCTGACTTTAACCCGATTGAGATGCTGTGGCATAACCTCTAAACAGCTTTTCACACCAGACATCACAGGGATCTTGCTGACCTGTAATAGTTTTATAAAGGGAAACTGTCCAAAATCCATCCTGATTTTTGTGCACGTCTGATCTGCAACTAGAGGAAATGTTTGGTTGAGGTTATTGCTACCAAAGGAGAGTCAACCACTTATTAATTCCAAGGGTTCACTTACTGTATCTTTTCTTCCCTGTCCTGTGAATCATTTATTTTTTCAATACAAATCTGAAATATGTTGTTGTTTGTGTGGTATTAGTTTAAGCAGACGGTTTATTCTTGTGATTTAGATGAAGCTCAGACTACATTGGATGACCAATTTATGCAAAAATTCCAAAGGGTTCACATCTATATTTTTTCCTCACTGTAAATGACTGCCCAAACTTTGCACTTTGACATTCACATCCATGAACAATTTAGAGTCTTTAATGGACCTGAGATGCATGTTTTGGGAATGTGGGAGGACGCCGGCGCCACGGCAGAAACCCCACGCAAGCTCAGGGAGAACATGCAAACTCCACACAAGAATGCCAGAGCCCAGATTCAAACCTCAAACCTCACAATTGTGAGGCATACATGCTAACCTCGCTTATCGTGCTACCCATAAGGATAATTTGCTTGAAAATTTGAATTGAATCAAAATCAAATGTAGTACCCTTCGGATGTAGGACACGAGGTTTAGCAAAAAACAGGGTTTATTGGTCTTGACAACCCGTGAGAACTGGTGAGTTGAAAAATGTATCTTTCATATCTACCAAATATCACTTCTATTAGTTTATACAACCTTCACATGCTTTATTGTTCCATGTTGTGACTACTAACTGTTTTTCGATAAAGATAAGTTGAATGCAGCTGGACAAAGATAACTGTTTTGCTTTCCTTTTCTTCTGTGTCTCGCTCACGTCTATATAACAGAGGTGATATTTTTTTTTTTTTTTTTTTTTTTTTTGCTTGGACTTCAGTTAGGGGTAACAACTCGTACCTTTTCCTCTCTTTGCAACAATTTCTTCTTTTTTTGTAATAAAACCCACAAAGACAAGATTGCTTCCTTACTTATTCTGTCAGAAAGGATTTGCCAAAACACTGGTCACAAACATAAAGCAAACAAATACATGTTCCCCTTATAAAACAATAAATAAAAGAGAAACATTTCTAAAGACAAACGATTAAAACAGAATGTGCACAAACCTTGTGGGCTCACATCCACAAGGGGCTAAAATAGTCTTCTTAGTCAGTTTGTCCCCTTCTTTGTAGTCAATAGTTATATGTTCTTTGGTGTTATCTTAGTTTGCATTTAATGCTGCATAGGACTAACAAAGTGTGTGCTGGCTGACAAATGCCCCACAATTGACGCACAACTGACGAAGGGCGGAACCCTTCGAGTTAACAATTGGGTCCTACGAATAATCAACACTAATCATCAACTAGATGGCGAAGAAGCAAAAGGAATGAGTAGTAAATGGAGAATATAATCAGAGACTGTAACATCAAACCTAATCCGTTGTGTTGTCATGTGGGTTTAATATGTTTAAATTCATTAGAAGATCCAGCGGGCCAGTAAAAATGGAGCTGCGGGCTACAAATGTCCTCTGGGCTGAACTTTGGACACCCCATGACTGCAGCATGCGAACTGATCCAGCCCAGTTGTACTTATTTACTGTATGTCTGCCCACAAAGGAAACACATTCTATGTGACAACATGGAAGGATACCTGCGGACGTTGTGTGTGTGTTTTGCGGGTGGGTCTCGCTGCGAATTAGGTCGCGCATCACTTTTTCCACATAGAGGACATTTGGCTCCACACCCAATGGCACCGTACGTTTGCCACTGCTGCACCGCTTCAAGAATGTCCGACCTCCCGATGTCTTCACCCAGCGACACCGACATCACCTTGGAGGACAGCTGCCTGGTCCATGTACACGCAGTGTCTTCGTCGTTCTCTTTGGATATTAGCTTGCTTCATTTCTAAAGGTTGTTACTTACGTGACCTGATGTGCTTTCCAAGGCAGCCGTGCACGGATGCATGCATGTGATGAAGGCACTGGGAAGGCTCCTGACACAGCCTCCACAACTGCAATAATTCATCTGCACTGCAGTGCTCAAGCACCTCCGTTCCCACTGCACTCTCACCGAGCCAGCATGACCAGCGAGGGGGGTGGGATAGGGGCTATCGTCCTCAACTCCATTTGACATATGGGTGGATTAAAGTGTGCAAATGCCATATTTTCTTTCCAAATCCCCCAAAAGGGGCGTTATGCTCACCTCTGCCTGCCTTATTGACACACGGGTTTGTGATATTAGTACATTTTGCCAAGATAATGATGCTACAACGATGATGCGATATAGCCTAAACTCTTTTTGTGTTTCTAGCCCATTTTCCTAAATTGAATCTCATGGGGTCCAATGGGATTCAATTTAATGTCACATTTTAGGGGTGATGTTCATTTTTGTAAAATATTTTTAGGGTTTTCTTCAAGTCCTTTTTAAACAAGCTAGAAAAGTGTATATTACCACACAGTACTTGGTTGAAACACATTGAAACAAACAAAAAAAATGCAACCCGCCATTGCCTCAAAAATGGTTTGTTCCTCCTAATCCCTCCCACCTTTCCCCGACAGGGCTTTGAGCCTCCTATTTGCACAGAACAAAAAACTGCCTTCCAATGATATGCATTTGTGTTGTAAGTGCACTACCAGGATATGTGGAAGGTACACCCTGAACCGGTCACCAACCAATCGCAGGCCACATAGAAACAATCAATCATTCGCACTCACATTCACACCTACGGCCAATTTAGAGTCTTCCATTAACCTAGCATGCATGTTTTTGGGATGTGAGAGGAAACCGGAGTACACGGAGAAAACCCACACAGGCACGGGAAGAACATGCAAACTCCACACAGGCGAGGCCGGATTTGAACCCGGGTCCTCAGAACTGTGAGGCAGATGTGCTAACCAGTCGTTCACCACCGTTCCGCCATTCCTCATTTTGCTGCATTTCATTCTCTCAGTTTATATTGCTACATAGCAGTTAGCTGACATTTCTTTCTAGCTCAGAAAAGTTTCAAGTGGCCAGAGACTGCACCACTGTCCTGTTTGAATTGGAATAACAAAAGCTAGCTGTTGTGTCTTGTCCATCCATCCATCCATTTTCTTGTGCATGTATTAATATTAAAAAGCCAAGGTGATACTGACAAGCTAACTGCCTGGATTCCCGTTAATATTATAGCATCTATTAAGATACAGAGCGAGGGAGGAGCAAAGAGAGAATTTCATGTATTAGTATTCAAAGTATTGAATCAAGTCAATTTATGTTAATGTTTTTCCATGCTATGTATTGAATTTCATATAAAAGTATTCTATACAAATATTTTGAGTACTCACGATGGGGGACTGGTTTACTTCATTAAAAAAATGCATCCTGTTAAAATATAAATGTAGAGGTGCTGGTGTATTAAAATGAGTAGTCCCCCACCAGAAACTAATAGGGTTACAATTTGTATGTTTAATAAATCCAATCCATTCCTCTTTTGCTGCGACTCAACATTTAAATAACCTTTATCATATTTGATTGTTTAGTCACAGACTTTTTCAAAAAGTGTTATGCTTCTCTTTCATAAATGTGGGAATGAAATTATGTTAAAATGTACAAAACAATACAATTTATCTTGCCTGGCTGAGAGCTCAGCACCGTTAAACTCTAGAATCACCCCTGGCCTAAACATTGCATAAAAGGTCAACATAAAAGGTCAGCTTTAGCAGCAGAAACGCAAATCTATATTTTCCATCTCATCACTCTAGTTTACAATTGTATCTTTAATGTGTTCAAATGTTTAACCTTCCTGTTACATTTGTTTCTCAAGAGCAACAGCAATGATGTCCCTGGGGTATGTTTAATTACGAAAAAAAAAACAATTAAATATACATTGATTCTGTCAACAGATATTGCAAAATACATGTGAAATGAAACATTTCATTGCATGTTGATATACTTATTAGGCATAGCCTCTCAGAAGATGATGTCTCCCAATGAAAAAAAACCCTTTAAAGTAGGTCAGTTTAACCTGGAACATACAGGAGGGTTAAGAGTACTTATCATGGATGAGTCAGGCAAGACGAGTCTGGAGTTGGTTTCTGTCATATTTAAACAGCAAAATACGTTTCATTCGTCAATCATCTGCTTAACTCCGTAACGTTCATTAACCAAGGTTGTTCACACTGTTTATTAACAGAGTAACGAAGGTCAGCTCCATTCTAGAGTTTTTTTTTCTCAGGATCAGATTAAAAAAAAGAGGACGTGATGGATGTTTTGATTGGTAGTTTTGATACACACTTATTAAAATATTCAATTGAAGATGTTGGCGAATAGATACTGTACCATCCATACGATACCATCACCACATCGATATTTTGTCCCAAACCTAATGGGGGAGACTATGCATTAAGTATAGCAATGCCAGTACAAAAATTTAAACATTTACTCGTCAACATCATTGCTTCACAGGCTTTTTACAGCATGCTGGACCCTAAACAGGAGCATTACAGTACAGATTGACTGTAAAATAACGAGGCTGTAGTCATGGGGAAGTGGGGCCGGGGGGGATCTTAATGCACGCGCCTTTTAATAAACTCAATAAAGCCATTAGAAGGAGAGGCCTGCAACCACAATACCACTTAGCCGCATTTCACAGGAGGTCTTGTGATCCTCTTGAGTCCTCGCACCACAAAAGCCAAACGGTTGAAAGGATAAAGGTGGCTGCCACTGTCATTTTGAGACAGCATCACAGTGCCATCCAATTTTTCAAAAAAGGGTTTTTTCAAAAGAGGTACAAACACAAGCTTGCCCACAGCAAAGGGCTAATTTGTTGAAAAGACGATGGAGCAAACACACAGTTTGAACTGGAAGGCTGCTTTATTGGTAATAAAAAGTTCGTGCTCAAATGAAGACAATCTTTCATATATTCTTGCCAAGAGTCCGCATATTGTACTGAATATCCTTTGCCCCTCACTTTTTAAAACACGGCGGTGTCAAATGACAACGAACCACTTTTAAATTTTTCAGCAAAAAAAAACAAAACAAAAATGGCCATAATTAAATAACCATGCTTTTAAAAAAAAGTAATGAATTCTATAATTAATGAATATCGCTACAAAAATAAATTTCAGAGGGACACAGTGAAGGAACTTAAGCGAATCAAAGGCAAGCTGCTTTTTCACAAGCCCAAGTGGGTGACACACACACACGCGCGCAGACACATATAGCACTAGAACAGGACATTGTTGACTTCGCTATTTTTTCTCTTAACAACACGCACTTGAATATGGAGATGAAGTGAGGTGTCTGCATGGCAGTATTCACGATTCCACATTCCTGATGCATGCTGTGCTCACCCACTTCGCCCAAACCGGACCCTCCACATCTTTCTATCATCTTCGTTCTTTTTTTCCCCCATGTTTTTAGGCAGACATCCAGGAAAAAAAAGGCACATGCCATTGAGGGGAACACTTTAGAAAGCAAATGCTGAGGATGAGCTGCCATGGCACCGAATGTGGTGAAGGTGGGATGAGGAGTAAAAGGTGGGCTATACATGGTCAGGAGTGCATGAGTCACACCAGCTGATGTCTTTCAGGAAGAGCTGATTGGTAGAGAAGGGCAGTGTGCACTGTGTGTGTGTGTGTGTGTGTGTGCATGCGTGTGTAGTGAGTGAATGACGTGCTGGTAACATTATGGTTACGTTGTCACAATCAGACTACAATTCAAACAAACAAGCTCAGTTCCTCTCCACCAACATTGAAACATCCACTGAACATGTTGAACGTAAATCAAAATGTGTCTATACATATAGACATATATGTATATATGGATAGATCTTTTTGTATTATATAGTATATATATATATATATATATATATATATATGTGTGTGTGTGTGTATGTATCATTCACTTCAATTCAGTCACCAAAGTCAGAAGTGTCTCAAAAAATCCAAAAGGTAACAAATGTGACAAAGGGCATAGCTGGAAGCCATCCTACAGCATCGTTATTATTTTTTCTTGTGTGTGATTAGTAGTCGTAACAATTTTAAAATTCTTTATTTACAAAACCACAACAAAGCATGCCGATTAAATAAAATCATATAGTACAATATTTATAGTTTCTTTCAAAAAATTCGTTCTTTTCTCGCCATTGTGCCATTTACATCGCCACGTCTTCTTTTTTTGTGTGTGTCTTTTTCTTTATTTGTTTGTTTGTGGTTGACGCAGTGAGTGAGTCAGTCGGAGCAGTTCCATCCCAGATGAGAGCGGTTCAGCTGAATGGCGCGGCTCACTCCAATGGTTCGCTCATTGGGAATGTATTTGGTTTCAGTGTGCAGCAGCCATACCTATTGGGAGACCTTACGTCGTAAACAGACCTGGCTTCATGGTACAGACAGAAGGGGGTGTTTTCGTAAGGGGTACAGGCAGTGTTTAACACACCAAATGGCATTAGTGGTGCGACGGCGGACGAGGGACAAGTCATCCGCGTAGAAATAGGATAATCGACTGGCACGTACAAAAGGAATGGCAGGAACACCTCAAGAGGCAGCTGGATTGACAAAGCCTTGCGATTCTTCAAGGAGGAGAAAACATCCACAAAGCTGATTTGATTGCTCACACACTGTAGCTGCATCCATGTGAGGCCTGCTGATGTTACATAGGAAGTCTTGCCTTTGTCGTCTATGCCCGACTCACTGGAAACGTGTGTGAAAAAAGATGGTGCCAATGATACACTGGCAAACATGGCAGTTGATACTGTTGTTGAGGGCCACCTGCAGACAAACCCCACTGGATTATAGCAACCACAAGCCCTTTTTGTTGCTTTACCCCCTTCCTTGCATTGATGCTAGGCACGACAAGGCAAGTACTTGGGATAGCCGTGTACTAACCCCACCCGCACTTCACAATGTTCTGCGTCATTCTCCAGCCTTGTGGGAGGACATCAGAGAAGACAGACTCCCAGACGATGGCTCCGAATTGTCGAAAACGTGTGACATTACATAGAGACTAATTGGCTCGAATCTCTAATGCATATCTGTCACGAGTACAAAAACAGGAAATCAAATACATCTTTTTCTTTGTCAGGGCTACAACAGCAGCAAGGATCCCAAACTCTGTGGCGTATGAATGTTGTCCCAACAGCAAAACAACAAAAGAGATGTGAGCACCACACTCCAATGAGGATGAGCGAGCGTCCTCGACATGAGGATAGAATTCTACCTCTTTTGACACCGCCATCCACATGCAGAGCAGCAAAAAAAAAAAAAACCTTCACATTTAAGTTGCCTTACAGCCGCCATTTGAAGTTTGCATTAAAAGAGCAACAACACTTGCAAAGACTAAAGATCTCTTTATCCCCAGGGAGCAGCCCCTAGCTCACACTATGAAAGCACTGTGGGGTTATGAGCAATAAGTGTCGTATGAACTATGATTACTCATGCATGATTCCTTATCAAAACATGCCTTCATGCAAGTCATTTCTAGGCATTGAACAAGCACAATAATTATTATTATTGATCTGAGCAAGTCTCCTGCAGCCCGCGTCAAAACCATGACCAAAACCATAATGTCTTTTCCCTATGTAAGCATAATAAAGAGGAGATGAAAGCGCTTGTGACATGGGCTTGATGTCGTCTTTTGTTGTTTGTTTTTTCCTGCTCAAATCATGTAAAGATGCACTGAGGCACAAACAAACTAAAATAAACCCTTTGTCTACGTTTCAGTATTCCCCTCACCCTCCATCCATCCATCCATCCCCCGCTCGCTCGTGTGGTTGATTTATGATGTTTTTTTCTTCTTCCTTAGCCTGACGTTATAGTTCGAGCGGTGCTGCAGCGTGGAAGCTTTGCAGAGGGGCTTCACATGCTCGCCGTTGGCAGGGACGTTGCTGTTCTCTCATTCTCTCAGGAGAGAGTTGTGTGTCTTGGCACGTTGGTCCCCAAAGATATCGGTGTGTGTGTGTGTGTGTGTGTTTGTGTATATGTGTGTAATGGCCAGCACACTGTTTTCAGTCACTAACATCTAAGAGCTTGGTCATTATGCAGTTAAGTTCCACAGTAAACTGATTGTGTTTGGTTCAGCAGTCTTTGATGTAAACATTTTCTTCCAGTATTTTTCTCAGGTTTTATTACTTGCAAATGATGAGTCTGATGGTTACTAACACTTAGATTCCCACTCATCTTTTTGGTTTTTGTCCTTCTCCTTCCTGGCCCACTCCGCCTTGTTGTCATCTTGCTTCTCCTTGTCAGGTTTGGTCACGCTGTCGTACGAAGGGAGTGAAGCGGTGGATGGCGTGCTCTCCTTTTTCTCCTGGTTGGTGCCTCCATTCTCCAGCTTGTTGTTGACGAACGCATGGCGCTTGAAAATGATGCCACGGCGGATGAGGTGAGCGCGATAGGCGTTTTGTATGATCCTGGCCGAGACGTCCTCCTGCTTGCGGCGCAGCGTGGTGGTGATGGGCTCGTACGACACCTTGGAAGGATTGGCCGCCACAAAGCGCTCCTCCATCTGCTGCCTCAGCATGTCCAACTCACCGCTGTCGCCCAGCACACGCTTGGTGAAGGCAAACAGAATGTCCAGGCAGTGGATGCGATCGCCGCTCACCATGGGCAGGTCCATGGCAATCAGCTCGATGGTGTTAGGCTTTGGCACACGAAGCGGGTGCTCGAGCGCGTCAGCAAAGTCAGACAGTTTGGCAAAGGTGATGAACTGAGAGGCGGTGGGATCAAACTTCTCCCAGATCTCGTAAAAGGTCTCGAAGTCGTCCTCACTAAGAGGATCGGCGCTCTCCTCCGTGGCCACGCTAAAGTTCTCCAGGATGATGGCAATGTACATGTTGACCACAATCAGGAAAGAAATTATAATGTACATGACAAAGAAAAATATCCCCACTGAAGGGTTACCGCAGTCACCCTTGACCGAGGTGCCAGGGTTCTCCAGGTTGGGGTTGCAGTCTGGTGGGTAGTTGAGGATGGGCAAAAGCAAGCCGTCCCAGCCGGCTGAAGTGGTGATCATAAACAGGATGATCATGCTGTTGCCGAAGGTCTCAAAGTTGTACAGGTCGTCAATGCCGGCACCGTGCTTTACGTAGCCAAAGTTGGACATGCCGAAGATGGAGAAGATAAACATGACCAGGAAGAGCAAGAGGCCGATGTTGAACAGCGCTGGCAGTGACATCATCAGGGCGAAGAGTAACGTTCGGATGCCCTTTGCTCCTTTGATGAGACGCAGGATACGTCCGATACGAGCCAAGCGAATCACCCTGAACAACGTTGGAGACACAAAGTACTTCTCGATAATGTCAGCCAGGAACATTCCTGTGAAAATGAACAACAACAAATCACATGTGAATAAATTATCATCTACTAATGCAGGGTATTTGCAGGTCTAAAGAAGACTTTTTAAGACCTTTTTTAAAAGTGAGATATTAAGGGAAATTAACTTTTTCATTGCTTGCAGACAAATAGATGGGTCTCTGCAGTGCCTGCCCACCCATCAAGTGAGAAATTAAACAACCAAATAAATCTTTTATCAGCTGCCAATTTCTGAAAATGTGTCTGTGAGATAGTCCCGAATTTCCAAGGAAACGGAATAATCCTTAATAGGTAAGAACAGTTTTAAATTAAACTACTTAAAATTAATTACTTGGCTACGAACAAAACGCTAACCCAATATAGCAGCTTGAAATCCAAATACCAGACGACTGATAATAGCTGTACTACAAGCAGTAGTAGTCCAACTAAAAGTACAAGAATTTCACTGTAAAAAAAAAAAAAAAAATTATCATCATGATTTAACAGTGCAGGTACTGTAATTAATTTTACCAGTATACCTCCATATTATGGATAACAGTTTGTTACCCTAATTTAACGTTGAGCGTCGGTAATTTATTTTGACTGTTTATTACTGTATTTTGGATTACAGTACACAAATAGTAGGATAACAGAGGGTTATGGTGATTATACAGTATATGTCAGTATGTTACTGTTTCTTCACAGAGTAATAAAATAATAATAATATTTTATTGTTGTGAACCTTGCACACAAAATTGTTCCCCTGCATTTAACCCATCACAGTTGTGAACATAGCAAAGACACACTTAGTGGTGGCACACACTGGAGCAGAAGGATGCTTCAGCATCCAGATTATCGGTCTCTTGCCCAAACACACCACAGCCATGGGTTCAGGGAATATTGGGGGTGGATCGTCCATTGCTGCATGCTCTCAAACTCTGTCAAGATGACTGGGTTTTTTGTTTGTTTGCCCACATTTTTCCGCCGGTTAATGACTTGACCCGGGGTTCCCATGGTGACAGGCAATGAGCAGAAGTACTTGGCCATGACAGCCTAGCCATAAAAGCTGCTGTTTTTGCTTTAAATTCCAGTAAATCCCATAAATTTACATTACAGGGCTTTATATTTGAGACTTAATGCATATCAATGTGGACCCAGCTCATACATGTTAATCATGACATCCAGTTAATATAAAAAAAAGTCCTGCTAGAGTTGTTCTTCTGGTTGGAAGGATGAGAAGGCTTACAAGTTTGATTAATTACGAAGTGTTGTCAGCAAAATCGAAACATAAGCCCCCAATCTTCAGTAAGATGCTGGTGGTCTGGGCATGTGAAGGGTTGATGGTGCCTACTTCCATCACTTGAGAGAAAATACGGGGTGACTATGGCACAGTTGGTAGAGCCAGTCATCCACTGACCGACTCCTTTTTCTCTTAAAGCGTCCTTGGGCAAGACATTGAAGCCTAACTTGCCTGTAGGTCGACATTGTAAACAAGAAACTCTTCTCAATTGCCTTACCTGGATAAACAAAGGGAATTATTATTTACGGTAATTATTACAGTATAGTGTTTTAGACTGTTAAATTACAGTTTGTTCATATGAACCTGTCATGGACTGCCATGCAGTACTGTTTTGGAGCCTGGATGGCGCATTGCTCCCCCTTTCAGTGGACCCCAGCAGCCTCACAAGCATTCAATAAACTCAAATCCCTGTTCACCACTGCTTCAATTCTGCACCACCCTGACCCTTCCCTCCAGTTCGTGGTGGAGGTTAACCACTCGGATGCCGGAGCTGGAGCAGTCCTCTCGCAGCGAGATCCCACGACCCATAAACCTCACCCCTGTGCTTCTTTTTCCCGTCGCCTATCTTCAGCCGAAAGAAATTATGACGTCGGAAACCGCGAGCTGCTGGCCATTATATGGACCCTGGAAGAATTGAGGCACTGGCTGGAGGGATCTAAACAACCATTTCTCATTTTAACTGACCACAAAAACCTCGTTTACCTCCGTACCGCTAAACATCTCAACCCCTGACAAGCACGCTGGGCACTATTCCTCAGCAGATTCAATTTCAGTCTCTCCTTCCGTCCCGGTTCCTGTAACACCAAGGCAGATGCCCTCTCCCGTATTCACTCACCTCCTTCGAGCACAGCAGAACCCGAATCCATCTGTCCAGCCTCCTATTTTGTTGGAGAGGCCACGTGGGAGATTGAGCAGGTGGTCAAGAAGAGCCCTAAAGACCCAACCTGATCCAAAGACCTCCTGACTTGCAGTCTTGCAGTGGGCCCACAACTCTAAATTAACTTCTCACCCCGGCATCACCTGTACTACCCAGTTCATTCAACCATTCTTCTGGTGGCCCAGCCTCATCAAAGACACCCGAGTTCATTCAAGCCTGCTCCGTCTGCGCCCGAGGGAAGTCTTCTCACCGACGATTGGGAAGGGTACGGGCCAGAGGAGCATTCTTGGATTTTCCGTAAACTCATCCTCAATCCTACTCTTTTGGACGAGTTCTACGCGGCTCACCCGGGGAAGCCTGGCAGAACGCCAGGAGGCGTCCGTTGAGAGGGAGTTACTGTCATGGACTGCCCTACAGTACTGTTCTGGAGCCTGGATGGCGCTTTGCGCCCTCTCGTCCTCTCTCTCCCCTCCCCTCTCTGTTTCAGCTTCTCCTCAAGCCACGCACCTGTCTCCAATCAACCCTCATCACCACCTACATTTAAGTCTGCCTGTTCCCGGAAATCCTCGCCAAAGTATTGCAGCCTCTCCTAGCGGTACCACGGCCCACCGTACTCATGTAAGATACTCAACTCCTCGTTCCCTTGTTAACTCTTGTCTCCTCGTTCCCAGTGTTCCTGACCCATGTCATTCCTGCCAGCCCCTGTTCTGTCCACTGCCTGCCACCTGTCCACGCCGCCGCCTGTCAACACATCCAGGACCACTTCCATAACCTTTGCTCAATAAAATGTTATTTATTGAGCAGCCTGCCCCTGCTCTTTGGTTCAGCTACTTCCCACACGTGACAGAACCGTTACTTAGACTGTTAAATTACAGTTTGTTCATGTTTTTTATAAATATGAAAAAATACTGTAAAAATACTGGACGGCAGGGTGGACGACTGGTTAGAGCGTCAGCCTCACAGTTCTGAGGATCCGGGTTCAATCCCCGGCCCTGCCTGTGTGGAGTTTGCATGTTCTCCCCCTGTCTGCGTGGGTTTTCTACGGGCACTCCGGTTTTCTCCCACATCCCAAAAACATGCATTAATTGGAGACTCTAAATTGCCCGTAGGCATGACTGTGAGTGCGAATGGTTGTTTGTTTCTATGTGCCCTGCAATTGGCTGGCAACCAGTTCAGGGTGTACCCCGCCTCCTGCCCGATGACAGCTGGGATAGGCTCCAGCACGCCCGTGACCCTCGTGAGGAAAAGCGGCTCAGAAAATGGATGGATGGATGGATATAAAATACTGCTGTAATCCACTGTTAATTTTCATATATTAATTACAAAGTGCTCTTTTATGCTGTTAAATTACAGTCATTTACTGTTATTGTTAAATGACTAATTTAACTGTTAATTTATATGCAAGAGATGACTAACACTATTTTAAAATTATTTTAAAAAATACAGTAACATTGTGTTGTACTCTATTGTGAATTAACAGCTATTCATTAAAAATTTTGTTTTATGATTTTAAATTACAGCTATTTACTGTTATTGATAAATGACCAATTTAACTGTTAATTTACCTGCAAGGGATCACTATTTAACAATTATTATGAAATACATTAACAACAACATTTGAATGTAGTATTAATAGCCTCTAGTGCCATAGAAGTACATTAGCATTTATTATAGAGTGTAAGTCCAAGGTGAAGTGTTACTACTTACTCAAGGAAATGCACAAGTTTAAATGTACCTGTTTCTAACTTGTACAAATGGCAATAAAGTGTATTGGATTCTTTCTCCATGGATTGTGTTTGTTTCTACAAATTCCAATTCAAAAGAGGTTGGGATGTTGTATAAACAGAATACAATGATTTGCAAATCCTTCTCAACCTATACTCAATTGAATAAACTACAAAGACAAGATATAATGCACAAACCGATGAATGTTATTGTTTTTTTGTCTTTTTTAATTTGAAGCCTGAAACACGTTCCAAAAAATCTGGCACAGGGGCAACAAATAACTGGGAAAGCTGAGGAATGCTCAAAAAGCACCTGTTTGGAACGTTCTACAGGTGAACAGGTTAATTGGAAACGGGTGAGTGTCATGATTGGGTATAAATGGAGGATCCCCGAAAGATTTAGTTGTTCACAAGCAAAGATGGGCAAGGTTCACCATTTTGTGAACAACGACACTAGCAAACAGTCCACCAGTTTAAGAACGTTTCTCAACGTACAATTGCAAGGAATTCAGAAATTTTTCTGAATTCAAAAAATATCTGCAAGGAAGCGGCAATGCCGAAAAGCAAATTTGAATGCCCGTGACCTTTGAGCCCTCAGGCAGCACTGCATTGAAAATCGCAATTATTGTGTAAAGGATATTGCCCGTACGTGGGCTGAGGAACACTTCAGAAAACCATTGTCAGTTATTAAAATTCATTGCTACAGCTACAAATGCAAGTTAAAACTCTACCTTGCAAATCCATATACTGTATCAACAACATCCAGAAATGCCGCCGGCTTCTCTGGGCCCGAGCTCATCTGAGATGAATTGACTCAAAGTGGAAAGGTCTGCTGTGGTCTGATGAGTCCACATTTCAAATCCATCAATCCATCAATTTTCTGTACCGCTTATCCTCACTAGGGATCGCAGGCCTGCTGGAGCCTATCCCAGCTGACTCTGGGCGAGAGGGAGGATACACCCTGAACTGGTCGCCAGTCAATTGCAGGGCACATATAAGCAAACAACCATTCGCACTCACATTCACACCTACATGCAACTTAAGAGTCTTCAATTAACATATTATGCACGTTTTGGGAAGGTGGGAGGAAACCGGAGTACCCGAACACAATTAAGCAAAATCCAAGACTGTTTTCTGTTGGTCAAATAATATTAAATGTGTAGTCTAATGGAGATTGAAGATATTCATAATTAAGGGAATAATACATGACATAAAAAATGTTGCCATCCTTAAAAAAACAATAATGTGAACAAAATCTGCATTCCACCTGTCTCCTCGAATTAAATCACTCAGTCAGGTTTGTTAATTTATTTAGAATCACTGACTCTGGACAATCGACAATTGTCATTAAACTTTATGTTTCATATGGTGCGGTCTCAATTTTAAAAACATAGTGCAGACAAGCTTTATTACAGTCGATACAACAGATGACATTTTTATGGTGAAACTTCAATAAAAAATATAGTCACACGTAGCTACTCAAATTGTACTGTACTTACTAACGCACTTTTATTAATTACATTTTTAGAGAACATCATCATAATGCAATGTGATCCGATAGAGCAGACCTTTCACGCACCTGCCATCTTCTTGCTCAGGGGTGTCAAACTCAAATTCACGGTGGGCCAAAATAAAAAATTGGGACAACGTCATGGGCCAAACTCAATATTTAATGAAAAATCACTTCGATCACTGTTTCATTTCTCGCCAGATATGTAGCGTTACTGTTTATCATATGACAATATATGATATCTTCTTTTCCTTTCGGCTTGTCGCCACAGCGCGTCATCCTTTTCCATGTAAGCCTATCTCCTGCATCTTCCTCTCGAACACCAACTGCCCTCATGTCTTCCCTCACGACATCCATCAACCTTCTCTTTGGTCTTCCTCGAGCTCTCTTGCCTGGCAGCTCCATCCTCATTATCCTTCGACCAATATACTCTCTATTTCTCCTCTGGACGTGTCCAAACCATCAAAGTCTGCTCTCTCTAACTTTGTCTCCAAAACATCAAACCTTGGCTGTCCCTCTGATGGGCTCATTTCTAATTTTATCCAACCTGGTCACTCCGAGAGCGAACCTCAACATCTTCATTTCCGCCACCTCCAGCTCTGCTTCCTGTTGTCTCTTCAGTGCCACTGTCTCTAATCCGTACATCATGGCTGGCCTCACCAATGTCTTATAAACTTTGCCCTTCATCCTAGCAGAGACACTTGTGTCACATAACACACCTGACACCTTCCTCCACCCGTTCCAACCTGCTTGGACCTGTTTCTTCACTTCCTGACCACACTCACCATTGCTCTGGACGGTTGACCCCAAGTATTTAAAGTCCTCCACCCTTGCTATCGCTTCTCCCTGTAGCCTCACTCTTCCCCCTCCACCCCTCTCATTCATGCAAATATATTCTGTCTTACTTCGGCTAATCTTCATTCCTCTGCTTCCCAGTGCATGCCTCCATTTTTCTAACTGTTCCTCCAACTGTTCCCTGCTTTCACTGCAGATCACAATGTCATCTGCAAACATCATGGTCCAAGGGGATTCCCGTCCAACCTCATCTGTCAGCCTATCCATCACCACTGCAAACAGGAAGGGGCTCAGGGCTGATCCCTGATGCAGTCCCACCTCCACCTTAAATTCGTCTGTCACACCTACAGCACACCTCACCACTGTTCTGCTGCCCTCGTACATGTCATCTATTATTCTGACATACTTCTCTGCCACTCCAGACTGCAGTACTCCAGTTCCTCTTTGGATACTCTGTCAAGGGCTTTTTCCAGATCTACAAAGACACAATGTAGCTCCTTCTGACCTTCTCTGTACTGTTCCATCAACATCCTCAAGGCAAATAATGCATCTGTGGTACTCTTTCTAGGAATGAAACCATACTGTTGCTCGCAAATACTCACTTCTGTCCGGAGTCTAGCCTCCACGACTCTTTCCCATAACTTCATTGTGTGGCTCATCAACTTTATTCCTCTATAGTTCCCACAGCTCTGCACATCACCCTTGTTCTTAAAAATGGGCACCAGCACACTTTTCCTCCATTCCTCAGGCATCTTCTCACGTGCTAGAATTTGAACAAGCTGGTCAAAAACTCCACAGCCACCTCTCTTAGATGCTTCCATACCTCCACAGGAATGTCACCAGGACCAACTGCTTTTCCACGTTTCATCGTCTTTAATGCCTTTCTAACTTCCCCCTTACTAATCATTGCCACTTCGTGGTCCACCACACTTGCCTCTTCTACTCTCCCTTCTCTCTCAGTTTCCTCATTCATCAACTCCTCAAATTATTCTTTCCATCTATTTAGCACACTACTGGCACCAGTCATCATATTTCTATCTCTATCCTTAATCACCCTAACCTGCTGCACATCCTTCCCATCTCTATCCCTCTGTCTGGCCAACCTGTATAGATCTGTTTCTCCTTCTTTAGTGTCCAACTCGGCATACATGTCATCATATGCCTCTTGTTTGGCCTTTGCCACCTCTACCTTTGCCCTATGTCACATCTCAATGTATTCCTTTCGCCTCTCCTCGGTCCTCTCAGTGTCCCACTTCTTCTTAGCTAACCTTTTTCCTTGTATGATTTCCTGTACTGTGAGGTTCCACCACCAAGTCTCCTTCTCTCCTTTCCTGCCAGAAGATACACCATACACCAAGTACTCTCCTGCCTGCCTCTCTGATCACCTTGGCTGCAGTGGTCCATTCTTCTGGAAGCTCCTCCTGTCCACCGAGAGCCTGTCTCAGCTCTTCCCGAAAAGCTGCACAACACTCGTCCTGTCTCAGCTTCCACCACATGGTTCACGACTCTCTCTCTGTCTGGGATGCATAGAACTACTTTGTCTATCTAGCTCCTTCCAGAAATTCTCTTTCACCTCTAAGTCACATCCTACCTGTGGGGCATTGCCACTAATCACATTATACATAACACCCTCAATTTCAAGTTTTTGCCTCATCACTCGATCTGATACTCTTTTCACCTCCAAGAGATTCTTAGCCAACTCTTCTTTTAAAATAACCCCGACTCCATTTCTCTTCCCATCTACACCATGGTAACATAATTTAAACCCTGCCCCTAAACTTCTAGCCTTACTGCCTTTCCACCTGGTCTCCTAGACACACAATATATCAAGCTTTCTCCTAATCATCATCTCAACCAATTCCAGAGATTTTCCTGTCAACATTCAAATTCCCCACATTCAGTTCTAGGCTCTGTGCTTTCCTCTTCTCTTTCTGCCAAAGAACCCGCTTTCCACCTCTTCTTCTTCTTTGACTTCGACCCAAAGTAGCTGAATTTCCACCGGCGCCCTGCAGGTTGACGCAGTTGGTGGCGGACGGTGTTAACCCGGCCGGGTTAACACCGTCCGATCCGGTATGGAATTCTTTGGATGAACGCTCATATTTGTTTGGCAAAGTTTTAAGCCAGATGCCCTTCCTGACGCAACCCTCTGCATTTATACGGGCTTGGGACCGGCCTACAGTTTGCACTGGCTTGTGGCCCCCATAGGGCTGCATTATATGACAACAAACTTAAATTGATTAAACACTGAATCTGGAATAAACAAACTTTAATATTATAAACACGAGAAATCTAATTTGCGATAAAAGACATCAGTGGTTATTTGTTTGTTGTTTTGTATTTAAATAGATAACATGAATTCTTCTGTCTCTCCATCTTCTATTTATCGATCTCCAACTATCTTTCTTTTTGAGGTAAATATTTTGTCAAAGGCCAACAACAAAACAACGCGAAAAAATAAGAATGTCCTTCAATAAAAATTCAAACTATGAGTACCTGCCTCGGAGTGGATAAAGGGCATTAAAAATATATATATTATGTTATATTCTTTGTTACAGCCACGTTGCTCTTTTACTTTAGTGAACATACAATCTGCCTCCCACCTGTCTTGGAAGTTAACCGTTTTCCATCTTTCGTTTGGCCTTTTTTGGGAAGGGGAAGTGTAAATTTGCTCGAGGAGACTGGTAGCGTAGTTGCTAACGACTGCAACAGAAAGGGAAGGGGCGCTCGCCGGTCTAGACCGATGGGCCAACACACTAGCAAAGCATTCTGGGATTTGTAATATTAGTGGCACATGTGCTATTTACTGGCGGGCCAGCTCTAATACACATTTGATACGGTCTTGCGGGCCAAGACCACATTTGATACGGTCTTGCGGGCCAAATATAATTACATCATGGGCCAAATTTGGCCCCCAGGCTTGAGTTTGGGTTAGGGTTAGCTAGCTCTTTCGTCATGCCCGCAAACGTATCCACAACCTTTTTTTCTTTCTCCACAATGCTAGCAACAGCGCTTCACTTTCTCTGTATTCTGTGGTCGGCATTAGAGTATATTTTAGGCGCTACTTTCTGCTCTAGAGTGGATGAGAGAGCGAGAGAGAAAAAAAGAGAGACTTTTGCGTGCCTACGAACTGAAACGAAAGGTTTGGGCAATTATCATAAACCATCCCACCTGTTGTGACGTTACTTAGCTATACTAAAATGTTCACAATGACCTCATTTTTGTTTTAATCATCCCAAACCATCCATCTTCTGAGCTGCTTCTCCTCACAAAGGTCGCGGATGTGCTGGAGCCTATCCCAGCTGTCATTGGGCAGAAGGCAGGGTACACCCTAAACTGGTTGCCAGCCAATCGCAGGGCACATAGAAACAAACAACCATTCGCACTCACAGTCACAGTCAT
Organism: Phycodurus eques; assembly: GCF_024500275.1. NCBI lineage: Eukaryota > Metazoa > Chordata > Actinopteri > Syngnathiformes > Syngnathidae > Phycodurus > Phycodurus eques. The sequence continues at coordinate 43,206,190 of NC_084525.1, read as the reverse complement.
GCCTACGGGCAATTTAGAGTCTCCAATTAATGCTTGTTTTTGGGATGTGGGAGGAAACCGGAGTGCCCGGAGAAAACCCACACAGGCACGGGGAGAACATGCAAACTCCACACAGGCGGGGCCGGGGATTGAACCCAGGTCCTCAGAACTCTGTGGCTGACGCTGTAACCAGTCGGCCACCGTGCCGCCAAGATGACTTGTCATGTCATGTAATTCAAGTCAAAGTCAAGTCAATTCTCTTGGCTACCAAGTCTAAAGTCTTTCTGAAGTATTTGGCAAGCAAGTCACAAGTCAGAAAACTGGCAACTCGAGTAGACTCGAGTAAAATCATTTGACTCGAGTCCCCCCATCTTTGGTAAAAATCATGAACATCAGTTGAGAATTGAGCAATGTATGATTTATTTTCAATGCACAGTACATGGATTTCCTTGGATAGGAACTTTATCCCCATCAACGTGGCCCCGACATAGGCACGTCACTTAGCTGAGCTGCTACAGCACGCTGGTGTATCTAGTCTTCTCCACATATAGTATATCTGTGATATGCACAGCAACACTATTTATGGTGGAAGGTTCAGGAGGTGTGTCAGTTTCCACTCTTAATATGTTCCAAGTTACTGGCGGTATCTGACGGAATAAAATACTCCTTTGTTAAATGTGTGATAACCTGGATCAGACAACCGTCTCATGCAATGGTGGGCAAACTATGGCCCGCGGGCCACATCCGGCCGCTATTAATTTCAATCTGGCCCGTCAAAGATTGGTACAGAATCGCCCAAATCATATCAAAATCATGACTACATTCATTTGACCTTGTCCTGTAACGCCCAGTGGTTCCATCAGGTGGCGCAGTAGGCACAGTGATATATTGACTTGACTTGGGCTGCTCTGTTTTTACTCTGCTACTGCTCTGAACCCATCTTCAACGATGAGTGTGTCAATGAAAAGTCAACAGTAAGTGCCGAGTGTTTAATAGAGAATGGACTAGTAAATACATTTTCACTTTTCACTCGCTTTTTCAAAGGCCGTATGTCTTATTTGCCAAGAAACCATTGCTGTTTTAAAGGAGTACAACAACAGCCGTCACTTTTCGACCATCCATCCAAACATGCTAATTATACTAACAACCAATCAACGCAGGAACGGACGGCTATGGCTCAGCGGTTCAAATCCAGCTTGCCGGCTCAGCAAAACGCTGCCATCCAAGACTTAGGCACAAAGGTTAATTTTTTGCTGGCAATCAAACTAGCGAAGACCAGCAAGCCTCTTTCCCAAGGGGAGTTTCTGAAAGAATGCATGGTAGAGACAGCAAGTATCTTATTTCCTGACAGCAAGAACAAATTTGAAAACATTAGCTTATCACGCAGGACAGTGACTCGCTGTGTTTAGCTAATTGATGAAGACTTAGCTAACAATCTAAAAAAAAAAGCAGTCATTTACATTGAATTCCTTGGCACTGGACGAAAATAATCACATAAAGGATACCGCTCATCTTTTAATTTTTATTATTAATTATTAATGACAATTTCAAGGTAATGGAGTTTTTGGCCATGGAATCCTTTAAGGGAAAAACACGTGGAGAGGATTTGTATGACAGCGTGTCGGGGGTCATCAAGAGGCACCAACTACCTTGGAGTACGCTCGCCAACATAACCACAGATGGATCTGACTGGAAAAAAGATCGGGCTGCTGAAAATAATCCAAGAAAGGGTGAAAGAGGACAACCCTTAGCAGGAGGTAATTTTTCTACCCTGCATAATCCATCAGGAAGCGCTGTGTAAATTTGTACTGTAGTTTGACCATGTTGTAAAGCCAGTTGTCATCGTCAGTTTATTAAGTTTCTCAAAGAAACTGATGCTGATCACCAGGACTTGCTTTACCACTCAAGTGTCTGCTGGTTAAGTTTGGGGAAAGTGTCAAGTCTCATTTTTGGCACAACTTCAGAAAGCTGACGATTTTCCTGACACAGATTGGCTTTGTGATTTAGCTTTTGCTGTGGACATACTGACACACATGAATGAGCTGAATGTGAAGCTACAAGGGAAAGACCAGTTTGTGCATGAAATATAAACAAATATCAGAGCCTTCAAAACCCAGCTGGCTTTATTCTCAAAGCAAATGTCAAACAAGTAATTTGTTCATTTCCCCTCTCTGGCTACGCCGAAAGAGACTATTCGATGTGAAAAAATACAGGAAATCACTAGAAGATCTGCATGGAGAATTCTGCCATCAGTTCTCTGATTTTGAAAAAATTGACAAGTCACTTCAGATGGTGTCATTTCCCCTCACACAAGACCCTGAAACAGCGCCACAGGAGCTGCAGTTGGAACTGATTGATCTCCAATGTGATACTGTCTTAAAAGAGAAGTTCAACTCTCTTAAACTGGATGAGTTTTATGTTTCATTATGCGCAGACAAATTTCCAAAAATCTGGAAGCTGGCACAGAGGATGCTGGTGTTGTTTGGCTCTACATATGTCTGAACAGACTTTTTGTGTGATGAACTCCAACAAAGCATCCTACAGCTCCCGGCTGAGTGATGAACACCTCTGATCTGTTCTGAGAATTCCCACAACAAAACTAACACCAGACTTTGATGCACTGGCAAACAAAAAGGTGATCAATAACACTATTCCGATTAAAAGTAAATGTAAGCATTAACACTTACAATGCATTTTTTGTTTGTTTATGTTTGTTATGTATGCATCTGGTCCTGGCTTGGCCCACCTGTCAATTTTTAAAAGCCAATGTGGCCCCCCGAGCCAAAATGTTTGCTCACTCCTGGTCTAATTGTCATGAGCTGTCCTTGTAGTTCCTGTTTTGGAGCTTGGGTGGCGCTTTGCACCCCACTCGCTCTCTCTCTCTCCCCTCTCTCTCTCCCTACCCTGTAATCAGCACCACCTTAGCCACACACCTGTTTTCAATCAGCTGTCATTATCTCTGCCTGCATAAAAGCCTGCCAGATCCTGGAAATCCTCTCCAGAGTATTAACGTTCCACAGTGGTACACCAGCCTAGTACATTCACGTAAGCTATGCCTTATTTTGTATTATTCTGACTTCCATATTCTTCCTCATCCTCAGTGCTCCTTCCGTGTTCCTCGCCTTGCTGACTTCGTCCACCACGCCGCCAAGCTATCCACCTGCTCACGCCTGCAGCATGTTCCCATCTCTACGACCCGTCATACGCCTCAGAGATCAAATTCCCACTTCCTTGTCAATAAACTATTCACCATAAACCTCTCAGCCTCCGCTTGCTACTCGGCCCAGTTAAAACGGATACCTTCGTATTGTGACAGAATACTCTGGCCAGCATGGACTCAGCAACCCCGGAGGCGCTAAGAAAAGCACTCACCCTCCAAGGCGCCCATATAGGAAGACAGGACAAAGCTCTCCAGGAAATAATGGAATCTTTAACCACTCTCACGCTACAAGTTTCCCTCCTTCTGTCAAATTGCAGTCTGACCACCCTCCCGTAAGTACTATTTCCGAGCCCGCAGCCTCCGATCCATCCTGCCTCACATACAAAGAGCCTCATGTTCATCCGCCTGAGCACTACTCCTGGGACCAAGGTGCATGCAGTAAATTCCTCCTCAATTGCTCCCTGGTATTTAATCTACAACTTTTAAGCTACCCCACTGAACAATCCAAAGTAGCATACTTAACTAACCTACTATGCGGAAAAGCAGCAAAAATGGGCTACCGCGTTATGGCACAACTCTTCCCCGGTATTCTCGAAATTTACCTCCTTTTCTGCGGAATTAAAAAAAGTTTATGATCACCCTGTTCAGGGCAGGGAAGCCACCTGACGCTTCATACTCGGTATAATTTAGGAAACTTGTTGGTGAATGCGGATGGGATGACGCTGCGTTAAGGGGTATTTTTCTAAACGGGCTTTCAGAGCGGCTCAAAGATGAGCTTGCCTCCCGGCACAAGCCCTCCACCCTCGAAGAGCTTATCTCCTTATCCATTCGTTTGGACAACCAGCTACGGAAAAGAGCACGAGAGAAGGGGCTAAGAGCAGCTCGTAAAATTACATCCTCCGTGAGCATTGCACCTTGCCTGCCTTCTGAACCGCCGACCACCTCCTCGTCACCCTCCATTGCACCAAATGAACCCATGCAACTTGGCAACACCAGGTTAGAACCCCAGGAACGTCAGTGCCATGTCACCCAGCGACTGTGCATTTATTGCGGTAAATCAGCCAATTTCAGCTCCACATGACCCTTGAGACCAAATGACCAGGCTCACCACGACCCGAGAGCGCCATGGTGAGCCAAACCACCACTTCCCCAACTTTTCCATCCCGTATGACCGTTCCCGCATCTATTCTTGGTTCCGTTCACATCACACCCGTTATTGCCCTCATTGACTGTGGTTCAGATGAAAATTTTATTCACGAGGGATTGGCACATCAGCTCCAACTCCCTCTCGAACAACTCCAGTCACCCAAAAAAGTCACTGCCCTGGATGGGCAACTCATCTCTCCTGCCACCCACCAAACAGCTCAGTTTACATTACTCATCTCAGGAAACCACTGTGAGGACATTTCATTATTCATTATATCTTCCCCTGAGACCCCGCTAGTCCTCGGAATTCCCTAGCTCAAGAAGACACAACCCCACCATAGACTGGACCCACCTTACTATCACTGGGTGGAGTCCTCACTGCCACTGTCTGCTTTCCGCCATGCCACCCTCCAGCAAAACTAACCCCCTGCCACACCAGTCGACCTCTCCCGGGTGCCAGAAGAATATCATGACCTTTCCCCAGTTTTAAGTAAGGATCTTGTCATTTCTCTACCCCCCCCCCCTCTCCCACCGCCCTTATGACTGCGCTATTGATCTTGTGCCAGGAGCTCCTCTCCCTTCCACCCGCCCTGAGAAAAAGGCGATGGAAAGTTATATCCGTGACTCCCTGGCTTCTGAACTCATTCGGCCTTCTTCCTCTCCTGTGAGGCCTGGGTTTTTCTTTGTTGAGAAAAAAGACACCACTCTCCGCCCCTGCATCGACTACCGGGGACTAAATGAAATCACTGTTAAAAACAAACCTCCCTTGCCCTCATTTGAACCCCTCTGTGACGTCCAGATATTCACCAAATTGGACTTATTCAATGCCTATCAACTCGTCGGTATCAGAGAGGGGGACGAATGGAAAACCGCTTTCAATACCCCCTCGGACACTTCGGATACCTGGTCATGCCGTTCGGATTAACCAATGCTCCCGCAGTCTTCCAAACTTTCATTAATAACGTCCTCTGCAACATTTTGAACCGGTTTGTTTTCATCTACTTAGACGACATTCTCATTTTCTCCCACTCCCCCGAAGAACACCGCAGTCATGTCCGCCAAGTCCTCCAACGCCTCCTTGAGAATCGCCTGGATGTCAAACCGGAAAAGTGTGAATTCCATCTCTCCTCCATACACTTCCTGGGCTATATCAATCAGCCCACAACTCCTAGCTCACCTGTCATCCCGGAATCACCCGTACCATGCACTTCATCCACATTACATACCCCTCCCAAAATTACCCTCTGCTTTTGAAACCGCTAATCTCCTAGTCCTACATGTATTTAAGATCCACGGTATCCCCATTGACATCGTCTTGGACCGAGGTCCTCAGTTCTCCTCCCAAGTATGGAAGGAGTTCTGCGGTGGGCGCAGCAGCCATTCTGTCTTCTGGTTACACAGTCCCACGGCCAGACGGAGTGGGCAAATCAGAATCTGGAGTCGGCTCTTCGCTGCGTTGCTGCATGCATTCCCACCTCCTGGAGCACCTTTCTCCCGTGGATTGAATATGCCCACAACTCCCTCACCGGCTCCGGTATGTCTCCTTTCATGGCATGTTATGGTTTCAAACCGCCGTTGTTTAAGGAACAGGAGCATACAGTGGCGCTTCCCGCGGTGAGAGATCACCTGCGACGGGTCCAGTGAGTATGGAAGGACGTCAGGGCAGCTCTGACTCGGTCTGCCAAGAAGAATAAGCGGCTGACAGATCTTAATCGCTCTCCCACACCTGAGTACAAGGTGGGTCAGATGGTCTTAGTCAAAAGAGTGTGTGTGTATGTCCTGTTGAAATTTCCACAGAAATTTAAGGATGATTGATGGATTTTTTTTTCATTTTCTAATTTCATTAGTCAAGAAGTTTGACTAATGAAATTGCTTCCCAGTGCCTCCTGCACGTTTTGTTTTTGGCTCATAACTTAATGCAGGATGATTTTCAATAGAAACCTGGGCCTTTCTAGGCTAGAACGGGCCCCGTTGCACTAGTTACAGGTAGAGGTTTGAATCCCCAGCCTTTGATTCACCTTGTACACATATTTGGAGTTTTTATGGCTTTAAATTGCTTCCCAGCGTCTCCTGTACACGTTTTGTGTTCTGGCTCGTAACTAAATACAGACCAGCTTCCAATGGAAACCTAGTTCCTTCTAGGCTAGAACAGGCCCTGTTGCACTAGTTATGGGCGGAGGTTTGAATCCCCACACTTTGGTTTCGCTTGTACACACGTTTGGAGTTTTTATAGCTCTAATCAATTAGTTACGGTAGCAAATGTGACTTGACATAATGCCCACGTGACCTGGATGCACACGCGTCCTGTAGTGTATTGTCCTGTAAATGCGGTAGGTAGTTCAGTAGGTGAAAGGTTCCCAATAGTTTTATAGGTCATGCAGTTTTTTTATTTGTAAATTTAAAAAAAAAAAGAAAATAATGAGCTCCCTGCTACTGAGGATCTTTTTAACCACCTCGGTGAAACAAGTTAGAATTCAGAGAAACAGTTTTACAAGTAGTTAAATTTTACGGTAGCTCATGCCATGTAGTGGATTAGCAGAGCTGAATGTACTGCAGTCGATGAAAACACAACAGCTTTCCAAACTGTACTCAGGTCAACCAAACAGAACGGCTCTGTCCTGCAACTCACCAACAATTGACAGGATGACCACCACCACATCAAAGATGTTCCATCCATTGGTGAAGTAGTAGTGGCGAAGAGCAAAGAGCTTCAGCAAGAACTCTGTGGTGAAGACCACAATGAAGATGAAGTTGACCCAGTAGAGGACATTTTCTGTCTCATCGGATTGATCATCCGTTTCCACCATCATGGTGACCATGTTGAGACAAATGAGGATCATGATGGAGATGTCGAATACTTGCTGTGTGACAAAGTCAAAGACCATTCCTTGGATCATGTTCTGTGGAGACAGAGGTCACAAAATTTACGATATATACATATATTCATTCATTCATTCATTCATTTTCCACACCGCTTATCCTCACCTGTCCCAGCTAACACTGGGCAAGAGGCGGGGTACACCCTGAACTGGTCACCAGCCAAGCGCAGGGCACATATAGACAAACAACCATTCGCACTGACATTCACACCTAAGGGTAATTTAGAGTTTTCAATTAACCTATCATGCATGTTTTTTGGGATGTGGGAGGAAACCGGAGTACCCGGAGAAAACCCACATAGGCACGGAGAGAACATGTAAACTCTGCACAGGGGAGGCCAGATTTGAACCCCGGTCCTCAGAACTGGGAGGCAGATGTGCTAACCAGTCGTCCACCGTGCAGTTCCAACCTATCCATCCATCGATTTCCTGAGCCGCTTCTCCTCACTAGGGTTTTTTTTTGACTGAGTACTTTCTTACTCTTGCTCAAGTAATTATTTTGAGGCGTACTTTTTACTTTGACTTGAGTCATATTATTCTAAAGTAACATTACTCTTACTTGAGTTCAGTATTTGGCTATTCTACCCACCTCTGCTGCTGACTTGGGGCAAACTACACCCTGGACTGATCGCTAGTCAGTTGAGGGCACAAATAGAGTCAGATAACCATTCGCTTTTACATTCACCGTTACTGAGTGGGAACTGAGGCAAGGTTGCATGAACCAAAGTCAGGCGAATGTACCTCTACACCATCAGTGACTAAACCAAAATTCATTTTTTCAAATCTATTATTAATTTATTCTATATGCTCTGTAGACTACACATGGCGGTAGACTAATTTCTTTCTAGTCAAAGTAAAAAAAAAAGTCAAAATAAGGGGAAAAAATTATGAATGGTATTTTACATGCATTATGAGATACTGTATTGATTCCCATAATCAGAATCAGTATCCATCCATCCATTTTCTGAGCCCCTTCTCCTCACAAGGGTCGCGGGGGTGCTGGAGCCTATCCCAGCTATCATCGGGCAGGAGGCGGGGTACACCCTGAACTGGTTGCCAGCCAATCGCAGGGCACATAGAAACACGCAACCATTCGCACTCACATTCACACTTACGGGCAATTTAGAGTCTTCAATTAACCTACCATGCATGTTTTTTGGGATGTGGGAGGAAACCGGAGTACCCGGAGAAAACCCACTCAGGCACGGGGAGAAATTGCAAACTCCACACAGAATCAAAATCATCTTTATTTGCCAAGTATGTCAAAAACACACGAGGAATTTGTCTCCAGAAGTTGGAGCCGCTACAGTACGACAACAGACAATTGAGTAATTGGTTAGTGATTGTAATGCATGCCAGACTGATTTAGAGTTGTTAGCTGTAAACAGTTTTTCTCACTTTACTGCATAGTTTCTCTTTGCAATGTTAATTTCTTTAGTCAGCTGGTTTCTCACGCGATTATACAGGGCAATTATCCCCACTTCGATATGCGTCCTCTTTAGCCTGGCGAAGTTGCTTGAATTTAGCAGTGAACCACGGCTCGTTGTTATTGAACGTGCGAAATGACTTTGTTGGTGCACACACCTCTTCACAGAAACTGATATAGGATGTGACATCCATCCCATTTTCTGTATCGCTTATCCTCGCTAGGGTCGCGGGCGTGCTGGAGCCTATCCCAGCTATCTTCAGGCGAGTGGCGGGGTACACCCTGAACTGGTCGCCAGCCAATCGTAGGGCACATATAAACAAACAACCACTGGTACTCACATTCAAACCTACGGGCAATTTAGAGTCTTCAATTAACCTGCCATGCTTGTTTTTAGGATGTGGGAGGAAACCGGAGTACCCGGAGAAAACCCACGCACACAGGGCAAGAACATGCAAACTCCACACAGCCGGGGCCAGGATTTAAACCCCGGTCCTCAGAATTGTGAGGCAGATGTGCTAACCAGTCGTCCACCGTGCCTAGGATGTGACAGTGTCCGTATATTCATCCAGGCTGCCAGTTAAATTTTCAGACACTCCAGTCTGCGCAGTCGAAACAGCTTTGAAGCTCTATCTTTGCTTTGCTTTTCACCGTAGACTTCGCGCATTTAAGTTCTTGCCGTATGTTGGTATTAATTGAATTAAGCAGTGATAAGACGAGCCCAGAGCTGCACGAGGTATGGCATGGTATGCGATATTTCTCGCAGTTTAGCAGTGGTCTAAAATGTTATTTTCCCTGGTAGGACAGTCGATGTGCTGCTTGTATTTAGGGAGTTCTTGGTCGAGTTTAGCTCTCCAAGAATATTGATGGGTGAGTCTGGGTGTTTTTTTCCCATTTCGTTTACTTGTTCAGCCATCGTTACCAGTGGGGCATTGGAGGAACGTAAACACCGGTGAGAATGAAAGATGCAAACTCACGTGGCAAGTAGAATGGCTTACTGTTCACCGTGACAGTTCACAGTTTCACCATTTTTCGTTGATAAATCTCGCCACCTTTAGTTTTCCCTGATAACTACATGACGCGGTCTGCACAGTGGAGTTGGAAGCCTGGAAGCATTACGGCGCCATTGGGGACACGTTCACAAAGCCTTGTCTCCGTAAAGCACAGGCCGGCGGAACGGCCGAAGTCTTTACTGGTCTTTGTCAAAAGATGAAGCTCGTCTATTTCGTTGAGTAGGGAGCGTATATTCGTGAGGTAGATCGACGGGAATGCCAATCTGTATCCTCTCTTGCGGAGCTTAACTTGGATGCCGTTGCGCTTCCCCCTTCGTCACCTATGCCTCCATGCGCCATAGACCGCAGTTACCCGGTGAGTAACTTGGGGAAAAAACTGAGCGGATTTGCGAAAGTTGGTGAAATATAGTCCGGGGTAGACTCCCTGATGTTTAGCAAGTCTTCCCTTGTGTAAGTGAGTCGCGTAATGTCTCCAAAGACGAACGAAAAACATAGACAATACTAGAGAGCACGTAACCAAGGCGACCACACGGGTAGGCGCCATGTTGTAACCGTAACCATAATCCTTGATGTTGCATGCAATAAACATTAAGGTGGAGAAACTATACAAAAATATAAGAATTTGAGAAGGGGGCAAATACTTTTTCATGGCACTGTACAGGTATATGTGTTGATTGAGTGAATTATTGTAAATAACTAAAATATTAAACTACTATATAATATTACTACATTATTGTGTGGTAAACAGTAATTTCTTGAATCGGGATTATTTTAAAAGTATATTGTACCTGTGGTCGAGGGATGGGTTTCTGAGGCTTTTTGGAGCCCAGTTTCTTCATGGCATTGTAGTACTTCTTCTGTTCCTCTGTCATAAATATATCCTGACCTCCAAAGTAAATGGGGGAAAAAAAACAACATTTGATCATAATCTTGTACCAGAATTGAAATAGGGAAATAGACGTGTTAGACTTATCTTTTTCTTTTGCTGGTTGAAGTTGTCAATGATCACACCAATGAAGAGATTGAGGGTAAAGAAGGACCCAAAGATGATGAAAACCACAAAGTAGATGTACATGTAGATGTTCACTTCATAGTCGGGCTGGTCTTCCACCTTGGAGTGGACAGACAGGTCGCAGGTTGGTTCAACTTTTCAATTTATCATCCACACAGTAGCACCTTGAATGCACCAAAACTTTTGAATTCAACGAAAACAAAAGCATATGAACCTAACTTGACCCCATTTCAGCCAGGATCAAAGGATTAACTCTGTGTTTTGCCTTTTTCTTTGGATTTCTGAAACACTTTCTGAAGGGACGACTGAGTTCAGAGAATATGCAACGGCAGTAGGTGCACACTTCCTCGTGGAATTGTGATGGGCCTTCACTCACATTATAAGACCCCTACTGGTGCTTTAGCATTGGCTTTTTTGCCCTGGATGAGAACAGTGTAATTTTGCTCTAAGAGGGCAGGTATCATATTGAAGTTGAGGACAAGCGAATAAGAGAGGCAGTGAAGCCCAAAAAAACATAGCAATGGACCTGAGCCCCATAATCAAGAAGGAAGAAGCACATTTTGAAAGAAGGAGCAGATCAAGGACCAGAAGGATGGATACAAAGCATTAGAGTTAGAGTGACACAGAGGACACCATTGGTGGGTACGAGCCAGCGATCAAACGGCTACAGGCAAGATCTGAGAATATACGGTATAAACCGTCGAGGAAGACAGACTCGGGAGATGACAGCACCAGTGGGTAAGAGTATGAAGATAGTAAAAGAGACCCCAAAGACGGGTGCCTCCCACCTTGCAGACATTTTACCCCATCTGTATCCGGTGACTGGAGATGACAGGCTTTAAAGGAAAAATAAGAAAAAATAAGAAAACAGAAAAGGGAATAATGAAAAGTTGCACCAGCTTATTTGCTAAGGGAGCTGAAATTATGTGGAAGAACAATTAAAGGACTTGAAGATAACAAACAGGCAAAGATGCAGGGTAAGAGCTTCCCAGTTATAGTTTGAGGGCAGAGTTTGATGTGTAAGCCCTGGGAGAACACAGACATGTCACACTGTACATACTCGAGAAGTTCCTCACTCTTCAAGATGCAACACACCCATGGTTTAAATAGTGTCCGAAATACTTGAGATGCCATAAAGTGTTGATTTGTCTTTGAACATGAAATAATTATGATGCAAGGTTAATGAAATCTGCTAAACATGTCAAAATCACACCAAAATCAGAGTATCCGCCTTGTCAAGCTCAATATCCGCTCAAACAGGAATCTATTTTATATTCAAATCTCTCCTTAAGAGGGGCTTGTTTGTTCCAGGTACAACATCCTCTGTGTGCACAACAATCTTCCATGTAAAAAAAAATTAATATTAGAGAGGCTGGCCAGCCAGATGAACGAGTGATTTGCAAAAGTGAGCAGTACATTTGGCAGTTTGAACACATGCTCCAAATGTCCCAAACAACATACAATTTTCTCGCCTGTTTGTCCAGTTCATCCAGATAGTCGTCACTGAGTTTCAATTTGAAGGCATATTGTAGACATTCATCTGCCCATAGCAAAGCAATTAATTGTAAGTTTCCAACTTTAGTATGTTAAAAAGTGCAAAATCTAGAGAACTAAGCGGAAGCAATCTTTTGCAATATGTGGACAATTTGATGATTTGTTCACAAATAAAAGAAGTATGCACAAATTGGGCTTCAATGGTAACAAAGAAGAGAAGGAAACAAGAAACAACTACTTTTGGGCACCGCATTAATTCACCGTAAATGGTGTATTCCTAACATTTGAGTTCAGTCTTTCAAAAGTATTTTACTGTTCTTAACGGACTAATACATTCATTAATATTACTTTGAATTCCGCTCAATACATGTATAACAATAATGTTAAAATATTACTTAAAGGGGTTACATGAAAAAGTTTACTTTTCAATGTCAGGCAAAAAAGTTGGTCTCTGGAGTGCCTTTCCACCCATCAAGTGTGAAATGAAACAACCAAGTAAATCTTTTGTTACCTGTTGTTCTGACAATGTGTCTGTGAGCGATTCCACCTCGAGCCATCAATTTCTGTGATGGAAGTGTTTGTGTGTCCCAATGATCCTAGGAGCTAAGTTGTTAGGGAGTTTATACCTCTGGTAGGGTTATCCAGTGAAAACCGGTCTCTGACTGTTGATCGTGCCTGTGCACCAATCTATTTTGGAATCTTCATCAGGGGTGCTAAAGAGTGCTCACACTGGAGATTACCTTGTTCTGTTGGGGGACATCAATGCTCACGTGGGCAATGACCGTGAGACCTGGAAGGGCATGATTGGGAGGAACGGCCCCACTGACTGAGAACGCAAGTGGTGATTTGTTATTGGATTACTGAATCACGAATTGTCGATAACAAACACTATGTTCATGCACAAGGGTCTCCATATTTGCGCTTACCACAAAGACACCCGAGGCCGCAGTTCAATGATCAACTTAGTGTCGTGTCATTGGACTTGAGACGGCATGTATTGGACAGTCGTGTGAATAGAGGGGTGAAACAGTCAATGGATCACCACTTGGTAATGTGTTGGCTCCGATGATGGGGGGGTGCCAGTCTGACCTGGCACATCCAAACGTATTGTGCGGGTCTGCTGGTTCTGTTGACTTTATCAAGGTGTGAGTTTCATCTCTTGCTGGAGCAGTTCACAACTGAGTGCGAAGTGGTTGGGATGAATCAACACCTCCAAGTCTGACACCATGGTCCTCATTTATAAAAAGGTGGAGTACCCTGTCCGCATCGGGGATGAGCTCCTGCTCCAAGTGAATGAGTTCAATTTTGGGGTCTTGTTCACAAGTGAGGGAATAATGGAGTTGGAGATCAACACACAGCATCTAAAGTTACGCGCGTGACGTCAGCGCGGTCGCCGTCCACGCGAGTATGAAGAAGCCTTTAGAGATAGGATGTGAAGCTTGGTCATCCAGGAGGGGCTCAGAGAAGAGCCGCTGCTCAGCCGCATTGAGAAGAGCCAGATGAGATGGCTCGGGCATCTGGCTAGGATGCCTCCTGGACATGTCCCTGGTAAGGTGTTCCGGGCACGTCCCATCGGGCGGAGGCCTTGGGGAGGACTCAGGACACACTGGGGAGACTACTTATCACTGCTGGTCTCGGAACACATTGGGATCTCCCCCGGGAGATCTGGACGAAGTGGCTGGGGAGTGGGGAGTCTGAGCAACAGCTAGACTGGGTTAAGATCCAGAGCCACTTTCAAGCAATGGCCGCCAGACTTCACTGTCTGAAACAATATGATGCAAAGCGACTATTATGCAGAAACACCCACACCTTGTACACATTAGGCGCCACTACGTTAACGTAAAGCTGAGCTGCGTTGGGTTTTACTGAATGCACGGATTAGTGTCAGCTAACAGTGTTAGCTTCTCATAAGCCTCACATACTTTCTTGCTCAGTGAACTCGTTGATGCAGGTGCGGTGGGATTGTATTTGGTTTTGGTGATGAGTCCGTGAGGCACATACACACAGTGTAGTGTATGAAGCGCTGCCTCCACAAGCTTGCTTTTTCCCCTACACCATGGACTCCTGAAAGTAGAAGCCTCTCTGGTTGTAATGTCAGTGCTCTGCTCTCAGTTGTCATGGTAACAAAAGCAATAATTCGCCCGGAATTATATGGGACTGGCACACAGTCATGAGCAGGGCCGGGCCCTCAAAATGGGACACTTTTTGCAAGATAAAAAAAATATACATATACACAATATATAGTGTCCTATCAATGTTGATCTTTGCAGTATTTTGAATAAAGCATGTCACGGAACACAGGTTTAAATTGTGAACAAAAAATGAAAGAAAAAAAAAAGAATAAAACATTGCCTGTTCAGTTAATACTGGTTTTATGACGATTACAGTTATTCCATATATAACTGACAGTGACATTAAAAGGCATTATGAATGTACCTCTCTGGAATCCACAGCTGCAAACATAATGTCCATCCAGCCTTTGAATGTGGCCTTTGAAAAGAGAAACACGTTTAGACACACTGGTAGACAATAGTGACAAAAAAGACAAAAAGAAAAGCCTACATTTCATATACAGTATAAGGGAACGCAAAGAGTATCCAAACTCAAACCAAGAGTGATGCATGTCCAGTTGAATAGCTTGTGAATGGAAAGAAAGATAAGGGTGGAGAAACACTTAATACACACAATGGAAGGCAGCCTGTCAGTACTGTAGATGCAAATGAAAGAAATGAGACATGATGGCAAGTTAAAAGAAGATAAATCAAGTCCACATCAAAATTACACGCTCACCACTTGCAGCAAGGCCAGGTAACCAGCGCCCACATTGTCAAAGTTGATTTTAACGTTCTTCCACCTGACCTCCGTAAAGTTTTGCTCAATGAGGGCCTCACATTGGGTCTTGTTGTTGACCTCGTCAACGGAAAAGTACTCCTCGGAGGTCTCGTTGAAACAGTAGTAGTACTTGCCCGCGAACAAGTTGACCCCCATGATACTGAAAATCAGCCAAAAGATGAGGCAAACCAGCAACACGTTCATAATGGAAGGGATGGCTCCCACCAAGGCGTTGACTACCACCTAAACCAGATCAGGAAAGACAGCATTATGACACTGTGAGCACCAGGGAACACAAATCAATGATTTCAACATTTTGGCAGGACACATCATACTGTTATGGCCTTATATACACTAATAAAAATGCTTTTCTCGCTGGTAGAGGAGGCACAATTGTTTTATTATTATTTCATCAAGCTGAGCTACTCTCACAGAGCGTGACATACTGTATGGTGGACTAGTGGCATGTGGACAACTAGTGCCGTTTGGTGGATTAGTACTATGTGATGAACCAATAAAGCTGTAACGCTTCTAAAGTGTGTGCCAGATATTTTAGAATTGATTTAGATTTTGTTACATACTTTGACAAATGGGCTTTGTTTGAACTTTTCTGAGGGAATGCCTCATCTCTTTCGGGATGTTCAAGGATGTGCATGGCTTAAAGGGTTTCAGCCTTTCCTGCTTCACAGCATGCAGTGTACATTATATATAATTAAAAACAAATTATGGGCAGCACGGTAGACGAGTGGTTACCACATCTGCCTCAGTGTTCTGAGGTTCAGGTTTAAATTTCGACTACGGCATTCCTGTGTGGCATTTGCATGTTCTCCAGTGCTCGGGTGGTTTTTCTACCATATATCAAAAACAGGGATATTAGCTTAATTGAAGACTGAATTGCCCATAAATGTGAATGGGAGTGTGAATGCTTGTTTGAAAAAAAAGAAGGAAAATGTACAACCCCAATTCCAATGAAGTTGGTACGTTGTGTTAAACATAAATAAAAATATTTAATTGAATACACAACAAAAAAAAGATATTTAATATTCAAACTGATCAACTTTATTGTTTTTAGCAAATAATCATTAACTTAGAATTTTATGGCCGCAACACGTTCTAAAAAAGCTGGGACAGCTGGCAAAAAAGACTGAGAAAGTTGAGAAATGCTCATCAAACAGCTGTTTGGAACATCCCACAGGTGAACAGGATAATTGGGAACAGGTGGGTGCCATGATTGGATATAAAAGGAACCTCATTCACAAGCAAAGATGCGGCGAGGTTCACCTCTTTGTGAACAAGTGCGTGGAAAAAAATAAATAGTCGCAACAGTCCCAACTTCATTGGCATTATGGTTGTAGATTTTTAATACATAAACAGTTAACACTAGTAATTTTATCAATTATTCCTGGTGTTTTAGCTCACCGTGTGGATTATTCCAGATGTTCTAAACTATGGATTCAAATTTCCAATTATTCTTGATAATAAGGATGCTATTTGGAAGAGTTTTAAAATATTGTGTTTATATTATTTAGTATAACAGATTGATGATACAGTAAATTCCATACCAATATGACGTGTCCAACCTTGCATAGTCCAATTATTAAATAGTCTCTTAAAATTGTCAATATGAATTTGTTTCATGACTTGCTCAACTAATTCACACAATTCTATAGCAGTCAAAATAAAAATCACATTTAACTAGCCCAAATGTATACTTAGCAATTTTAATGCTAATTTACTGAATGTTATGTTAACATAGTAGTGCTATTCTTGATGGCAGGCCGACAGCTGAGCATGCATGTCATTGTTTTGTGTAGCCATATTCCCTCTCTCTGGACCTCTGTTTTCTCAGCATGTACGCCACTGCCAAGGTACATGAACAAATCGGTATCTACAGTATCTGTGCAAATCACCATTCAACAAGTCTTTGTTGCACTTTCTGAGAGAATGTACTTTCGTTACAATGTGAACACCAGATCAGCTGATTTATATATATATATATATATATATATATATATGTGCTTAGAAATCAAGGGGGCAAGAAAAAAAAAGGGAAAATGGCTTTCCAAAACGCATAATGTGCACCAGCAGTTCTAGTACATGCGTGTTACATGGCGTTGTGCAATCTCAAGAACCACTCAAATCAATAAATCAATAGAGAACTAAGTGGATAGAGAGAGGAAGGGACTAAAGAGATCATGGCAGAAAGGCTGCTAGCGTGTTTGACGGCTTCGTTTCCATTTGAAGCAGATTTAAAACAGTAGCTTGGTCAGTAAAAGATTGAACATGTTGGGCTAAAAGGTAGCAGGAGTTGCATTACTCAAAAGGCTAAAAGACCCTGTAAAGTGATTTCAGTGATTTGTTTCTAAATACAATAAATATGTTTGACCATGAAGACTGAGAACTATTTAGTACTGAATTGTTGACTAAAATCAAGACTAAAATTAAGCCCAAGTACGTACTGGTATGAGTCGGCCCTCCACCATTATATAAGTATTGCGTGGCGTCATTCCATCAGTGGCTAGTCGCCACAACTGAGTTACTTAGTAATAATAACTTAAGCCATTTCCACCATTACAGCATGCAGTTAGCTAGCAAGCTATGTTAAAAAAAAAAAAAAGCATTTTCCTGAAGAGTTATGTGTTTTGTGTTATTTGGGCTACAGTGTCTCTGTTCTGCCAAATTGGACAACCCTGTTAGCAAGCTAGCTGGCTCGGGGTCCGGCCGTCCAATTCACCAGCACCTTGCTTAGTGTGCTGCGCGTGGGTCCACACAAAAAAGACACTCCAGGGAAAGTTAACTGTTTATTACATTCACTAGCCTGTGAGCTAGCGAGCTCCCACTAGCGAGCTAGCTCAAGAGCAGACCGTTGACGGGCTCCTCCAATACGTCACTGCCTCGCTTGGTATTGTGTCGGTGTGAGGGTTCACATAACAGAGACACTTCAGGGAAAGTTAACTGTTCATAACACAGCTGTACACATTAATCAGTAGTACTGATATTGTGCGAGCCACAGGCAAGTATTTGAGAGACAGGTAAAGGTAAAGATTTTTTTTTAAATTACAGGGTTTTTAAGGTGAGAAAGCAGTAATAAACCTGGATTTACACTCCATGTAACACGTCTAGGGACGCAAAGAGGAGCCGCAATTTTTTTAATTATTATTTCATCGAGCAGAAATATGCTCACATGAGAGTTGAAATGTGATGGACTAGTGCCATGTAGTGAACAAGTCCCATGTGGACAACTAGCATGGCACTGGTTCACCACTTGGCAACAGTCCACCACATGACGCTAGTCGTCTTCAGGGGACTTGTTTACCACATGGCACTAGTACACATGGGACTTGTTCACCACATGGCACTAGCACGTCACATTTCAACGCTACGTAGTGGACTTGTGCCATATGGTTGACATATACCACTTGGCGGACCAGTGCCAATGCGGTCTACTAGTACCACACAATTGTGATCTTTTGAATTATAAGTGGCACAGTTGGGCTACACGCCATGCGTGTCTACCCAAGTAACTCAAATAATGTAGTGCCCATATTGTAAACCTTACATACATTAGAGGTGCACAGACCATTTGTAAATAAAAGGATTCCATTCAAACCAATGCTATGTCGATGTTGACAGTAGTGTAGTTGTGTATGTGCATTTTGGGTGCATGCAGGTTGTTTCAGGTTGTTAAAGTAAAGTCATAACGGATATGGATGATAATTGAAAATACAAAAACTGGGATATAGGGATCAGGCACCAAAGACCTGGAGTGTAAAGCCAGCCTAAGAGGGAAAAAAACTACAAAGGCCATAGTTGTCAATAATAATAATAATAATACATTCCATGTTAGACAGTGCAATACGTCAATTCTTATCTGAAGTATTGTAACTCTCCACAATCTCTTTCATCTCTCTATGCATCCACTTCCCCATTCATTTATTTATTGCTCAGCATTGACATTGGTCACTTAAAACAAAATGTTAATAAATATATTGATAGGTGAACATCAACATTTTGGTCAAACTGATACAGCAGGATCTTTTTTTATACCATTTTGTCTGTCTTTCCATTCCCTCAATGTTCTATCTATTGTATTTATTCCATAAAAAAAAGTATCTCATGTATGACTGGTGTAATGTCCATACAGCCGATCCATGGCCTTAAATGTCTGCTCATACGTGTTAGACTGGAGTCACTGGCAGATTGTATGAATGAGCCTTAATGCATTTGATGTTTGCAAGCAGCTTCTATGCTGAGTTGTCATTTTTGGAGGAACCAAAACACTGCTTGCTGTTCTTAACCCATAACCCTTGTTGCCTCCCACATTCACTTTCCGTGCAAATGGAAGGTAACAGGGAGCCAGGGCCTGCTGTATGGTGTTATCACATGGACATCTTGTGTGAAATGGCAGCTGAGCATATTTGCTAATCTTCTGCCTGCGCCCCAAAAAGGTAGGCACTGGAATGGAATGAGTGGAATTAGATGAAGCAGATCAATGTACATTGGCGAACAGAAGTTTAACAAATACACTGTACTCCCACAGCCACATTGTGAGGGGGCGTATGTCTGTCTCAAACCCTGACACTCCCTGAAGATCCTGTGGACAAGCAGGAGAGAATGTGCCAAGCCTTCAGCAGTGACGGAGATAGTGGTGGAACAGTAGGACGAGAGGGTAGGGAGAGTGGGACTAGGGTGGGGTGGATGGTGCACTGTGCTGCACATGTGGGCCTGCAGGGGGCGGATGTGAAGAGTAGTAGTGAAAAAGTAGTAGTGAGAGCTAAAACAGGTGGAGGGGGAGATAAAAGAGGGAGGGGCTTGAGGCAACAACAACAACCAGGTGTAACCAATCGCGACAACCAGTCTCACGCACACATAACCAATCACGTACAGGTATTTGAGAACTGGTCAACAACTGGTCGGGGTGAGCGGAAACTTGTGATATTTGACCTTAATCAGATTTTAACAGTAGATAAAAAAGTAAAATGACACTTTTGTTTCACAAGCTCGAGATGTTATAAAAATATTCACTAACCGTGAGTGTGCGTATGCACATTTGACGCCCAAATCAGTGACTCATCAATATGTTCCTATTTGTTTTTGTTCGTAATCTGCGAACTGATTTAGAAGCTCCTCGAACCATTTGTAGACACAAATAATGCAGAATCAGCTTTAAAAAAAAATATCGAACACATATTTTACCGAAGATGCAAAACGAACTACAATCATTTATAAAAACAATAATAACTTTAATAATAATACAACCCCAATTCCAATTAAGTTGGGATGTTGTGTTAAACACAAATAAAAACAGAATACAATGATTTGCAAATCATGTTTGACCTATATTTAATTGAATACATTACAAAGACAAGATATTTAATGTTCATACTGATAAACTTTAATGTTTTTAGCAAAAAACATTAACTTTGAATTTTATGGCTGCAACACGTTCCAAAAAAGCTGGGACGGGGTCATGTTTACCACTGTGTTACATCACCTTTTCTTTTAACAACATTCAATAAATTTGGGAACTGCGGACACTAATTGTTGAAGCTTTGTAGGTGGAATTCTTTCCCATTCTTGCTTGATGTACAGCTTCAGCTGTTCAACAGTCCGGGCTCTCCGTTGTCGTATTTTACGCTTCATAATGCGCCACACATTTTCAATAGGAGACAGGTCTCGACTGCAGGCAGGCCAGTCTAGTACCCGCACTCTTACTACGAAGCCACGCTGTTGTCACACGTACAGAATGTGTTTTGGCATCGTCTTGCTGAAATAAGCAGGGGCGTCCATAAAAAGACGTTGCTTGGATGGCAGCATACGTTTCTCCAAAACCTGTATGTACCTTTTAGTATAAATGGTGCCCTCACAGAGATGTGTAAGTTACCCATGCCATTGGCACTAATAGCCCCATACCATCACAGATGCTGGCTTTTGAACTTTGCTTCCGTAACGTCCGGATGGTTCTTTTCCTCTTTGGCCCGGAGGACACGACGTCCACAATTTTCAAAAACAATTTGAAATGTGGAATTGTCGGACCACAGAACACTTTTCCACTTTGCATTAGTCTATCTTAGCTCGGGCCCAGACAAGCTGGCGGCATTTCTGGGTGTTGTTGATAAATGGGTTTTGCTTTGCATAGTAGAGTTTCAAATTGCACTTACGGATGTAGCGCCGAACTGTATTTAGTGACATTGGTTTTCTGAAGTGTTCCTGAGCCCATGTGGTGATGTCCTTTACACATTGATGTCGGTTTTTGATGCCTTGCCACCTGAGGTATCAAAGGTCACGGGCATTCAATGTTGGTTTTCAGCCTTGCCGCTTACATGCAGGGATTTCTCCAGATTCTCTGAACCTTTTGATGATATTATGGACCGTAGATGATGAAATCCCTAAATTCCTTGCAATTGTACGTTGAAGAACATTGTCCTTAAACTGTTCTACTATTTTCTCACGCACTTGTTCACAAAGAGGTGAACCTCGCCGCATCTTTGCTTGTGAATTCCCAATTCAGGGAAGTTCCTTTTATACCCAATCATGGCACCCACCTGTTCCCTGTTCCTGTTGAGCATTCCTCAACTGTCTCAGTCTTTTTTGCCACCTGTCCCAGCTTTTTTGGAATGTGTTGCAGCCATAAAATTCTAAGTTAATGATTATTGGCTAAAAACAATAAAGTTGATCAGTTTGAACATTAAATATCTTGTCTTTGTCGTGTATTCAATTAAATATAGGTTGAACATGATTTGCAAATCATTGAATTCTGTTTTTATTTATGTTTAACACAACGTCCCAACTTCATTGGAATTGGTGTTGTAACTCAAACCAGGAATTTGCTAAATGGTTGAATGTCCTAAATGACAATGGAAAGGAAACTTCTCATCACTTCTACCATCGTTCCTTGAAAGTGCTTGTAAAGTATGTGCATGTATTATATGTGTGTGTCCTCTGCTGTAGCTGTCTGTGTGCAGTACGACATTGTCACTCAAACGAGCAGGTACTGCGGTTGGACTTCTCGCATTTCCTAATTTTTCAATCCATTTTCTGTAGCAATTATCCTCACTAGGGTTGCAGGCGTGCTGGAGCCTATCCCAGCTGACTCTGACTTGAGAGGCGGGGTACACCCTGAACTGGTTGCCAGCCAATCACAGGCCACATATAGGCAAACAATCATTCACACTCAATTTAGAGTCGTCAATTAACTTACCATGCATGTTCTAGGAATGTGGAAGGAAACGAGAGTAACCGGAAAAAAACTACGTAGGCACGGGGAGAACAGGCAAACACCATACTTGAGAGGCTGGATTTGAACCCGGGTCCTCAGAACTGTGAGCCAGATGTGCTAACCAGTCGTTCACCGTGCCCCTAGTTTTTCCAAAATTTCAATATTCTTTATAATCCCTACGATAATCTGATTTTTATATTTTTCTGTGAGTCTTCATGTGCACATGTGATGCAAATTGATAGGTGTGAATGTAAGTGCGAATGGTTATTTGTTTATATGTGCCCTGTGATTGGCTGGCGACTAGTTCAGGGTGTACCCCGCCTCTCAAGTGTATGTTGTCTGTCTCTGTGATTAGCTGAGCTAAGCTTTCCAATGATACCAACTCTATGGAAATAGGATAAAGATTTCGAAAGTTATTAAAGATTTGGAGCGATTTCCTGTGGCTTTAAAGCTCCCTGCATTGGCTGAGACGTGTCAGACAGATGCCTTTTTACGGGGGAATGGGGGTGCGGTTCATACAGATTGCAGATCGCGGCCATGAGCTCGTCATCTAGAATGAATTCTGATTCACTAGCATAGGCAGGGTGGTGAGAAGAAAATTGGCCGGTACGCATGTGGCATGAATCATACAGTGAATTTGCTGAAATATATGCTCACATTGTGCGCAGAGTAAGAAAATTTCTATGCATTTATTGTCTTTATGAGGGCCGGTGCAGCAGGCAAAACTAAAAAAAATTTGCAAGAGAGAGAATCCTGGTGGAAGGGGATGTGTTTTAGGTGTCACAAACACAACCACCTAAAACTCCCTTAATTGCACTCCCACTTTCACCAATCGACTTGAAATTTGGTGAACATAATGGCGGCACAGCGCTTAGCACATCTGCTTGAAAATTGTACTAAATTAGTCCAAAAAAAACCAAAATGAAAACAGGGTCCTTGCAGCTGTCCTTTGCACACATTTCGGATGTGACTGGTTGTCGAGTGGCTGTGGCTCCTTGCTGGTTGTTGTCGCCAATGCACTGAGGGATAGTGTGTGCTGGGGAAGGAGTGGGAGGTTATGGGGATGTGTAGGGGAGGCTGTGAGGGAGGAGGAAGGTGTGGGTTGTCGTCTTCATTGAAAGCTGTAGTTGAGAATCAGGCCAGATGAAGAGCTAATTATTGATTTGAGCGCTATGTGAGATGGCATGTAAGCGTTGGGTCTGTAGCTGGGACACAATTCACAGTCACCAACTTGCAACAAAGTAAGAAGAGATTATCAGAATTTCTCCTTTGTCACTTATGTGATGAGGCAGCTTTGCTATACAAAAAATTCATTTTTTTAATATGGTTTTATGGTTCAATTGCTATGCATGTTGTTCTACTGTTACTACAGCTGCATCATGACTTGTTGGCTAATGCTAACAAAATTAAAAGGAAGGCATGGTACAGGATTGGAAAGGTTTGGCTTTCTTGTTTTAAGAGAAACCCCCTAATATCTAGTGGATTCTTTTTTTGTGGTTGTTCCTTATTTGATAGTTTTCAGTTCTAGCATGCTTGAAACTGTTGAATGGGCATGCGGAAGGATCAGCTGCTTAGCTTTGGATCTTACCCTCATCCCTTCAAAACGTGACAAGGCTCTGAGGGGTCTCAAGGCCCTTAGTGTCCTGAGTGATTTAATGGGCCCTAGATCGGAGTAGCCCAGCGCATTAGCTACAAGGCTGACTATAGACACCTACACAAAAAACAGAGAAGCAAAAGAGGTACCAAACTGTTAGAAGTGTGAGATTATTCACTAAGGAAGAGAGAGGGCCCTGACATAAGCGAGGAGGGTTGCTTAACATACACACAAATCTATGCATTGTATATGCAAGTATAACATTGCATTTATACATGCATAGACACTTGAGAGAGAAGGTCAGTGTTTAGTATAGGTTTTATTTGTGTGGTGTTTTTGTTTTTTGTTTTTTTTTAGTAGCAGAAGGCCAAGGGGGTTGTTAATGTCAGTTAATTTGGGAGGAAAGTCCAGTGTACCTGCAAGGAAAGGCGGAATTAAGTGAAAGAGAGAAGACAGAGAGAGAGAGAGAGAGAGAGAGAAGACTCAAATCAAGGGCAAATTAGGCATAGAAGAACCTGACACGGTTTAGTACAAGCAAGAGGGGTTGGGGAGCAGAGGAAGACTTGGGGGGGAGGTTAGGAGGAAGAAGAAGAGAGGTCACCCTGCAGGAGTCGATTATACACCCAACAGATTGGAGAGCCTTACCCTTGCCCCTCTAACATTGTCTCTCCATGTCGCTCTTGGGCTCAAATCCCAATCACAATTTAAGACAGACAAACTAACGGTACCTAAGAGAAAGAATACAAGTCAACATATTCAAGTGTGTCAGTGGGCTGGCATTATTTCTCATACATTATGTAAGTTCAAATGGTCACACAGTTGTGCAGGGGGTGGGGATTCAAATAGGAGAGCCACAGTCACATGAACCACACACGAGAGACAGGGATGGAAGTTTAGGGCACACCTGATGGACTTATAAACACTTCAAGGACAGCAAAACCCCATTGACTACAGTTCAGTTGTACACAATTAACAGCACGTGACAAGAAACGGCTGCAGCCCCCTCTCATGTAAAATGTTTCAAGTGTAAAATACAAACCACTGTTTATGCATTCACCCAATGTGAAATGAGCCAAAGTGGCATGTTTGTTAACAATGGAGCCCATAATAAAGTTGCGGCCTGTAGAGCTGATCTAAGCCTAGCACATTTACAGCACTAAGTCGTTAACAGCAGGAGGAAATGGCCGACAGCTAGACTAATGTTTCTTGAGGGATACTTGGTGAGTATTGCAGGAAAGATTTGACAGGATCACCGGCAGTGCACCGGCGGCCATTAAGAAGGTGGCGGAAGCGGCAGCCCCAAAGGTTTTACAATTTGGAATTTTCGCCAAAATTAACAAAAAATATTTTGGAGTTGACTGTCAACATATCTCACCAACCACTAGTGGGCCATTTCAGCCAGCATCGTCATTTTCGGTATTTGATCTTTTATTTTTTGTGTTGACCAGTGACCGTCCTGGCGCACCGAAAATGACGTATGACCGGAAATGACACATTTTACCGAGCAATAGATGCAGCGCAGCCACTTGTCTTCCATTTGTTAAAACCAAACTAAACATCAGATTTTGCATTTCTTTAGCAGGGTAACTACGTCAAGTTATTTAGCAATGTGTACGTTAAATTGATAACTTGCTTCTGAGTGATTTGCCTCAACATCACCAGTCATATATTTCTATAGCTTTGCATCATGGAGGGGTCTTAACTATTATAGATCATTTTTTGAAACCTTCTCAGTCTGTGTCTACACTGGCCTAATCTATGCAATTAATATGCATATCAGAAAGAAAATACATGCATAATAGACAACATGTATGTGTTAGGTTATTCATTTTTATATTTTACTGTATATTGTAATAATTATTTAAAATTTTTATTTTATTGACAAATTGGGTGATTTTATTTTATAAATTAAAGACAATGTTTAAGACAATGCTATCCAATTTCTTTTCTAAGCATTTGAAGATCGCAGATGAAGGGAGGGTCCCAAATGAAATCTTGGCTAGGGTGTCACAATGGGTAGGGTGGAGATATGCTATATGTGTGTCTGGTGTGCTGTGCTGGTCATCTCCTGTACACCACACACTAGAAGGGCAGTAAGCACATTTTACAAATAAGGTGTCAAAATTGATACGTGTGTACTGGGCTTTAGCCCCATTAAGCGCATTTGTGGTTTTATTTTGTAAGTTGTTACTTGCTGTTTTTGATCCATTCGGTCGATAGGACTATGCCGGTGGTATCAAGCTGCTTTTGTGACTGCTGTGGTGCACTAGCGAATCTGCCACCGCAACCAAATGCCTTGCCACCCCAGTTGCCACCCCTACTGTCGGCAATAAATCTGTCATGGTCTGTGTTTTGGTTTGGGTTGTGTTTAGTTTTGTTCCATGTTTTCCTGTGTTCCATGTTTGTCGTGTGCTCATTAAGTTGTTGTGTCCACCTGTTCTCGTCTGCATTGTGTCGACCAATCAGCTCTCTCCAGCCACTCATGTCTTGTCCAGGTGTTCCTCGTTGTCTCGTCTATCTGTTTGCATTTAGTTCCCTGGTTCCTTTCAGTTCTTGTCGGTTCATTGTCGTTGTCACATGTCTCTGCCATGTCATAGTCGTCAGTTGTCTTTATCATTGTGGTATGTCATTGTCAGGTGTCATTTTCTGTTTCTATTCCACGTCTTACTCACAGGTCATAGTTTGTTTCCAGTTTTAGATATTCGAGTGTTTCTTTGTTACTTTGATTTGATTGGTATCTGTTGTGGGACTGTGTTCAGTTTTCCCTTTTCTAATATTAAATATTATTTTGAGACTCCCGCACTCCTGCCTTGCCTCCCTGCTTCCCTGCAATTGGGTCCACCATGTTCTTACCTTGCGTTACTCGCCCTCGCCTTAACCACGTACGTGACAGAATGAACCGACCAGAACAGGACCCAGCGGGAAGAAGATGGTGTCACCCTGGACACCACCAAACTGCCTCCCACCGTCCTCAGCCTGCCTTCCATACCTACTCTCCTCCAGTAAGTCCCATCGTTCAGTCTTTTCTGTCCTTTTCTTCGGGTCCCCCCACTTGTCCTAGTTATTCACCATGCTCTACTATTTTACATCCACATGTTTCTTTAGATTCAGATGTTTCTGATTGTGACAATGGCCCCGATTTAGTTAACCTTCTGTCTGATTCTGACTCTGACACAGACTTAGATTTTTCTGGTTCCTTCCCTACTTTATCCCGTCCTCGTCAGTTTTTGTCACGTCTCCCCGTTTCCAACCCCAGTGAGTCCAAAACCTTTCTCTCGGACCTTTTCTTGGGCACCCGTTTGGCCATCTACCCGGGACCGCCGCGTGGTGGCCAACGGAGGCGCCCAAGTAAAGGTCAAATTTTGCCCCCTCGTTTTTTCCCTGTTCACAAGTCACTTAATTTTTCACCTGTTCCCACACGTTGTTCCACGGCTCCAATTAAGTCACGTCCAGTCAAACCTGCCCCCAAGCCACCATGTTCAGTACCAGCCATTTTTCCTAGTTCACCTTCCCGAGACCTTGTGCACTCTTCCACTCCCGTACCCTCTACTCCCAAACCTCAATGGCGGCAGGCTGAGGAAGCGACTGCTGGCCCCGTTCCTGCTCCTCTCCAGCTGCGGCAGGCTCCCGTTCCTGCTCCTCGGCAGCTGCGGCAGGCTCCCGTTCCTGCTCCTCGGCAGCTGCGGCAGGCTCTCGTTCCTGCTCCTCGGCAGGCTCTCGTTCCTGCTCCTCGGCAGGCTCCCGTTCCTGCTCCTCCCGTTCCTGCTCCTCGGCAGGCTCCCGCTCCTGCTCCTCGGCAGGCTCCCGCTCCTGCTCCTCGGCAAGCTCCCGCTCCTGCTCCTCGGCAGCTGCGCCAGGCTCCCGCTCCTGCTCCTCGGCAGCTGCGCCAGGTTCACGCTCCGGCGGCGCTCGTCCAGCGGCCGCCACCCGACCCCGCTCCGGCGGCGCTCGTCCAGCGGCCACCACCCGACCCCGCTCCGGCGGCGCTCGTCCAGCGGCCGCCACCCGTCCTCGCTCCGGCGGCGTTTGTCCAGCGGCCGCCACCCAACCCTATTGCCTGGCCCCTGCATTACCATTGGCTTCGGCACCGTGGCCGTCTGCCTGAATGGCCCTGTAAAGACCCTGGTGCTTGGCGTCCTGGACGACCTCCTGAACCGCTGAGCCAAGCACCTCACCCTGGGTGGCCTGGATGGCCACCAGACTGACCTGAGGGGTGGACTCTGTACCCTCCTCCAGGCCCCCTTCCGCCCACC
The DNA here is from genome assembly GCF_024500275.1 of Phycodurus eques. NCBI lineage: Eukaryota > Metazoa > Chordata > Actinopteri > Syngnathiformes > Syngnathidae > Phycodurus > Phycodurus eques. The sequence goes on along the minus strand of NC_084525.1, from coordinate 43,178,183 downwards.
CTGGGTTGGTGACTTTTTGGTTGTTGTTTGGGGAACGTCTGGGATCCGTTCCTTTAGAGGGGGGGTACTGTCATGGTCTGTGTTTTGGTTTGGGTTGTGTTTAGTTTTGTTCCATGTTTTCCTGTGTTCCATGTTTGTCGTGTGCTCATTAAGTTGTGTCCACCTGTTCTCGTCTGCTTTGTGTCGACCAATCAGCTCTCTCCAGCCACTCATGTCTTGTCCAGGTGTTCCTCGTTGTCTCGTCTATCTGTTTGCATTTAGTTCCCTGGTTTCTTTCAGTTCTTGTCGGTTCATTGTCGTTGTCACATGTCTCTGCCATGTCATAGTCGTCAGTTGTCTTTATCATTGTGGTATGTCATTGTCAGGTGTCATTTTCTGTTTCTATTCCACGTCTTTCTCACAGGTTATAGTTTGTTTCCAGATTTAGATATTCGAGTGTTTCTTTGTTATTTTGATTTGATTGGTATCTGTTGTGGGACTTTGTTCAGTTTTCCCTTTTCTAAGATTAAATATTATTTTGAGACTCCCGCACTCCTGCCTTGCCTCCCTGCTTCCCTGCAATTGGGTCCACCATGTTCTTACCTTGCGTTACTCGCCCTCGCCTTAACAACGTACGTGACAAAATCTATCCATAATAAATTACTAAATTCAAAATTTGATCATAAATATTTGTGATATTGTCTCCATTGTTTAGACAAACGTTTTACTCACCAGTTTAGAATTCACTCCCAGTCTGCCCCGACCCCCACCTTCTTTAAAGAAAAAAATTGGGGACGGGACAGTCTAAAACACTGAACATAGGCGTAAAAAAGCTTAACAACACTGAATACCCAAAAACCGCGATCAATCTCCACCCAAATTTATGTGGACATCTCTACCTATGTCAATTCAACCTCTGAAAATATTAGATTGATCATCCCAATATTTGGGATTTCACGGATGTAGCGTTATCCTTAATTTTGAATGACTGCATCAACAGGACCCTTGGATGGATACATTGTATTTGTCAGAGTAGTTTTTACACAACATACCTTTTACTTTTACCTGAGTATTTATGCGAAGAAGAATCCATACTTTTACTCCGTTACAATTATCGAAATGCCACTCGCTACTTGTATTTATCCATTATTGCGTGCAATCTAACGTGATCACTACTGTCATTTGACTCTAATTCACCAATCAGATGGCAGAAGGCAGTTACATGATCGCACACAAACCCTGGGCCAATCAAAGTGGCTCATTTTGGGGGAAAAAACAAAAACAACAACCCCCAGACTGTTTACTTTACAGACTCCGAAAAACAACAGCTTTGTCATGTGTCATTACTCTAAAATTATGACGGCCCAAACGTGAATATTTCAGCCTACTTTTAACTAAGAAAAACACCTTGCGGTAAGTTGAAGATGTTTCTCTCTCCCTCGCTCTCTCTTTCTCTTTCTCTCCCTCGCGTGCGTGTGCAATAAATCTGGTCAGCAAACAGCTTCTTCATTCAGTCGTTTAAGTGAATAATGCAAACAATGTTTCTGTAGGGCCCAATGCATGTGCCGTTGGCTTTTGGGCAATTGAAATAGTGGCAGGTTTGTGGGCGGCACAGTGAGGTGATTAGCACATCTGCCTCACAGTCCTGAGGACCGGGATTCAAATCCCGGCCTCGCCTGTGTGGAGTTTGGATGTTCTCCCAGGGCCTACGTGGGTTTTCTCCAGGTACTCCGGTTTCCTTCCACATCCCAAAAACATGCATGGTAGGTTAATTGAATACTCTAAATTGTGCGTAGGTGTGAATGTGAGTGTGAATGGTTGGTTGTTTATATGTGCCCTGCGATTGGCTAGCGACCAGTTCAGGGTCTACCCCCTCTCGCCCGAAGATAGCTGGGATAGGCGCCCGCGACCCTAGTGGGGATAAGCGGTACAGAAAATGGATGGATGGATGGTTGGATGGGCAGGTATGTGTGGACTCCCATCCATCCATCCATCCATCCATTTTCTATGATTTCTTCGCACTCACATTCATAACTACGGACAATTTAGAGTCTTCAATTAACCTACCATCCATGTTTTTCAGATGTAAGAGGAAACCGGAGTGCCCGGAGAAAACCCATGCAGGCATGGGGAGAACATGCAAACTCCACACAGGCGAGGCCGGGATTTGAACGTGGTTCCTCAGAACTGTGAGGCGGATGTGCTAACCAGTCGTCGATTGACCATGTTGACCATGTTCAGATTTTTTTTTCCTAAATCAGATGTTACTCATGAGTTACTTGAGTAGTTTTTTACATGGGGTACTTTCTTACTCTTACTCTAGTAAATATTTGGAGGACTACTTTACTTTTTTACATGGACTTGAGTCATATTATTCTAAAGTAACAGTACTCTTACTTGGGCACAATATTTGGCTACTCAACCCACCTCTGCAAACAGCGTGGGAAACCACCATACCATGTTAACCTAATGACAAATGTGCACAATTTTGAAAATATCGCTCCATATGACAACCCAGATAAGTGAATGTTCCATAAAAGAAGTCCAAAATTATTAAGATGAAACTGTTCGTGTTTAAAAGTGTAACTGTGAGTCTAACCTTCTCAAAATCTCAGACAAACTAATAGAGTGCACCACAAGGTGGTGTTTCAAGGTGTCACATTTGAGACAAAGGCAGGATGGCACATGACAAGAGAGAGCCAATCACAAGCGCCGGCTTTAAAAGGAGGAAGTGATCTTTCAAATGTAACTAAAATTGTAGACATGGAAATTTCCAAAAGCAACTAATTTAATTACACATTTTCGCCCAGTAATGTAAGGGACAATTACATACATTTTGTAATAAAATTGCATAATCTAGATACGTTTAATTAGTTACTCCCCAACAATCTGCCTGGCTATACTAAACAATATTATGAAAACAATATATCAAGGTTTAAAATACAGGCATAGCATGAGAAATTGACATTGACAGTGCTTTTTCCTCACCACCACAGAGCTTGCAAGAGAGGTTAAATATGTGTCAAAATTATCTGCCTGCCTGACCACCATTCCATGACAAATTTAACAATCTCCTAAGGTTATATTATTAAGATAAAGATAAATTGAGTAAACAATAACATCATGTCTAGAGATGATTGACAAAACAAAATAACGCTCTTCTCGCTCCCTCTTAACGCAACCTTTTTTTTGTCTCGCCTCAAGTAACAACAACATGGTGGTTCTGTCTTGATTTGAAAGCCAGCTAGGAAGTATGTGGTAGTACTGTCTGTAACAGTGAACATTGCCGATTATGACGTTTAGTCGAATATTGGTTTCAATATATTTGCTATAAGCACATGGAAACTTACACACATTATCACATTTAGATGTGGTCAGCATTGAAAGGAAGTGCGCAATTTAGGCACTGAACCGAGATATTTTTGTTGAACATTTTGCAGTCCACCATAATAACCACTGTCTTAAACTGGCTTAAAGATCTTTGTGAATATATCTGATAAATGTTGATGATGTGTAGACTGTCAAATATTTCTAATAAAAACTTTGAAAATGTAATTGTTGAGAATTGTTATTGCATAGGTAACGAGGACTGAATTGCATGTTTGAGTCTGCTTCGCACGCTAGCCGGCAACTGGCTAGCTGCCATACGTTTGTCACTCGTGACCAGAAGGTAGTGTTTTATTTATTTGGTTTGTTGAGTTTTCATCCATCCATCCATTGTCTTCCGCTTATCCGAGGTCGGGTCGCAGGGGTAGCAGCCTCAGCAGGGAAACCCAGACTTCCCTCTCCCCAGCAACTTCCTCCAGCTCTTCCGAGGGAATCCTGAGGCGTTCCCAGGCAAGCCGAGAGACACAGTCTCTCCAGCGGTGTCTCCTCCCGGTGGGACGTGCCCGGAACACCTAATCAGGGAGGCGTCCAGGAGGCATCCTAATAAGATGTCCGAGCCACCTTATCTGGCTCATCTCAATGCGGAGGAGCAGCAGCTCTACTCTGAGCTCCTCCCGGATGCCCGAGCTTCTCACCCTATCTCTAAGGGAGAGCCTGGACACCCTGCGGAACAGACTCATTTCGGCCGGGATCTTGTTCTTTCGGTCACGACCCACAGCTCGTGACCATAGGTTAGGGTAGGAATGTAGATGACCATAGGTTAGGGTAGGAACGTAGAACGTAGGAACGTAAATTGAGAGCTTCGCCTTTCGGCGTAGCTCTTTCTTCACCATAACGGACCGATACAAAGTCTGCATCATTGCAGACGCTGCACCGATCTGCCTGTCGATCTCCCGTTCTATTCTTTCCTCACTTGTGAACAAGACCCCAAGATATTTGAACTCTTCCACTTGGGGCAGGATCTCATACCTGAACCGGAGAGGGCACTCCACCCTTTTCCGATTGAGGACCATGGTCTCAGATTTGGAGGTGCTAATTTTCATACCAGCTGCTTCACACTCAGCTGCTAACCACTCCAGTGAGAGTTGGGGATCACGGGTTGATGAAGCCAACAGAACCACATCATCTGCAAAAAGCAGAGATGCAATACTGAGGCCACCAAACCGGACCCCCTCTACACCTCTGCTGCACCTAGAAATTTTGTCCATAAAAGTTATGAACAGAATCGGTGACAAAGGGCAGGCTTGGCGGGGTCCAACCGTCACTGGAAACAAGTCCGACTTACTGCAGGCAATGCGGACCAAACTCTGACACCGGTCGTACGGGGACCATAAAGCCCATATCAGGGGGTTTGGTACCCCATTCTTCCGAAGCACCCCCACAGGACTCTCCGAGGGACACGGTCGAACGCCTTCTCAAAGTCCACAAAACACATGTAGACTGGTTGGGCGAACTCCCATGGGTGAAGAGCTGGTCCAATGTTCCACGGCCAGGACGAAATCCACACTGCTCCTCCTGAATCTGAGATTCGACTTCCCGACGGACCCTCCTCTCCAGCGCCCCTGAACAGACCTTCCCAGGGAGGCTGAGGGGTGTGCTCGCCCTGTAGTTGGAACACACCCTCCGGTCCCCCTTCTTAAAAAGGGGGACCACCACCCCAGTCCACCAATCCAGAGGGACTGTCCCCGATGTCCACGCGATGCTGCAGAGGCGTGTCAACCAGGACAGCCCTACAACATCCAAAGCCTTTAGGAACTCCGGGCGTATCTCATCCACCCCCGGGGCCCTGCCATCGAGGAGCTTTTTAACTACCTCGGTGAGCTCAACCCCAGAGATAGGAAAGCCCGCCTCAGAGACCCCAGACTCTGCTTCCTCATGGGAAGGCGTGTCGGTGGAATTGGGGAGGTCTACGAAGTATTCTCCCTACCGACTCACAACGTCCTGAGTCGAGGTCAGCAGCGCCCCATCGCCATAATACACAGTGTTAATGGTGCATTGCTTCCCCCTCCTGAGACGCCGGATGGTGGACCAGAATTTCCTCGAAGCCGTCCGGAAGTCATTTTCCATGGCCACACTGAACTCCTCCCACGCCTGAGTTTTTGCCTCAGCGACCACCAAAGCTGCATTCCGTTTGGCCAGCCGGTACCCATCAGCTGCCTCAGGAGTCCCACAGGGCAAAAAGGCCCAATAGGTACTCCTTCTTCAGCTTGACAGCATCCCTCACCATTGGTCTCCACCAACGGGTTCGGGGATTGCCGCCACAACAGGCACCGACCACCTTACGGCCACAGCTCCGGTCGGCCACCTCAGCAATGGAGGCACGGAACATGGTCCAGACGGACTCAATGTCCCCCGCCTCCCCCGGGACGTGGGTGGGAATTGAAACTCTTTCTGCCAGGGGATTCTGCCAGACGTTCCCAGCAGACCCTCACGATACGTTTGGGCCTTCCAGATCGGACCGGCATCTTCCCCCACCATCGGAGCCAACTCACCACCAGGTGGTGATCAGTTGACAGCTCCAGCCCTCTCTTCACCCGAGTGTCCAAGAGTGTCCAAGACATGCGACCACAAAATCGATCATCGAACAGCGACCTAGGGTGTCCTGGTGCCAAGTGCAAATATGGACACCCTTATGCTTGAACATGGTGTTTGTTATGGACAATCAGTGATGAGCACAGAAGTCCAATAACAGAACACCACTTAGGTTCTGATCGAGGGGGCCATTCCTCCCACTCACGCACTTCCAGGTCTCACTGTCATTGCCAACATGAGCATTGAAGTCCCCCAGCAGAACGATGGAGCCCCCAGCGGGGGCGCTCTCTTCCACCCCCTCCAAGGACTCCAAAAAGGTTGGGTTCTGAACTGCTGCTTAGTGCATATGCACAAACAACAGTCAGGCCCCGTCCCCCTACCCGAAGGCCGAGGGAGGTTACCCTCTCGTCCACCGGGGTGAACCCCAACGTACAGGCGCCGAGCCGGGGGGCAATAAGTATACCCACACCTGCTCGGCGCCTCTCACCGTGGGCAACTCCAGAGTGGAAGAGAGTACAACCCCTCTCAAGACGACTGGTACCAGAGCCCAAGCCGTGTGTGGAGGCGAGCCCGACTATATCTAGTCGGAACTTCTTGACCTCACACACCAGCTTGGGCTCCTTTCCTGCCAGAGAGGTGACATTCCACGTCCCTAGAGCCAGCTTTTGTAGCCGGGGATCAGATCACCAAGGTCACCGCCTCCGCCTAGCTCACATTGCACCCGATCCCTATGGCCTCCCACAGGTGGTGAGCCCATGGGAAGGGGGACCCACGTTACCCTTTTGGGCTGTGCCCGGCTGGGCCTTGTTGAGTTTTAACATTTGACATTAGCGGTTGATTACATTATATTCTTTTGTGACAGTTAATGTTAAAAAATGAGATGTGCCATTTATTACTCCTCCTTATTACTCCTCATTTATGCTGAATAACTACTGGTCATACTTATATGATAATTGATAATGTTACTTAAAATATTACCAGTACAGTTAATAATGGTCCACCAGCAGTGATGTCGGTAACGCATTACAAAGTAACGTGTTACTCCCAAAAAAAAACATTTTGAGTAACGAGCAAAGTAACACGTTACTTTTCCTGAGAAAGTAATTAGACTACAGTTACTTCTTCAACCCAAGAATAGTTACTTTTGTATCATCAATGTCTTTCACCAAATACTCATTTGTAGCTGGTGATTCAACCGGAGCAGTCCAGATGTGCAGAACCATTTAACCAAGACCCATCGCTTTCTTCTGTTTCAACTAACAGAAGAAAGCGATTGGGAAGTGATTTTTTTATGACACAAAGTAGTTCCATAAAAGTGCAAAGAAATGCACGATTTTCCTGTCGCCACACTATTTTTATTTACCTTAATAAAAAGTGTATTTGATTGTTGTTACCTTTTTTATTTACACATTAAGAATACAGTTTTACTGCCGTGTTAAACGGGCAATGCATTGTGGGTTAATTATTCATACCGGACTGCACGGTCATAAATCGGTCATGGAGGGCTGGCTCACTGAAGGACTTACAACCCCAATTCCAATGAAGTTGGGACGTTGTATTAAACATAAATTAAAACAGAATACAATGATTTGCAAATCATGTTCCACCTATAATTAATTGAATACACAATAAAGACAAGATATTTAATATTCAAACTGATAAACTTTATTGTTTTTAGAAAATAATCATTAACTTAGAATTTTATGGCTGCAACACGTTCCAAAAAAGCTGGGACAGGGTCATGTTTACCACTGTGTTACATCACCTTTTCTTTTAACAACATTCAATACTGAGGAGAATAATTGTTGAAGCTCTGTAGGTGGAATTCCTTTCCCATTCTTGGTTTATGTACAGCTTCAGACGTTGCTTGGATAGCAGCATATGTTTCTCCAAAACCTGTATGTACCTTTCAGCATTAATGGTGCCTTCACAGATGTGTAAGTTACCCATGCCCTTGGCACTAACACAGCCCCATACCATCACAGATGCTGGCATTTTGCATCAGTCCATCTGAGATGAGCTTGGGCCCAGAGAAGCCGGCGGAGTTTCTGGGTGTTGTTGATAAATGGATTTTGCTTTGCATCGTAGAGTTTCAAGTTGCACTTACGGATGTAGCGCCACACTGTATTTACTGACATTGGTTTATCAGTAAATGTGGTGATATTCTTAACACATTGATGTCGGTTTTTGATGCAGTGCCGCCTGAGGGATCGAAGGTCACGGGCATTCAATGTTGGTTTTCGTCCTTGCCGCTTACATGCAGTGATTTCTCCAGATTCTCTGAACCTTTTGATGATATTAGACCGTAGATGATGAAATCCCGAAATTCCTTGCAATTGTACGTTGAGGAACATTGTCCTTAAACTGTTCGACTATTTTCTCACGCACTTGTTCACAAAGAGGTGAACCTCGCCCCAACTTTGCTTGTGAATGACTGAGCAATTCAGGGAAGCTTTTTTTATACCCAATCATGGCGCCCACCTGTTCCCAATTAGCCTGTTCACCTGTGGGATGTTCCAAACAGGTGTTTGATGAGCATTCCTCAACTTTCTCAGTCTTTTTTGCTACCTGTCCCAGCTTTTTTGGACCGTGTTACAGCCATAAAATTCTAAGTTAATGATTATTTGCTAAAAACAATAAAGTTTATCAGTTTGAACATTAAATATCTTGTCTTTGTAGTGTATTCAATTAAATATAGGTTGAACATGATTTGAAAATCATTGTATTCTGTTTTTATTTATGTTAAACACGTCCCAACTTCATTGGAATTGGGTTTGCTTATACTTAAATAATATTTACAATGAAAAGTGAAGTCCGGTCTGTGAGCTGGTTTAATGCGCTGCATGGCTGACGTCACTTAGTAAGAAAAAAAGTTCTCGCTCTTCGCATCCAAATTACTGTGGTGGGAGCAATAGTGTGTGTGTGTGTGTGTCACTTACGTTCACGCTTACGTACATGCACGCAAAAACGCATACAGACGCACCCACACACAGTTGCCTTCATGGACCGCAATCGGCAGTGAGAATGGTGTGCTTGTTTACCTTTAGTTACTTAATGTACTGTGTTGGCATGTCAGGTCTGCACTAAGTTACTCATTTAATGTGGCTTCAACTACACTAATATTTAGTAGTAATAGTTATTGGTTCATGTTGATGACATCATTCTGTAACTTCTGTTGCGTACATTATCAAGTAATCGGTACAGTTAAGCTAATGCTTTTTTTGTATTGGGGATAAGTGATATTCCTGCCACTTGGCAGCTGCTGAAAGTAACTAAAAAGTAACCTTTTTCTAAATTAGTTACTTTTGAAATCAGGTAATCAGTAAAATAACTAAATTACTTTTGGGTTCAAGTAATCAGTAAAGTAACTTAGTTACTTTTTCAAGGTAACTGTGGCAACACTGTCCACCTTCACTGTCATACCACTGAAGTACGTAAGACTCATGTTCTTCTTGTCATGTGTCACCTGCTCATAAATACAAATTGTACATTGGTACATTAAAGACTGGGGGCTGAGGGGTGTAGCCGTTTCTTACAAACAAGGAAAATCAATAGTCAACACATGAGCGCACCTAGAACCAGCCACTGACACCAAGTGGTCAAACGCACCACATAGAGTACGTAAACATCCAAAGCTTACCAAAGTCACGTAGGGAGGACTGTATAGGCAAAATCTTCATTTTAACAGGTGCCAGAGGAAACTCAGCAAACGTTTTTAAAGATAAAATTATGGGGAGAAAAGCAGAGACGAGTAATTTTTAAAGCCAAGTTTGTCTACTATAAATCAATGACCTAATTTCGTGAATACTGTAGTCAGCCTTTTAAAATAAAGATTTTGCCTTCATTAACACAACAGTGTTTGGGCTAGTTGTCACCTTCAGCCTGACCCCATGGAGCGCACCCGTTCAGGGTGCCCCGCTTTTGGCCCCCTGCTGGGCCAGCTGGGTGGGTGTGGCCTCAGCGCCTCGGTGTCCTTCTGCAAGTCAAGGCCAATGACATCTGGGCCTGTGATCCCAGGATGACGACAGCGCAAAACAAACAGAAATAAAGCAAACTAAAAACACAGGGGAAAAACAACAAAACCATGAAAAATAATCTGAGTGGAAAAAGAAGGAATGAATGAAGAACGACACTTTCTAGCCTCCTCCTCACACACTGGACTTTTCATATCTACATTTAATCCAAATATTAGACGAGCCAGAACACTTATTTCACCCCCTAGTTTTAATCCTTCAGTGTTTGTCCGCTGGTCTGCTGTTTTAGACCATTTTGAGCCTGTGACCCTGCACTTTGTGCAGGAAATTGTTAGTCATTTGAAGCCCTCAGGTTCACCAAATGATATTGTCCCTCCCCCGACTTTTTAAGGTTTTCCCTTCTATTGCGGCATCATTTACTGCAGTTATTAATAGTCTGTCTGCATGAGTGGTTCCCATTAATTTTAAACATGCCATCGGACTGCAGCCTTTGATACTGTGGACCATGATATCATGATTGCTCGTTTGGAGCAGTGGGTGGGCATCAGAGGTACACCACTTGAATGGTTCAGGTCCTACCTGTCTCAGAGAACCTTTTGTGTTAGCCTTACTGACTCTGTGTCCTCCACTCCTCCCATTTCACATGGGGTGCCACAGGGTTCCGTGCTTGACCTGCTCTTTTTTTCCCTCTATTTACTCCCACTCGGCTCAATTCTCAGGAAACTTGGCATTTATCTTCATTGCTATGTAGATGACAGTCAGATCTATGTCCCCTTTAAAAAGTCAAATTCCTACTGTGCTAAGCCATTGCTAGAGTGCTTACATGATATTAAGGCCTGGATGTCTCTTAACTTTTTAAATTTTAATGAAAAAAGACAGAAGTAATGGTCTTTTGTGGCACTTCTTTGACTCCCCTAGTTGATTTGGATTCCTTAGCGCAATATAAAAAGTCCATCATTAACAAATTGGGTGTAAAAGTGGACACTGATCTTAAGTTTGACACCCAAATTAAAGCCGTGGTTAAATCTATCATTTTCCAGTTAAGGCAGCTAGCAAAAATCAAAACAGTCCTTCAGAAATGGCACTTTGAAATAGTAATCCGCACTTTTGTGATCACTCGGCTGGATTACTGCAATGCACTATATACTGTATGGGGGTAATGGGTCCTACATTGCTCGTCTGCAACTGGGTCAAAATGCTGTGGCTCGTCTTTTAACTGAAAGTAGGAGCATATATCACCTATTTTAGCTTCACTCCACTGGCTGCCTGTTCGTTTTTAGGATTCATTTTCAAATAATTTTATTTGCTTTTAAAGCGTTGAATGATAATTTTATTTGCTTTTAAAGCATTGAATGGCCTTGCCCCATCATAGTTCTCTGAGCTGCTGCACCCCTACATTCCCAGCCGTTCTCTCAGATCAGCTGACCAACTGCTCATGACAGAGCCCAGAGCCAGGCTTAAGTTTAGAGGTGAACGAGCGTTTGCTGTTGCAGCTCCAAAACTGGAATGTTTTGCCACTCCACATAAGACAAGCCTCATCTTTGTCTCATTTTAAATCCTTGCTTAAAACCCATTTTACCCTGGCTGTTAACACTAGTTAGCGTGTCTGATGTGATGTATACGTGTTGTGTGGGCAGTGTATTTTATTTTATGTTGATTTTACCTACTTAATTTTATGTAGTTTTTATCTCATTTTATTTTATTTTATTGTTTTTTATCCTCATTTTGTATTTTTTTTTTGTTGTTGCTGTATTTCTATTGCATTGTACAGCACTTTGGGAACCTTGTGTTTGTTTAAATTGTGCTACAGAAATGAAGTGGATAGGATTGGATAGGAGACATATAATGGAAAATTTACTTTTTATTGCTTGTAAACAAATAGTTGGGTCTCTGGAGTGCCTGCCCACCCATAAAGTGTCACATTAAACAATCAAGTAAATCTTTTGTGATCTCCCTACACCTAGCCACGTGAAACTGAAATAGATCTTCGAGCGAGCACTCACTTTTTTTCATAGTAGCTGCTTTCCCTCTTCCCATCTGCCTAGCTTCAGTGGTCATGTTAATAAACACATACTTGACATTGGTCCTCCAATACAGGGGTGTGGGGTGTGCAGGTAAGTGTACTGTAATTCTTCTTCCTGTTATGTATTTTAAGTGAAGAATGTCACAGACCTTTTATTAGAGCAGGTGGAAACTGTTTTAAATTGTCCCCCAATATGTCTCCTTTAACATGTCATCTTTACTGGAGTAGCATTTAACATTTAACACTGGATTATATATCCGACACTCCCTGCTGTTCACATTAACACAGCAAAACAGACACAAATGTGGAAGAAAAAGATGCAGTAACAGAGGGGTCATGAGGAAAAGAGTCAAGCAGATCCACACAAAGAATAACATGGGCTGGTTTAATGATGGTGCCCCACCCCTCTTTGCAAATCCACGTCAACAGTTTGTACCCCACAACACAGCACAGCAGAGGACACGACACCAACCACCACAATTCAAACTTTTTTTTCTTTTGCAGTGGGAGTGCTAGTGAAGACAAAACTTACCGCTGGGTGCCTGTCACCCACCATCATTACCCTTCAGCACAACATCATCACATTGCTGAGGTTACACTTTCCAGAAGGAGCGAGCAGGGGGATGGTGGGGAAAAAGTGGGAGGAGATTGTCACTCCTGACAACACATTCACTGATGGCTTGGGAAGCTGCACCGTCCTAAATGGTTTGGTAACACACCTACTGGGAGGGAGACTCCAACAGCAACAACTTTGAACGATGTTACTTTTAAAGTCTATGTGGCAATTGAACTTGATAGATAGATAGAGAGAGAGAGAGAGAGAGAGAGAGAGAGAGAGAAAGAAAGAGAGAGAGAGAGAGAGACAGACAGATAGATAGATAGATAGATAGATAGATAGATAGATAGATAGATAGATAGATAGATAGATAGATAGATAGATAGATAGATAGATAGATAGATAGATAGATAGATAGATAGATATGCATATCTGTGCGTTTATATTGACAACTGACCTTTTGCTAAGCCACACCATGTAAATGCTTACTGGCCAATAACAACGCATCACAAAATAGAGGTAGCGGTAAGCAATGTACTTTTATTAACCAAACTGCTAACATTATGCTACTAACGCAAGGCCAAGTGATGATATGTGGTGCAAGCTGGCTCAGCTCATTAGCATGGCGTTCCTGGTTGCAATGTTTCAATAGCCCTATCGCTTTTTGCTTTTGAATAATTGTAATAGCAGGCAGCACAGTGTGAGAGTAGTTAGCATGTCTGCCTCACAGTTCTGAGGTTCATGGTTTAAATCTCAACTCCAGTCTTCCTGCACGGAGCTTGCTTGTTCTACCTGAGGTTGCATGGGCTTTTTGCCAATATTCCAAAAACATGTTAGGTTCACTGAAGACTCTATATTGTACATACTGTAGGTCTGAATGTTAGTGTGTATGGTTGGTTAACGTTAATGCAATTTACAAGCATAACGTTAGCCCTGCGGAGGGGTAAGGTTTATATTAATTACCGTTGAATTTGTGTCCAGTTTATTACGATGGTGATAAGTAGAGGATGTGTACAACTATAACTTGACTTCATTTAGGGTGCTTGCTTGTCCAGGAACAGTTTTAGTTTGTGATTTAAGCACTGTGAGACACATGACCAGTGTACGAAAATCATATCTGCAAGTGGCTACGTTTTGAGTAAGTACTGTCGGTGAAAAAAATGATTGCGAGTGTGCAAGGTTTGTCAAAAAAATTATTTAGTTAAATTTTGTTAACTCAAAAAGAAAAACAATTGGTCATTCATTTTTAAGTGAAGTTGCTATATTTCTTGTGTATTCATTATTGCTCTTTAACTAAGAAAAAATATAATTTGTCCAAATACCCGATTATTCTATAAAACGTTTGATAGGATACTCGAATACTAAAATGTTTGATAGCTGCAGTCCTAATATTGACGCTTGTGCATTTCCGCAGAATTTTTGCATCTGCATGTGGGTTATTTAATCTGTTCTATCACTTGAAATGTACATGGAAATAGAGAGAGTAAAAAAAACCGCATAGGCCATCCATCCATCCATCCATTTTCTGAGCCGCTTCTCCTCACTAGGGTCGCGGGCGTGCTGGAGCCTATCCCAGCTGTCATCGGGCAGGAGGCGGGGTACACCCCGAACTGGTTGCCAGCCAATCGCAGGGCACATACAAACAAACAACCATTCGCACTCACAGTCACACCTACGGGCAAATTAGAGTCTCCAATTAATGCATGTTTTTGGGATGTGGGAGGAAACCGGAGTGCCCGGAGAAAACCCACGCAGGCACGGACGCATAGGCCAATAGGTATAAAATCGTAATAAGGCACTTAGACCTGCACCGTAAATCAGTGTTGTTTTTACCAGCGATGACAATGACGAAATGATTTCGTTGCCACCTTTTTTTTCATGACGACGTGAAGGTGATGAGCAAAACATGCTCTTTGAAGACTAAATCATAACAAGATGTGTGCAAGTTTTAGTTGACGAGACTGGACGAAAATGTTAGAGGATGTTATGCCAGACGTTCAAAATGCACACTAACTACTACGATTGTTAAAAAGGGATGCGTTTGTGTGACTCGCGGCAATTCACCGTGCACTTTGAAGCCTTTCAAACTGGTTAGCTTAGTTTAGTTCGCTATCCGCTAACAACGATATCAGAGTACGAGGAGAGGAAACTGGGGCAACCGAGGAGAACCAGCGACAACCAGTGGCAGTTTCTGATATGGGAGATATGGGTCAGAAACCCCTCACCAACCACCCACCACCCTGCCAACGATCACACAGGGAGGCGCATTCAATGGGCGTCGCATAGAATCAAATTGACAATCACAAATAGTGATACGAATCGAATTATTGCTAAAACGAATCCTCACGAGCATGCTGGAGCCCATCCCGGATGAGTTTGGGTGAGACTGCTACCCTGGACTGCTCGTCAGCCAATTGCAGGGCACACATACAGTAGACAAACTACTATTCACACTCACATTCACTCTTAGTCTTAGTCTTCAATTAACCTACCGTGCATGTTTTTTGGAATGTGGGAGGAAACCCGCTTACCCGATGAAAACCACAACCTCTGAACTGTGAGGCAGATGTGCTAGTCGGCAACCGTGTCGTTACGTGGTTGATAAGCTATCATATTTTTCTTTTGCTTGTTTGAGTTTTCATTGACTAAAACCGGACTAAAACTTTCATTTGGAAACGACTAAAATATTACTTAGACGAAAAAAGCATTTTTGTCCAAAGGATAGCTATTTTCTTGTGTCACTTTGATTAGCTGAATGTCTCCTTCTAAGGCTACATCCACAGATACACACCCTCCTGATTGCTTCAGTCTCGGTTATAATTTTTACAGAAATGGGATTGAATTTCTCAGACAATGAAAGCATCCTGTTGAAAGCTTGGCGGACTTAGCAGCAGCAACTAAGGGTGTGGGTCTTAGCGAAAGGTCAGTGATAATTATGGGTTAACGCTTGTGTTTGCCACCGTGTTTTACTCCGCATGGTAGTCATTGACAGGAGTCCATTCACAGGTTTTGGTTGAGGTGTTGGACACTGCGGAGAAGCATTTTTGTTCAAGAAGAAGGACAGAAGTCAGAGAAGTTTTTATCCTTTTCAAATGCCTCCTTATAAAGTTTTATACTTCTGGAAACTATTTCCATCTTTATATGAAAAAAAAATCACTCAGCAATAGCTATGGTGAGCTAAAATGACACTGTCTTACAAAGTTTAAGTGCTTAAGAACAGAATGATGGATCTTCTCTTTTCTGGTCCTTCAAACTTGACACAAGACACAAGGAGTAAGGAAAGAGGACATTGGAAGGCTCATATCAACAACAAAAACTTCTTACAAGTCAGAGACAAGTGCAAAGACAATTCTTTGAAACATTCCACAGCTCTGAGCGACACTTAAATATGGGTGCAATCAATATGTGTTTTGGTGAATGTCTCATCCAATCATTTCCTCAAATCCTACAAGTATTTCAAAATGTTGCATCAGGCAGGGAATTTGGTCCTGCAGTGATTTTTGTTGCACATACAGTATAGAAGCGTCTCAGAGAAGCAAACCAAGCATAAAAGCTTGACTGATTGGGAAGTAAAAGGCATGTGTCCATTTCATATGGACAGATGCAGAATGTTATTTTAAAGCATACTTTATACTCATTCATACTGTGTGCTACTGTATATTAGAAGCTAAATAGACCACATGCCTTTATACTGACTGAAGTATCATTTCATTAGCAACTTAACCACTGCCAATTGACAATAGAAAGCTAAAAACATCAGATCCTATATCAATATCCAAAGCACAAAGTATATTCACCTATTTTTAATATCGCAAAAAGATAGCTTAATTCACCATATGTATGATGAACGCAAGTAGTAAAAGTATGACATTTGAATTTAGTTCATATTATTATTCACATGTATTAATTATATTGTTTGAATATTGCAATTTTATGTGTGGACCAAGGTGTGGTGGAGGACTGACTAACCGCTCTCACAGAGAAAAGAAATGCACTTACATCCACAATAAAGAAGTCCAGCCAACACCAAGCGTTGGTGAAGTACTTGACAAAGCCGTAAGCAACCCATTTCAGCAGCATCTCCAGGATGAAGATGTAGGTGAAAACCCTGTCTGCGTACTCCAAAATGATTCGGATGGTTTTCCTTTGCTCAATATACACATCCTCAAAGGCCTTTGAGAGAAACAGGACACAACTATGTCACAACCTTTTATTGCTCAGTGACTGTTTTTTTTTTTTTTCAATGTCTTTATGTCACAAAAGTATTCTCTGTCAGTTGACTGTCTGTTGTCGTACTAGAGCGGCTCCAACTACCGGAGACAAATTCCTTGTGTGTTTTTGACATACTTGGCAAATAAAGACAATTTTGATTCTGATGCAAGGGAAGCATTTCACCTCAATGATTTACAATCCTGCTAATGAAGTGTGTCCAGCACCATGACCAGCAGTGATTAACATGGAGAATAAATTGCTGTGATGCATTTCAAGTAAATACAGCTAATCTAGATATGATGAAATATTTGCTGTTATTTAAGTAGCATTTGACATTTATGTAGCATTTAAGAATAAGCACCCACACCCGCCCCAAGAAATGAGCCCCAGTTTGATAAATGATACAGTCCATTAATCATAGCAGTCCTATAACACCTGTCCCACCTTTACAACATACATACAAGTACATTTATTTGCCTCCAGCTCACCAGGGCTCCGCTGCTGAGGAGGATCATAAAGATGATGAGAGTCTCAAACCAGTTGTGCTCCACGATCAGGTAGCAGGTCTTCCGCAGGAACCACCAGCTCTTCCCCCAGCCTATGGTGATGTCAACATCGCAGCACTTGTACTTGGCCACACACGCTGCAAGCACACAGGGAGAGATGAGGATTCTTCAGTCAGCAACACAGAACGAGCATGTTAAAGCAGGCGTCAACCTGTGATTAATCGCAGATTACACCAGAGTTTCAGCAGGACTGTGCCCTGTTCTTGCTTGATTGGTTGCCTCATACCGCTGTGTTGTTAAATAGGTCAAATTCATTAACGAGCCCAAGTCCTGGCTGCTTCCTTGACAGTGACTTTTCGTACTACTTTGAAAATCAATTATTGCATTAATAGCTGTATCGTGATATCACAAGCAAAGTAAAACCATAATAAACTACTGTCAATTACTCTGTGATTCCCACCTCTTAGGTCCAGTAGACATAACGGTAATTGGGCCACTTTAGTTCAAAGCCCAACTCTCAGATGTCTCTGAAAAATGAGCCTGATTGATTTTCCTGTGGTGTGGGTTGTGTTAAAAGTGTTTTTTTCCCCCCCATAAACTGTTTGGAAAATGATCAGGGCCAACAATTGTAAATGTTAAATGTGGTAGAGGGGTTTGTGTGCGTCCCAATATGTTTGTCTGTCTGTCTGTCTTGGGGGGTGGGGGGCTGGTTTGATGGCCTCAGTAAGCTTGTTGCAGATGATGTGGTTCTGTTGGTGTGGGGTTGTGGTCCTCAGTTGTAAATGAGTTGAGTGCCCCCTTTACGTCAGAGGAGTTCAAGTATCTTGCAGTCTTGTAAGGGACGAATGGGGCGGGAGATCGACAGGTGGATTGATTCAGTATCGATAGTTGTGACTAAGAACAAGATCATGGATACGAGTGAGTGAAATCAGTTTCTTCCGCAGGTTGTCTGGGCCTTCTCCCTTAGAGATATGGAGAGAATCCAGATGGGGCTCAAAATAGAGCCACTGCTCCTCTGCATTGAGAGAAACCAGATGAGGTGGCTCAGCCATGTGGTTAGGATGCCTTCTGGATGCCTCCCTGGTGAGGTTTTCCATGCTAGTCCCACAGGGAGGAGGCTCCAGGGAAGAGTTGGACTATGTCAGTGGGGAGAGTGTGGTCTCGGCTTCTCTGCTTAGGCTTCTGCCCCCACAACAGGACCCCAGATAAGCTGAAAAAGATGGATGGATGAATGGAAATCTGTATGTGTGTTGTCAACGCCAAGTTCGACGAAGCCATGGACTCTGTGATTGTGACGTGAAACAGAACGACAGCCAACTAGAAAGCGACCTGAGGCTTGCGCTATTACCGCACACAAATTGAGTTATGTTGAGTGTTTGTGGCGGCACGGTGATTGACTGGTGAGCACATCTGCCTCACAGTTCTGAGGACCTGGGTTGAAATCCGGCCTCGCCTATGTGGAGTTTGCATGTTCTCCCCGTGCCTCTGTGGGTTTTCTCCGGGCACTCCGGTTTCCTCCCACATTACCAAAACATGCAGGGTAGGTTAAATGAAGACTCTAGATTGCCTGTAGGCGTGAATGTGAATGTGAATGGTAATTTTTTCATATGTGCCCTACAATTGGCTGGCGACCAGTTCAGGGTATACCCCGCCTCTCGCCCAAAGATAGCTGGGATAGGCTCCAGCACGCCCGCTACCCTAGTGAGCATAAGCGGTACGGAAAATGAACGAATGAGTGTTTGTGTACTGTAATGCGTCTTACAAATCATTCCCCACAATAAAAATGACGACGACCACAATGTTATCAGACAGGCTCAGAGTTAGTTAAGCTTATTTTATTTCTTCTTCTACTCTTCTTTTTTC
Source organism: Phycodurus eques (assembly GCF_024500275.1). Classification (NCBI taxonomy): domain Eukaryota; kingdom Metazoa; phylum Chordata; class Actinopteri; order Syngnathiformes; family Syngnathidae; genus Phycodurus; species Phycodurus eques. The sequence continues at coordinate 43,159,151 of NC_084525.1, read as the reverse complement.
TTTTTTGTATTTTCCTGGTGTCTGATTGCCCTGTGGTACGGTGCTGCCTCTCTCAAGTCAGTCGTGGTACTAGGACAGACATCTGGTTTAGGGGAGGAGATTCACGGTTGTGTTTGGAAATATTGCTATGTGTGTGGTGTGCTGTGTTGGTCATCTTGAGTACACATCACACAATAAGAGCACACACATGACCGTTGTTTCCTCGTCATGTGCGGACTCTTGCAGATTTTAGATTATTTTTAGATGATGAAGAAAGTGTTAAAAAACGTTATGTACCAGGCTTTCTAGTGACCTAAATGTAATTAAACAAACATGCCGCACTGAGTTCACAGTATTCACAATGTCTTTTAAAAAGACATGCTGCATATGCACACATATCTTGAAGGCATTTAAAGATCAGTGTCAGGGATAGAAAGAGTCAGACAGTGATGATAAATAGTGGGCATGCTCGAGTGAGTCTCTATAATGAAACTGTCCTTCACCCAGCTGCCCTATCATTGTCACTCAGCCCAAGGGAGTCTTGGTGTTGCTGACTGAAGGTAATGGGCACCATGGGAGCAGCGGCCTCACCATCTGTCCAACATGCCTCTGGTTCCATATATTCTTCCACCGTCTCCACTACCACCACCTCCTCCACATCTGGCTTGATGTCAATGGTGCTGCCCTCCGACGAGCTCGTGTCGTCCAGCTGCACAGACGCAGATGTAAAAAAAACAAAAACAAAAAAACACCAACAACACTGTTCAGTTCTCAGTAAAAGCTTAACAAGTCTGTTAGGAAATGTAAATTGCATCTTATCCTGTCAGTGTAGCAGATTATTTAACATTAAATACTGGAGTATTTGTACAGCGGTACCATCCAACACCCCAATTGTTCTCTCAAAAATAATTTGGTGAAAACTCAAGTACAGCATTAGCAGTTGTTTCAGTGACATGATAGTTGGAGATGATAGTCAGTGGTCATGTGGATATCACTGAGTGAAGATATAGACTGCTATGTTAGCTTTTTGCCCTAGCTCTCTGCCAGATGCTTGTCTCTTGTAATCAATGGGTTAGAGTGATTCATGTGTCGTATGTTGATTTAGTTTTGTACTTGTCCAATCATTCATTTATCTTCCATTCCGCTTATCCTCACTAGGGTCGCGGGCGTGCTGGAGCCTATCCCAGCTATCTTCGGGCGAGAGGTGGGGTACACCCTGAGGTGGTCACCAGCCAATCACAGGGCACATATAAACAAACAACCATTCGTACTCACATTCACACCTACGGGCAATTTAGAGTCTTCATTTAACCTACCCTGCATGCTTTTGGAATGTGGGAGGAAACCGGAGTGCCCGGAGAAAACCCACGCAGGCATGGGGAGAACATACAAACTCCACACAGGCGGGGCCAGGATTTGAACCCTGGTCCTCAGAACTGTGAGCCAGATGTGCTAACCAGCTAATCACCATGCTGCCCTTGTGCAATCAGTCATGTTAAAAATTTGATGTGTGGTGAGGTACGTGGATCATCTCTCCTCACTAAGGTTAAGGGTGTGTTTAAAGAGTGTTTTACTGTTTTTAATGAATTCATTCTAACTGGTGAATTTTTCCTTATATTTGTATGACAATAATGTGTTACATTGTTACTTGTTTTACAATGGTGACAATTTGGGGAATGAATTGTTGGAAATATCATTCAAGTGGAAATTTTGTTTTGAAACTCAACCAAATCAGAGTACTAACCCAGCATCACAGAATGCATTGTTGTCAAACATGGAGTCACCACGCATGGTTTGACAACCCAATCATATGAATACTGCAATGGACTACAGCTTGTCGGAAGAGAAGCTTGAGTCACACACCTCTTTGCTGTTCTCATTGTCTGACTCGCTGCTGAAGTCCTCTGTATTGAGGTTCTCAAAGTCAGACTCCCCAACAGCAATGGGTACGCAGACGGTCAGGTTGGGGTTGTGGATGAACGACATGTGGTCTTCATCGATCATATACTTGCCCACGCTGCTGCCAATGCCACTGGTGGTGCCATTGCCATTCTTTACATAGTCCAGATCTCGGTTTATGTCCACCCCCGTGTGGTTGGCAATACAGTTCAGCTTCTTGTCGTACATGTCGTCTAAAGGCTTCTGCTCATCCTCCATGGGTGGTTTCCTCAGGAGACTGGCCACCAGCAGCCGCATCTTGGCTTTGAACCATGCGATGCCTTTCTTCATGCGAATGACAGAAATTTGCAGGTTGTTCAGCTCGCCGTCGTCATCCGTGGCAGCCAAGTTGTCTGCACTGAATGAGCTCAGCAGCAAGGCAAGGAACAGGTTCAACACCTTTGCAAGATGGAGAAGGAAAAAATGGTAAGCAAATGTGCATAGAAATTTGGGTCATTGACAGAAAGCATCGATCCAGTGAGGACAAGGGAAATTTCAGGGCCAACAATTCTACATTGCGATATTTTGCCAACAATAATATCATGATACAGTGATAATGCCTTATATTGAAGACCCATGAAGCATACAAATCATAGAAATTAAATAATTCAGTACAAAAATACATATACAGAAATTATTGTATTTTCAGCAACAGTGATGTGCTATGTTTAAGCAAGAAACAAAAGGATGCAGCTCAGTGCTGTTTTCTATAAAACGTCAACACAGATCACAGCTATTTGTCTCTGGACCCAATGCCCACCCCATCAAATTAAACAAAATGAATCATTTGTTAGCTCCCTATTTCTGAAATGTGTCTGTAAACCAGATGGACTAAATTTCCACCCCACTGTTAGGTATCAATGGCTAATTTGCATAATACTGCCCTCACACCAAATGTTTATGCCCATGACTTGGCAGTTAGACCATTTTCAAGTGACGGACAGAGTCTGGCTACTGGACTACACAGTCTGAAACAGTATCATATCAAAGCCAAAAGGTAAGCAGAGCTGCATTGAGTTTTGTTGGATGTACAGATTAGCGTTAGCTTCTAATACACCGCTAGGGTTGAGCATCGTATGAATTTGAGTGGTTCCCGTCCCGATTCCAGTTCCTCATCTCGAATCCAGTTCCAAACGATTCTTGATTCCGATTCCTTTAGGGCTCTGGGTCAAAAAAGTTTGCATGGTTTAAATAAAGGGTGTCTAAATTATGAACATCCATTTTCTTAGCAGCCTGCACCATCGACTAAAATTAACATTTGACTCAGGGTTCTTTATAACCAGTATCAATATCAAACCTATGAACTACCAGGGAATGTGTGCAAAACTAACCCAATTGACTTAATATTCATTCATTAATTTCACACTCACCCAATGGACTTTACTGAAGTTCCGCGTGGTGTAAGCTGAGGCTCAAAGCGGGAGGGAGCACGTCAGACTTCTGCACATCGTAAAAACTTCCTTTGCACAATTTAATCTTGCACTGAGGCAGCTGGTCATTTATTTTAACAAAGTTAAGGCACACTTTTGCTCGTCGCTATCGTTGGACACAAGCACGTCTTTGTGGGCATTCTTCTTCGTTGGTTTTTGACACCTTCTTCTTTGGGGTCGGCGGACTGTAGGCATCGAAACTGGGAACCGAAATGTTTTAATTGCAACGATTCCGCGAGCGGTTCCAATCGGTTCTCGATTCTCGATGCCCAACCCTGTATACCGCACATGATTGCTTGGTGAAGTTATTGACAGTGGGGGTAGTTGTGTTTGGCGATGTGTCTGCTGCATGCGCCACATACAGAGATCCAGATACCAATTGGCAGGTGTAATTCCGCATGAGGGGAAAAAAAACTGTATAATCCAAATTGTCTTTATGGGGGCTCGCACCTCTTATTGTCATAGTAACGAATTATATACTGTCATTTGCCCATGATTTGTTGGGGTGGGGAGGGGTTCCATACTTCCATGGGACAGGGCCTCTCCCTCCTAACAGGCTTATTTAAACAAAACAACAACAAAAAAACAGGGTAATAGTGTAAACTGTGCTACAATTATTGATTCTTGGGGTATTTTAAACAAAAACATATATAATTAAGATACCTGGAAATGGTTTTAAATTGTGAAAAAATTGCATAATATGTCTCCATGAAAGTTTTTAAATGCTTACAGTAACTGCAAAAATGGAATGGCCAGAAGATGTGATTCTCCTATTTATATTTTTCTAGGCTTTTAAAAATATTAATACGTCTGTTTTGTTTCTTTAAGTGTGTGCTCTCACACGATATGGATCATTTGTGCAAGACCTACTCACCACCAAGTTGCCAATAACCATGACCATCATGAAGACGATGAGGCACATGCCCTGGCCGGCCACCTCCATGCAGTCCCACATGGTCTCAATCCACTCGCCGCAGAGCACCCGGAAGACAATCAGGAAGGAGTGGAAGAAGTCATTCATGTGCCAACGTGGCAGCTTGCAGTCGATGTCGATCTTGCACACACAGTCTTTGTAACTCTTTCCAAACAGCTGCATGCCCACCACAGCAAAGATGAACACGATGATAGCCAACACAAGAGTCAAGTTCCCTAAAGCGCCCACGGAGTTGCCAATGATCTTGATCAGCATGTTGAGGGTCGGCCATGATTTGGCCAGCTTAAACACTCTCAGCTGGAGAAAGACAGTGGGTGAAAGGTCATTAATCGGGTTGTGTCAAATTATTAAATCGACACCTAGCCCCCCTGCCCCCAACAACGTGCATACTTCACAAGCTATGTCTACGTGTTTTTGCTAAAATGACCATTTACCAGTCGAAATGACCGCAGCACTGACAGACCCTCGACATCAGCTAGAGCCAGCTCGACTAAACTCAGCGTCACGATGAAGCCGTCAAAACAATTCCAGGCTTCTTGGAAGTAGTAATAGGGATCCATAGCCACTAGTTTGAACATCATTTCCCCAGCAAAGATCCCAGTGAACACCTGGCAGGAGGGAAGACAGGAAACATGGAAGAACAAGAAACATGATGGGGCTGTAAAGACGACTTAAGAGATAGTGAGGTTGGCATACACAGTAAAGTATTCATAATGTGTTGGAAGCAGCTCCATCTGTAAGACTTGGCATTTTGGAGACCCATAAGAAATATTCATTTTCACCAGGGGACACGCTTGCAAAAATCGGTGCGTTGTTGGGCATGTTGATGAATGAAGAAGATAATGGAGCATTGCACGCCACAGGTTTATCTATCTCAAAAGTTACAATGACACAGGAATAACATACCTGCTCAACCAATGAGTAACTAGCAGTGGTTTACGTCACCTGATGCGAAAGCGGCAAACACAAAAAATGTGAACGGTGAGAAAAGGTAAGATTGACATAGCCGAGGTTTGATTCAGGTAGGTGTCATGAAATGTTCATGCGGGCCTCCCACAAGTCATTCAAATAGCAGAAAGAATTGCTCACACCACTAGAGCGAGGATTCTTAAATGGTGGTGTCCCCTTGTGGGTGTGTTAGATTAAAATGGATGATTAAAACTCCGGTATATTAGACACATTTACATTGATTTCCCCCTCCCACGTGTGATTTTTTTTTAAACAATTGTCAGAATTATAAGCATTGTCTCCAAAAAACAATTGTGAAAAAAAATTTACTTTGTTAGATTTTGTTTAGTTGTTATCTCATCGGAACTCGCTATCGGCAGACACTTAAAATCAAAGACTCGGGTGCAAAAAAATGTTTATCGGGAGATCCCGACTTAGCATACAATATGTAAAATCTTAATTTGATTTCTTTTTAGATTTAAAATTTCTTTGAATCCCTCCTTAATGTTGCTCTGTCTTTTTATTTGTATTTCGTTTGTTGCAATATATATGTGTTTATGTGTGAATATTGCTGCTGTGACAATTTTATTTCCCTCACTGGGATGAACAAAATACTGTATCTATCAATGGATTTATAATGCCTTTAATTTCATTGCATTTTTACTTTTGTGTGTGGGAAAGAGGGGATGTGGCATTTCTGTGGTGATTCTGACAGGGGTGGGTCTCTACCCAACCGGAGGAGGGAAGCAGGATTAGAACATCTCAATATACTGTGTGTAAAATGCTACAGGATACATGAAAAGCGGCATAAAAGGCTGGTTTCACGCCCGATTAAAAAAAAAATGGACAGTATTACCACTCACTCACCAGATTCCCTACATAGAGCATCGCCTCGAAGTCGGGTGTCATGGGATAGTGCTCCATGGCCATGAAAAGCGTGTTGAGGACAATGCAGATGGTGATGGTCAAGTCCACAAACGGATCCATGACTATCAGGTTGACAATCTCCTTTATCTTCAGCCACGTGGGGGAGCATTCCCATATCAGGAATGTGTTTGAAAACTTATACCAGCATGGTGGACACTTGCGCTGGGACTCCTCTAGTTCTGAAGACATAGCGCGTATCAGATGTCACAACCCAACGTACGAGTGTGTGCGACATGCAAAGGTCTTGAGTGACAATTGTTAAAAAATTGTATGTATCTAGTATTGCTTGCTATGTAAAGCACATAAGCAGGAAATACATGTCAAACTAGCCAACAAATGAGAGCAGCCCTAGTTAAAGAATAATGAAAAAGCAGGTTAAAAAGCTGGGTTAAAGAGGCAGTACCGTCCACTAGTGTGTTGGTAATGACACTCATGACACTGTTGGCCCGCTCTTTCCGCCCAAAGGAGGTATTGAGCTGGTCCACAGACACCATCAGGGAGCCAGACAGCTTCTTCTTCACCTCAACCTCAGTAGTGGGCTGTCAGGAGGAGAGGAAGAATCAAGCACCCATGGAGAGGACATGAACACCATCCGACATCGCCACCGGTGGCTGGCGGAGGGAAGCGGACAAAAGCATTGGGAGTAAATTGTCGTTGTGATTGTTAAGGTTAGTCATCGGGGCACGTTTCATGTTTTTTTGTCTCAATGCAAGCAAGTTAAATGGCCTTTGTATATGCTGTAAATTCATGCAGGGGTGAGTTTAACTACTCTAACAAATGGCAGATTTTGAGAGTTTGTCCAAATTACAAGACTTGACTGTCAACTGCTTCACGAGGAATGTACGTTGGGGCCTTTCATGCATTGCAAAATCATGGTTTCTGCTTGCAAAATGATGGAAATGTGATTCGCTTTGTTTATTTTTATAAACGCAAAAATTGGAACGAGATAATAATAATTATAATAATAATAATAATAATAAAAAGTGAGTCGTTCATATCAGTCCATTTGTCATGGACGAGCATGCTCCATGTCAAAGAAAAGGAGAGGAATCTACAGATTCATTTGTCATGCTTTTGTTTTTTGGTGTGGCTCGATCATGCTAACTATCGCCACATGACTACAATAATACAGTTCAGTCATGTTAATTAGGGAGTTTTGGAAAACAGAGAAAGGTCAACACATACAAGGACAGCAGGTTTCCTTTGCATATTAAAATATGTGTGTGTGTTACTTTGAGATGGAACCTATGCATTAGGGAAGCAGATAAAAATGTCTCTCTGCTGGCTGTCTCCTCCACCTCCGACTGTAACGCTACCCACACAAGCTTGCAGAGGACCTAGATGCCTCAAGGAGGAACACAGCAACACACGGCACTGGAGAATGTTAACTCATCATTACATGTCGCTTTGAAAGCTGGGTGGTAGTGGGGAGTAGTGTATTGTCAAAAATTGAAGGTGTCAATTGAGAATTACTAATATTTTTGCATCCCACACTGAAATTCAGAATTGTGAATCAAATAACAATTGCCCGAAAGTCAGTAACAAACCCACTTTCACTAACCTATCAAATGTAGGGCTGCCTTAAGTATGTTTATGAATGACACTGTCCTTTGCTTTACTATGGAGGGCAGCATACACTGCAGGCATTGGGTAAGGAGAAGGGGGCGGACAGGGCGAGCGCTGAGCCAAGAGATACATACGGATTTACAAAGGTGACAGATCAGAAGAGGAAAGGACGAGAGGGGCAGGGGTGGGGGGGTCCATGCCGAGATAGGTCTACTCATTAACTTCCTTACACTGTCATCAGTAGCTGCCTTATCTATTTTCACCTCAGGCAGAAGGCGTCCACCAGGCCCGGGGCCGATGAGCGACACCACGCCGTTGCAATCCACTGTGCTGTTCCTCTTCCCATGGTAGCCGCTATAGCTGCTGCGCCGGTACGGGCTGAACAGGGAGCCCCGGCGCTCCTCGCACTCCTCCACCGTGCTGTGCTCGTCGTCTGCAAACTCGTTCTCTGAACCCACATCCTTGCCGCGGCCCTTGAAACTAAAGATGCTGCTCTTGCTGTTGTGGCGGGACAGGAAGGGTGAGCCTGGTATGCTGAGGAGAGACTAGAAGGGAGCAGAAACAACACAGTTGAGGTGAGAGATGGGATGTGGGTTTACTCTGGGTTCTACAGCTTTCTCCCACAGTGCATAAACATGTCACTAAACATGGCACTATTCAGATGCTTCTGTCTTCTCTCCACCGTGTTGACACTGGTGTGTAGCTATTTACCTGCATTTGGGCACGTATAAGTCAGTAAAACAGTGATATTGGATATGGATGACTTGAAAATACATGAAAATAGACATAGGCACTATGTCAGAATTTGGCATTTCTTCAAGTTTGTTTTTTCATATTCAGGGTGGCCTTTTTGGAAGAGGTTTTGGCGTAGGTTTTATGGACAGCTGCCCTTCCTGACTCAAACCAGGAAGGGTGAGCCTGGTATGCCTGGTATGCTAAGGAGAGACGAGAAGGGAGCAGAAACAACACAGGTGAGGTGAGAGATGGGATGTGGGTTTACTCTGGGTTTTACAGCTTCCTCCCACACTGCATAAACACGTCCCAAGTGGCACTATTCATATGCTTCTGTCTTGTCTCCCCCCGAGTGTTGACACCGGAGTGTATTTATTTACCTGCATTTGGGCGTGTACACGTCAGTAACACAGTGATATTGGATATGGATTACTTGAAAATACATGTAAATAGACATAGGCATTATGTCAGAATTTGGCATTTCTTTGCTTCTTCCAAATTTTTTTCATATTCAGGGTGGCCTTTTAGGAAGACGTTTTGGCATAGGTTTTATGGACAGATGCCCTTCCTGACTCAAACCCTCCCTGTTTATCTGGACTTGGGACTAGCACTTAGTCAGGCTGCCCCCCAAGAGGCTGGGTAAGCTTACAGCACTTGGTATTTCCACATGCTCTCCCATCCAAGCACTAAACAGGAATGACTCTGCTTAGCTTCCAGTTTAGGAGAGACTCTTTGTTCCTAGAGTACTATGGCAACTGCAATGGGGCATTGTGCACTTGCTGTTTACCTTTAGTCTGAATCCAGCCTATACTTCAGGTGTGAATGTGAATGGTTGTCTGTCTCTTTGTGGTGATCCTGTCATTGACAGGCGAGCTGTCCGGAATGTACCCTGCCTGTCACCATAAGGCCCTGTTTCCACCCAGCAGTACTGCTCCATTCAGTATGCTAGACTATGAATTTTGGGGCATTTTCCATTGTAAGGCCTAGGCGCACTCATTCATGATTAAGGTCATAAGTAAGTGAAAGAATGGAATCAGCGATAGTTGACACTGTCAACGTCACACTGAAAAGCAGGCGGCCAAAAAAGCATTGAGAAAGAACACAAGTCATGACGACATAAATCTGTACCCCGGCCAATATTGATCCAACTTTTAATAAAACTCCAACTAGCTCAACTGAAATGTTTTGGCAATGGTCCAACTGAATGTCATGTGAACAGCAAATGCAGGCGAGCACGCCATATTACATAAGTCCCATTTTGTTGTTATCAGAAGCCCACACTACGCAACAATATGAGTGCTGCCTTTACAAAGCTGTAGAATCGCTCCCTCTGAAACATTCATGTCATGACTGTGAATTATTCAGAGCCTGGGTGTAGGCACTGGGCACGTCTACACATCTGGCCGCTGTATGCTCATCTGTACGGAGCGGTGCACTGCCGCCCCTCAATACCAAGCTCATTGCTCACCTGACAGCAAGGAAAAAGACAAATATTTTGAGTATGAGTCATACTATTCCATTAGCTCTGCACTCGTGGGCCATTCATGTCCAGTGTACAACCTCAGACACAACTTTAATTTATCTTGTGTTGCAGAGGGTACTGGTGTTTTCGTCTTGCAAACACAAACCTCAACAACAAACATTTAGGTTAAAATCCTCTCACTGTGTTTACATACAACTGAACATCATTTTTGTTGTATGGCAGAAAGTTCAAATCATTTTATGGAGTTCACCTTATCACATGAGCTTACAACACTTACTCTATGACGACAATGTTGGTAAAAGAAATAGAATATCTAGAGAAAGTTAGCATGAAGTCAGCACACTCCTATTCGAAGCAGAAAAGACTCGGGCAGTGTCCAAACTACTTTTTGTCCAGCGTTTTAGTGTCGTAATTGTTGAAGATGATCGCCACTAGTCATGCAAAAGTGTTTCTTCATGCATGTTTGGTTCTGTTACCACTTGTATTTTAGTAGGCTGCTACTAAGTGTTACAATTCCATTGCCTTTGGCTTGATTGAACTAATAAGCCAGTATGGAGCAATGTTTGTGAAAAAAGGACTTTGATTTGAAAGAGCCAGAGAAAACCTGCAACAGGGTACCCAGAGATGAACTATGGCACTGTATGAGGAAGTCTGGAGTGGTAGAGAAGTATTTTAGAATAGTACAGGACATGTATGAGGGCAGCAGAACAGTGGTAAGGTGTACTGTAGTTTTTGACAGAGGAGTTTAGGGTGGAGGTGGCACTGCATCGGGGATCATCTGTGAGCCACTTCCTGTTTGCAGTGGTGAGGCATAGGCTGATAGATGAGGTTAGAGTGGACCATGATGTTCACAGATGAAATTGTGAAAGCAGCCAGCAGGTGGAGGAACAGTTAGAAAGGTGGAGGCATGGACTGGAAAGGAGAGGAATGAAGATTAGCCGAAGTAAGAAAGAATATATGTGCATGAATGAGAGCGGTGGAGGGGGAAGAGGGAGGCTACAGGGAGAAGAGATCGCAAGGGTGGAGGACTTTAAATACATGGGGTTAACAGTCCAGAGCAAAGGTGAGTGTGGTAAGGAAGTGAAGAAACAAGTCCAAGCAGGTTGGAACGGGTAACGGAAGGTGTCAGGTGTGTTATGTGACAGAAGAGTCTCTGCTAGGATGAAGGGTAAAGTTTATAAGACAGTGGTGAGGCCAGCCATGATGTATGGATTAGAGACAGTGGCACTGAAGAGACAACAGGAAGGAGAGCTGGAGGTGGCGGAAATGAAGATATTGAGCTTTGCTCTAGGAGTAACCAGGTTGGATAAAATAAAAAATTAGCTCATCAGAAGCACAGCCAAGGTTGTGTGATGTTTTGGAGACAAATTTAGAGAGAGCAGACTTTGATGGTTTGGACAAGTCCAGAGGAAAGCTAGTGAATATATTCGTAGAAGGATGATTAGGATGAAGCTGCCAGGCAAGAGAGCTAGAGGAAGACCTAAGAGAAGGTTGATAGAAGTGTAGTGACTATGGCCCGGTTGTTATGGCAACCCCAAGAACTGATAAACTGTTGCATTCCTGCCTCCTGAACCTCAACCAGCCAGATTGCTTTCACAAGACACAGGAAACTTGGTTTATATCATCTGGAGCCATAAAACTCATGACTTGCACAGCTGATTGTGGGAGGAAGTGATTAATGACTGTTGAGCAATGGAACTCAACCCTCCCCTACCCAAGTGGTGGTTAGAGACACTGCCTGTGGACATTGAAATCCCACGTTTCTAACAAACAAACCTCCAGGAATATTCTAAATGTATGCCTTGATGTCTGTGTCATTAATGTGTCAATTTACAGGTTCGGCTACGAGACTTTGAGGACTGTCCTCTTGATTTGAAGCCAAACATTACAAAATTATGTTGTATTGAACAATTAGTTGATTTGCCAAGACTAAAGTTTAGACAATCATTCTATATGCTTGATCTATGAGTACGAGTACAAAGTTGGGAGCATTTTAGATTAATATGTGATTTTTAAACCCATTTTCTTTACGGGCCGAATTGTAGACTAAATTCGAGTCGATGGGCATGGTCTTCTCCACTTCCCCTGTCCTTAGACATGCCCTCTGGGTATTTAACCCTTGACTTCCGCCTTCTCGCTTCTTGTTTCCCTTGGTTGTTGGTTCTCTGTTCCTCCTGGCTAACATCTCTCCAGCTGCGGAGCGGCTCCCCCCTTCCTTTGTTCGAACCACACGTTTGGGGCCAACGCGAATCCTGGGATGGCGAGTCTGCTTCCCGGCCTCTACTTGTCCACCACCAGGCAATCAGAAAAGCTCCTGATGAAAGTTAGTTACGCCTATTTTTCTTTCTATTACCATTATTATTATTTTCTTTCACCTCTGTCCACCTCGACAGCACCTCTGTCCACCTGTTCAGCACCTTTACACAACTCCCATACAGCTGCTTTCCACTACAGGAGCTTAAGTTCCCAAGTTGCAGAGTTTTTGGGGACCGTAAGATTCCACTCCGCTCTCTCTATTTCCCCACAACAGGATTCACACCAAGAGGAGGAAAGATGTACTCAGCCCCCTCACTCCATTGATCAGCTAGATCACTGTTCTGCATAAAGTCCTGGTGTTTTGCTGACAGCGACTGCCACACCTGTTTCACCAGACCTTGTAGAACTTGGTTGGAGTGGACACCACTCTGCTCAGCCAGTGTCTCTGGGGAGGTCCTCATTAGGTGTCCCAGCTTCACAATCCCTGCCTCCCTGATAGCGCTTCTCATAGTGTCAGATAAAAAAAAAAACACTCAAAGGTAGAAAAGCATTATTGAATAGTTGCTCTTTAGACAACCACATTCCAGGCTCTCCAGAAGCTCGAGCAAAGTTCAAAGTCATCCAAGCATCAAAGGCATCTATGCTATAAGCCATCTCTGGCAGACACAGACCTTTCAGAATCAGAATCAGAATCAGAATCATCTTTATTTGCCAAGTATGTCCAAAACACACAAGGAATTTGTCTCCGGTAGTTGGAGCCGCTCTAGTACAACAGACAGTCAATTTACAGAACACTTTGGGGACATAAAGACATTGACAAAAAACAATTGTGCAAAAAGATGCAGAGTCCTCTAGCACTTAGAGCAGTTCGAATGACTAATATTGCAATAGTCCGGTACAATGACCGTTGTGCAAAGGGCGCTGAGACTTCAAGGAGTGTATGCGGTTTAAAGTGACGAGTAGTGCGATCATCTGGGACAATGTTGGTTGTGCAAATGTTACAGATACTCCTCAATCAGTGTGCAAATGGAGCAGATGCAACTCTAGCATGAGTGGCCAGTATATGCAAATAGTGCATATACTGGCCACTTTCAGATGGTTCCTAAGTTTAAAGAGGAGAGGCTAGACCCGAGATTGGGCAGGTTTAACTAATCCCTCTCCTGACCATTACTGGTCTACTCAGTCCTGGCCCAACCTTGACCACACCACATGCAATCCTGTACAGCAGTTTCACCCATGACAGAAAAAGCTCCCCAACACCAAATGCTCACAATGTGGAAAATAAAGCAGAACGATCCACACAGTCAAATGCTTTTTCTTGGTCAATGGAGATGATGCCTACATCAATACCGGTGGCCTTGCATACATAAAAAATCTTTCTCATTAAAAATAAATTTTCCAACAAGGAACTGTTAGGGATGCAGTACGACTGGTCTGCATCAATTACAGTGTAAATATAAACTTTGTCTGTTTGGTAAAACCTTGGACAACATTTTATAGTCTGTATATAGTAAGGCTACAGGTCTCCAATTCTTGAGCAATGTTAAATCCCCCTTTTATTTGGCAGAAGAGAGATCATAGCATGCTGACAGGAAGCCGGAAGAGTCTCTTTTTTTTAAAAAAAAAGACTCCTTAAAAACCTCCAACCAGTCTATCCCAATTATATTCCAGAAGTTCTTTAAAGAAGTCTGCTGGTATTCCATCCAACCCTGGGGCTTTCCAGAGGTCATCTGAGTCACTGCAGTCGTTAGTTTCTTCAGAGTGATGTCAGCGCCCAGGACATCTTGTGCATCAGATCCCAGCTGAGGCAGGCCCTGAAGTAGTTTCTCAGTAGCATAACCATCACACCGTTCCGCCTCAAATAGGAGTCGAAAGACACCGCTAGCCTCCTAATTTCTGCAGAATCTGAAGTTAGCATCATATCAAGCCAAGCAGTCAATAAACAACAGCAGAGAGGAAACACCCAGTGTTGTTATCACATTTTTAATTTAGCGATCAACTCTCATTTACTTCTTCCTTTTACCACTTAGAATTTTTCTAGCAGCAGTTACATGCTTTCTCAGCCAATATCTCTTCTTGTCATCAACCAAATCTGTTCCTACCACCTTCTGTCGAGTATTCACTGTCTGTACAAACTGTACATCAACCATTTGGCCAAAGGTGTCCTCCCAAAACTCATCTACAGTATTTATTTCAAAGGGTGCAGATCATTACTCTGGGAAACACTGTCAGCAATTGAAGCACAGTTGTCACCATCAGTCTCTATCCCTATAGCCTGGGTACCATCAACATGCCCAGCCTGCTCTGTTATGCAGAGATCATCAGTGTTTACATTGGCAGCAGCCTTCAGCTGCTGCCTCACATCACTAGCCTATGCCATTTCTATCTGATCAACAGCGCTATTCTGTTCTGTAATATACACGGCATTCTTGTGTTCAACATTCTCAATAATAGTATGTCTTTCCTCTACTTTCTCATCCTGAGCGTGATCCTCGTGGCTGTCAGCAGCGGGTCTCACTGTGGCATTTTTATGACCAACATCCCCACACTCAAAACATTTAATGCTTCCTGAGCTCACATACACCATATACGTTGCTTCCTCGTGACGAACACGGAAGGAAACATTCAACGTCTGAGTCGGCGAGTATAAGAATATGAAAACCTGTCGTCTAAGTCAGTGATTTTCAACCTTCATGGAGCCTTCATGGAACATATTTTACAATTAAAAAATCTCACGGCACACCCACAAACAAAAATGTCACAAAAAGTGGATACATTCGTTATATGTACTTCCTGCCATCTAAAAGAAGAGCATTTATTTGTTCTGTCTGTCACTATGCCTCACTGGCATAAATAGATGAAAAAAGATACATTATTTTTGGGAAATAAATAATTTCTTGAGCAATTAAGTAAAATTTGATAATTTCCTGCGGCACACCCGAAGAGCGCTCATGGCACACTAATGTGCCCCGGCACACTGGTTGGGAATCACTGGTCTAAGTGACTGAACATGCTTCAGTTTTTCATCCTTACATCCTAGCCCAATGTTACGAAAAACGCTAGCAAATTTACCAAAATGTTTCAGCTCCCGTTCCAGCCCATGGACACCCGACGGAGTGATCCGTGTTGATGTACAGCCAATGGAGAAACTGGAATTGATTTCCATAATTCCATTCAAAACTTTAAATTTTCATAGATTATAGATTCAGGCCCCACAATTTAAATAATTTCAAGTATTTATTTGTTTATTTGTACATAATGTGGGCTTCCAGCTCAGAAAAACCCACGAAATCAAAAAATTAGAATACTGTGAAGAAATCAGCCCAGATTTTGCAGGCCATAAATGTTTTAAACTGAATGTCACACACTATCATCTATCATCTACTAAACTCAAAGCACCTGCACAGGTTTCCCCAGGTGTCATTAAATTGCTTCAGTTTGGTTCAATTGTCTCAGTTGGGTTCAAAATTGGGAAGACTGCAGACTTGTCAACTGGCCAGAAAACCATCATTGATACCCTCCATAGGATGGGTAAACCACAAAAGTTCAGAGCTAAGGAGGCTGGCTGTTCACAGAGCGCTGTGTCCAAGCATATCAAAGTCTAGTGGAAGGACAAAATGTGGCAGGAGAAGATGCACAAGCAAAAGAGATGACTGTGGGCTTCAGCAGATTATCAGAGTGGAATTAGATGGGAGTCACAGCTTCAAAAACCACCACATTCAGACGCATCCGGGAGATGGGCTACAACTGTCGGGTTCCTCAGGTCAAGCCACTCCTGAGCCTGAGACAACGTAGGAAGAGTCTCAACTGGGCCAAGGAGAAGAAGGACTGGACTGTTGGCCAGTGGTCCAATGTTCTCTTTTCCGATGAAAGCAAAGTGTGCCTTTCATTCGGGAATAGAGCTCCAAAGGTTTGGAGGAAGACGGGTGAAGAACTGACCCCAAGCTGCTTGCGGTCCAGTGTCAAATAGCCACAGTCAGTCATAATTTGGGGTGCAATCTTCAGTGCAGGTGTTGGTAAACTCCTTTCTTAAATCCAAGGTCACTGCAACGGACTACCAGAATGTTTTAGAGGACTTCATGAATCCTTCTGCTGAGGATCTGTATGGAGATGCAGATTTAATCTTCCAGCAGGACCTGGCCCCTGTCCATACCGCAAGAAGCACCAAAACCTGGTTTGATGCCCTTGCCATCACAGGGCTTGACTGGCCAGCCAACTCACCGGATCTAAACCCCATTGAGAACTATGGGGTGTTGTCAAGAGAAAAATGACCCAAAAACAAAGAAGAAATCTGGGCTTCCATAACTCCAAGGCAATGCCACAGGCTGAGGCAATCAGCCTGTGGCATTGCCTGGGAGTTAATGCCACAGCGTATCGGGGCAGTGATTAAAGCAAAGGGATTCCCAACCAAGTATTGATGATTAACATAACGTTTTGAAAGTAACATATTTTCATTGATTTAATGTGACCCTAATTTCTTTCTCTTTTTTTTGTACAAAAACTGAGAAGTAAACGGTGATTTCTTCACAGTATTAACATTTTTGGAATTCCTGATTTCGTGAGCTGGAAGTTCATAATTATGTAAAAATAAACAAATAAATACTTGAAATTGTTTAAATTCCGAGCCCTGAATCTGTAATCGATGAAAGTTTCACTTTTTGAATGGAATTATGGAAATAAAGAAACTTTTTCATGATATAAATTTTTTGGGAAAGGGTCTGTATATCCAACTGTTCGCCAATAGCACTTGCTCCACTGTGGAGCTGGGCACAATCTTCACGCCATGCCTCAGAGCATCTCAGGTGGCGCTATCCTCGCCACGAGTCATTGACAAAACATACGAAAATAACTATGTTTTATTTATACACCAAAAGCATACATCATGATGATACAATAACCACACTATGAGAAAACAATTATTTACATTCATATGTTTCTTTTTCTAAATCTCCTTCGCACTTCTCTAAACACACCACAACAGAAGAAGAAGAAGAAGAATATGACTGAGTGAAGGTAGACTCCTACGGTAGCTTTGCGGCAGATGAGCTGTGATATGCTTACCAAAAGATAGTGTCGTTTCTTTGTGTGTTATGTTTTAATCTTTTACATGACATGCGTGGGGGATTTCCTTTTATACTGGTGTTAAAGAAAGCTTCTTACCTTTCCTCAATCGTTATTACAGGTTAATGAGTCTTAAAGGGTGTTTCATTGCTTTTAACAGATTAATACTGACTGCTTAACTAATTATTATTACTAATTATTATAATTATATGACAATAGATAATGTTGAAATGTAGCTTAAAACATTCCCTTACCAGTTGAAGGTTTTATGGTGGTAACAATATTATTGCAATGGAACGAGAAATGTTGTTTTAAATGTTGACTAAATTGGAAGTTGCACCAGCATCACAGAATTGATTGTGATAGAACTTGAAGGTACCACTGTGGACAGACATCAGAGATGTGCTCCTCACCTGGTTCATAATGGAAGATTTTCGACCCAGGCGGTTATCGGGAAAGCGGAAGCGGCTCCTCTTGCTTCCGTCGTCTGACTCGGACTTGACAAACTTCTCGCTGTCACCTTTCTCCTTCTCTTGCTCTTTCTGGCGCCACTTCTTCTTACGGTTCCGCCGCTCCTTGGCACTCTTGGAGCTGAGCTTGGACATCTCAGAAGAACTGCATGACAGCCGCCCTCCCCCGTCATCCTCGACCGCATCCTCTGATACTGTTCCAGCTGAGGTTGCCATGGCAGCAGTCTAACGATAAACATAAGCATTAATAGCATCTAACAGTAACAGCAGCATTACTTTCTCCAAAAGATACTGACTTGAGCTTCTTCCTGTTGTTTCTTGAGCTGCTCTAGCATGGCCTTAAACTCCTCCTCCTTCCGCTGGGCCTCCTCCATGGTGGCTTGGTTCTGCTCCTCGTAGGCCATGGCCACCACAGCCAGGATCAGGTTCACCAAGTAGAAAGAACCCACAAAGATCACCAACACAAAGAAGATCATGTAGGTCTTTCCTGCCGCCCTCAGTGTCTGTTGTGAGGGATACATTTAAATGATGATTTCTGTTAGTGGGGAAAAGACACTGTAGAGGTTTAACAGCTATTGTTGTTTTTAAAAGGCCCTAGACTCCAACATGTCAAGTGGAATCACTGGCACCAGATGTCACTACATCACATTGACATGGTCAGTTGAGTTAGTAGTGAGTTAAGCGGGGTACACAACCGACATTTGAAAATTTTCCCCCCTCTCCCAATCAAAATCAGCAAAGGCCCGATTATCGAATGTCTCTAAAAGATTAGCCTGAGCAATTGTCTTGTGGTGTAGGGTCTGGTAATAGTGAGTTTACCTGCCTGGTCTGCATGTAATACTGTCGGGGCCGACAATTGTGAATGTTAAAGAGTTCAATATTTATGATGGAATATCTTTGAGTGTGGAAACAGACAGTTTGGCCAAGCCACGGACTCTGTGATTGCAATGTGAAATGGAACATTGGCCAACGAGGAAGCTCACTGAAGATGGTGCTGTTGCCAGGCACTAATAATGTCCTTATATGTGGGGTCTGTCACATCTTAAAAATCGGTTAAGATGTTAAAAATCAGGATGTTCGTGCCCCTCTTAACAATATGTCATATCATGACTGGGTATCGTTGTAGTGGTCCATTACGTTTGTCCACAAAGTGAAAAAGGGCATATGTCCCATTACTTTTGTTCATATAGTGAAAATGGGCTACAAAGTTGAAGTCAACTTGGCTATGTAAGAGAATTTGGAAACTGTTTCTATTTTGGTAAGCAATCATTTTGATGTGGTTAATGTTCACAGTCATGGACATGGGGCCATATTCTCCCATGTGCTTACAAGGGGAAAAGGCACGCAGCTGCGCGCTTTTCTGGCTGCGTAGATTCTCCCATCAGCTGAAGTCTGTCATTCACGCACCTTCATGCCAGATACGCACTCTGGGTGGAGTATCCTTAAAATGTAGGCGTTCCCTATCAAATCCGCGCTTCAGAGTTTGTAGTAAGGCTCACGGCAAGATTTGCAAACCCTTTTCAACCTATATTCAATTGAATGCACGACAAAGACAATATATTAATTGTTCAAACTGATAAACTTCATTGTTTTTTTTTTGCAAAAATTCACTCATTTTGAATTTGACGCCTCCAACACATTCTAAAAAAGCTGGCACTTGGGGATGTCTACTACTGTGTATCATCACCTTTCCTTTTAACAACACAATAATTGTTTGGAAACTGAGGACACTAATTGCTGAAGCTCTGTTGGTGCAATTCTTTCCTATTCCTGCTTGATGTACATCTTAAGTTGCTCAACAGTTCGGGGTCTCCGTTGTCGTATTTTGCACTCCATAATGTGGCGCAAATTTTTAATGAGAGACGGGTCTGGACTGCTCACAGGCACCATGGTTCTTTTACCATGAAGGAACGCTGTTGTAACACGTGCAGAATGTGGCTTGGCATTGTCTTGCTTAAATAAGCAGGGATGTCCCTGAAAAAGATGTTGCTTGGATGGCAGCATATGTTGCTCCAAAACTTGTATGTACCTTTCAGCATTAATGGTGCCTTCACAGATGTGCAAGTTAACCATGCCGTGGGGCACTAACACATCCCCGTACCATCACAAATGCTGGCTTTTTAGCTTTGCACCGATAACAATCCGGATGTCCCGGAGGGCACAACGTCCATGAGTTCCAAAAACAATTTGTCTCGTCAGACCGCAGCATACCTTTCCACTTTGAGTCACTGTCTCACATGAGCTCGGGCCCACAGAGGGTGGGGGTGTTTCCGTGTTTTGTTGATATATGGCTTTCGATTTGCATGGTAGCGTTTTAACCTGCATGTGATTTGTAGATGTTGTGATGAACTGTCTTAATTGACAATGGTTTCCTGAAGTGTTCCTGAGCCTGATCCTTTTCACAACGATCCCAGTTTTTAATGCAGTGCCGCATGAGGGATCGAAGGTCACAGGCATTCAATGTTGTTTTTTGGCCTTGCCGCTTATGTGATTTTTCCAGATTCTCTCAATCTTCTGACGATATTATGGACCATAGACGGTGAAATCCCTAAATTCCTTGCAACTGTGCATAGAGAAATATATTTCTTTAACGTTGGAGTACTTGTTCACACAGTTGTTCACAAAGTGGTGAACCTCGCCTCATGCTTGCTTGTAAACAACTGAGCCCTTCGTGGATGCTTCCTTAATAACACTCACCTGTTTCCAATTAATCTGTTCACCTGTGGAATGTTCCAAACAGGTGTGGGTTTTTTTTTTTTTTTAAGCATTCCTCAACTTCCCCAGGCCCTGTCCAAGCTTTTTGGGAATGTGTTGCATTCATCAAATTCAAAATGAGAGAAGATTTGAAAAAAAATACAACCCCAATTCCAATGAAGTTGGGACGTTGTGTTAAACATAAATAAAAACAGAATACAATGATTTGCAAATCATGTTCAACCTATATTTAATTGAATACACTACAAAGACAAGATATTTAATGTTCAAACTGATTAACTTTATTGTTTTTAGCAAATAATTGTTAACTTGGAATTTTATGGCTGCAACACGTTCCAAAACAGCTGGGACAGGTGGCAAAAAAGACTGAGAAAGTTGAGGAATGCTCATAAAACACCTGTTTGGAACATCCCACAAGTGAACAGGCTAATTGGGAACAGGTGGGTGCCATGATTGGGTATAAAAGGAACTTCCCTGAATTGTTATTCACAAGCAAAGATGGGGTGAGATTCACCTCTTTGTGAACAAGTGCGTGAAAAATAGTCAAACAGTTTAAGGACAATGTTCCTCAACGTACAATTGCAAGGAATTCAGGGATTTCATCATCTACGGTCCATAATATCATCAAAAGGTTCAGAGAATCTGAAGAAATCACTGCATGTAAGCGCCAAGGCCGAAAACCAACATTGAATGCCCGTGAACTTCGATCCCTCAGGCGGCACTCCATCAAAAACCGACATCAATGTGTAAAGGATATGACCACATGGGCTCAGGAACCCTTCAGAAAACCAATGTCAGTAAATACAGTTTGGTGCTACATCCATAAGTGTAACTTGAAAGTCTACTTTACAAAGCAAAAGCCATTTATCAACAACACCCAGAAACGCCGCCAGCTGCTCTGGGCCTGAGCTCATCTAAGATGGACTGATGCGAAGTGGAAAAATGTTCTGTGGTCAGACGAGTCCACATTTAAAATTGTTTTGGGAAATTGCGGACGTCGTGTCCTCCGGGCCCAAGAGGAAAAGAACCATCCGGACTTTTATGAACGCAAAGCTCAAAAGCCAGCATCTGTGATGGTATGGGGCTGTGTTAGTGCCAATGGCATGGGTAATTTACACATCTGTGAAGGCACCATTAATGCTGAAAGGTACATACAGGCTTTGGAGAAACATATGCTGCCATCCAAGAAACGTCTTTTTCATGGACGCCCCTGCTTATTTCAGCAAGACAATGCCAAACCACATTCTGCACGTGTTACAACAGCGTGGCTTCGTAGTAAAAGAGTGCGGGTACGAGACTGGCCTGCCTGCAGTCCAGACCTGTCGTGATCATTGACGTCATTGATCGGCTCTGCAAAAGACATTTACTCCGCGTCGCCATCGTGTACAGTATATTTGAATCCAAAATCTAGTTTATTTTTAGCCTTGTCGCGTGTCTTTTGACATAGAACTATAAATATCTGACAACAAATAAAGTTATTAAAAAAAAAAAAACATGTCGGCGGTGTGAGACAGACAACATGTAATGCATGAATCAAACTACAAGACACGATCTTGATTGGTCTTTCATGATGTCAGACTAATGCAATAAAATATTGTATTCCGATGCCACAGCATCCCGTCTTCTATGATCACTGGGGTTTATCTTGTCAACTCAAACGCGACCAGATACACTCGTTACCATGGCGACGACAACAATAATGGATCGCGCCGTGTGTTTCCAAGAACAAAATGGGGGAAAACGTGTGTTGGTGGTCACCGGTGCTCGGGAGAGGACGTTTGTTTCAGGCTTGCTTTAGGTATGTTCACATACTTTTAATACGATACCGCTCGCAAGCAGGCAACAAAATGTTATGTAGCCAAGCAAGCTAGTGCTAGTGCTAGCACTAGCTTGCCTGCATGTTGTAAAACATGCAGGCATTCTGTGGAATCATGCTCTGAAGTTTTGGTGTGCGTGAAGTAATTTAATTATAATAAAGTAATTTAATTACAGTAAGTTAGCACCCATTATTTCCGTCATGTTGTAGTTTTGGTTTGACCGGACCGATAAGAATACATGATCTGACTAGAGCAGTGATTTTACAAAGACACATTATTGATTGTAAATATAATTTTTTGAGCAATTAAGTACACAAGTATATACAGTAAATCCATCTATCCATTTTCAACACTGCTTATCCTGGTTAGGGTCGCGGGACGCTGGAGCCTATCCCAGCTGACTTCGGGCGAAAGGCAGACTACACCCTGAACTGGTCGCCAGTCAGTCGCTGGTCGCCAGTCAGTCGCAGGGCACCTATAGACACGGCCCCAAAAATCCTGATCGTGTAAAGCTTATTGAATATAGCTTGAAAGGGCTTTGCAAATCCATTCTGTTTTATTTACATTTTACACAACGTCCCAACTTCATTGGAATTGGTGTTTTTATGTCTACGTGTAGTCACTAATGGTGTAGTGGTACACTCGCCTGACTTCAATGCAGGCAGCGTGGGTTCAGTTCCCACTCAGTGACGGTGTGAATCTGAGTGCGAATAGTTGTCCGTGTCTATATGTGCCCTGCGACTGACTGGCGACCAGTTCAGGGTGTACCCCGCCTGCTTCCCGATGATAGCTGGGATAGCGCGCCCGCGAACCTAGTGAGGAGAAGCAGCTCAGAAAATGGATGGATGGATGGATTTCACCCAAAGTCGGCTGGGATGGGCTCCAGCACCCTGCAACCCTGAACAGGATGAGCGGTATTGAGAATGGATGGATGGATGGATGTCTACATGAAACCTGTCCGTGGCTCAAAAAAGGTTGGGGACCACTGATATAGAGCACAGTAGGCACACCCTTTTTAATTGATATGCCTCCATTTTATTACTTTTTTGGATTTATTTCAGGTGGCACTGTGGGTGAGTGGTTAGCATATCTGCCTCACTGTTCTGAGGTTGTGGGTTTTTACTCCAGGCTGCAGCCCTTCTGTGTGGAGTTTGCATGTTCTCTTCGTGCTTGCCTGGGTTTTCTCCAGGCACAGCAATTTCCTCCCACTTTCCAAAAACATGATTCCCGAGGTTCAGTGAAGACTCCAACTTGTCCATAGGTGTGAATGTGAGTGTGAATGGTTGTCTGTCTCTGCCTGTCTCTGTCTGTTGTCTCTGCCCTATAATTTTACTGCCAACCAATCCAGGGTGTGCCCCTCCTCTCTCCCAAAGTCATCTGCAGCACACCCTTGACCTTCGTGAGGATAAGCAGTATTGAAGATACACTAGAAGGATGGATTTATTTCATACAGAATAAAAACATTCTCTTTCAAAGTGTAAGGGTAGCCGGAGTGGTCTACACTTCCTGACTGGCCAACTATACACTGTGTGCTGGCGGCATGGTGGCCGACTGGTTAGCACATCTGCCTCACAGTTCTGAGGAGCCGGATTCAAATCCGGCCTCCCCTGGGTGGAGTTTGCATGTTCTCCCCGTGCCTGTGTGGGTTTTCTCCGGGTACTCCGGTTTGCTCCCACATCCCAAAAACATGCATCCTCGGTTGATTGAAGACTCTAAATTGCCCGTAGGTGTGAATGTAAGTGCGAATGGTTGTTTGTCATTGTGTGCCCTGCGATTGGCTGGCAACCAGTTCAGGGTGTGCCCCGCCTCTCGCCCTAAGATAGGTGGGATAGGCTCCAGCATGCGACCCGAGTGAGGTTAAATGGTATGGAAAATGGATAAATTTGCGCTTCATCATTTTCATGTATTTCAATGACATTCACAAGTCTCGAGAAAAATCCATGTTTCCATGATTTGAAGCCAGGCCAGCTGTCAGTGAATCAAGCCTCTTGTGTGTTTCTGCTTTTCTTTTCATATTACACGCAATGGGTGTGTCAGAAGTCTGAATGAGGGAATCCTTTTGCACAAACAGGAGAATATGGCCTATAATGAATATTAAAGCTCCTGATAGGCTGCTATTGTGTTGATATTTGCATACAACGCAATATTCCTCACAGACTCAAACAATCAATGTGTATAAAAGCACCCACACAAGGGATGTGGTACGAGCCATGATTTCAAAGACAATACAAAATATGGATTTGAGCTTGCAGTATGGAGGTAAATGTCAGCAGCAGTCAGACGCAAGAATAGAAACGGGAGCTGGGATGCTCCCTTCATGTTTAATTGGCCAATCCTGCACATTTAATATTTCAAACATCCGTCCTTGCACTTGCACGTGGAGACAAGAGAGTCACCGCCATTTCAGAGAGCTAATGTGCACACATAGAGACTAGGCCTAGCTTTTTCAAAATACAAAATAAAAGATCATCATTTTAAAGACTGAAACGTGGGCCTATTTTGAGGCTTTTTCGCACCAACAAAATACCACTGGCGATGGTAGTATTGTCTAACATTACCTTCTAACAATGAAAGTGCTTCAAATTTTTTCACATCTGTATCAAGTGGCCAGCTCCTGTATAATGAATGCACAGCTGATACGACACGTCCCTGAATGCACTACAATAGCCAGTGTGATACCACACATTTTCCCTCTCCTCTGTCTACAGTACAGTCTTTCGTCATTGAATAAAGATTAAAAGGTAATTTTGTGTGTGAGCAAATTTGCTGTATTTGCATTTGAAATACCCATGAACAAGTTTAGTTGTAATGTAACTGTCAAAAAAGGCACACTATGTTTATTAGAGCATATTAGTGCAGCTCCTAAGGCCACTAAATTCAATAGGAATTAGCTCGTTTTACAGACTTGAGGTACAGGCAGAGACAAACAGTATAAACAATATAAAGCAAATAAAATATAAATGGGTGATTCTTGGCTATTGGTACCTTTTCCATCCCTGTAAAGAGACTTTCAGTTTTTTACTTAAAGAAAATGCTTATTATGAAATGAATAATGCTTATCATAGGCATCACTTTTTTGGAAGGAACTTAAAGAGCATAGTGAGGCGAGTACACGGTAAACATTTGACCTCATTCACTAGCCGTGCGGACGCAGAGATTTGTGCTTAAATCGTGCGTAAGCACGTTCGATGCAAACCTTTGATTTTCCAATATGTTTGTTTTGTTCATACTCTGCGGACAAATTTAGAACATCCTCAGACCATGTGTAAGCACAAATATTGCAGGGTCCTCTATCGAAAATACATCAAACACATATTTTCCCCAAGATGTACAGTATTTTAACTCTAGTCATTCATAAAAAAAAACAAAAAAACAATAGTAATAACTTTGGTGACAATAACTCAAACCAGAAATTTGTTAATGGGTTGACTGACCTAAACAACAATTAAAAGGACAATCCTGATCACTTCTACCCTTCGTTCCGTTCAAACGCAGTACAGTAGGATACAGTATGTGCTTTTATATGCTGTCCCTCGACAGCCGTCTGCATGCGCAGCCGACCTTGTCACTCAACGAGGAAGTGCGATCAGATTTGCTGCACTTTTTCAAAGGCTTCAGTATTCTTTAGAATCCCTATGACAATCTGATTAATATATTTTTCTGTAATTCTGCATGTGCAGATGTGATGTTAAATCGATCTGTTCACTCACACATCGCCGCTGGTGTGAGTTATGACGCACTCCAGTTGCCATATGTGGCTTATATTTCCTGTTGCTTCCAATGCATTTCATTACTCTTAACTACAAATGCCCCTTTGCTCTATTATTCCTTACTATGTAGCGCATGCAGTATTTTCTCATTCTTGGCTCTTAATTTTGTTTGTATGGTTGTTTTAGTGCCACATTCTGTAATTTAACTTTGAAATGTATTAAATTATTGACACGACTATCTGCGACTGGCTGGCGGCCAGTTCAGGGTGTACCCCGCCTCTCGCCGAAGATAGCTGAGATAGGCTCCAGCATGCCCACCCACGACCCTAGTCAGGATAAGCGGTACAGAAAATGGATAGATGGATGGACATGACTATTATATGTTGTCGGTTTCTGTGTTTAGCAAGCTTTCTGATAATACAAACCTTTTGAATATCAGATACAGATTAAGAAAGTTACTAAAGTTTTGGATCAGCCACCTGTGGTGAAAAAAAACGTGCATTTTAAAGGGAAATAGGGGCACGGTTTATGCAGATAGGACACCGAGGGCACAAGCCCGTCATTTAGAATGAATTCCGATTCATTAACATACGCACATGGTTGCAAAGAAAATTGCCCGGTATGCACGTCATGAATCTGACGGTAACTTTGCATAAATGCTCAACCTGTGCGCAGAGTGAGAACATTTCTACACATTTCTTAATGAATGAGGCCCATTCTGTCTGCCTTTTTGTAAGTTTTTTTAATCTTAACCTTAAATTTACACCTTGGGCTAAATTGTGATTAATATAAACAAAACACTTGTTTGATATTATGGGTCATTTTCATATAATCTGAGTAATAATGATAAAGACATACTCCACTGAATTTAACTTTGAAAATCAATTAATTCTACTGATATGAGGGCAGTGGAACCTCGATTTAACGGACCCGGATAAAGGGAACAGAAAATAGTGTCCGGTTGGAAATCAAAATGCCCTTTTGTAGCGAACAAAGCCTATGAGTCCCAGAATTGGCCGCTGTTGTTTACTGGCGCAATCAACAGACAGGGACTGGTTCCTGTATTTCCAGGTTGTGCCACAAAAGGGGCATGCCATTTCTACCTGTTCATATTCATGGTTGCTGTTTATTCACTCGCTTGTCATGCACACGTCTCTTGAACATACGATACTGATTTTGGTACAGTATACAGTTGTTTTTTTGTCAAACCGTAACGGAAGTGGGAAAAGGAAGATGCTAACCTTGTGGCTCATGTAGCGACCCTCAGCTCAACCACCACCACAACAACTTTCTCCCACCAGCTGCACGCCATTTTCAACCATCCCAAGCACCAGTGATCATGGCACTTTCACAGCAGTAATAGATAATCACATCAATGTTTAAAGGTAAGTTTAGGTCAGCTCTAAAACTTTTCAAACTTTCTGACATTTATGTACAATAATTTTGTACTATATTTGGTTTGTATTAGACCATGAAAAAAAAGTGCTTCAAATTAATGGACAAATGGCTTTAATGGCAGCCTCTCGCCCCTATTAGTCCACTAAATCGAGGTTCCACTGTACTTGAATTATTGGCAGTCGTTATCATTCGAAAGGTAAAAACTGTTTCTGAGAAAAAAAATGTGTTAAAGTAATATTTTTCAGAGCGAGTGGGAGAGAGAGAGACAGAAAGAAAGAAAGCGAAAGAGACAGAGAGCTAGACACAGACAGAGAAAGGGAGAGAAAGCGAGAGAGACAGACAGACAAAGAAAGAGAGAAAGAGCAGGAGGGAGAGAGACAGACAGACAGACAGACAAATAGAGAAAGAAAGAGCGAAAGAGACAGAGACAGAGACAAAGAAAGAAGAGAGAGACAGACAGGCCGAAAGAGAGAAAGAGACAGACAGACAGACAGACAGAGACAGAGAAAGAAAGCGAGAGACAGATAAAGAAATGAGAGAAAGCAAAAGAGATGGACAGACAAAGAAAGAAGAGAAAGAGAGAGAGGGAGAGATGGCACATTAAAAAGTACAGACATGCAAATGAATCCTCAGGGTATGTGTGCGTGTGTGAGACTTTTGGCTTGATTACACTTCATAAAACCAATTAATATTTTTACATTCTCTTCTATTATATTTTTATGACTATATTTTACAATATTCTGCTACTTGTCTTTTGAAGAAAAAAAAAGCGTGGTGTTTTTTGGGGACTGGAACAGATTAATTGCATTTCCATTCATTTTAATAGGGAAATATGTTTTGAGATGTGTTTTGCGATAAGAAGATGGTAAGAAGATTGAACGAATTAAACTCGTATCTCAAGGCACCACTGTATCAGATTTTTTTCCTATTGCTTAATATGCTTTTTCTATGAAAACTAACAAGTCGTGTCTTCACAGTTGCATTTTTTTTTGTGGTTCTTTTATAAATGGTCTGTCTTTGCCACTCTAGCTGTCTTCACCGTGAATGCCACTGGAGAGAGCCTCGTTTTGTTGTTGCAATACACCAGAGAGATCTGTGATCTAAAGTGCCAGGATGCGACATCCATTTTGCATTCATACAATAGCAGACAGCGAAATAGATGGTGTAATTTCTGAGATGCGTATGAATTTGTGAACGTGTCGGAACAATTGCATGTCTTTATCATCATTACGATTGTATAACGACAAGAGTAATGGGTTTAACAAGTAGTTAGGAGCATATATGCATGGATCATTTTACACCTGAGACTCGAGTCCCGAGATACACATGTCATGGAAACATTTGAGTCCCAGCCTTGGAACAATGAGTCCCTGTAACTTATCATCATGGAATACTACGGTGACCTGGAAGTGCAAAACAATAGAACAAAAAATGTTACATTTCAGAAAACGCATTAACAAAAGCAGAAACACTTACAAAAGACGAAACAAATTACAATTGAGACAACCCGGAAAGGGAACGTCCAACATTATTAGGACTCCAGTATGTTTTCCTGGAAGGACACGCCCTGGAAGGACACGCCCTGCTCCAATAGTACTGGCTAATAGTACTGGGATTTGGTGCTGTATCCCTGTAGAACACGCTCTACTGCTTCCAGACGGTAAAAGAAGTATGTTACTGATTAAGTGTGGCAGCGTTAATATAAATGCCATTAACCCTAAAGAATGTCGAACACTGTGCAACATGGTCGAACCTGACTGGACCGAACCATCGCATAAAAATAAGAGTTGCCGACGCACCCCCGCACATTGAGCGATTGTATATATGGATGCCCTGAACAGCGAGCCTGTATAGGCGTTTGATGCTGTATATACAATATACTGTACTTGATCACATTTCTTAAACCATAAAATTATAGATTAAGAGTTAAGGAAGAAGCAGGTTGTTAAAGAGACAGGATGATGGCGAGAATTAAAGTGCGGCTATTTGAAAGGAAGCTGCCGGCTCCATTCATTTGAACGTACATTCTGGTCACAAACATCGCTCTTTCATGCACAGGCACATTATACATTATGAATACAGGTTACTATTGATTTAAAACAACATTTGATGGTTTAAATACTGTGCTATTTATATGGCTTGAGCCGAGGCAACGCGGCGGCACGGCTCGCAAACCCGGTAATGTATTTTCACCGCAGGGGAAAGCTTCTGTGCATTTTTATTGAATGTAAAATGGGACTAGAGAGATTATAATTTTTTATCGCGTCAATACCAGCGGTCGACCGATCGGCCGCTCAAGGAAACAGTTGCCAAACTACGCACACTGCACCATAGTTCAGTCGAGTTCGGCGGCGGTGGTCGGTGTTCGCCAGCCTTAACCAGAATAATCTTAACCTTAACTCATCCAAAAGTGTCTTAACCCCAACCCTAGTTCTAAACCTAACCATAATAAACTTCTTTGTTTTTTTATTATATTTGGGATGGACATCTTCAACCAGTTCAGGGTGTACCCCGCCTCCTGCCCGATGATAGCTGGGATAGGCTCCAGCACGCCCGCGACCCTAGTGAGGAGAAGCGGCTCAGAAAATGGATGGATGGATGGATCTTGTTACATCTGCGTAGCCTACCCTTCCCGCGATGCAGGAGCCAATCATGTAGAAGTGGGGCGGGTCTTGCCGAGAAAGGGCGTGGGATTTCTAAGAATGGGTTGTCTCAATTGTAATTTGTTTCGTCTTTTGTAAAAGTGTTTCAGTTTTCGTTAAATTGTTTTCTGAAATGTAAAAGTGTTTTGGCTTTTGTTAAGTTGTTTTCTGAAATGTGAAAGTGTTTTACAATTTGTTATATTGTTTTGCACTTCCAGGCCAGTGTAGAATACAGATTCAGTACTCCTTCACGACATCACTGTTCTTGCTTCATGGTCCCTCTATATTACTTTCTTTTAGACTGTTTGCATAACATTTTTGTTATCCATTGCTCTTGCTCTCTCTCAATGTATGTGTTTATGCCTACGACGATGGCAATTTTTTTAGAACAATATATTCATTCATTCATCTTCCATTCCGCTTATCCTCACTAGAGCGTGCTGGAGCCTATCCCAGCTATCTTCGGACGAGAGGCGGGGTACACCCTGAGCTGGTCACCAGCCAATCGCAGGGCACATATAAACGAACAACCATTCGCACTCACATTCACACCTACGGGCAATTTAGAGTCTCCAATTCATGCATGTTTTTGGGGTGTGGGAGGAAACCGGAGAATACCCACGCAGGCACGTGGAGAACATGCAAACTCCACACAGGCGGGGCCGGGATTTGAACCCCAGTCCTCAGAACTGTGAGGCGGCTATGCTAACCAGTCCAGCGATGTTGGGCGTTGACCTCGGTGACGCACCTGTCGTGAATTGTAATCATCAACCTTTTGACAGTGTGCGGGCGTCGGAATATTCACCCATTTTTGCCCCGTGTTCGCCGCCGACGTTTGTGGTCTGTCTCATCTGAGTTACTCTACGAATAGATTGTTTACCACACGTTCCCTTTGTCGTGTCCCCCTGTGTTATTTGTTTTTGTTTCTCTCTGGTCGTGCGTCTCTTTGGCTCAGTACGTGTCGCCCTCGCATGTTCTTTTGTTGAATTAAAATTGTTTTTGGACCTTTTGTCGAGAGTCTATTTTTGGGATCTGTTTTTACGGCACAGCCGTCCATGACAGAATGTGAGTGCGAATGGTTGTTTGTTTCTATGTGCCCTTCGATTGGCTGGCAACCGGTTCAGGGTGCACCGCGCCTCCCGCCCGAAGATAACTGGGATAGGCTCCAGCATGCCCGCAACCCTAGTGAGGATAAGCGGTAAAGAAAATTGATGGATATTATATTATTATATATTATAGGTTTATTTGAACAGCCTGTAGATGACTCCTG
Organism: Phycodurus eques; assembly: GCF_024500275.1. NCBI lineage: Eukaryota > Metazoa > Chordata > Actinopteri > Syngnathiformes > Syngnathidae > Phycodurus > Phycodurus eques. Next base: position 43,127,875 of record NC_084525.1, on the reverse strand, counting down.
CATTTTAAAAATGTTCACTTGTATATTTTATGTAATGCACTCAGGTTCATGTGTGTGTGGCACAGTATTTATCATAGTGGGTGAACATGTCAACTTTACCAGCATGTAGAGATTTTCCCAGAAGTCTTGTGTCATGAGTCGGAAAAGAGCCAGGAAGGCCCATCCAAAGCTGTCAAAGCTGGTGTAGCCGTAGTTTGGATTCCTCCCAGCTTTCATACACGTGTAGCCCTCCGGGCAACGACTGAGGAAGGAAGGGAGCAAGGATTCAGAATGACGCGTTGTTTACAGTGGTACCCTCAAGTCGGGACACCCCAAAAGTTCTACAACAATATGCTGCTGAAAAATATGGTCTGAAGTTTAAACCATTTTTGGAGTTCATCAGTGCATTTCTCCAGACTTACTCTGAAAGGAAGACAGTGGAAAAGAAAAGCCAGGTTAAGTGCTGCTTTTATTTGGTAAGATTCCTACTTCCGGTTTCCATTCACTTCCCATTAGCTTGATAAGACTCTCACCTGGTACCAAGCAGCTTTTTTGTGGACACAGGACTTTGATTTGGTGCTTTTGAGTCCATGTATTTGTGATGTTTCACAAGAAGGAGCACTGAGTGAAGATGGAGACTGCTATGTTAACCTCTTAACAGTGTTGCCACAGTTACCTTGAAAAAGTAACTTTGTTACTTTACTGATTACTTGATTGTAAAACTAACTTAGTTACTTTACTGATAACTTGGTTTTAAAAATAACTGAATTAGAAAAACGTAGCGTAGTGAATTAGTAGTAGTAGCTTTCAGCAGCGGCCGACAACACTACATGAACATAAAAATGACAACCGGTTTTGCGAATACTTTATTAGAAATGCATTTTTAACATTAACGTTAAATAATATTTTTTTTTATTTTTTTTAAAAAGACAGTTTTTCTTTACATCCCTTACATAAATACTTTTTTAAAATCAAATAAACAATAACTCTTTCTTGATTTAACTTATACCGTATTTTCACGACCATACGGCGCATTTAAAAGTCTTAAATTGTCTCCAAAATGGACGGGGCGCCATATACTGCGGCTCGCCTTATGTGTGCACCGAGTTCCAACATCTATAAATGTTGTTGTGTGATGAGTGCTCCGCTCTACTTTTGTTTTTGTTTTTTTAGCATTTCCTGCCAACACACTGCTTACACACAGGAAAAGCAGGCGTGGGTGAGGACAGGGGAAGGACGGTAAAGCCACGCTTTATCCATCCATCCATTTTCTGATCCGCTTCTCCTCACTAGGGTCGCGGGCGTGCTGGAGCCGATGCCAGCTGTCATCGGGCAGGAGGCGGGGTACACCCTGAACTGGTTGCCAGCCAATCGCAGGGCACATACAAACAGACAACCATTCGCACTCACATGCACACCTACGGGCAATTTAGAGTCTCCAATTAATGCATGTTTTTGGGATGTGGGAGAAAACCGGAGTGCCCGGAGAAAATCCACGCAGGCACGGGGAGAACATGCAAACTCCACACAGTCGGGAGCGGGGATTGAACCCGGGTCCTCAGAACTGTGAGGCTGACACTCTTACCAGTCGGCCACCGTGCCGCCCCACGCTTTATATTATAGGTTTATTAGAACAGCCTGCTGCGATTGGCTGGCAACCAGTTCAGGGTGTACCCCGCCTCCTGCCCGATGACAGCTGGGATAGGCTCCAGCATGCCCGCGACCCTAGTGAGGAGAAGCGGCTCAGAAAATGGATGGATGGATAGAACAGCCTGTAGTCGCTCCCAGAACAGCCGCTCCCAGTAGGGATATAGCGCCGGGCTGTTTTTCTTGTTTTACCGCTTTACTGACTGGGAGCATTTCCGGGGTGTGCATTGTGCAAAACAACATCGGTTTGGCGAAAGGACCCCCGAGCAGCCGCGAGAGAATTCAAGATTAACGAATCCATGGTTCTCAAGTGGAGGAAGCAGGAAAACGAGCTTTGCCAAGTCAAGAAGACGAAGCTGAGTTTTCGCGGGAAAAAAAAGAAAAACAAAACGCGGAAACAAGGTGAGGTGGCCCGAGTTGGGAGACCAACTCGAGCAATGGATTAATGAGCAAAGAATAACTCAGGGTTTGCCATCATTCCGGGAGGATTGACAAACCGCTGGACATCGGTGTAAACAGGGCGTTCAAATTGAAGTTGCGAGCGGCGTGGAAGTAATGGATGACAGATGGCGAACACAGCTTTACCAAGACTAGGAGGCATCGCCGGGCGAGTTACGCCACAATTTGTGAATGGATTGTGGATGCTTGGGCTAACGTGTCTGCTTGCACTGTTATTCGAGCTTTCGCACGGCAACGAGACTGACTCGAACCTACCGTGTTTGATGGAAAACTTGCCCAGCTGTTCATTTCGGATACAGAAGATGAGGACTTTGATGGATTGTTGGATGAGGACTGATCAAAAAATAAAGTGTACATTGTTAAATACTTCAATAAAGTACGACCGAACTCAGTTTTGTTCCCGCTGCCTTTTTAAAAACATTGTTTTAGCGTGTATGCATGCTACCGTATGTTTTAAGATCGCGTATGTTTTACCATGCCCGCGCCCAATAATACGGTGCGGTGCGCCTTATGTATGTGTTAAATACAGAAATAGACCCAGTAACTGAGACTGCGTCTTTTAATACGGTGCGCCCTACGGTCGTGAATATACGGTAGGCTACTTATTTTTTATAAAAAATAAAGATCGTCTTTCTAGACTTCACTTAACATATGTACATAAATAAAATATAAAATAAAGAGACTTTCTTGACTTTACTTACACAAATACTTATTTTTATTTTTAAAAAAAAGCATTTTATAAAAATAAAGATCGTCTTTCTAGACTTCACTGAACATACATAAATAACATAAAATAAAGATAGTCTTAACATATAAAATAGTATTTTTTTGTGGCGGAAACATAACACAAACCTCTATGTCTCGTAATCTGAATTGAAGGTTGCTACAGGAATAAGATAAGAGTTCTCGATAACCAGAGGTCTTTTCTCAAACCCAAACATACACAAATGATACAGGTAGTGGATTTTTATAGAACATTTATTGAAATCTAATAGGGGAATCTTCAGGGGGCCAATGCAGGGAAAAGCAAAACAAAGGTCAGATGAACATTAGTAAAGGAGATTGAATTTGTGATGTGAGGGTGGAATGAGCATGGGGTGACCATGCATAGAGCTGGGAGTTCCTGTTCTCATTAATTTAAACCCAAATACGCACCAATCTGTACCTTAGTAGACCACAAGTTGGATTTACGTGCGTGGATCACAATTTAGGCACGCTGGTCGATCTCCCGAATGTTTGGCCGGTCCGGTCCACACGGGGAACAGGTGGATTTGGTGGAAAAAGGAGGAAGGAAAAAAAGAAAAGAAAATAATAAAAAGGGTTCCAAGGCAGGGCGGCCGAGGCCAGGGTGTCACTGTTCGCGGACCTGTTTCCTTCCCAACGGAGCTTGCCCGTGAGCTGCCCAGGCACCCGCAAGGGTATCTTAGGGCGCTGGCAGGGTGCTCTGTGGTAGGGAAAGGTCCAATGTGTGGTGTGAGGTGGGGGTTTCCTGGCTGAGTCAGTCTTCGGGAAGTTGGTTGAACGAGCGCTTCCTGAACGAGCGCTTTATGCCCAGCCGGAAAAAGGGGGTTTTGGCCCCCTCTTTTGGCCCCCCCCTCTGGGGGCCAAAAGGGGAGATACACCGCCTCTTAATGTTACTTTTCCATCCTTGGATTATTTTGTGGCTTACAACCAGTGGGATAAAATATTAATTATTGGATTTTATATAACGAGACCAGTTTCCAGCTTGGCATTGTCACGCATACATCCTCTTCAATCCCTCTAATGAATGTTTCAATTGTATGTGGTTGTTGAGAACACTGTAATATTTGCAATGTGGCATTTGTGTTGTGTGAGGTGAAACGTCCAATCAGGCCCAGTTGACAAACAGATTTGACATCAGATATTCAAATTTGCAGAAATACAATCACTTGTGGCGCTGTGATGGTGAACACTGGGAATGTTCATGCAAAATTCTTAAAATATCATGCAACATTAACATTTTATGAAGATTGTGATTAGTTCTCCCGGAGTTGCAGTAGTTCTCCACCGCCTGTGGGTGTCGCTCATGTCCCATCCATTGTCCCAGATGTCTTAACAAGTTGAATTTAAGAGGACAAATGGGCTTTTGAATTTTATCTTGGCAGGCCTGGGAGTCCAGGCTTCTGTGGTAGCTGCTAATTGATTTAAAGTCTAGGTGAGAAGTCAGGATTCCTAGTCTCCACTTTGATGAGCTCCTTCGGACTGGCTGGTAATTAATTTAGCGTCCGTGTGAGATAAACCAAGCATCACCGTGGCCGTCTGTCTCGGCGGGGGAGCGGAGACAGGAAATGCAGTCACAGTCCGAGGTTGGGGGTCATGGTGCCATCTAGCGAGCACCTTTGTATTTTTCTACATTTCTGTGTACTCCCCCTCCAGATAAGAAGAAAACTGTGTTCTGTGAGGCAGCTCAGTATTCATAGTAGTAGGGATCTTGTTGATTATGGAAGGAAACGTGGGTGACTGAACCGTATTTAAGGGTAGCATTAGTTCTACCACAAACTGCCCGAGCAACCTCTTCAACTCTTCCCCACTTACTGTTTTTGTTGCACCGAAGTCCAGCTTTTGCTGTTTCAGAGGTGGACATACTGCATTAGTAGTTGCACTTTGCTGCTTCTTACAACCTGGTTGGAGTTTCAGTGTACTGTGCTGCGACTCCTAATGTTTTTTTAAATTAGACGTAGTGTTCTTATAGATTGACAATACTTTGTTGCCAGGACATAGTGTACAATGGACCTTAATATTGTTCTCTAACTGAGTCGTGTCCTCTCTCCGCTGCTCTTCTCTCTCTACACGAACGACTGCACCTCAGCGAACCCGACAGTCAAACTCCTGAAGTTTGCAGATGACACCACTGTCATCGGCCTCATCAAGGACGGTGACGAGTCTGCATATCGACAGGAAGTGGAGCGGCTGGAGCTGTGGTGCGGCCGACACAACCTGGAGCTGAACACGCTCAAGACTGTAGATATGATCGTGGACTTCAGGAGGCATCCTTCGCCACAGCTGCCCCTCACGTTGTCCAGCTGCCTTGTGTCAACCGTCGAGACCTTCAAGTTCCTGGGAATTACAATCTCTAAGGACCTGAAGTGGGCGACCAACATCAACTCCGTCCTCAAAAAGGCCCAGCAGAGGATGTACTTCCTGCGGCTTCTGAGAAAGCACGGCCTGCCACCGGAGCTGCTGAGACAGTTCTACACAGCGGTCAACAAATCAGTCCTGTGTTCTTCCATCACAGTCTGGTTTGGTTCTGCTACAAAAAAGGACAAACTCCGACTGCAACGGACAATCAAAACTGCTGAAAGGATTGTCGGTACCCCCCTACCCACCATTGAGGACTTGCACGCTGCCAGAACTAAGACAAGGGCGTGCAAAATCCTCTCGGACCCTCCGCACCCCGGTCACCAGCTCTTCCAGCTCCTTCCCTCAGGTAGGCGCTACCGATCAATGCAAACTAGAACTAGTAGACATTCCAACAGCTTCTTCCCTCTTGCGATCAACTTCTTAAACACCTAACCTATAATTCCATTACAATAAGCTGGCAATTTTTTGACTTGAGTTCGTTGTCACATTTCTGTGGGGCCAATTATGTATTACTCGTGCACTCACTGTAGTTGTCTCGCCATGCTGCACTATTTGCATATACTGGCCACTCATGCCAGAGTAGCATCTGCTCCATTTGCACACTGATTGAGGAGTATCTGTAACATTTGCACAACCAACATTGTCCCAGATGATCGCACTACTTGTCACTTTAAACCGCATACACTCCTTGAAGTCTCAGCGCCCTTTGCACAATGGTCATTGCACCGGACTATTGGAATATTAGTCATTCGAACTGCTCTAAGTGCTAGAGGACTCTGCATCTTTTTGCACAATTGTTTTTTGTCAATGTCTTTATGTCTCCAAAGTGTTCTGTAAATTGACTGTCTGTTGTACTAGAGCGGCTCCAACTACCGGAGACAAATTCCTTGTGTGTTTTGGACATACTTGGCAAATAAAGATGATTCTGATTCTGATTACAACATTGCTTAAACATTGCTATTATGGTAGTTCTTTATATTATATTCCATGACCTAGAAGTATTTTTGATACAAATAGTTACTATAGTAATGGCTTTACTACTTCATAACCATAGGTTAGTGATAGACACTACATCTGTTCCAAAACTGGGTTACATCAGTGTTGCGGGAACAGAAAACTCATAAACTGGGGACCCCCCTGTACAGTTAATAAAGGTTTTATGGTTTGGATTCTGGAAATAATTATTGCAAATAGGAAATTCTGTTTTGAAAATTGACGAAATTGAAGTTTGACCAGCATCAATACAATGGATTGTTTTGAACCTTGAAGGTACTGCTGTATTTACAATGTCAGCTTCAGGCACACCGAGGAAGAGCACGGGCAGATACTCACCCTGAGTCTGAGCTGTTCCCACAGAGAAGGGCATCGGTTTGGTGAGGCAGGAAGTAGAAATTTGCTGAAGAACAAAAAAATGGCTACAATAAGGCATTAGTCACATTTTATGCGACAAGATTTTCAATTTTGCAAAAAGTCTGTCAATTCATTCAGGTCACTGGTGTATTTTCAATTCAGCTCATTTCACACCAATTATTTTTGTCTTGGCGGTGACAAAATGACATACTGTTTTATTGTGGCAGCATATTGGCTGACCCATACTCTGAGCCTGCTGCGCACTCGTACTCACAACTTCCTCACAACGCCCTCCTCTCCAACTTACTGTTGTTCATGATGTATTCATCCCAGTCGAAGCCTATGCTGCCGTTGGGCAGGTAGCTCTCAGTTAAATTGATGGGCCAGATGACACACTTGTGGCGCAGGTTGCCCATGAAGAGCTGCAGACCAATGAGTGCAAAGACACTGAGGCAGAAGACGGTCAGGATCATCACATCGGAAAGCTTCTTGACAGACTGGATGAGGGCTCCCACAATGGTCTTCAGGCCTGAAGGGGAGGTGCCACGCAAACAGAAGCACACAAAGTGATGACGCAGGAGGGACCGATTTCGCAGGTATGAACCTTTGGACACTCTCCTTCTTAGGGTAGGAATGGTAGACGAGCTCACAATGTCTTCGGTATATTTTGGAGGAAAAACATCGACGCTACATCGCGACTTCTGTATGGCATGTACTGAAGAAGTAAGTAAATTGTCAATAGAAAACATTACTCAATATGAATACTATCCACCTAAATACTAGGTATAACATCAAATTTGTGTTATTACAGGAGTGTATGTAACTAAGTAATGAAAACACATCAATCATACAAAATATTACTGAACATAAAAATACAGAAATACTCCAGTAATATTTCAGGAGCAAGAAAACATGTATTTTTGTATTTCTTCCAAGTTATAATAAAATGTTGCACTTGAAATATTGATTGCGATAGTAATATTTTGTCCCACCCCCTTTCAATTTCCTCCAAATATTACAGACCCTTTCCAAAAAAATTTAATATCATGGAAAACTTTATTTATTTCCATAAGTCCATTCAAGAAGCTAAACTTTCATAGATTATAGATTCAGGGAGCACAATTTAAACCATTTTAAGTATTTATTTGTTTATTTTTACATAATTTGGGCTTCCAACACAAGTCACATTAAATCAACCAAAATATGGTACTTTCAAAACGATATGTTAATCTTCAATACTTGGTTGGGAATCCCTTTGCTTTAATCACTGCCTCGATGCACCATGGCATTAAGACAATCAGCCTGCGGCATTGCCTGGCAGTTATGGAAGCCCAGATTTCCTTGATGCTTCCTGTCAGTTCTTCTTTGTTTTTGGGTCTGGTGCCCCTCATTTTCCTCTTGATAATACCCCATAGATTCTCAATGGGGTTTAGATCCGGCAAGTTGGCTGGCCAGTCAAGTACATTGCATGGGCATCAAACCAGGTTTTGGTGCTTCTGGTGGTATGGGCAGGGGCCAGGTACTGCTGGAAGATGAAATATCCATCTCCATCAAGATCCTCAGCAGAAGGAATCATGAGGTCCTCTAAAAGATTCTGGTAAACTGCGGTGACCTCAGATTTAAGAAAGCAGAGTTTAGCAACACATGCACTGGACATTGCACCCCAAATAATGACTGCCTGTGGATATTTCACACTGGACCTCAAGCCTTGGACCTTGATTCCCGAATGAAAGGACACTTTACTTTCATAGGAAAAGATGACCTTGGACCACTGGCCAACAGTCCAGTCCTTCTTCCGTGAAATTCGACAGTTGTAGCCCATCTCACGGATGCGTCTGAATGTGGTGTTTTTTGAAGCTGTGACTCGCGCCTCATTCCACTCTTTCTGGATCTCTGATAGATTCTTGAATCTTCTCTGTTTGATAATCTGTTGAAGCCCATGGTCATCTCTTTTGCTGGTGCATCTTCTCCTGCCACATTTTGTCCTTCCACTAGACTTTCCATTAATATGCTTGAACACAGCACCTTGTGAACAGCCAGCCTCCTTAGCTATGAGCTTTTGTGGCTTACCCATTCTATGGAGGTGTAACGGACACGCCATTAACGATGACACCCAGCACCCCCAGTCTCGTGCTGTTATGCATTCCTGCCTGGAGTCAGTCTGTATACACAAAAGACATCAAAAGAAAGTTTGGCCTAAGCATCAAAGCGGAGTCACAGATATTGGTTTCGAACACGGACGCTAAGTAAATTACAAGCCAAGGAGCATCAAAGCTGAGACACAGACATCTGGTTTTGAACGCGGACGCTAAGTGAAGTACAAGCCAAGGAGCATCAAAGCTGAGACGAAAAGACTGGTTTCGCACCATAATGATAGATTAATTAACTTCCACCACCAGCCAGCCTGGAGAGCCTCAACAACAAAGACTTATGCTTCCTGCTGTGTCCCGTGACACCTGCACATCTGGGCTGGGACAATGGACGGGACACTAGCGACATCCACAGGTGGCGGAATTCCACTGCAAACCTGGATTAACTAATCACAGTCTTCACTGGACTTGAATGTGATCTAATATTTTAAGAACTTTACATGAACGCCACAAGTGACTGTATTTCTGCAAACTTGAATATCTGATGTCAAATCTGTTGTCGACTATACCGGATGAAATGTTTCACCCCACAACACGAATGCCACATTGCAAATATGAGTGTTCCCAACAATCACATACACTTGAAACATTTGCTACAGGGATTAAACAGGTTGAGCGCGTGACAGTGCCAAGTTGGAAAATGGTCTCGTTATCTTGAATCCAATAATTAATATTTTATCCCACTTGTTTTAAACCACAAATTATCCTAAGATGAAATGCAATTCTAGAGGCACGGTCTGCCTTCCGTTTGGTCAAAAGGGGCCGGCCTCGCTCTCTGAAGCGGATAAAAGGCCGAAGCTCCTTTGTCTCTCTCGCTCGCTTGTTCACTCTCTCACTCTCTTGTTGTTCCACCTGCCGAAGGTCTGGCCCAGCCTGGGAGCCCCACCTCTCCCCACGAGGTGGCGGAGTCTGAGAGACACCGAACTTCTCTGCTGCGCTGCCATGCGTGGACCGCAGAAAGCACCTGCCAACTCCACGAAGCTACCCTTTTGGGTGTGGGGCAGTTTACAGACGAGGCTTTTGGGAAGTAATTGCGGTGCGAGTTTTCCACTGACCGCATAGCAAGCATTGCCACTGCAAGCGCGCCGGCCAAACTGCACTTGAAGTGCGTCTTTTTCTCTTTCCTTCCTTTTTCTTCAAACCATCCCTCGTGAGCGCTCTTTCCAACCCCCGGAAGGTCGACCCACCTGTCTGAATTGGTCAACACACGTAAGTCAAACTTGCAGTCTACTAAAAGTACAGATTAGTGCATATTTGGGTTTTAAACTAACAAGAACAGCAATCCCAGCGATAAGCATTGTCATCCCATGCTCACTACCAACCTCTCACATCATAAGTCAATTTCGTTTCCCAATGTTCGTCTCTTTTGTTTGCTTTGTTTTTTTGTCTGTATTTTTTCCCTGTAGATTCCCCATGTTAGAGCTCATTAAATTTTCCATAAAATTCACTAGCTGCATTGTTGTGTGTGTTTGGGTTCGAGGAAAAAAACCTCTGCCCGTCTTGAACGCTTATCTAATTCATGTAGCAACCTTCAAATTACGAGACTGAGTATAAAAGGTTTGTCGTCAATTTGTCCTGAAGGTTTATACATCTAAAAAGTCACGTGGTTCCCCTTTACGAGATAAAATAGCTTGATTTATAATGCCGTAATGTTTTAATTACGCTACCAGAAGTAACGCAGGTGTTGCTTCCATCTTATTCTTTTCTCCTACATTAATTACATTTTTATTCAACTAATATACGCTACAGAGGGGATTAATGATGGTCTTCTGGCCAGTTGTCATGTCTGCTGTCTTCCCCATATTGAACCCAACTGAGACAATTGAACCAAACTGAAGCATTTTCATGACACCTGGCGAAACATGTGCAGGTACTTTGAGTTTAGTAGATGGTTAGTGTGTGACACTCAGTTTAAAACATTTATGGCCTGCAAAATTTGGGCTGATTTCTTCACATTATTCACATTTTTTTGAATTCCTGATTTCGTGGGTTTTATGAACTGGAAGCCCAAATTATGTAAAAATAAACAAATAAATACAACCCCAATTAATGTTCAAACTGAGAAACTATATTGTTTTTAGCAAATAATCATTAACTTAGAATTTTATGGCTGCAACACGTTCCAAAAAAGCTGGGACAGGTGGCAAAAAAGACTGAGAAAGTTGAGGAATGCTCATCAAACACCTGTTTGGAACGTCCCACAGGTGAACAGGCTAATTGGGAACAGGTGAGTGCCATGATTGGCTTTAAAAGGAGCTTCCCTAAATTGCTCAGTCATGCAAAGATGGGGCGAGGTTCACCTCTTTGTGAACAAGTGCGTGAGAGAATAGTCGAGCAGTTTAAGGACAATGTTCCTCAACGTACAATTGCAAGTGAAAAAGGGGGACCACCACCCCAGTCTGCCAATCCAGAGGCACTGTCCCCGATGTCACCGCGATGTTGCAGAGGTGTGTCAACCAGGACAGCCCTACAACATCCAGAGCCTTTAGAAACTCCGGTCGAATCTCATCCACCCCCGTGGCCTTGCCACCGAGGAGCTTTTTAACCACCTGAGACCTCAACCCCAGAGATAGGAGAGCCCGCCTCAGAGACCCCAGACTCTGCTTCCTCATGGGAAGGCGTGTCGGTAGAATTGAGGAGGTCTTCGAAGTATTCTTCCCGCCGACTCACAACTTCCCGATTCGAGGTCAGCGCCGCCCCATCCCCACTATACACAGTGTTGATGGTGAACTGCTTCCACCTCCTGAGACGCCGGATGGTGGACCAGAATTTCCTCGAAGCCGTCCGAAAGTCGTTCACCATGGCCTCACCGAACTCCTCCCATGCCTGAGTTTTTGCCTCAGCGACCACCAAAGCTGGATTCCGCTTGGCCAGCCAGTACCCATCAGCTGCCTCAGGAGTCCCACAGGCCAAAATGGGCTGATAGGACTCCTTTCTTCAGCTTGACGGCATCCCTCATCATTGGTGTCCACCAACTGGTTCGGGGTTTGCCGCCACGACAGGCACAGACTACCTTATGGCCACAGATACCGTCGGCCGCCTCGGCAATAGAGGCGCGGGGAAAAAAAATCAGAAAATCACATTGTCTGATTTTTAATGAATTGGCAAATTCCTTGGTAAAATAAGCAAGGTTTCTGGCTCTCACAGACCTGTAACCTCTTCTTTAAGAGGCTCCTTTGAACCTCCACTCGTTACCTGTACAACCCCCAATTCCAATGAAGTTGGGATGTTGTTTTAAACACAAATAAAAAACAGAATGCAATGATTTGCAAATCATGTTCGACCTATATTTAAACGAATACACTACAAGGACAAGATATTTAATTTTCAAACTGATAAACTTTATCGTTTTTAGCAAATAATCATTAACATAGAATTTTATGGCTGCAACACGTTTCAAAAAAGCTGGGACAGGGTCATATTTACCACTGTGTTATATCACCTTTTCTTTTAACAACATTCAATAAACGTTTGGGAACTGAGGACCATAATTTTTGAAGCTTTTTAGGTGGAATTCTTTCCCATTCTTGCTTGATGTACAGCATCAGCTGTTCAACAGTCTGAGGTCTCCATTGTCGTATTCATAATGCGCCACACATTTTCAATGGGAGACAGGTCTGAACTGCAGGCAGGCCAGTCTAGTACCCGCACTCTTTTACTACGAAGCCATGCTGTTGTAACACGTGGAGAATGTGGTTTGGCATTGTCTTGCTGAAATAAGCAGGGGCGTCCATGAAAAAGACGTTGCTTGGATGGCAGCATAGGTTTCTCCAAACCTGTATGTACTTTTCAGCATTAATGGTGCCTTCACAGATGTGTTACCCATGCTATTGGCACTAACATGCAGTGATTTCTCCAGATTCTCTGAACCTTTTGATGATATGATGGACCGTAGATGATGAAATACCTAAAATCCTTGCAATTGTACGTTAAGGAACATTGTCCTTAAACTGTTTGACTATTTTCTCACGCACTTGTTCACAAAGAGGTGAACCTCACCCCATCTTTGCTTGTGAATGACTGAGCAATTCAGGGAAGCTTCTTTTATACCCAATCATGGCACCCACCTGTTCTCAATTAGCCTGTTCACCTGTGTGGGATGTTCCAATCAGGTGTTTGATGAGAATTCGTCAACTCTTTTTTTGCCAGCTGTCCCAGCTTTTCTGGAACGTGTTGCAGCCATAAAATTCTAAGTTAATGATTATTTGCTAAAAACAATCAAGTTTATCAGTTTGAACATTAAATATCTTGTCTTTGTAGTGTGTTCAATTAAATAGAGCTTGAACATGATTTGCAAATCATTGTACTCTGTTTTTATTTATGTTTAACACAACGTCCCAACTTCATTGGAATTGGGGTTGTACTTGAAATTGTTTAAATTGTGGGCCCTGAATCAATAATCTATGAAAGTTTAACTTTTTGAATGGAATTAAGGAAATAAACGTTTCCATGATATTACATTTTTTTGGAAAGGGTCTGTAATATTGGGAGGAATTAGAAAGGGGGGGGACAAAATATTACTATCGCAATAAATATTTCTAGTGCAACACACTATGATAACTATGATAATTTTTGCATGATATTCAGATTTTTGGGAAAGGGTCTGTGTGCCATGATTATTACAGTTAAGCGTTTGTGGAGTTTTTCAATGGGTGGAAAACGCAGCATAACTCACAACACAATATTGTCGCAGTACTGTGCCAACAATACCAGTATCGTAATATAATAGAAGAAAAGCATCTATGATGTATCACCTTATATGTGTAAAGATGGAGGCATCATACAGTCAAAATCACCATAAAGTACTGGGACATACAGTAGGACAGCCATAATGTCGACATTTGATGCTTCCGTATCAGTCCGGTAGCGCAAAACAATGCGATATGTCGATATTTTGTCCACCTCCTCGTCTTTAATGGGCATGATGCCCTTTTTTATTAACCCTTCATTTATCCAAGTAGGGCAATTGAAAACAGATTGTGTTCTATTCTGAAAATATTATACGTCTTCATATCAACTTAAATATGAATGTTAAGAAAGTCAGTCTTCTTTAGACAAGGGAACAATCGCAAAAAATATGTAGCGATGCCAACTCCGTGTATACTTAATGACATCATGTGCAGGAGAGCACCCAAACATACAGCTTAAATACAGACAGTAAATATGATTAAAAAGTACAGTATCTATCTATGGATGTATCTACAGTATATATCTTTAACCAAAATGACAGGTTCCATACAACTGTAGAAACAAAAACAAACAAGAAATATCAAAGAGCCTTCCCACTCTTTTCAAAATGATTTGAGCGGAAGAATTGTGTGGAGTTTGCATTTCACTGCCAATTGTGCATGGTGGGAAAGAGAGGGGGAAGGCTGCAGAAAAGTGAGAGGAAAGCACAGCAGCACAACAAGGGGCCATGAGAGGGAAACAGAGGCAGGGTTGGGGTGGGTGGAGGGGCGGAAACCGCATGCAGGTCATTTAAACTCCAAGGCTGAAAAGGTAGTGATTCAATACCAGCCCAATGTTGTTTGGCTACTTTGTTTAATTGCCTGGTGTGAGGTGTCATGATGTCAACGTAGTGCCTGTCACCCTGCAGTCTGTCTCATCCACACTGACGACAAAGTCACATTACCTTGGCCTCCTCTGTAGGCAGCGTTCACACAGCCCAGCAGGAAGGAAGTCAAATATGGAAGAAGGATGACCCCCTTTTCTTGTGTTAGCGCTTACTTCACCTCTTATATATTATATTGACTTGATTCTCATAGTCTTGAGTTAGGGTTTGGATTATCGTGGATTTGAAAAAAGCTTTTATTTACATTAGACAAAAAAAGTATAATCTTACATGTAGGACTGGAAATGTTCTTTTTCTTTTTGGGAGTGATTTGGTTGCATGAAACCTCCCACTTGAAGCAAGAGTGCGAAACGCTAAACTATTTACCTTAGACAGTCACGTAAAACAACAGCAACTGAATTGAGGAACGTGACAAAAATGTGATTGTGTACTTATGAGCAGAGAGTGAAACATTTGGGTTGAGCTGGGCTACATTAAATTATGGGTGTATTGAGAACCATTTTAGCGATGCTTGTTAAACGCAGTTTAATGATATTTTAACATGACATTTTCTAACCATGAGAAGCAGACACAGAGTAATGCTCTTTGATTTGGACCACAATGTTTTAGTCTATACTGCCCAGTTATTATAATACGCTTATACACCCAGGTTCCACAATAGACCGGAACAGCAAATGGATTGTCAAGTTGATTTAAAAAGAAACAATGTATGCATCTAATTGCTTTGAGGCTGGGAGATGGTAAAAGGTGTAAAACATTTTTCCTATGTTCTCATTGTTGTTTTAAATAGAGTGCTAACTACAAGGTTTTCTGTATGATTTACTTACTAAAGTTCACAACCTAGATTTGCTCCTGACTCACTGGATTCATCAATTATAAGGATACATATGCAATAGGGCCGGCATGGTGGATGACTGGTTAGCACATCTGCCTCACAGTTCTGGAGACCGGGGTTCAAATCCAAGCCCCGCATGTGTGGAGTTTTCATGTTATCCCCGTGCCTGGGTGGGGTTTCTCCGGGCACTCCGGTTTCCTCCCACATCCCAAAAACATGTGTGGTAGGTTGATTGAAGACTCTAAATTGCCCGTAGGTGGGAATGTGAGTGTGAATGGCAATGTTTGTCTCTATGTGCCCTGCGATTGGCTGCCGCCCAAAGATAGCTGGGATAGGCTACAGAAGCCTGTGACCCTAGTGAGGAAAATGGATGGATGGATATGGAATTGGGGAAATAATCATTTGATTAATGATCCACTGCTGAATTTATAAGAGCTCACTTACAAAGAAATCAAGTTTTTACGGTTGTTTCTTGATTACATTAATTTACTATCAAAGAGGTCCCTCTGACCCGGAGAGGTTGTACCTACAGTATAATGGTGCCTGCTATGGCTACAAAAGTAAAATCAAAGGCCTCAAGCGCAAAGCAGTCGGAACAAGTGAGTTCTAGACCCAATGGCTGTAAAGGCAGATGAAGGATGCAACATCCCCCTGAATTCCAGTCGACTTGGATTTCTTTGCCACTGGACATAATTCCGGCGGCGCGGTGTACGACTGGTTAGAGCGTCTGCCTCACAGATCTGAGGTCCGGGTTTCAATCCCCGGCCCCGCCTGTGTGGAGTTTCTCCTGGCACTCCGGTTTCCTCCCACATCCCAAAAACATGCATGGTAGGTTAATTGACAACTCTAAATTGCCCGTAGGTGTGAATGTGAGTGCGAATGGTTGTTTGTTTGTATGTGCCCTGCAATTGGCTGGCAACCAGTTCAGGGTGTACCCCGCCTCCTGCCCGATGATAGCTGGGATAAGCTCCAGCATGCCCGCGACCCTAGTGAGGAGAAGCGTCTCAGAAAATGGATGGATGGACGGACATAATTCCGGTAAAATGCCAAGCTTTGTGTGTTTGCCGCTGTTCAACAGCATCCACACTTAAGTAAATCCATATACAGGCGTCTCCCCAGTGATTGAAGATGGATCGTGGATGAGTCTTTCAACAAGATGATTAGCCAAACAATATTGCCAAGGCAACAAACAAGTGGCTCAAGAATAAGCATATTAAGGTCATGGAATGGCCCAGTCAGCCTCCAGCCCACAACCCAATGGAAAAGCAGTGGCGAAGCTGAAGCTTGGCATTTACAAGCAGAAACCAAGAAACTTAGTGATTATTATTAAATTTAGGATTTAGAGTTAAAATCAGTCCTGAACCATGTGCAAACCTGGTGACCAACTACTAGAATCTTATTGCTGTGCTTGCCAACAAGGGTTTCTCCACTGAGTACTAACTTATGTTGGGGGATCAAATTCTTATTTCACTCAACAAAATGCACATTTCATAACTTTAATATTGTGTGTGGTTTTTTTACACATATTCTTTCTATTACCACTATTAATAAACAACCATAGGCCATAAACCAAACCATATCACTGTTTATTTATCTGTAAGTGAGCATACTTGTACATTCAGCAGGGCTCAAATTATTTCTCCCACTGTATTACTTCACGGTAATAAAAAAAAAAATAATCACGCTGTAGATTTAGGACTACTTATAGTTACTCTACAGACAGTAATATCTCTGTTGCCTATAGTATATGAACAAAACTCTTGTACAAATGTTGTTAATTTCCCTGTAAGGCTGTCCAGAGGAAACATGATATCTAGTCAACATCTTCCATTGACGGACACGTAAGATATTTGGCTCAGTGTCACTCACGAATGTCAATAGGTCGTTCACCCATCGCATATGCATCCTCAACCCTCTACAATTGAGCGCACTTGATTATTTTTCTCTCTGGGTTGTAAAGAGGAGGGGGGGGGGGAAATCAGTAATCAAACTAAAAACCAAAAAAAAAAGGAGGACAAATCAAGCTGTCAATGCCATTTGCCAGCCAAGCTCTCGGTAGGTTAAGATTAGAAAAGCACGTGACTGAGAAGCATCATGCAGCATAAGAGATATGTTGACAAACTAGGCTTGGCAGTCTTCATAAATTAATAACGTGGTGGGCATATGAGGGGCGATGATGATCTTTACTTTTCATATGCAACAACATTAGGTTAGTGAGCGTTTTATTTCACTGGCACTTTTTTTTTTTGTCAATCTGAGAGACACTGTCATACAGTATATTTTTAACTGATTCTTTGGAACAGGATGAGCACTCACCAACAATTTTGTTAGCTGGAGAAAAGGCATCTGCTTATTGGGTGTGGTGGGTTGGGCAGGGGTTGTAGGGGGAAAGCCACAGCTGCTGTGGAAAGCAGCCTCATAATGAGAGTGCTACTGGGGCAGAAGAAAAGTGCAGACACATTGAAGGACCCTAGAGGAGACTGCAAAGCCTATCAAAAATGTATTCGTACCATTTTTGATAATTTTGGAGGATAAAAAAATGGCTGTCTCCAATCGTTTTGCTGCTGCTTGAAAATCATAATCGTAACCATAGTGAGTAGAAAAGAAATGGTGGGAGGATCAGCCTTAGTGTTTAAACGGAGTCTCACCTGGAATTACAGAGATAGTTTTCAATGCTCGGAGAACTCTGAACGTTCTCAGCGCAGATACATTGCCCAGGTCCACAAACTCTGTTATATATCTGGAACAGGGGAAGGATCACACACAGAACACACACGATGACCAAAACCAAACACGGCAAGAGCACAACACCAGCGCACCAGGAGGAAGAACGACGCCACTCACAGAGCCTGTCCACGGAGGAGGAGAAGGGTGGAAGGTAAAGAAAGAAAGGAGGACACACACATCTAACACCGACCCCGCCCATTCGACCCCCCCACAGCCACCACCCTGCCCAATCCTGTCTTACCTGGAATGACAGAAATAGTTTTCAATGCCCTCAACACCCTGAACGTGCGCAGAGCTGAGACATTGCCTAGGTTTACAAACTCTGTTATATACCTGCAGGATCAAACCACAGTTACAACAGCTGGTTATTTTGATGTGCACACATGAGCATGGGGAAAGTGTACATGTGATAGTGTTCATAGCTATACAATGGCACTTCCACTTATTTTTGTTGTCTTGAGTTGCAAGCAAACATTTGAGCACTAGCTACGGTGGCAGCACAAGCAGCAGACATTTGCCAGATAGTGAACAAATCTTCAAGAACAGAGAGAATTACGCATGTATTTAACCAAAGCACATTAAGGTCATCTTATGAAAGTCCGCTATCTTAAAGCTAACACACAATGCAAAACACCATCATCGGGCTTACGAAACTACCATTGATTTTGCTGCAACTATAAACCTTTAAATAACTTGAAGACAATTCAATGATAGAAACACATGCAGACAGACATTTCAACAATACTCACAGGCATATATTCTTCGTCCTCTGCGAAAACCGACTAATATTATTGCATTTTATTAGCAATGGTCTTCTTAAGGGTCTCATCATCAAATTTTTTTTGGGGCTTTTTGATGCGATGGAATGGATTAATGGCATTTGCATTTAATTCAATGGGGAAAGATGGCTTGAGATACGAGTGTTTTGAATTACGAACATGGCCACGGAACGACTGAAACGCTTAAATCAAGGCACCACTGTATACTTGTATAGGGTGTCCCAACAAATGTACAAAATCCACAGTCGACCACAGTGTATCCCACCAGAGATCCCTCCTATTGACATTTCGCCAACACCCACCTCCCCCTGGCAACTGTTGCTAGGTCATTTTCGATGTGACGCTTCCACCCTGGAGAAATATTACCTCATTCAACTTCTGTCAATAAATATTTTAACCATAATTACTGTTTATAAGAGGAAACAAATCTATTAAATGTTAATTGCACAATTTTTTTTTATTGTCATACCCTCTGTTCTATGCTGCACTGTGATTGGCTAGTCTATGTAAAACTGTTTGTGTGCACACAAAAACTCATGATGGAGATTGCAGACCTACAACCAATATACAGTACGTTTACTGTTTCGTCAGTTCTTGTTATCTAAATGGCATACTTACTTATACTCATCTTATTTATAAGTTGTATCAGGTGACCAAAAAGATATTTGATTTTATTTCAACTTAAAGATTGCAATTTCAACTTTAAAAAAATAATAATAATGAATACAAAGTTTTTATAATTGGTAAAACTGTCAGTATGACCTCACAGTTCTACATGAGGAAAGTGATCTGAGAAAAAAATACAGCCCAAGCAGAGACAGAAGGCGTGACTGACGAGGTGTCAATCCTAGCTTGTGCACTTGCGGGGACAATTATAGCGGGCACATCACGGCAGCATCACGCTGACCTTGGGCTTCAGGAGCTTTGCTGAAACTAGGGTAGAATATTCACTTCCAGGGGGCGGGGGGGAATAATGCTTATCTCTCATTTGCCAACAACTGTGCATAAGACTTGAAGTATAAAAGGAAGAAAATGGACAGATCCCAAGAAAAAAAAAATAAGTGTGAAAATATGAGTTGCCTTTAGCAGAAGAGGGAGCTCAAGCAGCTAAGAGGATTCAGAAGAGGCGTCAAATAGAGGTTATGCGCAACTACCTTCACAATCGGAGGAATACAGTTTGAGGCACTTTCTTCCGGCTCAGGTAACTAGCAGAGCCCTATGGCAGGAAACCAGGACAAAGCAACTGTAGGAACATTAAACTTCTACACTGTCTTTTGTTTTAGACAGGATGTCTTCAAGAGCCATGACAATCATGTTTTTAGGCTTCCTTTGTGTTTGTATATATCATATTTCTATAAATAAATGCTAAACTTGTATTTAACATTTGTCAGAAAACACCAGCCATGAAGAAAATACAATTTTAGCAAGTTCGGGTTCAAACCATCATGTCATCAACCCGTGGTTATGCTAGTTATCGCAGCATACACAGGAAGTCCACTAACCCGCTTTCCGGGTATCGGTCACGTGATGTTCTGCATAATGGTGATTAGCAACATTTGAGCTTGACAGGTAAGTTCATCACCTCTTTTTTGATTGTACATTCCCAAAAAATAAAACTGAAGTGAGTGAAGTGAGACGACATAGATTCAAATCTTGTCATGATGATAAATCATGATGATATTATTTATTCCAGTGCGTTACGTCTAAAAACAATGAAACTTCCAACATTGTTTGGGACACCCAACAGTGTGTGATCTACTGTATATTTGAAAGGCTGGCCAGAGGAGAGTTCAGCTGACACAAGGGGTGAAAAAAAAAAAACTCGGTGGATCAGAGGTGTAACACGGTGTGTTGTGTGAAAGGGTTAGAGAAAGAGAAACCCCAGTGACATCTCTTGGTAACAGTGGAAGAAACAGAGAAGATGAACATACAGCAGTACTTAGAAGTTGAAACACCCCAAAACCATTGGAACCGTCATTATACATTACATCATCACATCGCACCAGCTGTCAGCGAGAATTGCTAGACGTCATTTCAGCCACAATAAAAGCAATAACTGCGTGAGCTTTGCTTTTTCGCAGCACTTACTGAATGGACTTGGATGGTAAGAGAAGATTATCAAGCAGAAGTTAACATGAAGTAAGCGCGCTCACATTCTAGGCAGAAGACTCCAGCAGCGTCCAAATACTTTTGTCCAGGTTTCAGTGTCAGGATCTTTGAAATGATGACCAGTAGTCATGCTTCTGTTAAGGGTTGTTTAGCTCTCTTACTGCTTTTATTTGGGTGGGTTGCAATTTTCTGTTTTTGTTCCATTGCTGTTGGCTAATATCGAACAAATTAATTGCTTTGGATCTTCTATGGGTGGTGTGGTGCATTTGAGACATTCCATTTATATAGACAATCTGTTTGTGATGTTTGTTGACGGGAAGTAGCACTGAATAGACAGCTGCTGACGGGTTAGCTGCTATTGGCTGTCATTTGCCATTAAAACTTAGTTTTTTCATGTGTTTAAGATTTACATGACAGTGGTTGATTTCAATCGACACTTGTGTGAAAGTTAATGTTTAAAATTTGTATGTTTATTACACCTTTTCATGTCTTTTTTTTATTGATTAATGTTAAACTAGTTGACTTCTGCTTCTATTTGTATGACAAATATTAATTTTAAAGTATTAATTAAAACACTGGCTGTACATTTATCAAAGTTTTTATGATGATGACAATTTGGATTCTCAAATGAATTATTGCAAATATGTACAATTGCTCTCAATGGGAAACTTTGTTTAAAAATAGACAAAAGCGAAGTCATTTTGTCATTTGTAATTTTGGAAGGGATTGTGGTCAAACTTCGAAGTACCAATATATAGTGGGTACGGAAGGTATTCAGACCCCTTTAAATGTTTCACTCTTTTTTTATATTGCAGTACGTCAACACAGCACCCCATATTGTTGAGGGAAAAAACGGAATTGTTGACATTTTTGCAGATTTATTAAAAAAGAAAAACTGAAATATCACACAATCGTAAGTATTCAGACCCTTTGCTCAGTATTTAGTAGAAGCACCCTTTTGAGCTAATACAGCCATGAGTCCTTTTGGAAATTATGCAACAAGTTTTTCACACCTTGATTTGGGGATCTGCCATTCCTCCTTGCAGATCCTCTCCAGTTCTGTCAGGTTGGATGGTGAACGTTGGTGGACAGCCATTTTCAGGTCTTTCCAGAGATGCTCAATTGTGTTTAAGTCAGGGCTCTGGCTGGGTCATTCAAAAACAGTCATGGAGTTGTTCTGAAGCCACTCCTTCGTTATTTTAGCTGTGTGCTTAGGGTCATTGTCTTGTTGAAACGTGAACCTTCGGCCTAGTCTGAGGTCCTGAGCACTCTGGAGAAGGTTTTCGTCCAGGATATACCTGTACTTGCCCGCATTCATCTTTTCTTCGATTGCAACCAGTCCTGTCCCTGGAGCTGAAAAACACCCCACAGCATGCTGCTGCCATCAACATGCTTCACTGTTGGGACTGTATTGGACAGGTGATGAGCAGTGTCTGGATTTCTCCACACATGCCACTTAGAATTAAGGCAAACAATTTCTATCTTGGTCTCAACAGACCAGAGAATCTTATTTCTCACCATCTTGGAGTCCTTCAGGTGTTTTTTTAGCAAACTCCACATGGGCTTTCATGTGCCTTGCACTAAGGAGAGACTTCCGTCGGGCCACTCTGACATAAAGCCCCGACAGTGATGGTTGACTTTCTAGAACTTTCGCCCATCTCCCGTCTGCATCTCTGGAGCTCAGCCACAGTGATATTTGGGTTCTTCTGTACCTCTCTCACCAAGGCCCTTCTCCCCCAATTGCTCAGTTTGGCCAGACGGCCAGCTCTAGGAAGGGTTCTGATCGTCCCAAACGTCTTCCATTTCAGGATTACGGAGGCCACTGTGCTCTTAGGAACCTTAAGTGCAGCAGAAATCTTTTTGTAACCTTGGCCAGATCTGTGTCTTGCCACAATTCTGTCTCTGAGCTCTTCAGGCAGTTCCTTTGACCTCATGATTCTCATTTACTCTGGCGTGCACTGTGAGCTTTAAGGTCTTATATCGACAGGTGTGTGGCTTTTCGTAATCAAGTCCAATCAGTATAATCAAACCCAGCTGGACTCCAATGAAGGTGTAGAACCATCTCAAGGATGATCAGAAGAAATGGACAGCAACCGAGTTAAGCAAAGGGTCTGAATACTTATGGCTGTGTGATATTTATGATATTTTATTTTTTATTTTTTAATAAATCAGAATATTTTTTTACAATTACAATTTTTTTCTGTCAATATGGGGCGCTGTGTTAAAACATTAATCAGGGGGAAAATGAACTCAAATGATTTTAACAAATGGCTGCAATATAACATCCATCCATCCATCCATTTTCTGAGCCGCTTCTCCTCACTAGGGTCACGGGCGTGCTGGAGCCTATCCCAGCTATCATCGGGCAGGAGGCGGGGTACACCCTGAACTGGTTGCCAGCCAATCGCAAGGCACATGCAAACAAACAACCATTCACACTCACATTCACACCTACGCGCAATTTAGAGTCTCCAATTAATGCATGTTTTTGGGATGTGGGAGGAAACCAGAGTGCCCGGAGAAAACCCACGCAGGCACGGGGAGAACATGAAAACTCCACACAGGCGGGGACGGGGATTGAACCCCGGTCCTCAGAACCGTGAGGCTGACGCTCTAACCAGTCTCCCACCGTGCCGCCTGCAATATAACAAAGAGTGAAAATTTTAAGGGGGTCTGAAAACTTTCCGTACCCACTGTACTTTCTCCATCCACACTTCTCAACATCACTAAATGCATTTCAATAGAAATCTCCTTCCAAGTGGTAACACAGGAGAGGAATACTTACGCCATGGAGATGACCATAAAGTCCAGCCAGTTCCATGGGTCTCGGAGGAATGTAAAGCCATCTATACAGAATCCTCGTGCTGTGATTTTTACAAGAGACTCAAACGTATAAATTCCTGTGAATGTGTACCTGAAAGACAAGTGCATCAACAGGATCACTTCACAACCAGAACACGTCATCGAATCAAATAACAGTCTAGCCAACATAGCACAAGCAAAGCATACAATATACAGTATCATGAGACTAGAGGCACAAAATGTAAACATTCTCGTTATGAGGGAAAATAATGAAAGGTGTACT
The DNA here is from genome assembly GCF_024500275.1 of Phycodurus eques. Classification (NCBI taxonomy): domain Eukaryota; kingdom Metazoa; phylum Chordata; class Actinopteri; order Syngnathiformes; family Syngnathidae; genus Phycodurus; species Phycodurus eques. The sequence continues at coordinate 43,104,081 of NC_084525.1, read as the reverse complement.
TACTCTACTTGTTTTGACCACTCGGGAGGATCACTAAAGGTCATGAATATACAGTTGGTCAAAATAGTACACATAATGATCATGCTGAAAAGAGTAAGCTGTAGGTTAAGGGGAAAAACGACAATTGAAGGAGGCAATGACAAACATAATACAATTTATAAAACCTTATAATCAAAATTCTGTCATTATTTAGATTTTGTTGAGTCATTCAAAATCCTATTTTAGTAGTTAAAATAAAATTGACTAAATTACACATTGACTCGCTCGACTGAATAACAGACCTGTTTCAAGTCTTGTTAAATCATTTCATGTTTCATGTCTTATATGCAATTTCTCTCATCCAGTTTCATACATATACAGCATTATATTGGTCATAAAATATAAAATCTGTATAAGAGTCTAAAGTCAGATACACAAATGCCCATCAGTACAGAACATTGATTGATGGATGGTCCAATTTTGCACCCTAAGTCAGCAAAGGCCCAATTTCTAAAAGGCGCAAATTCGCCTCAGACAATGTTTGGCGCCGACAGTAACAGACAATATAACGTATCTTAGACGTCATTCACCAATTCACCACAGTAGAAATGACCATTTTCACCGAGCATAAGTGAACTCCATTATCTCCATTGTCCAGAATTATCTTGTTTTAAATTTGTGAAAGGGTCAAACCAAAGTATTTAGTTGTAATCTTATCTATTGCATGTTTTGAAAGCAGCTACAGCTTGTTTGTTAACGAGTAAGTGTTTTATATTCAAATCACACTCCTTAATTTTTCCTTTTTTTTAAATTTTCCCCATGTATGCTGATATTAAGTTAAAGTTATGCTGCTGTTACATTCATGGAATTTATGAAAAGTAAAACATACAATATACATCTAAACGTGCATGCATGTTGTTATGATTTGTTTTTATTTGAACACATTTTCATTATGTCTTTGAAAAATTATATAAAATAAATATGACCTGTTTAGTCAGCCACTGCTTGTTGCAGACAAACTTCATATTAAAGGTAAAATATTTTGCAGATATAAGTTCTCAATGTTTATTTCATGCGAAGCGGCAGTATGCCAAGACTACATCATGCATGATCCAATGCTACCAATGGAAAAGTTAGTGTGAAGCCCTGTGTTTGATTTTACATTTGATATTCTTTTTTTGGTTTTAATCTATGTATTTATTTAAATAAGAGATAGCATTTTCTATTGAAATGTTTCAATCTATTATAAGTGATTAAATGTTTGTTTCAATTTTACAATTCCCAAGAGGAAATTAACATAATTGTACTCTTAATTATTTGTGCACTTCTACTTCTTACTGAATCGATGGGAGCATTTAAATCAATATTGAATAAAATCAAATTGCAACCCTAAAGAACCGATATTAAATTGAATCGCAACCTAAACAATTGAATTTGAATCGAATCGTGAGGTTCTTGACAATGCCCAGTCCTAGAATCGATGATGAATTGCTACATTCTTTTCAATTCCCATTCCTAATAACACCAAACAATAGAGCAGGAAGCAAAAACGTTTTCCTTGTCATGTGTGGGCTCCCTCTTTTAGATGAATTTCAATGACATTTGGACATCATTCGGGATGCTTTGAACTACCAACTTCAAACATGATTTCAATGAATATACTGTAACGATTCCAGATCATGACTACAAAATCTGAGAATCCAGCTCAGCCTTAAAATGGAAAATTGACTTCCATTTCACAGGAAGATTATTCCCATTGCTGTCGGTTATTCAGTCCTCATCACATGAGTGTGTATTGTCTATTCTCACTCCATTTCTGTCTATCCTCACATTAAAGATCCATAGACACATCATTATGAATAAAACACACAAGTAGGCAAGCCCCCATTCCAACCATTCAAGACAGCATTAAAAAGGATATGAATGTATCAAAATTTTAATAGCTATTCGCCTAGCCAGATTAAAAGGACTTATGAAGTACAAGGCAGGTGTGGCACTGAAACGGAAGATTGTCTTCCCCCTATTTAGCACTATAAATGTCTGTGGAGAGAAGAAGACAGGGAGAGACAATATCGTCAGTAAACAGCACATTTGGTTTGAAAAGCAACTGCAAATGCATACACCAACACGTATCCCACCAGAAATCTTTTGGATTTTCTCATGCATCGGAATACAGACGAAAGCACAATTAGAGGAGTGCGTAATACCATGTTTGGTCCATATGGCGATCTCAAGTCAAATATGTGACTATGCATCTGTGGCAATAAAACCAATGGATTCCGGTGGGATATGTTACATACGAAAAATATGAGCTATTGCAAATAAAATATCCAGTGTGTTCTGTCATTTGCACCCAGTAAAACACTGACTCATTTGAACAAAGACAAATGCTGCCAGGAAGTTTCTATTTTTAGTATGCTGTCCTATTAACGCAGCAGTCGTGATTGAGCCCAATATTGTCACTTGCCCACCGAATACACAAAAAACTGCTGTCTGTCTGTGTGTGTCCTGTTTAGCTGCCATCACTCATGCTTACTTTTTGAGAAACCAAAAGAAGCTCGCATGCCTATTCCTGTGGAAAACCTCATAATTGTTTAAATAAAACATGGCAAAGGGCATAAAAGTTTAATGAGACACTGCATTTGCACAAGTGTTATGGTCGAGCATGCTTTAACAAGGTCTCCCTCGCTACATTAAGCCTCAGGCTGTGTGTGTGTGTGTGTGTGTCTCACATGACGCTTCATCGGTGCACTCGCAGCCAAAACCAAGCAAAGTCTACACAAAGCTAACAGGGACATCAACATCTCAAGGCAGAATATGGAACAGCCTCATTGTGTTCACGTGACCCTTCTTTATATGCATTTGACTGACATTTATTACATTACAAGTTCCAGAACAGCCTAGCCCTGCTCTGCTCCGGCCTCGCTTGGCTTGGCCTAGCCTCCGTTGCTTTTCCATTACAACGGGCTCCAATCCAATGTGGGAAGGGTTGGGGTGGGATCAAAAAGAAGGTGACGCGCTTGTTTCTTGTCACGCCTTCCATCAGTATACATGCACTTTATTTTTCAATACAGAGTAAGTTTTGCCGTCCATATAAGCAAATATTCTTGGTTTTATATATATATTTTTTTGAATATCCAAGAGGAAATAAACATTTAAGTTTACATGCACTTTACCTTTACAGTGTTCATACACAACTGTCATGTTTTTTACTTTTGTACTCCATATGCACAAATAAGTTAAGTGTGTTTTTATTTTCAGATGGTTTATTGCTGAAAAAATGTGATGACATATTTTCATATTTTTACAGGGCATCAAAAATTAACCACAATTTATGCTTAATAATTATTTATTATTCTTTCTACTTCTTACTGAATCTATTCTTTCTACTTCTTACTGAATCTATATCAGAGCATTTATATCAATATTCAGAGCATTTATATCAATATTGAATCAAATTGCAACTTAAAGAATCAATCCTGAATCAAACTGCAACCTAAAGAATCGAATCGTGAAGTTCTTAACAAGCCCTAGTCCCGTGTTAATATCTTATGTGCTCATTTGGTTTTTGTCTCCACGTGTTCTCGTCAGCCGTCTACCTTGTGTCAACCAATCAGCTACCTCCAGTCACTCGTTTCTTGTCCAGGTGTGCCTCAAACACTATATGCCTGGAAAATAGCTACAGTTTCTTGGCAAATAAAACAGACAACCATTTATTGTACTTCGGTGAAAAAATATTTATTGTACTTTCAAACACTTGTTCAAGCACTTGGCACTCACTGTCGACTGTAGTTTAATTCACTTAATTTACCTACGGGGTCAACACTATTGCCGTTAGAAATCACCTTGAAAAGTGAAAGGTAAATCAAAAAGTGAAGATTCAACTATACTTGGTGATTGAGCAAACGCGTGAACTGGGTATGGAATCTGACACCTAGTGGAATTATCATGCATTGCAAGAAAAAGTCAATGTGAATGCAGTCGTTACTCTTTGGCGGTCGGATACAAAGCCCATGTGGCGGGCCTTAGTTTCCCCATACCTGGGATAAATCCAATGTGTTAATTGAGGCATGAGGAGAGGCATGACGTGCGACATGCTCTGACACCGCGAGAGACTGTGAGACTTCCCAGACGAAATTTTGCCGGTTACGCTGCAAGCAGATTAGCAACCTTGAGACTTCATTTCCTCCTCATCCATTTTTTTCTCTTATTACGGGGCTGATTATTATTAATTACTTTTTTCCAATCCCTGCTGAAGCCAAGATACCACTCGAAGATTTCATCAACGGATCTTTCGATCGCTTCCTCATGCAAACCAGCGAAGCCCACCATGACGACCGCAGCAATCTGCTGAAAAGACGAAAGTCAAGTAGCATGCGGGATAACCTATTTTTTTCCGCCATTTCCGAGAGTACACCTGATAATGCAGAGGCTCAATTAAAAAACTTCATGTCGACAGCGCTGAAAATCCCAAAGGATACACTCGCTAACATCGCCTTCCACAGAGCACATAGCGCTAGGAGGTACGGGAGCAAGGAGTCATTCCTGTCCAATCATCGCTAAATTTGAACATTTCCAGCAGAAAGTCTTTGTAAAATCAAAAGGAGCTGAAGGGTACACAGTTTGGGATGAATGACAAGTTTCCACGCGAAATCAACAAGCCACTCAAACACTCATATCCTCGAATGAAAAAGTACCGGCAACAAGGAAAACGTGCCTCACTGGTTGTGGACAAACTATACATAAACGAACAACTGTTCCACGATTCCAAAGTCACCCCTTGGCTCTTCTAATAGATGAGTATTCCCTTCAAGTATGCTCCAATATTTGGTATTATAGTGTAGAAAAACTGTGTAGTACTTTGTTTAGGGAATCGCACACGTCCTATTGCATCCTCCACTCACTGACACGGGTTATTTCCTTTGATTTCTTTTTAATTCTTTTTCTCTTCATTATTGCACCCCCCGCTCCGCCACTTACCGAATGCTCACCCCCCCCCCCTCCCTGCCGCCACCGTATGCATATGTATTCGTATGTTACCTGTGCTTGTATGTTTAACCAGAATCAGAATCATCTTCATTTGCCAAGTATGTCCACAAAAAACACACAAGGAATTTGTCTCCGGTAGTTGGAACCGCTCTAGTGATCTAACTCGTGATATATTCCCTTGTCTTCCGTTTCCATGGTTTTTCTAAGATGAACTCATATGCTACACGTTCAGTACCTCAATACATAATACTTCCTAACACATCTTCATATTACCAACTACACAGTAAGAAAGTTCCCAATAGATATTTCTGTGAATTATCTACCTTTCCCACACACGTATAGATGATACACTTACACAGATTTTCCCACATTCACTTATAAGAATTGTATGCTTATCATTATGTCAAGTATACCTTTTGTCTCATGGAATGTAAATGGCATTTGTTCACAGGCAAAGAAAATTAAGATTATGGATTATATCACAAAATCAAAAATGGATATCTTCATACAAGAAATCCATTTGTAAAAATCTGAAGAGAATTACCTATCCGATTTAAATTTCAGTCAGTCCTTTTCAGCTAGCTATGACAGCAGACAACAAGGAGTCTCAATACTAATCCTTTTTTTTTAGGGGGGCGGTGGAATTAGCTGTGGGGTGGGGTCTTCCCCCCGCTTCTCTGTGGTCTGCCGACCAGTCGGGCCAGGCCGAACCCGCAGGAGTCTAGCCTCTTACTTCACACACGCTGCACATTTTGTAATACTCACAGTGTACATACTATGCACATTGGGCACACTCGTATCTCATTTAGGGTGTCCTGGAGGACTGGCACCAGATATGGTGGGGTGGGCGCCGGGCCAGGTGTTGACACATCTGTGCTGCTTTCCGGTCTGGTCGCGCCAACACCCTACCCCCTTCACTGCTCTGCCGGTCCTCCAGCTTTAATGCATCATACACCCATCTGTGGGGGAGAGGCCGGGTCGGGCTGGGGAGCACACTTGCCCAGGTGTCCCGGCACTCTGATAGTAGTAGGGTGGGTGGTGGCTTTTCACATTTCTCTTGCATGTGATATGGTTTTCTTTCACTAATAAGTTTGATAGAAACATCCATCCATCCATTTTCTGAGCCGTTTGTCCTCACTAGGGTCGCGGGCGTGCTGGACCCTATCCCAGCTATCATTGAGCAGGAGGCGGGGTACACCCTGAACTGGTTCCCAGCCAATCGCAAGTCACATACAAACAAACAACCATTCACACTCACATTCACGGGCAATTTGGAGTTTTTCAATTAACGTGCAAGTTTTTGGGATGTGGGAGGAAACCGGAGTGCCCGGAGAAAACCCACGCAGGCACGGGGAGAACATGCAAACTCCACACAGGCGGGGCCGAGGATTGAACCCGGGTCCTCAGAACTGTGAGGCTGACGCTCTAACCAGTCGTCCGCCGTGCTGCCGAAAGAAACACTGTATACTTTAATTACTTGTGCTGGAATCACTACACAACACAGGTTATACTAACATATCAACTCACAGGTTCTTACAGGTGTTTATAGACTAAAAAAGAATCCCGCCGCACCACTCGACAGTAGCACTGCCTTGCTCATTTTCAGCCCTAGTCCCCTTGTCCACTCTGTCCCTTTGTCTGTCCCCTAAAACCCTTTTCTGTCCAGCTGATTTTTCAATAAAATAAATAAATAAAATTTAAATAACCATACGGAGTATTTCAAACTCCCCTGTTGCACAGCAAAACTCTTTCAGCACAAAGGCATACAGAGCCACGATTCTGCAAGCCCATGCAGCTGAACAGGGCAGGTTTAAAAAAAAAAAAAAAAAAAGTAAAGAAAATTGTCATCAGTCTTAAACACTATCGCATATACTGGCATGCTCCCCACATTTGAAATGCACCGTTTTCTGTAATAATGACATTTGCTGTTTAACACAAACACGCATGTTGAGGGCATATGCATGTCCCTCACTCTCTGTCTCTCTCTCTCTCACGCACACACACATACACACACACACATACACACACGCATGCATGCATGTACGCACACAGCTGCCATGTATCAAGCCTTTTCCTCACTCTGTAACGCATGACTAAAGTGCTGCAAAGCTGCTGAAAATTTTATACCAGGGCTCCGCCGACTGAGAGGGCAAGTGAGTGAAGCAGGCAGAAAGGTGGCAACTGTGGTGGCAGCAGCAGGCCGAAGAGGAGGCCGACAAAGGCTGCCAGCCAGCGAGCCAGAAGATGAGGAGATGCAAGGGAGGGGGGTGGGAGCAGCGAAGAAGAGGCGGCCGCCATTAAGCATGGCTGCATCATCTGCATTCAGACGACTCGTGTTGAATATTCAATGGAACCACGCAACCCGCCCTCTCGTTGGTTCATGTGTTGTATGGCACCACAAACACTGCATTTTCGCCACCCCAAGCATTCTCAAATAGAGAAATGTTTGCAGTGAGCTCATAAACACATCAAGACTAATTTTCAAAGAGTTTTATTCACTGCTGAATCCCGTGCTATTTTGGGTGGTCCAGATGGCCAGAGTGCTGGATGGTTGAATGATAGCCACCGAGTCCCAACGAGGTTGCAACATCAGCAAAAAGGCCATACAGTGATGCTTTGGGCTGGAATAACTTGGAGTGAAATGATAGGCTCCTTTTAGATCCCTGCAGTTGCCATAATTAATCTTGCGAAATATGTGGAGTCTCTAATTGACCATTTCCTACCAAAGAATAAAAAACAGTGCCTTCTGAAGTAAAATAATTACTAATTAATTAATAATTGAAACACTCATTGCATGGATTAAACAGGGTGTGCGTGACAAAGCAAAGCTGGAAACCGGTGCCCTTTATTAGATCCAATAATTTATCTTTTATTCCCACAGGATTAAAACCACAAATAATCCTAGTTGTAAAAAAAGTAGTATTAAGAGGCGGTCTATCTCACTTTTTGTCCCGGGGGAGCACTCCCCTCTCTCTCCTTTGTGCATAAAAGCAAGAAGCTCCTTTGTCCTTGGCTCACTCTCGCTCGTTCGTTCGCCTTTCAGAAGAACCTGGCCCAGCCGGGAAGCCCCACCTCTTACCACGAGGTGGCGAGAACGCACCTGACCTTCCCCCGCGGCAGGGCACCCTGCCAGCACCCCGAGCTACCCGTGCGGGTGCTTGGGCACCTCGTGGACAAAGCTCCGTTGGGAAGGAAACGGGCGGCGCATGTCTGGTCCGAGCGCCTGGTGACCAGGCCACTCATGGGCTTTGGCCACCCTGCACAGGAAGTTTTTTTTTTTTTTTCCTCTTTTTTCCGTCAAAACCACCTGTCCTGGACCGGGCGGGTCAAGTACCCGGGAGATCGACCAGCCTGCCTCAACCTGCCTGGTTGTGTGTTAAGTCGACCATGCAGTCTACTAAAGTACAGATTGGTGCATATTTTGGTTTAAATTAACGAAAACAGGAATCCCAGCGCTACGTATTGCTCATTGTACATCCTCACTTCGCACCTACACCACAAGTTCGACCTGCTTTACGAATGCTTACCTGTACCTTGTTTTCCTTTTCTCTGCATTGTTTCTCTGTAGTTAAACTCCTGTTAGATTTCATTGAATTTGATATAAAACCCACTACCTGTATTGTTTGTGTGTTTGGATACGACAACAGACCTCTGGGATCTAGAACTCTTATTTAATTCCTGTAGCAACCTTCAGATTATGAGACATAGAGGTTTTTCGTCACTTTTCCTAAAGTTTTACACATCTAAAAAGAGATGTGGTGCACCTTTACGAGATAAAATAGTCTCATTTTAACATTAAAACGTAAATCGGACTAAGCCGGAAGAGAACGCAAGTGTTCACCTTCGACCTATTTATTTCTTAAATAAATTACGTTTCATCCAAAATCCATATACACTACACAGTTCTTGCCATAGATTTTCGATTGGATTCAAGTCAGGTGCTGAAATGTCCACCCTCGTTTCATTTTCATCATCCTCGTAGATGGCAGCAGATTTTTGTCAAGAATCTTTCGGTACATTTGCCCATTCATCCTTCCTTCAATAATGTGAAGTTTACCAGTACCATTTGCTGATAAGCAGCCCCACACAATCATGATCCCACCTCCGAACTTCACTGTTGTATGGTGTTTTTAGGGTGATATGCAGTGCCATTTCTCCTCCAAACGTGGTGTGCATTATGGCATCCAAAGAGTTAAATTTTGCTCTCATCAGACCAGACTATATTCTCCTCTCAAATATCAACAACAACAAAAATCCATTTATGACTTAATGAAGCTCATCCATCCATCCATCCATTTTCTGAGCTGCTTCTCCTCACTAGGTTCGCGGGCGCGCTATCCCAGCTATCATCGGGAAGCAGGCGGGGTACACCCTGAACTGGTTGCCAGCCAATCGCAGGGCACATACAAACAAACAACCATTCACACTCACATTCACAACTACGGGCAATTTAAAGTTGTCAATTAACCTACCATTCATGTTTTTGGGATGTGGGAGGAAACCGGAGTGCCCGGAGAAAACCCATGCAGGCACAGGGAGAACATGCAAACTCCACACAGGCGGGGCCGGGGATTGAACCCTGGTCCTCAGAACTGTGAGCCAGAGGCTCCAACTAGTCGCCCACCATGAAGTCAAAGGAAGAAAATAGTCCAATTTGGAGAGGTGGGTAGAGTAGCCAAATATTATACTCAAGTAAGAGTACTGTTACTTTAGAATAATATGACACAAGTAAAAGTAAAAAGTAGTCATCCAAATATTTACTTGAGTAAGAGTAAGAAAGTACTCAATGAAGAAACTACTCAAGTGAAGAGTAACTTATGAGGAACTATTTTTAAATCAGAGCATGAACATCAAATAAAATTAAAAAATAATATATGGGAGTCGACGCACAACTGCCACCATTTAAATTTTTAACTTCCCAAAAACAAACAACACATACATTGGGCACTACAGAAACTTTATTTGCTTTATTTGCTTAAATGACTTCATGAAGGGTGGCACGGTGGCCGACTGGTTAGAGCGTCAGCCTCACAGTTCTGAGGAAGCGGGTTCAATCCCCGGCCCCGCCTGTGTGGAGTTTGCATGTTCTCCCCGTGCCTGTGTGGGTTTTCTCCGGACACTCCAGTTTCCTCCCATATCCCAAAAACATGCATTAATTGGAGACTCTAAATTGCCCGTAGGCATGACTGTGAGTGCGAATGGTTGTTTGTTTCTATGTGCCCTGCGATTGGCTGGCAACCAGTTCAGGGTGTACCCCGCCTCCTGCCCGATGACAGCTGGGATAGGCTCCAGCACGCCCGCGACCCTAGTGAGGAGAAGCGGCTCAGAAAATGGATGGATGGATGGATGGACTTCATGAAGAAGCTGTTTGCTGAACAGACTTAGCCATTATGTGTGCGACACCATAAGGATAGTGCTAATTTTGTCATATCCACTGCCAAAACAACAATAGAAACATCTGCAACTTACCACAAGTTGTTTTCTCAAGTAAGAAGTGGGCTAAAATATAAATTTATCCATATTCGGCAGTCACAATTTAAGAGCTGCATGATAAATCTGTTGTTTTTCGGAGTCCGTAAATTAAACGCAGTCGCGCCGCTTTTTTTCCCGCCAAAATTTGTCTTTTTGATTGGCTCACGAAGGCTATGTGCACGGTCATGTGACTGCCTTGTGTCGTCTGATTGGTAAATTGGAGTCAAATGACATGAGTGATCCCGTTTGACCCAACGGGCACCCTATGCGGAAGTCGAAGATGGCGTACACGCAAGAATGAATAAATAAAAGTAGCGAACGGCATGTTGATCATTGTAACAGAGTACAAGTATGGATCCTTCTTTACATAAATACTCAAGTAAAAGTACAAAGTACGGTGCATGTAAAGTACTCTGAAAAGTACAGTTTATGGAAAATATTACTCAGTAAATGTAACGGAGTAAATGTAGCGCGTTACTACCCACCTCTGCCAATTTGTGACAAAAAGTGTTGAATGTGGGTTAAAAACATTCATTTTCTCGCTCAAACGTGCTTTTGAGGCAAATATAAGCCTTTCAAGTGTACTCTTCACTTGTGTGCATGCTATAATATTGCAATATTGCACTCACAGGGAGCTTGTCAAGCACACAAAGCCATTCATTTTGGGTTAACTAAACGATGCCAGTTGAGCGCAAATGTGGAGGCGTTACTAAAAGATCAATTCAGTAAAAACCCACTCAATGGATTGTTTGAGAAAGTAAACTCTCTGTAATCTCAAATCAGCGTATTGATCTTAGTATTGGATTGATGGCCAACAACCCCAAGGTCATCCAGCCAATCAGATCAGCACATGGCTAGTTTATTCTGATTTGACTTATTAAAAAACAAACAAGCAAGGCTTTTTGGCCCTCTAGCTTTAATGATTTTTACTGAGCTCAGGTCCAGCAGAATGGAAAGAAAGTTGCACGTCGGCCATTTAATCCACCTGTAAATTGACCTGCTGGAGCTGCTCATCCTCGCTCTGCCAGGCCGTCAGCGTTGCGTCTCAGAGATGACACTTTGACCTTATCTGACGTTAACGCAGCACCACCATAGCAGACCTGATTCAACCTCATGATTAGAAAGGTGGAGGCAGGCACAGATAATTAAGCACAAAGGAGGAGCTCGCTTCCTGCTTTCATCGCCAGCGCACCTTCTGCTGAAGCCTTACACAACATGCCACAATATTGAATGACGAGAAAGCTACTCGTAAAGGATGTGTGTGTGCTTGCGTGTGTGGCAATGTTTCAAGGCTATAGAGATATGCAACTTCCATCAAAAGCAGTCCATTCTTTCAGACATAGCAAATTGGGCGGTGGCACGGTGGGTGACTGGTTAGTTCATCTGACTCACAGTTTTGAGGACCCAGGTTCAAATCTAGCCTCGCCTGTGTGGAGTTTGCATGTTCTTCCTGTGCCTGCGTGGGTTTTCTCTAGGTACTCTAGTGTCCTCCCACTTCCCAAAAACATGCTTGGCAGATTAATTGAAGACTCTAAATTGCCCGTAGGTGTGAATGTGAGTGTGAATGGTTGTTTGTTAATATGTGCCCTGCAATTGGGTGCGGGTCCAGCCTGGCCCAACCGGCTGGAAGACCACAGAGAAAAGGGGGGCAGCCCCACCCATGATTGGCTGGCGCCCCAAACCGACCATCGCCCAGTGACCAGAACAGGGCCCAGAAGGCAGGCCAATCCAAGGCAGGAGGGGCTGACACCCGACCGCACGCACCAAGCACCCCACACAGCCCGAGGGAGAGAGGGGCGACGACCAAGGCCGAGCACCCCGGGTAAAGGGAAGAGGAGGACACAGGCCCGGGCCTCAGCAGCATGGCCCCCAAGCCCCCACCCGGAGACCAGGACAAGACCCTCGGAGTAAGGCCAGCGGACACCTCCCCGGCACCCAGGGACGGAGAGCACTCCTGGGACCGCCACTCCTAGGAGCGCAACACGGACATAACCAGACCCAAGAGGAGGAGGGAGAAACAGGCCTAGCATCCCCAGAGGCCCACATCGCAGATCCAGAAGGAAAGGCGTTCAAGTGCACGCAAGTGACCCTATGGCGTCCACATGGGTCTAAAATGAGAAGATATGATTTGGTTACATTACATTATAGTTACATAACGCAACATTCTTTCCCAGGCAAACAAGAATCAAGATACACCATTTTAATAAAAGTTGACCAATTTTTCTTAGTTATCCATTTGCTTATTACATTTTTCTGAGATGTTTTCTAGTGTCATATGCTGTATGACAAGACTTTGCCATTGGTTAATGTTGATAGCTTGTTTATATTTCCAGTTTAACAATATTGTTTTTTTTAGAGATTGCTAGAATTACAAGAGGTTCCACTGTATAGTTAAGTAAACATAACAGATGTTTACTTTATAGACTTTATTTGAATGACTTGGCAGCGGCTGAGACTCGCTCGCTTGAAACCTGGAAATGCCGTGGTGCCGTTCAGCTGAGTTTCGTGGGTGGACTGGATACTAGGGTTGGGTATCGAGAATCGAGAATCGATTGGAACTGGGACTAACGTTCCGGTTCTCCCGGAATCATTCATATTTTAAAATTTCAGTCCCCAGTTTTGAAGCCTAGTGCGCCCACCCTGAAGAAGAGTGTGGCAAAAACCAACAAACGAGCATGAAGATGTGCTCCTGACCAACGGCGGCGGCAGCGAACAAATATGTGTCTTAACTTTGTTAACATTAATGACCAGTCGCCTCAGTGCAACACTTGGAATAAGATTATATTGTGCAAAGGAGGCTTTCACAATGTTCAGAAGTCTGACGTTCTCCGTCCCGCTCCGAGCCCCTCAGCCTACACTGTGCAGAGCTTCAGTGAAGTCAACTCTCAGTCAATTGGGCGAGTGAAACAATAAAATACGTTTTTGCCAACATTAAGACAGCTCACAAGGTAAACGGTTGGTTGCACTTTTGCACGGATGGTTTTTACCATTTATTTTAGTCTTCAAACCAGCCGATGACAGAAAAAAAACCTTAACATTGAGCTAAAACTTCACCTTAGAGACTTTACATCACCATGAATTAGGACAAAATTCACATAAACGTTGTCTCACAGTATCCCAAACACTAACCTTGTGCCTCATCGGTGGGTAGGGAAAGGAATCACCATTTTATAGTATTCAGTTCCATCCATTAAAAAAAATATATTTATAAATTTCCGGACTGGGGTTCAAATCCCTACCCCGCCTGTCTGGAGTTTACATGTTCGCCCGGTGCCTGCGTGGGTTTTCTCCGGGTACTCAGGTTTACTCCTACATCCCAAAAACATGCATGGTATGTTAATTGAAGACTCTAAATTGCCCGTAGGTGTGAATGTGAGTGTGAATGGTTGCTTGTTTATATGTGCCCTCCGATTGGCTGGCGACCAGTTCGGGGTGTACCCCGCCTCTCGCCCGAAGATAGCTGGGATAACGCTCCAGCACGCCCGTGACCCTAGTGAGGATAAGCGGAACGGAAGTTGAATGAATGTTCATTATTAAAATTAATAATTTTATTTGACAATCAGTTAAAAAGTCATGCGCCCAATTTAATTTAACCTACTATTGATTGTTTTTTTTTTCCAGACATTCACAGTGTGAAGTTTAAATACTTGTTTGAAGGTTTTTTTTTTTTTTTTTAATGTTTTGTTTAAGCCTGTCCTCTTCCTGTCAGCCATTTTGGAAATTACGTCATTGTTGGATGATGATCAGAAGCAGAGCGCTGTAACTGAATTTATTGCTTTGGGAAGGGAACCACCACTAAATATTTTCAAAATGTTGCAAAATGTGTATGGGGTGAGGGTTATGTCATCCATGATGACACATGATGATGATGTCACACTTCTCTGATCAGTGCCTTGACTCTAAAACTCCATCCATCCATCCAACCATTTTCTTCTGCTTATCCGGGCTTAGGTAGCGGGGCGGCAGCTTAACCAGGGAAGCCCAAACTTCGCTCTCCCCAGCCACTTCATCCAGCTCTTGCGGGGGGATCCTGAGGCTTTTGTAGGCCAACTGGGTGACACTTCACTTCTCACCCTATCTCAAAGGGAGAGCCCGGACACCCTGCAGATGAAACTAATTTCAACTGCTTGTATCCGTGATCTTGCTCTTACGGTCACGGTGCACATCTCATGACTATAGGTGAGGGTAGGACCATAGATCGACCAATAAAATTAGAAATTTGCCTTTCGGTTCAGCTCTTTCTTTACCACGACAGATTGTCCGCATTACTGCAGACGCTGCAATGATCCACCTCTCGATCTCCCGCTCCATTCTCCACTCACTCGTGTACAAGACCCCAAGACCCCAAGATACCCTCCACTTGGAGGGTATCCAAGTGGAGGGTATCACCACCACTTGGGGCAGGATCTCTTCCTCGACCTGGAAAGGTCACACCACCCTTTTCTTACTGAGGACCATGGCCTCAGATTTGGAGGTGCTAATTTTCATCCTAGCCACTTCACACGATTGACGATTGTGGCTTGATGAAGCCACCACAACCACGTCATCTGCAAAAAGCAGAGATGTAATACTGAAGTCACCAAACTGGACCCCCTCAATGCCTTGAAATTCTGTCCATAAAGGTTATGAACAGAATCGGTGACAAAGGACAGGCTGGGCGGCGTCTCAAGGAATCCGACTTACTGCGGGCAATGCAGACCAAACTGTGACACCGGTGGTACAGCCCTTATTAAGGGGTCCAGTACACCATTCACCCAGAGCACCCGCCAAAGGACACCCCCCACTCCTCCCCGGGGAGACGGTGGAACGACTTGTCCAAGTCCACAAGCACATGTAAACTGGTTGGGGGAACTCCCATGCACCTTCAAGAACCCTGTTGAGGGTGTAGAGCTGGTCCACTGTTCCACGGCCAGGACAAAAAGCACACTGCTCCTCCTTACAGACGCCCCCTCCTCTCCAGCACCCCCGAATAGACCTTACTAGGGAAGCTGGGGAGTGTGATCCTGCTGTAGTTGGAACACACCCTCCGGTCACCCTTCTTAAAAAGGGGGACCAACACAACGGTTTGCCAGTCCAGAGGTATTGGCCCCGATGTCCATGCGACGTTGCAGAAGCATGTCAACCACGACAGCCCCACAACATCCAGAGCCTTTAGGAACTCTGAATGGATCTTATCCACCCCCAGAGGCCTGCAACAGAGGAGCTTTTTAGCCACTTCGGTGACCTCAACCCCAGAAATAGGAGAGCCCACATCAGAGTCCCCAGACTTTGCTTCCTCTTAGAAAGGTGTGTTGGTGGTATTTTGGAGGTCTTCGAAGTATTCTGCTCACTGATTCACAACGTCCCGAGCTGAGGTCAGCAGCACCCTATACCCACTATACATAGAGTGCACTGCTTCCCCCTCCTGAGACGCTGGATGGTGGACCAGAAGTCATTCTCGATGGCCTCACCGAACACCTCCCACGCCCAAGTTTTTGCCTCAGCAACCACCCAAGCTGCAAATTGCTTGCCCTGTCTGTACCCATCAGCTGCCTCCACCGTCCCACTGGCTACAAAGGCCCAATAGGACTCCTTTTTCAGCTTGACGGCATCCCTCACCACTGGTGTCCACCAACGGGTTTAGGGATTGTCGCCATGAGTGGCACCGACCACCTTACTGCCCCAGCTCCAGTCGGCCGCCTCAACGATGGAGGCACGGAACTTGGCCCACTTGGACTACATGTCTCCTGCCTCCCCCGGGATGTGGTCGAAGTTCTGTTGGAAGTGGGAGTTGAAACTCTTTCTATCAGGGGACTCTGCCAGACGTTCCCAGCAGACCCTCACAATACGTTTGGGTCTGCCAGGTCCAACCGGCATCTTCCCAATAATACCCTTACAGGTCTCAATGTAATTGCCCACATAAGCTCTGAAGTCCCCCAGCAGAACAAGGGAGACCCCAGTGGCGGCACTCTCCAACACCCTCTCCAAGGACTTCAAGAAAGGTACTCTGAGCTTATGTTTCGTGCATAGGCACAAGTAACAATCAGAACCCGTCCCCCCACCGAAAATCGAAGAGAGGTTACACTCACGTCTACCGGGGTGAACCGCAATGTACAGGCACCGAGTCGGGGGGGCAATCAGACTGCCCATACCCGCTTGGCACCTCTTAGTGTAGGCAGCTCCAGAGTGGAAAAGCGTCCAACCCCTCTAGAAAAGACTGGTGCCGGAGCCCAAGCTGTATGTCGAGGCAAGCCTGACAATGTCTACACACCAGCTCAGGCTCTTTCTCTGCCAGAGAGATGACGTTTCACATCTGTAGCCGGGGATCGGACCGCCAAAGTCCCCGCTTTGGGCCAACGCCCAGCTCACATTGCACCCAACCCCTTGGCCCCTCCCACAGATAGTGAGCCCATGGGAAGGAGGACCTACGTTGCCTCTTTGGGCTGTGCCCCATGGGTACAGGCATGGCCATAAGGTGCTAGCCATCAAGCTCCACCTCGGGGCCTGGATCCTGGGAGGGCCCAGTGACCTGCATCTGTGCGAGTACAATCATCATCATAAGAGGTCTTTTGAGCCGTGCTTTGTCTGGTCCCTCACCTGGGACCTGTTTGGGTGGCCTTGGGTGACCCTATCAGG
The DNA here is from genome assembly GCF_024500275.1 of Phycodurus eques. Lineage (NCBI taxonomy): Eukaryota > Metazoa > Chordata > Actinopteri > Syngnathiformes > Syngnathidae > Phycodurus > Phycodurus eques. Next base: position 43,087,026 of record NC_084525.1, on the reverse strand, counting down.
GGCATAAAGCCCCTGAGCACTTAGCTCCTACAATAATTAGGACACGCAAACCCACCACAATGAGGTGACAGTTCAAGGAAGAGCCTTGCACTATTCCTAGGATATATCTCTGAAGATGGTTTGCCGCTCCTTTACTTGTCACAGAGGTCACTCAAAGCAGCCTCTTGTTTTTTGCCTTTAATCCTGGACACCCACTTTTTGACTGTGCTGTAGCCTGTTGCAGCTTCCCCATACAGATTTTGACCATACAGAACCTTTTGAAAATGTTCAGTGGTGGTTCCCCCTTCCAAGGAAGAAATAAAATTACAGCTCTGTGCTTCTGACGGGAATCCAACCATAACCTAATTTCCAAATTGGATGACAGGAAGTGGACAGGCTTAAAAAAGAAACTTTTTCAAAGAAACCTCCCAAAAAATATTTAAACTACCAACTGTGAAAACTACTGGAACCTTTTTCAATTATTAGAAGGTTAAATTAAATTGGGCTCATTACTTTTTGACTGCCCCGCGTATTTTGAATACATATTTGCATCAAACCTTTTATTTTACCTCATCGACAAATGACCCATCTGTCTGATTGAAAAACACGTGTAGTCCTTGAGCCCCACCCCTGCTATAGACGATGAGAATCTCATGATTCAACTCACTTTCTGAGAGTTCAGGTAGTACGGATCCAGATCCTCCAGTGGTACCGCCACCATTCCCTTAGGGATGTCTCCATAGATGTAGGGCAGGCTCTTCCCAGCCTCCAGGTCGCTGTTGGGCTTGGGCTTGTTCTCATCATCGTCATCGCGGTAACTGCTGTCCTGCTTGGGCGGCTTCTTGTTCTTCTCCTCATTGATGCGCTGCTCGAGGGTCGCCAAAGATTCCACATTAAACCTCTTGAAGCTGTTAGGTCCTGGCGGTGCGAGAAGGGGTGCAGCCATGTTTTCATCCTGCAACTACGTGGTCTTTAGGTTGTGACCATCCAAGGCAGCAGATCTGCAGGAAGATGGAGCAGAGGGCAAGTCAGCTTACACGTTTCTGTTCTTCCCCATTCATGTTAAGTTATGATGCAGGGCAGGGATCTCCAAATGGTGGTACATGTAACCATGGGGATAAGCAAAGACAGATAATAAATGGCACCTCTGGGATGACTGTTCCACATTTTCAGGGGATTTTTTTCCCCCCCAAAATGGAAGGGTTAAATATAAGCATTTCCTCTATGTAAATTTAACTATTGGTTTTAAACGCACAGTTGTCGCCTTCTACAATGCAAAATCAAAAATCAACAGAAGCTATACGGCTATATTGAATTTCCCCTTGAAGGGTACCAATGAGTATAATAAAATCAAATAAAAAAATAATACTTCACCTCAGATACACCTCAGATTTTTATACTATATTTTTATACTATATAAGATTTTTATATATATAGATTTTTATATATGTAGATTTTTATACTATATAACATTTCACATATATATATATATATATATATATATATATATATATATATATATATATATATATACACAGATATATATATACACATATACACATATATATACATATACATATACACATATATATTTGTGTGTATATGTATGTGTACATATATATATATACATATATATACACACACACATATATATATATATATATATACACACATATATATATATATATACAGATATATGTATACACATATATATACGGTTGAGGCCGGTGTGGGGGTCGGTTTAGGTGGGGCGGCCGAGGTTTGGGCGGGTGGGTGGTTGTGGGTGGGGTTCCGGGGTTGTCGGACGCGGTCCCGTGTCTGCCCTCCCCGAGCTCCTCTCTCTCCCTCCCCCCCCACCCTTGTCTCGCGCCTCTCGCCGACGCCATCCCCCCCCCCCCCCCCCCCCCCCCCACCGCCTCAGCTCCTACAGCGAGCGGGCCGCACGAGCTACTGAACATCCTTCCGCGTCCCCTACCACGCCAGCCGGCGTGACTTTTCCGCGGTGGACAGCGCCGCCCCCACTCGGGCTTCCTGCTCACTCACCTTACTGTTATTGTCGTCAGATTAGTGGAAAGCGCTATATAAATTTTATGTATTAATTATTATTATGAAATAAAAATATTTAATTATCGCATTAGAGACACAGAGGGAATGATGTGTACCTATATACATTTATTATTAATTAACATTTATTTTAAATATGTGTGCATGTTCTCATGCACTTGACTGACTCAACATTAGCCGTTAGCTTGAAAAAACGGCTGCTAGTGAAAGCTATCCCCAAGAGGACGTCAGGATTTGCGGTTAAAATCACTCATAACTGCGTTCACAGCGTAGTATGTCGTTCCTTGCGCAAACGAATCACTCATCGTACTAGTACATCGCTCCTTAGTGGATCACAAACGAAGAAGTTCAACGAACGAATCACTCGTGTCTAATGGATCGCGAACGATAAGTTAAACGAACGAATCACTCTTCAGTTCTTCAGTACAGCAGTTCACTGAACGAATCACTCAATTCACTTAAGTCCCTCCCCCGCCTGCACAGCGTTGCCTGACGCTGGCTGCTCATTGATCATTCGCCAAAGTGTGTGACAACCCTGGCGAATCGCAAATCACGCAAATCACGCGAATCGCAAATCACATGGCAGGACGTTTAATAAAGAGTGAGACGGGCGATTAGCAAGATGGCGCCTACCAGTGTGGTCGCCTTGGTAACGCGCTCTCTAGTATTGTCTTTGTTTTTGTGTTTTTCGTCCGTCTTTGGAGACCTTACACGACTCACTTACACAAGGGGAGACCTGCTAACCATCAAGGAGGCTACTCCGGACTTTCTGTCACCAACTTTCGAAAATCCGTTCAGTTTTTTCCCCGAGTTACTCACCGGAGCGGCGTCCGCGGTTTTCGGCGCATGGAGGCGGAAGCGGCGCCACAGAGGGAAACGAGCCGGCATTCAGGTGAAACACAGATTGGCGTTCCCGTCGATCCACCCCGCGAATGTACGCTCCCTACCCAACAAAATGGACGAGCTTCATCTTCTGTTAAAGACCAGTAAAGACTTTGGACGTTCCGCGGCCATGTGCTTCACGGAGACCTGGCTTTGCGACGCTGTACCCGATGGCGCCGTCATGCTTCCCGGCTTCAACATTCATCGAGCGGACCGCGACATGGAATCATCGGGGAAAACAAAGGGCGGCGGGATATATCTCCATATCAACCAAAAATGATGTACGGACGTCACGGTGTTCAGCACACACTGCACCCCGCATTTGGAGTCGCTGTTTTTGAACTGTAAACCATTCTACTCGCCACGTGAGTTTGCATCGTTCATACTGGTTGGAGTCTATATTACACCTCAGGCTAACACGAACGCCGCATTGCTAACGCTCGCCGAACAAGTCAACAAAATTGAAAAAAAACACCCGGACTCACCCCTCATTATTCTCGGGGACTGTAACAAAGCTAAACTCAACCACGAACTCCCTAAATACAAGCAGCACATCGACTGTCCTACCAGGGAAAATAATACTTTAGACCACTGCTACACTCCGGTAAAAAACGCATCCCGTGCTATACCTCGTGCAGCCCTGGGCTCGTCTGATCACTGCTTAATTCACTTAATACCGACGTACAGGCAAGAACTTAAATGTGCGAAGCCTACAGTGAAAACAGTCAAAAAGTGGACCAATGAAGCCAAGATGGAACTTCAAAGCTGTTTAGACTGCACAGACTGGAGTGTCTTTGAAAATTCAGCTGGCAGCCTGGATAAATATACGGACACTTTCACATCCTATATCAGTTTCTGTGAAGAGGTTTGTGTACCAACAAAATCATTTCGGACATTCAACAACAACAAGCCGTGGTTCACTGCTAAACTTAAGCAGCTTCGCCAAGCTAAGGAAGATGCATATCAGAGCGGGGACAGGGCCCTGTATAATCGAGCTAGAAACCAGCTTACTAAAGAAATTAACATTGCAAAGAGGATCTATGCAGCAAAGTTGGAAAAACAGTTTAGCGCGAACGACTCAAAATCAGTCTGGCATGCATTCCAATCCCTGACTAATTACAAGCGACGATCCCCCCAAGCTGAGAACACACTAGCCAACGACTTGAATACCTTCTACTGCAGATTTGAAAAGGACAGTTTCACTCCACACACCCACCCGGCCGCACCCGCGACCACAACCACACCTCTGACTTCTGCGTTAACCATCCATGAACAGGATGTGAGACGCATCTTCAAACAACAGAAGATTAACAAAGTGTCCCCATCCTGCCTCAAAGTCTGCGCGGACCAGCTCGCTCCAGTCTTCACTCAGATCTTCAACAGATCTTTGGAAACATGCGAAGTTCCATCCTGTTTCAAACGCTCCACCATCATTCCAGTCCCCAAGAAACCTGCAATCTCTGGTCTGAATGACTACAGGCCTGTTGCTTTGACATCTGTGGTCATGAAGTCCTTTGAACGTCTCGTGCTGGACCACCTCAAGAGTGTCACAGGTCCCCTGCTGGACCCCCTGCAGTTTGCCTACCAAGCGAACAGGTCTGCGGATGATGCAGTCAACATGGGACTGCACTTCATCCGAGGACACCTCGACAGTGCAGGGACCTACGCGAGGATCCTGTTTGTGGACTTCAGCTCAGCGTTCAACACCATCATCCCTGAACTCCTTTCAAGCAAGCTTCTCCAGCTCAGCGTCTCACCTGCCATCTGCCAGTGGATTTACAGCTTTCTGACGAGCAGGACACAGCAGGTCAGGCTGGGGGAGGCCACCTCATCCACACGCAGCATCAGCACTGGGGCGCCCCAAGGTTGTGTCCTCTCTCCGCTGCTCTTCTCTCTCTACACGAACGACTGCACCTCAGCGAACCCGACTGTCAAGCTCCTGAAGTTTGCAGATGACACCACTGTCATCGGCCTCATCAAGGACGGTGACGAGTCTGCATATCGACAGGAAGCGGAGCGGCTGGAGCTGTGGTGCGGCCGACACAACCTGGAGCTGAACACGCTCAAGACTGTAGAGATGATCGTGGACTTCAGGAGACATCCTTCGCCACAGATGCCCCTCACGTTGTCCAGCTGCCTTGTGTCAACCGTCGAGACCTTCAAGTTCCAATCTTACAATCTCTCAGGACCTGAAGTGGGCGACCAACATTAACTCCGTCCTCAAAAGGCCCAGCAGAGGATGTACTTCCTGCGACTTCTGAGAAAGCACGGTCTGCCACCGGAGCTGCTGAGACAGTTCTACACAGCGGTCATCGAATCGGTCCTGTGTTCTTCCATCACAGTCTGGTTTGGTGCTGCTACAAAAAGGACAAACTCCGACTGCAACGGACAATCAAAACTGCTGAAAGGATTGTCGGTACCCCCCTACCCACCATTGAGGACTTGCACGCTGCCAGAACTAAGACAAGGGCGTGCAAAATCCTCTCGGACCGTCTGCACCCCGGTCACCAGCTCTTCCAGCTCCTTCCCTCAGGTAGGCGCGACCGATCAACACAAACTAGAACTAGTAGACATTCCAACAGCTTCTTCCCTCTTGCGATCAACTTCTTAAACAACTAACCTATAATTCCATTACAACAAGCTGGAAATGTTTTGACTTGAGTTCGTTGTCACATTTCTGTGGTGCCAATTATGTATTACTCGTGCACTCACTGTAGTTGTCTCGCCATGCTGCACTATTTGCATACTGGCCACTCATGCCAGAGTAGCATCTGCTCCATTTGCACACTGATTGAGGAGTATCTGTAACATTTGCACAACCATCATTGTCCCAGATGATCGCACTACTCGTCACTTTAAACTGCATACACTCCTTGAAGTCTCAGCGCCCTTTGCACAATAGTCATTACACCGGACTATTGCAATATTAGTCATTCGAACTGCTCTAAGTGCTAGAGGACTCTGCATCTTTTTGCACAATTGTTTTTTGTCAATGTCTTTATGTCTCCAAAGTGTTCTTGTGTGTTTTGGACATACTTGGCAAATCAAGATGATTCTGATTCTGATTCTGATAAAGACCCCCCCCCGCCTGCACGCTGGCTACTCATTGGTAATTCGCCGAAGATTCAGAAGTGAGTGACAGAACGCTTCAGCAGTTCAATTTCCGCTCCCGACCAACTCGCTCGCCTGACGGCGGCGGGCGGCGGCCAAGCTAAAAAAACGAATCATTTCATAAACTGATTCAGTTCAGTTCGTTCACTAAAAATATCCGTTCTTCTGAACGAAACAGCACTAATAATAAAGGATAAAAACTTGTCACATAGTTCCACGGAGGGGTGATTATAATGGGGAGTTAGGGGTTGTCCATCCATCCATCCATTTTCTGAGCCGCTTCTCCTCACTAGGGTCGCGGGCGTGCTGGAGCCTATCCCAGCTGTCATCGGGCAGGAGGTGGGCTACACCCTGAACTGGTTGCCAGCCAATCACAGGTTGGGGGTTGTGACAGATCGTAAAACTACAAATAAAATTCTAGGGTTTGAGTGATAAAATAAAATGCTGCCCTTGCGTCTTTAACTTCCTTCTGGTCAGTTTTCAGTGATTCTTTCCAATTATTGTTAGATAATTTGTTAGATAGTTTTTTCCACTTTCTTTCATTTCTTCTACATCCATCCATCCATTTCTGAGCCGCTTCTCCTCACTTGGGTCGCGGGCGTGCTGAAGCCTATTTTAGCTGTCATCGGGCAGGAGGCGGGGTACACCCTGAACTGGTCGCTAGCCAATCGCAGGGCACATACAAACAAACAACCATTCACACTCACATTCGTACCTACGGGCAATTTAGAGTTGTCAATCAACCTACCATGCATGTTTTTGGGATGTGGGAGGAAACCGGAGTGCCCGGAGAAAACCCACGCAGGCATGGGGAGAACATGCAAACTCCACACAGGCGGGGCCGAGGATTGAACCCCGCTCCTCAGAACTGTGAGGCAGACGCTCTAACCAGTCACCCACCGTGCTAACTAACTAACACAACAACTTTTTTTCTATTCGACACAATCAATTTTATTTTAAAACAACATAAAGAATATTTGTTAAATTAGTAAATGTGTACCAAGTTAATTGAAAAAAAACTATTTTTAAAAAAATAAAATCTAAATAATCCCTTAAGTGAGCAAAAACCTGCAGCTCAACAATAATAAATAAAGACTTACATTTGAATATGTGCACTTTGTATTATCCATCCATCCCATCCATTTTCCAAGCCGCTTATCCTCACAAGGGTCGCGGGCGTGCTGGAGCCTATCCCAGCTATCTTCGGGCAGGAGGCGGGGTACACCCTGAACTGGTTGCCATCCAATCGCAGGGCACACATAAACAAACAACCATTCGCACTCACAATCATACCTAGGGGCAATTTTTAGAGACTTCAATCAACCTACCATGCATGTTTTTTGGGATGTAGGAGGAAACCGGAGCGCCCGAAGAAAACCCACGGGGAGAACATGCAAACACACAGGCGGGGCTGGGGATTGAACACCGGTCTTCAGAACTGTGAGGCAGACCCTCTAACCAGTCGGCTACCGTGCCACCCACTTTGTATTAAATTAGTATAAATCTACAGCGCAACAATAATCATAAGTTAAAATGTTCTGTAAAACACAAAAGAATGCAGTTTATTATTGTCAGACTAGCTATTCAATATTACAAAATGATAATCTGCTGCATCTGGATAAGGCAACAGGCAGACACATGAAATAACCTACTTAAATTATTTTTTATTTTCTTAAAGCTCCGATTGTTTCCTATTTCTCCATTTTGTTCTCATTGAAATCACTGCAACAGGCACAGCCACCAATGCAGCCTTTAGGACCCTGCTGTGTCCAATTTACATTGAAAGTCAGAATGTGGAGCTCCAAACAACATAACACCAAAGTTCAGGTTTCCCAGCGCTTCCTAGCCTAACAAACTGTTCACGATTGTACTGTTCACGATTAGCAGATAGCAAAAATGCTGAGATTCATCCGACTTTCCATGTTGGATCGCCAGTCCTGATTAAAATATGATTCTCTTAATTGGTTACAAACGATCATTTCAGGACAGCGTTGTCATAAAAACAGCACTTGTTATGGTTTGATAGAAAATGTTCTCAGTTTTGAAACCGCCCACGCCTAGACAATGGAAGACAATAAACAGCAGGCAGATGTATTTGCTCATACCATACCATGATACTAGGGATGTGACTGTATTCTGTATGCTCTACAAGGGACTACGTGCTTATAGACCATGGTTAGATAATATCCTATCATTGCATCCCCCCACTCACAGATGTAACTCTATCCTGCTTCAAAGTGCAGCTCACGGATGCAGTAAACCGTGAAATATGTCCACAAGCACGAGCCGAGTAGTTGAGAGACAAAAATTTGAAGAAGTACCAGGTTCATTCAAATTAATTTCAATTTCACTGTTGAATACAACGACAAGGCAGTGAAAACTGTTGACAGATGTTTTATTGTCTACAAGGGTTGCTTGAAAGACCCCTTAGTTTTTGGGGAAAGCTATGGGACCAAGCTTCTCCGGTGTTCGTACACTGATATAATGCTTGCTCGGCATGCGAAAATTGAGCGGCTGGAAAAGGTAACACCAGTGAAACAGCAGTACGTCAAAAGCCAATACCATCAAGTCAGGGCTCAAGACTAACATTTTGCACTGGTTGCACTGGTGCGCCCAACTCTTTTTCTTGAGTGCACCAGCATAAAAGGTGCACCCAAATATTTAACCGCATCCCATTCAACACAGCAGTTTTACAGGTTCACTTTTTTAAAAAAAAACTGCCTGTCTTTTTAGGCAATATTGACTAACTTGACTGATAAACTAACAATCTGGTCAACATAATATTCTTTATTTGAAGCACAATTCCACAGGACGGGTAACTTACTGAAAGGTGTTGGTGCTTAAAGTGCTCCATGTCAGACCGTTGGCTTGGACTTTTGGACAAATCAGGCCTTAACTTCATGTTCTTCATGAAAAAGTTGTCACTCGTTCCTGTTATCTTATCGTTTGTGACTAATGGCTATTTCCACTCTAAATCTGATGGGTCTACTAGGCCACTCAACTAGGCCTGTCACTATCACAAAGGAAGGTATATTTTTACATAAACTATCAGAATAAGCGACAGCATCGATGTTTTTTTATTATGCCGCTGATATAATGATATTACAGCATAATAATTCAAGTGTAACCATTTTAAGAGCAATTAACTTAATTCTCAAGAATACTGAACATTGGCATTGAAATGCAGAACAATAAATAAACAATATATAAATATTACAGACTCAGGCTCTGTTCACAAAAATTGCACTTGCAGACACAAATATTTAACATTTGGCACAGAGGTATAAAGAGTCATTAATACCTTAACAGGCAATATATGGCAATCCAATTTCCAGTTCCTTAAGAAAAAGTGCAAAGTAACAATATAGTAACGAATAGTAAGTAACAAAGTAACAATTTGATCAAAGCAACCCATTTTGTATCAAAATGTGTACGACGTATTAAAAGTCGGCACCATTTTTTTCAGTACTGCTTTCTTATGCTGAATCATGGCTACATCTCTAAAACAGAGTAACGCTATATTGTATATGTGAGTGTATGTGCACCATATACTCTGCCGCATTGTCACTGTGATGGTAAACAGGAAATGTCCCACTGTGTTTTTTATGTTCCCAGCTGAATATATTGGGTGGATGGTTGTGTTTTAAATGGATTTTGTTACTTTGAGATTTATGTTGTTTTGTTTTTGTTGCAACTTCATACAAATCGACATGCCATCTTGTTGGTGATAGTGGAATGGCCGCGTTCATCTGGGTTAAATCCAAAATGTTCCCACATCGTCGCGTTTATAGGCTAAACTCAATTCATGCCGCTCAACTTTTTCTAATTATATGGTAGCAGCTCTCTCTGTGCACCTGCTTTTCAAACGCAAGCACGCACACGAACACACACACACACACACACACACACACACACACACACATGCGACCACGATAAATCAGAGGGGTGTCCCGCCCTTCACTATCTCTGATTGGTTCAGAGACCACAATTGTTTTAATGCTTTCAAAGTCACAGATATTTTATAAAGGTTTATTTATAAAAACAGCCAAGCTGTTTTTATAAATACAGCCCCACACCCACCCAGCCGGACCGCCGACCACCATTACTCCTCTGACTCGGTCTCCTTCGTTGACCATCCACTAACAGGATGTGAGATGTATCTTCAAACAACGAAAGATCAACAAAGCGGCAGGACCAGACCTTGTGTCCCCATCCTGCCTGAAAGTCTGCATGGACCAGCTCGCTTCAGTTTTCACACAGATCTTCAATCGATCTCTGGAACTTTGTGAAGTACCATCCTGTTTAAAACACTCCACCATTATCCCAGTCCCCAAGAAACCTGCAATCTCGGGTCTGAATGACTACAGGCCTGTTGCCCTGACATCTATGGTCATGAAGTCCTTTGAACGCCTCGTGTTGGACCACCTCAAGACCGTCACAGGTCCCCTGCTGCAGTTTGCCTAACAAGCAAACAGGTCTGTGCATGACGCAGTCAACATGGGACTGCATTTCATCCTAAAACACTTTGACGGCGCAGGGACCTACGCGAGGATCCTGTTCGTGGACCTCAGCTCTGCGTTCAACACCATCATCCCCGAACTCCTCTCCTCCAAGGTTCTCCAGCTCAGCGTCCTAACTTTTTGCAAAGAGGGCCAGATTTGGTCAGATGAAAATATATGGGGGCCGACCATTCGGCCTGACATTCCTCGAACCATTACCATTGTAAATTAACATGTAAATATATAACTATATCACTTTGCTGTCTGCAGCTAGGTCGATATTGCAAATGAGAATCTGTTTTCAATTGCATTAACAGGATAGTTAAAGGTTAAAATAATAATAAATTAAATACAAATGAACCATTTTATGAAAGTTGAAACATGTATTTATTGATTTTGTTTTAACAAATCATATCCCAGTGCATTTTGACAAAGAATAGTATAGTGACTATACTATAGTCAAATCAGATGACAGAAATTTGACAAAACAAAAAGTTTGATCATCACAAAAAAATCAATTCACTGAGACTCTTAGCTCGCCTTTGTAAAATTGTCATTTGAGTCACGGGCTCTTGTGAAAAAGCGCTGCTGTGCTATCAAAACAGCTTCCAGTGTCATGGGTGTGTGTTTTTTTGTAAAGACTATGGAGCAAATTTATCAGTTTTCCACACGAGATCGTGAGGCAACTCCCTTGTCACCTTACAACAAGGCAAGCGCAGGGTCAGATTACACGATTGAGTTTCGCATTCTAGGAGCTGAGAGTCAGTGGAATAATAGGGCGCTACTCAATGCCTTTTTTCAAGGACTATGCCCGCCGTTAAGGATCATTTGGTCCCGCTAGATCCTGCTAGATCCTGATTTATCTCAAGTGCCCACCTGTTACCAGGATATTAAAGAAGTTTTTTCCAAGTCCAAGGCCAAATCCCTTCCACCCCACAGACCTTATGACTGTGCTGCTGACTTGCTGCCGGGAACCACACCCACACGAGGGAGGTTATTCTCTCTTTTAGGGCCGGAACACAAGGCTATGAAGGAGTATGTGGATGAATCCCTGGCAGCAGGGATTATTCGCCCATCTTCATCCCCTGTCGAACCGGAAGACTCTGCGACATCATTGACAAAGTTCCAGAACTTTGTCAATGATGTCCTGCGTGACATGTTGAATGTGTATGTTTTTGTATATTTAGACGATATTTTGATATTCTCCCCGAATGAGGAGATTTACATCATTCATGTCCGCTCTGTGTTGCAGCAGTTACTGCAGAATGAACTATGTGTCAAGGCTGAGAAATGTGAGTTCCACAAGGCATCCGTTTCTTTCTTTTCTAGGGTTCGTGCTGGCTCCAGGTGAAATCAAGATGGACCCTTGCAAAGTTGATGCCGTGACTAATTGGCCCACTCCCACGTCACGCAAAGACGTACAAAGGTTCTTAGGGTTCGCTAATTTCTACAGAAAGTTCATTAGAAATTTCAGTGCTATAGCCTCGCCTTTCCATGATCTTATCTCGCCACACAGACCTTTTGTATGGAACCCGCTTTGTCAGGCAGCTTTTCAGCAACTTAAATCGACCTTTACCTCAGCTCCCAACCTTACTTTGCCAGATCTCAAACAGCAGTTTGTGGTAGAAGTTGATCCGTCTGATGCCGGTATAGGAGCAGTGCTCTCCCAGAAATCTCTCAAGGATGGTAAGTTACATCCTTGTGCTTATCTCTAAAAAAAAACTGACTGAGAAATTATGACATTGGTGACCGTGAACTGCTGGCAGTCAAGGTGGCTTTGGTGGAGTGGAGGCACTGGCAAGAGGGGGCGCATACTCCGTTTTTAGTATGGACAGATCACAAGAACCTGGAATATCTTAAATCTGCTAAAAGATTAAATGCGAGGCAGGCTAGATGGGCTCTGTTTTTCAATAGATTCAATTTCACGTTATCCTTCTGACCTGGTTCTAAAAATGGTAAGCCAGATGCTTTATCGCGCATTTTCTGCGCAGAGAATTCTTTGTCCGACCCTAAAACCATTTTGTCCAAGTCATGTTTCGTTAATGCTTTTGTTTGGGACATTAAGACTGCGGTAAAGGAGGCTCTGGAGAACACTCTTAGCCCAGAAAATTGCCCTGAAAACAGTCTTTATGTGGTTCCGACCTTAAGGGGCAGAGTCATCCACTGGGCTCACACTAACCGGACTGTATGTCACCCAGGCATTGCCAAGACTCAATCTGTGGTCGAACAGCGCTTTTGGTTGCCCAATGTTAGAAGGGATGTTACCAATTATGTCAATGCTTGCCAGGTATGTGCTGTTAACAAGTCCTCTCGTAAACGTCCTTCTGGGGAATTGCGACCCCTGCCAATACCACAACGTCCTTGGTCAGACATCTCCGTAGACTTTGTGACAGGATTACCGGCCTCGAAAGGAAATACCACAATTCTCACAGTTGTTGACAGGTTCTCTAAAATGGCTCACTTCATTGCACTCCCGAAACGCCCCTCAGCTAAAGACACAGCAGAGTTAATGATACATCAGGTATTCAAGTTCCATGGTTTCCCCAAGAATGTGGTGTCTGATAGGGGTCCCCAATTCATTTCGCAATTTTGGAAGGAGTTTTGCAATCTCATAGGTGCTACCGTCAGTCTCTCATCTGGGTTTCACCCTGAAACCAACGGCAAAACCGAGAGGCTGAACCAGGACCTGGAGACTGGGGTCCGATGTCTCGCTTCACAGGAGTCGCGATCTGGTCTCAGAAACTGGTTTGGGTCGAATTCTCTCACAATTCCCTCCCCTCTGCATCCACTGGTCTATCGCGTTTTCACGTTGTGCATTGTTACCAACCATCTCTATTTCCTGCCACAGTTCCAGCGGCATTGACCTTGGTGAGATGCTGCAGGAGGACCTGGGAGCGAGCCCGCCAGATGCTGCTGTGCCAGGGACAGTCCTACAAAATCGCTGCTGACCGTCGGAGGACACCGGCCCCGAACTACAAAGTGGGTCAGCGAGTTTGGCTCTCTACCAAACATATTCCACTCCGGGTGGAGTCCAAGAAGCTCGCTCCCAGGTTCGTTGGGCCCTTCCCCATCACAAAGATCATCAACCCTGTCACCGTGAAGCATAGGCTCCCAAGGTCGATGCAGGTCCACCCTGCTTTTCACGTCAGCCTACTCAAGCCAGCACGGGAATCCCCTCTGGTCCCGCCTTCCAGGCCCCCTCCTCCTCCCCAGTTTGTGGATGGGGGCCCTGTCTTCTCTGTGAAGCGGCTGTTGTCGTCTCGTCGGAGGGGGCCACAGTCTCTTGGCAAATTAGGCAGACACAGTTGTTTCGTATGTCAGTGAAAAAATCCACTTGTCCTGGACACGGCAGCCCTCATTGTCAACTTTCCTCTTTTTAGTTTCTGTTGCCATTTTAGAAATGGGCTAAAAACATGCCACAGGGGTAAAAGTTCACACAGGGGTCAAGCGACGAGAGTGCGGCCACAGGTCTACTGCCACCCTCTGGTGAAATATAAAATGGCTTTTTTTGTGTGTGTATTGTTTACTGTGCTGGCAGGCCACATATTATTGATTTTATGACATGATGCTTTGGGCCGGAGGAAATTTGGACAAGGGCCGGATTTGGCCCGTGGGCCGGACTTTGGGCATGCCTGCTCTACACGAATGACTGCACTTAAATGCTCCCGGCTGTCATACTCCTGAAGTGTGCAGACGACACCACAGTCATCGGCCTCATCAAAGACGGTGACGAGTCTGCTTATCAACAGGAAGTGGAGCGGCTGGAGTTGTGGTGCGGCCGACACAACCTGGAGCTGAACACGCTCAAGACTGTAGAGATGATCGTGGACTTCAGGAGGCATCCTTTGCCACAGCTGCCCCTCACGCTGTCCAGCTGCCTTGTGTAAACCGTCGAGACCTTCAAGTTCCTGGGAATTAGTCTCTCAGGAAGTGGGAGTTAAACATCAACTCCATCCTCAAAAAGGCCTAGCAAAAGATGTACTTCCTGCAGCTTCTGATAAAGCATGGCCTGACAGAGGAGCTGTTAAGGCAGTTCTACACAGCAGTCATCGAATAACTCCTGTGTTCATCCATCACAGTCAGCTTTGGTGCTGCCACCAAAAAGGACAAACTCCAACTGCAACGACTGCCAATTATACATTATACTTGCACTCACTGTAGTAGTCTCGCCACGTTAGACTATTTGCATATCTGTTGTTGACCAATACTGGCCACTCATGGACTTGAGAAGTATCTGCACCATTTTCACAATTGGCATTGTTCCAGATTACCGCACTACTAATCACTTTAAACTGCATACATTTCTTTAAGTCTCTGCACCATTTGCACAATGGTCTATTGTTCTATTTGTCATTTCAAACTGCTAAAAAATGGTAGAGGACTCGGCATCATTTGCACAATTGTCAAAAAAAAAATCTGATTTACCACATTACTGGTAACCTTTTATTGGTCAGTGACTGTGTTTTTATGTTTTTATCTCTGGAAAGTATTGACTGTCAATTGACTGTCTTTTGTCGTAATAGAGCGGCTCCAACGACCAGAGACAAATTCCTTGTGTGTTTTTGATATACCGTATTTTCGTGACCGTAAGGCGCACTTAAAAGTCTTAAATTTTCTCCAAAATGGACGGGGCGCCTTATAATGCGGCGCGCTTTATGTGTGGACCGAGTTCCAAAATCTGTAAATGTTGTTGTTTGACTTTGATGAGCGCTCCGCTTGACTGACTGGGAGCATTTCCTGCCGACACGCTGCTTATATAGAGGAAAGGCGGATGTGACTGAGGACAGCATGCGGACGTTAAAAGGGGAAGGGTGCGCGTGAAAGAGGACGTATATAGTGCGGGTATGTGCATTGTGCAAAACAACATCGGTTTGGCTAAGGACCCCTGAAAATGGCACCTACGAAGATACTCGCTACGAAGATACACGCTTACGAAGCACAGTTTATTCTGATTCTGAATAAAATTTGACCTTTTGGACGCCAAAGGTCAATGTGAAGGGAGCGTTTGTATATTTTAATGAGAAAGAAATATTTTATGTAAGTAAGTCCTCGTTTATCACGGGGGTTAGATTCCGGACCACCCACGCAATAGGTGAGAAGCACAAAGTAGCGACCACATATATTTTTGATTGTTTATACATATTTTAAAGAGGAATGAACCTCCCCAAACTCTTAATCTTCCCCACGCCCTATTTAACCTCTACTATACTCTTATAAACACTTTCTATTAGTGATGCACGAAATTTCCCAAAAGTGCTTTTCTGTTTCGGACCGAAAGACATTTGTCACCCAAATAAATTGGCAGAAACAGGATGTTGCTATGACTCAAGCAAAAACTGTGGCCAGTGTGCAGTCACGTACACTATATTTAAAAAATAAATTAAACGGTGTGTCCACATTAAAGAGTCGCCCAACCTTGCTGCTTTCCGCTGTTCCGGTACTACGACGAAATACGATTATGTGCCACCCCAGCTACGTATGTGTCATGGTCTATGTTTTGGTTTGGGTTGTATTTGGTTTTGTTTCATGTTTTCCTGTGTTCCATGTTTTTCATGTCTTATGTGCTCATTTATTTATGTATTTAGTTCCCTGGTTTCTTTCACTTCTGGTCGGTTCATTGTCATTGTCAGGTGTCATTGTCTCTGTCTGAGCCACATCTTAGTTACCAGTCATGTTTTCTTTCCAATTTTAGGTATTCAAGTGTTTCTTTGTTACTTTGGTTATCTGTTGTGGGACTTTGTTTAGTTTGCTTTATCCATGTTCCTTGTTTGCCCTTGTTTTGGAAATGAAATATAATTTTTTTAGACTCCTGCACCCTGCCTTGCCTCCCTGCTTCCCTGTACTTTGGTCATCCACGTTTTTGCCTTGACTTCCTTGCCTTCAAAAACCCTAAATGTGACAGTATGAGTTACAGCTCACGCAACTAAATAAGATGCCAAGCCGCGAAGTCAAACGTTCGCTTTGCGTCCGTTGTCAACGCAGAATAAGTCATTAATTATCTAAAGAACATTTCAAACTCGGACAGAAAAACGTCATGAATTAACTAAACATCAATAGCATCAAACATGTAAACAATACCATGCATGTTTTTTGGAATGTGGAAGGAAACCGGAGTACCCGGAGAAAATCCATGCATGCATGGGGAGAACATCCAAACTCCACACAGGCGAGGCCGGATTTGAACCTTGGTCCTCAGAACTGTGAGGCATCTGTGCCAACCAGTCGTCAACCATGCCGCCTTCTTTTGTTTTATTTTACAGTTTTAATGTTTTAAGACAAGGTAGTACTTATAATAGCTAAGAATTACAGCATATGTTCAAAATCATGCAATATGGAGAATTATGTGCGATATAAATATATATATTTTTATTTACAATGCAATGAATCCACAATAGGTGAACCACGATATAGCAAGGGATTTATTTATTTATTTATTTGCTTGTTTGTTTGTTTTAATATTTGTATTATATTTACTGTGTTTTATTGTATTTTTGATGATATGTACAGCACTTTGTTAGAACTGCAGTTGTTTTTTACACTGCTCTGTAAATAAACTTGACTTGTATGAATTGTATGTGAATTAATAAATCCATATAAATAATGCATACTCGACATTTTTTTAATTAGTTATTAATTTTATACATAATTTGGGAGTAAATTATTTGAAGAAAAATCAAAATTATTATTATTATTATTTTATTTTATTCAATTATTTGAAGTAACAAAAAATGGAGGGGCCATTAGCAAGCCTAAAGAAGCTGCTCTCAAAAAGAGTAGAAAATTCTCATTCCAAAGGAGCCTATCTCACTGGTGGAGACGTCGCCGAGACTGATGAGGCTTTTGTCGCCGCGGCTCCAGTACTCGGGCGACAAAAAATGTTGCTTGCGATCTCACCAAGAAGATGTCCGAGAGCCGTCTCTGACAGCCAATTGACCCCGAAGTCACTGATATTGACCTATATACAGTGTTTGTGTGTGCAGAGCATGCACACAGTGCATAAGTAGACGAGTCCACATACATTTTGGTAACGATTGATTGCAGTTTTATGACATGTGACTTTAAGGTTTTTCTCTATAGTGAGCATATAGAGGAGTCGCCAAAAGGTCTACAATGAAAACAAACCTGTTTGATTTCAGCACAACTCCCTGGCGACCTGACTATTTTCAATAGGGTGGTTTACGTGGAGCCTTTTATTCCAATTATAAGCGGTTCAGAAGCCCCAACACCACCTCAGTTGGAATAAACAGGCCAAATTCAAATGGAATTCCATTCGGTTTCAGAGGGGTGGAATATTCCTCTTGCCAAACTGATCATAAGTAAATTTTCGTAATTTGCAGCTTTTCTTTTGCATTTTATTAATTTTTTTTTATGTGATGGTGTGTTTTCGTCTTACGTCATTCCTGCTATGCAGCATATGGCCGTTTGCAATGCATTTGCTCCTGTCAGCCAACATAAATCCCATCTACAAATCTACTCAAGATTTTGTGTGATGTAAACACTGAATCGGAATGGTGCTTGGAAGCGCTCTGTCTGCGCATGCGCTGTCTTGATGTTAATGTATCATCATTTACGCACGTCATAAATATGGCGGCTCCTGACCAGAGCTTGTATGCGACAGAGATCTTGTTTTTAACTACTTATACTGTAACTTGTTTTTATCTAGCAGTTGTTTCAATAATTTTTTAAAACAATCCCAACTACTGTGCTAAATGAATGACGGCCCTCCATCTTGATAAACGAAGTGATATTCACATCGATGTGTCACACAGCTGTTCCGATTAAATATAGTGCATATGTAAGTAGACCACAAATCTTCAATCGAAATGATTTCAGTCAGAATGACAAAAAAGTCTCGATGTAAGCCTGGCTAATGAGACTCTAGGAGACGTCACGGAGACATCGCCACAACCAGCGGAGACTCGAGTCGTCATCCGGTCACCAACTAGTCTCCAGGACAGTGAGATCGGGGTCTCATTCAATGAGATTGGTGTTAGTCATCAGGTTTGCAGATTCTGCACTAAAATTGTATTATCGATCGTGGGTTTATATCAGGGGTGGAAATCTTGAATAACTCAAGATAGTGTTGCGATATTTTTTCAATGACACCTTTAGTATCTCACGGGTGTACCTCATCTGGAACCAGAGGTTGATGGTTGAAGTCGCTTTCCGGAAAAAAGAATTCCAATGAAAACTAGTTCCTGGAGAGATGTTAGTCTTCTTCCTGACAACTGCCGAAGTGCCCTTGAACAAGGCCACGCTCTAGCTCAAATTGTGCAACACTATTTGCGAATCCCTTTCACTCTGACACTGTCATGAACTTTGCCTTGTAGTTCCTGTTTTGGAGCTTGGGTGGTGCTTTGCGCCCCTGTCGCCTTCTGTCCCTCTCTCACTCTCCCTTCCCAGTAATCATCACCACCTTGGCCGCGCACCTGTTTCAAATCAGCCTTTAGCATCACATGGATTTAAGCCTGCCAGATCCAGGACTCCTCTGCCAGAGTATTAATGTTCAAACGTGGTACACCGGGCTTGTACTCGCACGTAAGCTACGCCTTATTCACATTGTTTTGTTCTTCCTCGTCCTCAGTGCTCCTTCCGTATTCCCCGACTTGCTGACCTCCTCCACCACACCGCCAAGCAATCCACCTGCTTATGCCACCGCCTCCCGCACGTTGCCTGGCTCGACGACCCGCCATTACACCTGAAAGGTCCAATCCCAAATTCCTTTTCAATAAACCATTCTCCTCAAACTTCACAGCCTCCACTTGTTTCTGGGTCCAGTTTCTGGGTCCAGTTGCAACGGATACCTTTGTATCGTGACAGAATACTCTGGCCAACATGTACCCAGCAACCCCGGAGGCGCAAAAAATGTAAAAGACGTAAAACTACGTTTTTGGTATTAAATTGGATGGGAAGACAGAAAAAAGTTCTCCAGGAGATCATGGAATCATCTCATGTCACAGGTTTCCCTCCTTTCTTCAAAAATGCAGTCCAACCACCCTCTCATAAGTACTCCTTCCAAGCCCGCAGCCGCCGATCCATCCCGCCTCCCGTATAAAAAGCTTCATGTTCGTCCGCTCGAGCCCTACTCCAGGGACCTAGGTGCATGCAGTCAATTCCTCCTCAATTGGTGCCTGGTATTGAATCTAAAACCATTAATCTACCCCACCGAACCATCCAAAGTAGCATCACGAACCTCCTACGCAGCAAAGCAGCGAAATGGGCAACCGCATTATGGCATGACACTTCCCTGCGGTACTCGTGTCATTCAACTCATTTTCTGCGGAACTCAAAAAAGATTTTGATCACCTCAT
This sequence comes from Phycodurus eques, assembly GCF_024500275.1. Lineage (NCBI taxonomy): Eukaryota > Metazoa > Chordata > Actinopteri > Syngnathiformes > Syngnathidae > Phycodurus > Phycodurus eques. The sequence goes on along the minus strand of NC_084525.1, from coordinate 43,067,180 downwards.
TCAGGTCAGGGAAGCCACTCAACCCCTCCTCACGCTTACTCAGGGCTCTGGTTCCGTAGCTTCGTACTCGGTGGAATTTAGGATTCTTACGGGTGTATGCGGGTGCGATTACGCAGCGCTAAGGGGTATTTTCTTAAACGGGTTTTCAGAGCAGCTCAAAGATGTGCTTGCCGCCCGGGACGAGCTCTTCTTCCTCGAAGATCTTATCTCGTTATCCATCCGTCTGGACAACTGGTTACGGGAAAGAGAAGGGGCTAAGAGCGCGTAAAATTGCATCCTCCGTGAGCATCGTGCCGGCAGCACCTCGCCCACCTTCTGAACCTCCGACCGTCTCCTCATCACCCCCCACTGCATCAGATGAACCCATGCAACTCAGCAACACAAGGTTAGACCCCCAGGAACGTCAGCGCCTTGTCACCCAGCGACTGTGCATTTCCATCCATCCATCCATTTTCTTCACCGCTTATCACTGCGGGCTGCTGGTGCCTATCCTGTCATGGTCTGTGTTTTGGTTTGGGTTGTGTTTAGTTTTGTTCCATGTTTTCCTGTGTTCCATGTTTGTCGTGTGCTCATTAAGTTGTTGTGTCCACCTGTTCTCGTCTACTTTGTGTCGACCAATCAGCTCTCCCCAGCCACTCATGTCTTGTCCAGGTGTTCCTCGTTGTCTCGTCTATCTGTTTGTATTTAGTTCCCTGGTTTCTTTCAGTTCTTGTCGGTTCATTGTCGTTGTCACATGTCTTTGCCATGTCATAGTCGTCAGTTGTCTTTATCATTGTGGTATGTCATTGTCAGGTGTCATTTTCCCTATCTATTCCTCGTCTTACTCGCAGGTCATAGTTTGTTTCCAGTTATAGATATTCAAGTGTTTCTTTGTTACTTTGGTTTGATTATCTGTTGTGGGACTTCGCTCAGTTTTGTTTTAGCCAATATCCTTGTTTCCCCTTTCTGAAGATTAAATATTATTTTGAGACTCCCGCACTCCTGCCTTGCCTCCCTGCTTCCCTGCAATTGGGTCCACCATGTTCTTTCCTTGCGTTACTCGCCCTCGCCCTAACCACGTACATGACAGAATGAACCGACCAGAACAGGACCCAGCGGGAAGAACATGGCGTCACCCTGGACACCACCAAACTGCCTCCCACCGTCCTCAGCCTGCCATCCATACCTACCCTCCTCCAGTAAGCCCTATCGTTAAGTCTTTTCTGTCCTTTTCATCGGGTCCCCCCACTTGTCCTAGTTATTCACCATGCCCTACTATTTTACATCCACATGTTTCTTTAGATTCTGATTTTTCTGATTGTGAAGATGGCCCCGATTTAGTTAACCTTCTGTCTGATTCTGACTCTGACACAGATTTAGATTTTTCTGGTTCCTTCCCTAGTTTATCCCGTCCTCGTCAGTTTTTGTCACGTCTCCCCGTTTCCAACCCCAGTGAGTCCAAAACCTTTCCCTCGGACCTTTTCTTGGGCACCCGGTTGGCCATCTACCCGGGACCGCCGCGTGGTGGCCAGCGGAGGCGCCCAAGTAAAGGTCAAATTTTGCCCCCTCGTTGTTTTTCCCCTGTTCACAAGTCACTTAATTTTTCACCTGTTCCCACACGTTGTTCCACGGCTTCAATTAAGTCACGTCTAGTCAAACCTGCCCCCAAGCCACCATGTTCAGTACCAGCCATTTTTCATAGCTCATCTTCCCGAGACCTTGTGCACTCTTCCACTTCCGTACCCTCAACTCCCAAACCTCAATGACGGCAGGCTAAGGAAGCGACTGCAGGCCCCGTTCCTGCTCCGTGGCCGTCCGCCTGAATGGCCCTGTAAAGACCCGGGTGCTTGGCATCCTGGACGACCTCCTGAACCGCTCAGCCAACCACCTCACCTTGGGTGGCCTGGATGGCCACCAGACTGACCTGAGGGGTGGACTCTGTACCCTCCTCCAGGCCCCCTCCCGCCCACCCTGGGTTGGTGACGTTTTGGAGATTAAATATTATTTTGAGACTCCCGCACTCCTGTCTTGCCTCCCTGCAATTGGGTCCACCATGTTCTTGCCTTGCGTTACTCGCCCTTGCCCCAACCACGTACGTGACATATCCAAGCTATCTTCAGGCGAGAGGCGGGGCACACCCTGAACCGGTCACCAGCCAATCGCAGGGCACATAGAAACAAACAAACAACCATTCGCACTCACATTCACACCTACGGGCAATTTAGAGTTGTCAATCAACCTACCATGCATGTTTTTGGGATGTGGGAGGAAACCGGAGTCCCCGAAGAAAACCCACGCAGGCACAGGGAGAACATGCAAACTCCACACAGGCGGGGCCGGGATTTGAACCCCGGTCCCCAGAACTGTGAGGCAGATGTGCTAACCAGTCGTCCACCATGCCGGCCCGACTGTGCATTTATTGCAGTAAATCAGGCCATTTCATCGCCACATGCCGCTTGAGACCAAAAGACCAGGCTCTCTACGACCCAAAAGAGCGCTTAACGCCTTGGACACTAGGGCAGGGGCCTCTCTCACTAGGGCTTTCTCAACTCACCTGTCACCCCAGTATCACCGGCACTATCCAATTCGTACAACACCTCTGGTGGCCCAGCCTGGTAAATGACACCTGGGAATTCGTCCAAGCCTACTCCGTCTATGCCCGTGGGAAGATCTCACATCTGCCCCCAGCTGGTCTGCTGCGCCCCTTACCTATCCCGAGCCGCCCTTAGTCCCTGTTGGATTTATCTTGCCCAACATTATAAAAAATAGACACAAAAGGAATGAAGACGCTGGTTTCTTTTTCTCATGAGGAGGGCGCATGGGAGATTGTTCAGATTACAGCCTCTCAACACGCTCTAAACAATCTCTCCCGTCGCTCCTGCATTTATTTGAAAATAGGGAGGTTTCTAAGTTTACAAGACATAACGTACTAAGCTACAAGACACAACACTCTAAGGGTAGGGTTTCAAGGTGAAAACATGGCACCTGCCACGTCCCGGCCACGTCCTTCTCTCAGATGATTCCTGCTGAGTCATCTTCTTGAAGGCGAGACATCTTTCTTTCTAAACATTGTCCATAATACTAATGCAAGCTAAGCAAATAAATGATAACTTCTACAATATATCTAACAGTCCCACATCGCCTGGGACGTCGTTACCGGCCACCCTCTGAAGGTAACTCTATCATCCTTGCTATCTCCAAATACGTCCATTACATACCCCTCCCCAAGCTACCTTCTGCCTTTGAAACTGCTAACCTCCTTGTCAATCATGTCTTCAAACTCCACGGAATCCCTATCAACATCATCTCGAACCGAGGTCCTCAGTTCTCCTCCTTAGTCTTGAAGGAGTTCTGTAAAGCGGTGGGCGCAGCAGCCAGCCTGTATTCAAGATGCCATCCTCAGTCCAACGGCCAGACGAAGCGGGCAAATCAGTCTCTGGAATTGGCCCTTCGCTGCGTTGCCGCATGCAACCCCACTTCCTGGAGTAGATTCCTCCCCTGGATTGAAAACACCCACAACTCCCTCACCAGCTCCGCCACTGGTATGTCCCTGTTCATGGCCTGTTATGATTTCCAACCTCCTTTTCTTAGGGAACAAGAGCATGCGGTGGCGGTTCCCGCGGGGTTCCCGAGAGATCACTTACGCAGGATCCAGGCCATTTGGAAGGACGTCTGGGTGGCTTTAACCCGCTCCGCCAAAAGGAATAAATGGCTCGCGGACCTTCATCGCTCCCCTATGCCTAAGTACAAGGTAGGTCAGACAGTTTGGCTTTCCTCCCGTGACCTCCCACTCCAAACCAAATTCCGTAAACTCACTCTTTGCTTTATTGGTCCTTCCCTATCACCAGATCATCGAATCCTACATAAGTTAAACTAAAACTTCCATAATCTTTCAAGATTTATCGAACGTTCCATGTGTCACTCCTCAAGCCTGTCTCCACCTGCACTCTTAGCCGTAACCCACTCGCCACAAACATCTCAGCCTCCGCTTGCTTCTGGGCCCAGTTACAACAGATACCTTTGTATCGTCACAGACATCTCTTTTGCATGGACTGTATGCGTGTGTGTGAGCTATGTGCAACAGAAACATACAGAACTGTGAGGCAGATGTGCTAACCAGTCGGCCACCATGCCAGCCCGACGGCGCATTTATTGCGGTAAATCAGGCCATTTCATCGCCACATACCCCTTGAGACCAAAAGACCAGGCTCACCACGACCCAAGAGCGACGTGGTGAGCCACACCAGCACCTCCACAAACTCTCCCTCCCGCATGACCGTTCCCACATGTATTCTTGGTCCCGTTCACAAATTATTACCCTCATTGACTAAGGTGCAGATGACAATTTCATTCATGAGGGATTGGCACATCAACTCCAACTCCCTCGCAGACCATTCCAGTCACTGAAAAGAGTCACTGCCCTGGATGGGCGACTCATCTCCCCTGTCACCCACCAAACAGCTCTGATTACATTATTCATCTCGGGAAACCACAGCGAGGACATTCCATTATTTGTTATACCGTCCCCTGAGACCCCGTTTGTCCTCGGAATTCCCTGGCTCAAAAAGCACAAAATCCTATGGACTGGACCCACCTTGCTGTCACCGGGTGGAGTCCTCACTGTCATTCGCACTGTTTGCTTTCCGCCTTACCACCCTCCAGCAAACCTCAACCACCTGCTACACCAGTCGACCTCTCCCGGGTACAGGAAGTATATCATGATCTTCCCCAGTTTTCAGTAAGGATCTTGGGATTTATCTACCCCCCCACTGCCCTTATGACTGCGCGATCGATCTTCTGCCGGGTGCCCCTTCCTTTCCAGCCGTCTCTTCAACCTTTCCCGCCCTGAGAAAAAGCACCTGACCTGTTTCCGATCAGCCTTCAGCGTCACATGCATTTAAGCCTGCCAGCTCCAGTACTCCTCTGCTAGAGTATTTAATGTTCACCCGTGGTACACTGGCCTTGTACTCACACGTAAGCTACGCCTTATTCACATTGTTCTTCCTCGTCCTCAGTGCTCCCTCCATGTTCCCCGCCTTGCTGACCTCCTCCACCACGCCGCCAGCAGTGTGAATTGAATGTCCCCTTACGGAATTATACAACCCCAATTCCAATGAAGTTGGGGCGTTGTGTTAAACATCAATAAAAACAGAATACAATTTTTTGCAAATCATGTTCGACCTATATTTAATTGAATAATTAATTTAATTGTTTTTAGCAAATAATCATTAACTTAGAATTTTATGGCTGCAACACGTTCCAAAAAAGCTGGGACAGGGTCATATTTACCACTGTGTTACATCACCTTTTCTTTTAACAACATTCAATAAACGTTTGGGAACTGAGGACACTAATTGTTTAAGCTTTGTAGGTGGTATTCTTTCCCATTCCTGCTTCATGTACAGCTTCAGTTGTCGTATTTTATGCTTCATAATGCGCCGCACATTTCAGGTCTGGACTGCAGGCAGGCCAGTCTTGTACCCGCACTCTTTTACTACGAAGCCACACTGTTGTAACAAGTGCAGAATGTGGTTTGGCAATGTCTTGCTTAAATAAGCAGGGGCGTCCATGAAAAGGACGTTGCTTGGATGGCAGCATATGTTTCTCCAAAATCTGTATGTACCTTTCAGCATTAATGGTGCCTTCACAGATATGTAAGTCACCCATGCCATTGGCACTAACACAGCCCCATACCATCACAGATGCTGTCTTTTGAACTTTGCATCCATAACAGTCCGGATGGACTTTTCCTCTTTGGGCCGGAGGACATCACGTCCACAATTTCCAAAAACAATTTGAATTGTGGACTCGTCGGACCACAGAACACTTTTCCACTTTGCATCAGTCCATCTTAGCTCGGGCCCAGACAAACTGGCAGCGTTTCTGGGTGTTTGTTCATAAATGGCTTTTGTGCTTTGCATAGTAGAGTTTCAAGTTGCAGTTACGGATGTAGCGCCGAACTGTATTTACTGACATTGGTTTTCTGAAGTGTTCCTGAGCCCATGTTGTGATATCCTTTACACATTGGTGTCAGTTTTTGATGCAGTGCCGCCTGAGGGATCGAAGGTCACGGGCGTTCAATGTTGGTTTTCGGCCTTGCCGCTTACATGCAGTGATTTCTCCAGATTCTCTGAACCTTTTGATGATATTATGGACCATAGATGATGAAATCCGTAAATTCCTTGCAATTGTACGTTGAGGAACCTTGTCCTTAAACTGTTAGACTATTTTCTCACGCACTTGTTCACAAAGAGGTGAACCTCGCCCCATCTTTGCTTGTGAATGACTGAGCAATTCAGGGAAGCTCCTTTTATACCCAATCATGGCACCCACCTGTTCCTGATTAGCTTGTTCACCTGTGGGATGTTCCAAACAGGTGTTTGATGAGCATTCCCCAACTTTCTCAGTCTTTTTTGCCACCTGTCGCAGCATTTTTGGAACGTGTTGCAGCCATAAAATTCCAAGTTAATGATTATTTGCTAAAACCAATAAACTTTATCAGTTTGAACTTTAAATATCTTGTCTTTGCAGTGTATTCAATTAAATATAGGTTAAACATGATTTACAAATCATTGTGTTCTGTTTTTATTTATGTTTAACACAACCTCCCGACTTCATTGGAATTGGGATTGTACAAGTAATTGAGTTCATGCATCCATTTTCTATACTGCTTATCCTATTCAGGAGTCAGAGGAATCTGAAGCCTATTCCAACTAATTTGGGATGAAGGGCAGATTACACCCTAGACTGGTGGTTAGTCAATCAAAGGGCAAATACTGTACAGTATATTGTCGTGACAGACATTCTTTCACACTCACATTCATACCGCCATTGAGTGGGAATTGAATTCACACTGCCTGCACAGAAGTCAGTGGCGGTAGAATAAAGTACAATCAAATACTTAAAAAAACCCAAAACAATAAATAACAGCGACTGCGCAGTAATCGATAAACTGGAAAAAAAAAAAAAATCCATGATACGTACATGACGACAGCCACATCACTGAAGAAAGCAACACTTTTTAATAACAAACAACATCCATCCATCCATTTTCTGAGCCGCTTCTCCTCACTAGGGTCGCGGGCGTGCTGGAGCCTATCCCAGCTATCATCGGGCAGGAGGCGGGGTACACCCTGAACTGGTTGCCAGCCAATCGCAGGGCACATACAAACAAACAACAATTCGCACTCACATTCGCACCTACGGGCAACTTAGAGTCTTCAATCAACCTACCACGCATGTTTTTAGGATATGGGAGGAAACCGGAGTGCCCGGAGAAAACCCACGCAGGCATGGGGAGAACATGCAAGCTAACAAACAACATACAAAATGATATTTAATATGTAAACGCAAGTAAATACTCCATTATATGACTGTATTTCCCTTTTGCAGTTAAAGTAAGTACGAGCCAAATTTGAGCATTTTTTCCTCCTTACAGCTCAAAGTCAGCAAAAGCCCAATGATCAGAGTTCTCTAAAAAAATTATCCTGAGTGATTATCCTGTGGTGTGTTGAGTAGTGATGCCAGTAACATGTTAGTCTCCGCCCCTCTCTTCATGCGGCCGCAAGTCCGATGACATGACCACAAAGTCGATCATCGAACTGCGATCTAGGGTGCCAATTGCACGTGTGGACACCCTTGGCGTTCGATATGGACAATCCGTTATGAGCACAGAAGTCCAATAACAGAATGCCGCTCGGGTTCTTATCGGGGGGGGCCGTTCCTCCGAATCACGCCCTTCAAGGTCTCACTGTCATTGCCCAGCTCGGTCATCTGGCAAGATCTCAGAGTAGAGCCGATGCTCCCCCACATCGAGAGATGCCAGACGAGGTGGCTGGGGCATCTGATTCGGATGCCTCGTGGACGCCTCCCTGGTGAGGTGTTTCGGGCACGACCCACCAGGAGGAGACCCCGGGGACGACCCAGGACACACTGGAGAGACTACATCTTTTGGCTGGCCTAGGAACGCCTCGGGATCTCCCCGGAAGAGCTGGATGAAGTGGCTTGCGAGAGGGAAGTCTGGGCGTCCCTGCTGAAGCTACTGCCCCCGCGACCCGACCTCGGATCAGCGGTAGAAAATGGATGGATGGATGTCCTTTTATCTGGTTTGCAAGATAATTTGGTTTGCAAAATGCCCAAACTCTCCTATTTCTAGCTATTTTAGTTGGTCTTTCCCGCCTGGCATTTGAGACGGTCGAATTTCTCATGCGGCACAAAAATAAGCTTTGCTCTGAACGGATGGCTCCTCTTCCCCAATTTAAATATGGAATACAGCAAGGCTCTGATTGTCCCATATCACTGGCATCTAGAATAGGGGTCGGCAACCTTAAATACACAAAGGGACATTTGGACAGTCTCCCACAGAAAATATCCAAAGCCAGCCACAAAACCCTTTTGACATCTAAAGTGAGGATAACACTGCATATATCGTTGTCTTTTTTTACCTGTATGTATAAAACGCTTTTGTGTTGCAGTTATTAAATCAATGAACTGCTACAGAGAAGTCCAAATTTGATTTCTGCATGGAACAAAAATATATTGAACTCTGGAAAACATACTTTCCAATAAAATCGTCAATGTCTATTCATGCCCTCCTCTTATTTATGAAATCAAAGCCAAACTTAAATTATCCACCTGCGGTGAACCAAAAATGCAAACCAAAAATGCCATCTGCTTCTTTCTTCCACCATCATTTTATCGCATGTGCAGCATGTAGTCAACTGTCAACTTGAATTAAAAAGATGTATTTCAATGAACAATGTAAAATATATATTTGCAAAATAATAACCAATTATAATATTTATTTTTAGGTTCAAATTAAGAGCGGAGGATATTTTTGAGTTTATGCTCCCATTCATTTTGAATTGAGCCTGCCGCGAAGATCGCGAAAGTGCATGCAAGCTTCGCTATTTTTTTTACATCATCATTTACAGATATATATTTCAAGTATTGTTGTAAAACACCAGCATACTGTATGTATACTTTATAGACTGTATTTGTATGTATGTATTTTGTGTGTGTGTGTGTGTGTGTGTTTATTTCCAACATGTATAAAATAGAAAAAGAAACATTTATTATCAGTGCACGTGATCAAACGAGTCACACAAACAAATATACAAACAAATACAAAGCACCAATGAAAGCAAAAGAGAAATGGAATACATGTTCGAAAGGGAGTAGAAAGAAATATAAACTGATCTGTTCCTACCCCTTAAAACTCCATTCCATTATCAATATAGCAACGATATTTCATCATTACCATACACTGTATACTGCTGCCATAACATAATATCTCATATTATATACATTGTACAAGATACCACTGTAGCTGCAAAACACCATTTATCTACTAACCATATTTATATGTATATAATGATGCGTAGTATACTATTGATATATGTATCACGATAGACAATTAGACTTAACTATACGATAATATAAAAAAGAATTCATAATCCTTATACAATGGGCTTTTCCCTAAGAGTAACCTATTCTTATAGCAAATATGGTTGGCAAAGGTACAACATTGTCTTACCTTTTGCAATAATTAATAATACAATGCAGTGTAATACAGCCAGTATTGCTGCAACTCTTCCCTGTGCTTCTCCAAAATCTTTGTTGTAGTTTCTTTTTGAACTGGCGAAAAATTCGACATTGTTGAACGTCTGTATTCAGTCTCCTTAGATTATAGTCACCCTCTCTCTCTCGGAGAACATATTTTAGATATTACCTGGCAGAGGGCAGATACTTGAATATTAATGAACGGAACTACGTCACACCGTCGGCAATTTCGAATCCGCCCGTTTTGCAAGCCTTATGACATTTAATTCCCTTTGCATTCAATCGACAAACTGCATACAGTAGATGTCCAACTTAAACCATGTCACAGACTCATTTTGACATCTAAAACAGCAGAAAACAATGGATTTTAATGGGAGGGGACTTAAATGCTTGCTTTACCTCACAGAGAGGCAAGTTGAAGTGTCAATGATTTACCTCCACCAACGTTTTCAAAGCGGTGGCACAGGCCCAAAATCTCGACTGCTCGATTTAAAATATGACACATTTTAATACCGATTGCAGGTGACAAATGTGTCAAATAGGATTCAAAACGAAAGTAGAACACCATAGTTTCTTGTCTGATTGAGTGCTGAGCAGCAGATTTAAGTATAAAGTGTCACTTTAAAGGAGAATTATTTTGGAAAGCCTAATGTAAGGCTTTTTAAATGATTTCGGATGTGCTGGATCGTAGCTTGAAGACGTTTTGAAATTCGACTCGAAAACCACAATGCTCTGTATGACTTAATTTTTAATGCAACTCTTTGAATGGCTGCTCTACTCAGGGAAAAAAAAAAAAAGCCTTTTTTCGTCAGCGCATGTTACATGACAGCGCTCAAGCTGCAGGAAATTTCAGGGTCGACTCAACGCGTGTGAGGCAGGAAAACGACACATTCAAGTCGAAGGACAAAATTTAGACATTTTCAAGACAGCGCAGATTTGGATCATTTTTACGCTTTCCCATCACCGCCTATGTGAACATGTTGGTCGTGAGAAGCTCCCTCATATTTCTCCCACACACACACACACACGCACACTCACACGCGCACACACGCGCGCGCGCGGGCTATCTCAATACAATCAAACATGCATCTCCCATGCAAAAAAAAAAAAAAAAATAACAAAAAAAAAAAAAAACGTCTGTTTTTAAAATGGACCCCGGAATAGAGAGCCACTGAGTCTTCTGCTGCTATGCTGACGCGCGCGCGCACACACAGCGCGCGTGCATAAAATTAAAATCATATCAGAAAATAAGACAGGCCCTCGACGGCGGATGGGGGAAAAAAAAACATCCATCATGATTGCACACACAGCCCACAACATCAGACACGCACAATTGGGCTTTTTCTGCTATGAGGCGAACGGATGCGTCGCGGTGACGACGACGTTCGTGTAACACCGGATGACGAGTGCGCAAAAAAAGCAGCACATTGACCGAGGCAGGCAGGCGGCTGCTGCAGTGGGTGGCACCACAACAACAACACAATCTTTTAAGAGTCGCCATATGCAGCATTATCATCATTTGGGTGATACATGCAAAACATTTCTACGCGGGCGCTCGACAAGTCCGCTTTTCCCCCCCCCTGCGCGTTGCATTGAAGGCTGTGCACCACACCCGTGGAGCCTCGTCGACTGGCAAATCAATACACGTAATGTGTGTGCGCGTGCGTACGCGCGTGCGAACATATTTAACAATAAGAGGAAACAAGAGAAAAGAGAGCGAAAACGACAAACGCATGGAAGGAATACTCACATGCATCCTGTCATCCAAGGTTGAGCCAAGTGTCCCGCAATGTGAAAATCATCTTTTTTTTCCTTTTTTTTTTTTTTAAACTGGAGTCAAGTGTCCCGCAATGTGCATATATATATATATATATATATATATATAGTTTAAAATGGAGCCATCTTATGCTGCGTCCGATGCGCGCTCCTTCCTCCCTTAGCACATATGATAAATACTTGACATTTTTCTACGTTCGTCTAGTCCGTGAGAGGACGATGCTGAAGACACACATTCAGCTCTAACATAAAAAAAAAAAAATTAAAAATAAAAGAGGGGGGCGGGGGAGGGGGGGGGGTGAAGGATGCGGGGCCAGCTCTGCGACATTCAACCCCAGCAAAAAGGTAGCTGCCTTTAACCCCCCCTACACAAACACAACGAGTTCCACATGCAAGAGAAAGAAAGTGCGCTTACCTCGGAAGCGTCACAGGGAAACCGTGGATCCGTCGCGGGACTGCAGAGTTGCGAATGGTCTGGCAGAAACTGCGGTTGTCGCCATATTGCTGCTGCCGTCTCCCCCCCCCCCCCCCCCCCCCCCAATCCCCCACCCTACACACACACACGCACACACACACACCTCCAGCAGCAGCAGCCCTCCTCAGAACGAGCGGCTTCCCTGCATCATTGATGAGGGTGTGTCACCCACTGCCCCCTGCTCCAATCCTAAAGGTCATTTAGGATTGAGAGCCCGACGCAAGTGCGGTGCGCACAAAAACACGCGCAAACACGCGACGTCTCTTTTTGCGTGCCACTGGGGAGAGTTCGGTTGCAGGAATGCTGATCGCATGGAACCTGCACATGCAGAAAGCCTTGCAAGAAGGTTGAACATCGGTCAACTTCCACGTTGGTCTAATGATCTAATAAACAAACACACAAAATTCCATAGGAAGGAATGGAACTTGAACTAATTGGTTCCAGAGTCAAATTGTCACGCTCATTGAACCCTCAAGCTGTAAAAGGTTTCATAAAAAAATATTAAATTGATGTTGTCTTGATAATCAAAGCCTAGATCTTTTAGAGTTCACTGGCCATGGTGATAATCTTAGTTGAACATCCAGTAAAATATATATAGTCAGGTCCATAAATATTGGGACACCCACTCAATAATCATCTTTTAATCAGCTTTCATTATGCTTCGGGTCATTGTCCATCTGCACTGTGAAGCGTTCTCCAATGAGTTCTGAAGCGTTTAGCTGAATACAAGTAGATCGTATTGCCCGAAAGAAACGGCAAAATTCATCCTGCTGCTTTTGTTAGCAGTCACATCGTCAATAAATACATGGGAACCAGTTCCAGTGGCAGCCATACATGCCCGTGACGTGACACTACGCTTCACTGATAAGGTGGTAGTCAAGTCCATGAATATTGGGACATCGACACAATTCTCATCTTTTTGGTCGAAGCGCTGCCACAATGGATTGGAAATTAAATGTACAACATGTGCTTTAACTTTCAGCTTTAATTTTGAGGGTATTATGAGGATATATAACCCTTCCACGTTTTGAGGGGGAAAACCTAATGAGATTTCTGAGGAGTGGGGTTCAATCCCCAGCCCCGCCTGTGTGGCGTTTGCATGTTCTCCCCGTGCCTGCGTAGGTTTTCCCCGGGCCCTCCGGTTTCCTCCCACATCCCAAAAACATGCATGGTAGGTTAATTGGCAACTCTAAATTGCCCGTAGGTGTGAACGTGAGTGCGAATGGTTGTTTGCTTGTATGTGCCCTACGATTGGCTGGCAACCAGTTCAGGTTGTACCCCGCCTCCCGCCCGATGACAGCTGGGATAGGCTCCAGCACGCCCGCGACCCTAGTGAGGAGAAGCGGCTCAGAAAATGGATGGATGGATGGATATATATGGACTGAGGAGAGAACAAAGGAATACATGGAGATACGACGTAGGATGAAGGTAGAGGTGGCGAAGGCCAAACACGACCCATGTGATGACATGTAAGCCAGGTTGGACACTAAAGAAGGGAAGAAAGATCTACAGTATACAGGTTGATCAGACAGATGGATCGAGACGGGAAGCAGAGGTGGGTAGAGTCCCCAAATATTGTACTCAAGTAAGAGTACTGTTACTTGACAATAATGTTGCTCAAGTAAAAGTGAAAAATTACTCCCCCAAAAAATTACTTGAGTAAGAATACACGGTGAAAAAAAACTCCTCATGTACTGAGTAAATGGTGACTAACTTGTGATTTTTTTAATCAGAGCATGAACATCAATAAAATAAAAGTAACAAAATACAATGTGAATGTGTAAATTCAGATATCGCTCTGTGTGTGTGTGTGTGTGTGTCTGTACAGTGTGAGCGAGATTTGCACATACCTCAAGAGCTGCATGTTTTACAGTTACTTGTGATAAAATAAGGTTAATGTGGGCTAATATGCACAGCCAAAACAACATCAAAACATCTGCAATTTACCGCAAGGTGTTTTCTTAAGTTAGAAGTGGGCCGAAATACCAAGTTTGGGGAGACAGCGCCAGACAAATACTACAATACATGAAAGCTGTTGTTTTTCTAAATGTAAACATGAGTAGTGCGCCGGTGCCTTCAATGGTAACGACGGCCTTCTAAACATGGTCGCTACGTAGGCACGTCGATTAGCTGGGCTGGCTTATCGAGTGAGCGAAGGAAGAGTAAAACATGCAAGTGTGGTGGACCAGGAAGTAGCAGTGATTAGTAAGGGAGATGTTAAAAGACACTAAAGGATAAAAAATATAAAATGGAAAGGCAGTTGGTCCTGATGATGTTCAACCTATATTTAATGGAATACACTACAAAGACAAGATATTGAATGTGCAAACTGATCAACCTGATTGTTTTTAGCAAATAATCATTAAGTTCAAATTTTATGGCTGCAACACGTTCCAAAAAGTTTACCACTGTGTGACATCACCTGTATTTGATTGACAGGGAAGGCGGAATTTTCAGAGCTCTCAACAACACGCCCACAGCGTTTGCAAGCTGAAAGAATGTCTCAATTCTTGACAATTTTGACGCCTGATTTCAAATTGGCCATTTTTTTTTTGCATCCGTTATTTCAGTGTCTGGCATGTTAACAAGGCTCTTCTCTGTGATGTGTCAAATTTACAGGACTTTTTTTTTTTCCCTCCTGATTGGTTGCCTCCGTTTACCGCTTACTGTTTTATTATGTGCAACCCAAAATGAAGTGCTTTTTTTCATTGACTGCTTGCACTGTGTTTTGTTGATGCGATGCTTTCCATGCATTCATTGCATCTTGGCCACCTATCATATACTGCGGCTTGGAATCTTACTCACTCCCGCTTCAAATAAACCCACATTTTATGTAGTTAGAGTCCTATTTTATTTCTCACTGGTTTGCGCCAGTCACTGATGGTGTAGTGGTGCACTCGCCTGACTTTGGTGCAGGCAGCGCGGGTTCAGTTCCCACTCAGTGACGGTGCGAATGTGAGTGCGAATGGTTGTCCGTGTCTATATGTGCCCTGCGACTGACTGGCGACCAGTTCAGGGTGTAGTCCGCCTTTCGCCCGAAGTCAGCTGGGATAGGCACCAGCGTCCCGCGACCCTAACCAGGATAAGCGGTGTTGACAATGGAATGGAATGAATGGTTTGCGCCATTAATTTGCTGCTGCTTAGCAGGGCTTTCATTGGCGAGCTCACAGAAACGACAGTTGTTCATGTAGCGTTGCCTTTGCTTGGATGAAGAAACCAGGACAAGCAGTGAGCTATCAACAAATTCTTTATTTCAAAACAAATGATTAGGGTCAGTCACGCCAAAACAAGATTAAACTCATACTGTACCATATTTCCTGTAACCGTTAGCCTACTCTTGTGCACAAACTCGCTCTCTCCCGGCACCGTGACTGTCCCAGCCATTCACAAATCACGCTCAGTTGGTTACCCTCCATGCCTCCCAGAAAATCGGAAATTACAGAACTTCTAATCATCACAGTAACAGTGTTAATACGTTGGTAGCGGTAAACACTCACATGCAAATGTTAGGGGAAAAAACAACAGATATATTTTTCAAAATATCACAAGTATATAGACACTATTTTTCACAGTATTTTATATTCTAAGTCATTGTTCATTTATATTTTATAAGTGTACAAACCCCACTTCCAATT
Source organism: Phycodurus eques (assembly GCF_024500275.1). Taxonomy (NCBI): domain Eukaryota; kingdom Metazoa; phylum Chordata; class Actinopteri; order Syngnathiformes; family Syngnathidae; genus Phycodurus; species Phycodurus eques. The sequence goes on along the minus strand of NC_084525.1, from coordinate 43,051,754 downwards.
AAGTTGGGATGACGTCCAGCCATCCATTTTCCGTACCGCTTATCCTCACGAGGGTCACGGGCGTGCTGGAGCCTGTCCCAGGTGACTCTGGGCGAAAGGCGGGGAACACCCTAAACTGGTTGCCAGCCAATCGCAGGGCACACACAGACAAACAACCATTCGCACTCACAGTCACACCTACGGGCAATTTAGAGTCTTCAAATAACCTATCTTGCATGACTTGCATGAAACTCGAGAAAGGCCTTCCAGGCACGGGGAGAATATGCAAACTCCACACAGGCGGGGCCGGGGATTGAACCCTCGTCCTCAGAACCGTGAGGCAGACGTGCGAACCAGTCCCCCCACCGTGCCGCCGTCGAGATGATGTGTAAAACCTCTTTTCAACCTCTATTCACTCTAATACACATGCAATATTTAAAACTCAAACTGTTTTTTTCCGTTTTTGAATTTTTCAGTTTTTTAATTGGATGGCTGCAACACGTTCCAAAAACGTTAGGACAGGGGCAACAAAAGACTGGGAAAGTTAATGAATGCTAAAACAATACTTGTTTGGAAGATTCCACAGATCAACAGGTTTACAGGTGAGTGTCATGGCAAGGTATCAAAGGAGCGGTTATTCACAATCGAGGATGGGGCGAGCAAATAGTCCGACAGTTTAAGAACAATGTTTCTCAACGTACAAGTGCAAGTAATTTCGGTATTTCATCATCTACAGTTTAAATATCATCAAAATATTCAGAGAATCTGGAGAAATCGCTGCACTTAAGCGGCAAGGGCGAAAACCAACATTGAACGCTCGTGACCTTCGATCCCTCAGGTGCCGCTGGCGCTCGCTCCATTGAAAACCATGATCGCACTCCTCGTCACTTTAAACCGCATACACTCCTTGAAGTCTCAGCGCCCTTTGCACAATGGTCATTGCACCGGACTATTGCAATATTAGTCATTCGAACTGCTCTAAGTGCTAGAGGACTCTGCATCTTTTTGCACAATTGTTTTTTTGTCAATGTCTTTATGTCCCCAAAGTGTTCTGTAAATTGACTGTCTGTTGTTAATAGAGCGGCTCCAACTACCGGAGACAAATTCCTTGTGTGTTTTGGACATACTTGGCAAATAAAGGTGATTCTGATTCTGATTGTATCAAAGATATTGCAGCGTGGGCTCAGGAACACTTCAGAAAACCATTGTCAATTGTCAAACACAGTTTGCTGCGACATTTACAAGTTAAAAGAAGAAGAATCACTTTTTATTGGCATGAACATGCATGCATGCACACGAAATTTGTCCTCTGCATTTAACCCGTCACAGTGAACACATACACATGTTAGTGGAACACACTGGAGCAGGGGGCAGCTGAAGCGCCCGGGGAGCATTTCGGGATATCAGTGTCTTGCTCAAGGATACCACAGCCGTGAGTCCAGGGGATGTTGGCGGACGGTCCAGTTGGGGTCTCGAACCTAGGTCCCCCACGGTGGCAGGCCCAGAAACCGCTGGCTTCTCTGGGCCAAGCTCATTGGAGATGGCCTGACTCAAAGTGGAAAAGTGTGGTGTGGTCCAACGAGCCATCCATCCCTCCATTTTCTGAGCCGCTTCTCCTCACGAGGGTCGCGGGCGTGCTGGAGCCTATCCCAGGTATCTTCAGGTGCGAGGCAGGGTACACCCTGAACTGGTTGCCAGCCAATCGCAGGGCACATAGAAACGAACAACCATTCATACTCACAATCACACCTACGGGCAATTTAGAGTCATCAATCAACCTACCACGCATGTTTTAGGGATGTGGGAGGAAACCGGAGTGCCCGGAGAAAACCCACGCAGGCACGGGGAGAACATGCAAACTCCACCCAGGCGGGGCCGGGGATTCAACCCGGGTCCTCAGAACTGTGAGGCAGACGCTCTAACCAGTTGTGCACCGTGCCGCCGGTCGTGTCTTCCGGACCAAAGAGGAAAAGGACCATGTGGATAGTTATCAGTGCCAAGTTCAAAATCCAGCATCTGTGATGGTATGGTGGTGTGCCAGTAGTACCCATGGCATGGGTAACTTGCACATCTGTGAAGGCACCATTAATGCTAAAAGTTTCAATTTGTAGTTGATAAGATTCATGAAATTGCATGAGCCACATGTGTGTGTCGTAATTCACGTGTGAGTGTGTGTGTGTGTGTGTGTGTGTGAATAGATCAATTTACATCGCATCTGCACATGCGTAATCACAGAAAAATACATTAATCTGATTGTCGTAGGGGTTAAAAAAGAATACTGAAGCCTTGGAGAAACTAAAGGAAATGTGGCCGGTCTGCTCGCACTTCCTCGTTGGAGTGACAAGGTCGGCGGTGCACGCAGACAGCCGGCGAGGGACACACATACGGTCAATGCAATATCTTGGTGTACAAGCCAGTGCTTGTACGGGACCAGAGTAAAAGGGACGTGAGAAGTGTCCTTTTAATTATTCCGGACAGTCAACCCATTTAGCAAATTTCTGGTTTGAGTTATTATCATTTAAGTCATTGTTTTTTTAGGAATGATAGAGTTGCAATATGTTCTGCATCTTGAGTAAAAGATGTGTTTGAATTTATTATTTTTTTTTTTTTTAAAGAAAGGTGATCCTGCATTATTTGCGTGTACGCATTGGCTGAGGAGCTTTTAAATTTGTTTGCAGAGTATTCACAAAAAGAAGTACGAATATATTGATGAATCACAGATTTGGGCATCAAATGTGCATATGCACAATTTAAGCACCATTCTGTGCATACGAACGGTTAGTGAATGAGGCCCAATGATTTTGAGTGGCCATCGCATTGCCCTGATCTTGAAAATGCATTGCTGGACCTGAAAACCAAATAGGTGGCCTACAAACTTGGCTCAGTTACGCAAGTAAGGAGGAATGGGCCAAAATCCCTGCCAATTATTGTGAGAAGCTTCTGGAAGGATATCCAAAATGTTTGCCCAAGTCATACAGTTTAAAGGTAAGGGTACCAATTACTAATTCAATGTATGTAAACTTCTGACTTTAAAGAAACTAATTCAAAATTGTCTAAAAAGATCCTGCCCTCATTAATCTGGCATTCCGCAAATAGAAATAATTGTGGTAATTCTAATTGACCTAAAACAGGAATCATTTAGTCTGATTTTGTCAGACAGTGAGGGGGGGGGGAGAAAGTGTCTTTTTATATAGTGCATGTAAACATCTTGTTACAATAAGGGTTTTTCTAGGCTTCCAACAGTCCTGAAGCTCGTCCTTTAGCGCACTTTGTCCACCTTGTCAAACCCAAAGACGAAAGATTTGAAAACTTTATTGCTTCCTTTCCCATTATGTGAAGAAACTGACATTCTTTGAGTGAGACTTCGCCAAACAGAGGGCAGACGCTATTGTCTCTCAATTAAGACTTGGGTGGAAAATGGAGGGGGGGGGGAATGACGGGAGCTTCTGACAAAGCATCTTATTATTTTTTTTTTTATTATTTAACATGAACCACATCCAGTGACAGTGACAGTTTTTTTTTTTTTTTTTTTTGTCAAGACAGCTTCGGAGAAATCACTGCTGCTTGCAGCTTGTCGATGCATAGTGAAGAGACAAGTCATTGTTGAGGTATACATTGTGGGCCCTTGGTTTCCTAATGACGCCAAAAGCACATACATGTCCACATCAGCTTGTGCTTGGAATTACTTTGGAGTTATGAAAAGAATGTCGATGATGATGACAACCCCTTCTGGAACAGAGCAACGAATAGCAACTTATGAGCATCCAGACACTGGAGGACGACATTTTCACATCCCTCGTAGAATAGCACCGAAAAAAGCCGACAAATTATAAAACTTTATTAAAAACTTGTAAGAGTTACAACAGAGGAAAAGTCACAAAGTGGCTCAAATGCTTCACTTATCCATGAGTGTTTCTCACATGCCTGTTGCGTACATGTCACTCAATGCAATGCGATGTTGCTCACACTAAGAAAAAGAGCAATGAGAAAACCCTATAATGTATATTAAATTCCATAGTTGGATGGAAAGGGTTACAGTGGCGGCGACATAAAAAATAAAAACAAATCAAAACATAAAAAAAAAAAAAAAAAAAAAAGAGATACATTTTAATTTTATATTATATATATATATATATATATATATATATATATATATATAAAGAAAATCACCAGACAAACCAATTACTCACACACGCACACACACATAACAGTATTGGGGAAAGTGCATGGTGTTCCTGCTAGAATCGCTATAAGTGTGAGTTTGTATTTGTTTTTTGTTGTTGTTTTTTTGCAAATAAAAGCAGAAAAATGCTGTCAAGTATGAAAGATCAGTCAAGTCTCACTGACTATTTGCATGTACACGATAATAACACCAGTGATAACAGTATCTGACCTAAAATACAGAATACACACATTGACATCCTTACTCTCATCGATCCCCTACAACTTTGTTAATGTATGTATCGATATGACTCACTGACGACTATCACTCTGCTGTTCCTACCTTGTTTTCAGTGTTAGACATTCAGAAAACTTTGGACAATGTGACGACGGCATAAGAGAGAACTATGAACAGAGTGGCGCAATAGTTCCTATATGACTCAAGGAGCTTCAAATGAAAAGTTCTGCAGGTTTCAATAAGGCAAAACTTGTCCTCGCTCGCTGAGCTCTTCTTCATAGAACTCCAAGTTACAACGGAGCGTTATTGTGAAAAGGCACGGACGGCCCAGCCTTCTAAAAACACTGCAAAAACTCCAAGTCTTACCAAGACTATATGTCTTATTTCTCGTCGAAACTAATCGGATTACACTTAAAATAAAGTAACTTGATTTCAGACAGTTGTCACTTGTTTCAACCTATTTTTTTTTTTTTTTTTTTTGTACCTAAAATAAGTAGGAAAAAAAATATCTTACTCCACTGGCATTTTTGTTTTTACTTATTTAAACAAAAATAGCTTGAAAGAAGTGAAAATTGTCTAAAAACAGGTTACTTTTTCCGTGTAATCAGATTAGTTTTGACTAGAAATATGACCAATATTCTTGCATCTTCGGGAGTGAATCGACCTATTTGACCAGGACGCCAACGCGGATGGGAAAGTTTTCACACGTTAAACGACTGAGTACAATGGGACAGTGTGCTTGCAAAGACAATGTCATGGGCTCTTTGAGAGCAGTCATTCTCCACTGGTGTAAGTAAAGAGATTAAAATTTGACGTTGAAACTTGAAATTGCTATTTTACACTGAGGATTAAAAGGGGTATTAAGTCACTTGTTTGATGTACAGTACCATCCATGGTGGGCCTTTTTTTTAATTGGTCATTTGTAATATTGATTCATCTTGAATACATGCAATGGTCATGTTTCATTGTGATTAGTGCATTTTGACTCTCCTTAATGAAGTGGTCTGAAACGCACCTTTTCCCATGCCGTTATCGTACGTTCGTTAAAAAGGATGACACGTCGTTGACAAGACTATTTTGACCGAACGATACATGTGCTCGGTTTGGACTTCCCCAAAAGTGGGTGGTGACTTCATAACCACGGGAAACTATGGCTGAGACCAGTTGAGAAGGCCTGCTCTCGAATGCACCAGGTCAAGCGCAAGCCATCAGGGGCAACACGTGCACGAATATTAAAAGAATACAAATAAAATCGGCGGCACGGTGGATGACTGGTCAGCACATCTGCCTCACAGTTCAGAGGACTCCAGCCTCGCCTATGTGGCGTTTGCATGTCCTCCCCGTGCCTGCGTGGGTTTTCTCCGGGCACTCCGGTTTCCTCCCACATCCCCAAAACATGCATGGTAGTGGTAATTGAAGACTCTAAATTCCCCCTAGGTGTGAATGTGAGTGAGAATGGTTGTTTTGTTTAAATGGTGCCCTGCGATTGGCTGGCCACAAGTTCAGGGCGTACCCCGCCTCTCGCCCGAATAAAAATGAGTTTTCCCTCGCTCCAGGATTAAAAAAAAAACATGAATCCACAACAAACTCATCAATTGTGAATATTACATAACCAAGTAAATCTCTTGTTAGCTGCCTGTTTTCCAAAATGTGTCTGTGAGCAAGCCCGTATTCGAGTTATGACATATGAGTGCAGCTAATTTGCATAATTCCGTCCCCACACCAAGTCTCTGCGCCAATGACTGGGCGGCTGCGATGGCTGTAGATCCACCATTTTAAGCCATGGTAGGAGTCCAGCTGCTGGACTACACGGAAGCACCACCATGTTGACGCCAAAAGCTAAGCAGAGCTGCAGAGTTAGCACAAATGAGTGTTGCTTAACAGTGAGTTATCTTATGCTAACCACCACCTATCCAAAAGTTCAGCTAAGTTGTCAGCACGGGGGAGGTCGCTGGAGCCTATCCCACCTGACTTTGGGCGAACGGCGGACTACACCGTTAACTGGTCGCCAGTCTGTCGCAGGGCACATATAGACCCGGACAACCATTGGCACTTACATTCACAGCGTCATCGAGTGGGAACTGAACCCACGCTGCCCGCACCAAAGTCAGGCGACTGTACCACTACACCATCACTGACTGATTGCAACATGTCTATCTTAAAGACATATTTTATATATATATAATAAAAAAATGTAAAAAAAAAAACATTTATGGGCTCAAGATATTTCTGTAAATATCCGTGTGGGTGTGGACGGGGCCTTAACGTGCAGCTAGCTGTCCTCGGCTCTTTTGTGTGGAAATTCCCCCAATTTGTGCTATTAAAATAAAAACCCTACCTCAATATTGTGTCTGCTATTGCCAGCAGGCTGCAGCAGAAGATAATATCAGCCTGATAATTTTTTTTTTTGGGGTCATAATAGGACAATTAAAAAGAGCAGCAAAATGGTCACCAAACAATTAGCACTCATCTTAACTATCCTTACTGTCATTCAAGTGCATTTTCAGGACATCTTGTAACATGTGTTGCCTTTGTGCATGTGACAGTACGCCACCTGCTGGTGGCACGTGCTAATACTGAAGCGGAGGTTTGCCACTGGCACAGCAGCGAATATGGAAGGGTAGCGTGTTCCCTTTGAGGAAGGCCAGACAGGAAGTGGACTCCGAGGCGCGAGGACTTAAAGTGCAAGGGGGGAACTTCTCGGTAGTTCCGGTTGGTGTGCCTCCCTGCTAGTGAGAAGAGTGAGAAGTGAGGGTCCTTTTTGCAGGTGTGGGGGGTAATAACAATTTTTTTTTTTAAAAACGTCTGGGTGGATTGTTCAAATGGAAAGCAATGAATGGAGGAAAGAATGGCAGGAATTAAAAAAGATGAGTCTGAAAAGAGCATTGAGGGAGACGAAGGAAGCACGCTTTGATTGCTCGAAACGCTCTTCTCCCTCCGATCACATGTTGTAGGCCACGTAGATGGGGTCCAGCTGGTCGGCCAGGAAGGAGTCCCGCAGGTGCATCCGCTGCTTCTCCCCGCGGGAGTTGATGGGGATCACACCCGGGTCCACGATGACCACTACGCCCACAATGAGGTGGTGCTCCTCGAGAACCACGTTGGTGATGAGGGGCACCAGGTCCAGAGCCTCCTGCTCGGAGCCGCTCAGCTCGGCCACCACCACTAGTAGGTTGGTCCACGTGAACACGGCGCTGGGGGGCACACATGCAAGTCTGACGTCAGGAAGAACTTTGTATCGAAGCACACTTTGAATGCACCTGAAGACCATCAATTTGAATTTCACCCACAGTTTCTGGAGAAATAAACCTCTAAAATGGGAGAAATGAGTTGCATTTTTAGAAGAATAAACGCATTGGGTACCTGATGGGTGACACACAAAAATGACGATTTGTGGGTGTTTTTCTTTTATGTTTTTCCTGCGGGCGAATCACAATTAATATGAATAGTAAAATAACAACAATCCCTGAAGGCACCACGTACATGGTGGGAGGGTGGCTGGCGATTTTGTAGAGAAGCAGGAAGTGAGGAAAGAACGACATGAATTAAGCGCAGTAAAGGCCTTTTCACACTGCGCTGGGTTTTCTTGGTGTTAACCGTGGGGCAGGGAGCATGGGGGACGTTGAAAACTCGCCCATATTTGGAAGGGTTTGCTTAGCAGCCAACCGGGAAGTAGCATGGATGCTATTTCTGTTAGCACTCTGAAATCACTCCACGAAACCACTCCCCTATTGGAGGCACCCACTGACGTCACATCGTCAAGGAGGTTGCAAAATGTGGATGGGGAAGCTGCAATAGGCGACAGCAACGTCAAAAAGTGAGTGTCCAGGATCAAAGGTGAAGAACGAGAGCCTGCTCTGCGTGACCTCCGTGAGAAGCAAAGGAGCAGCAAACCGTTTTCAACGGTTAATCCTGGGAATGGTGCTCGGGTTGAGGGACTGATCAGCGTCGATTGTAGTCACCATTGATGACATCATCATCGCCATGTGTAATCATTGATGACATGACCCTAACCCCATACACATTTTGCAACCTTTTGAAAGTGTTTATTGGTGGTTCCCTCCCCTAAAAAAGAAATTCAATCACAGCTCTCTGCTACTGAGGGGCATCCGCCAATGACCTCATTTCCAAAATGGTAGACAGTAAGAGGATAGGCTTAAAAATTATATATATTTTTTCAATTAAATCGTTTCTTTTTTTCCCCCAATTAAACTGCAAACTGAGAAATTTTCCCAATTATCCAATTATCAGTAGGGTTGGGCATTGAAAATTGAGAACTGATTGGAACCGAACATTCCGGTTCTCCGAATGATGATTTGAAATCATTCAAATTCAAAAAATTGCGGTTCCCAGTTTCGACCCGCCGACCCCAAACAAGACCAACGAAAACCAACGAAGAAGAACGAGCGCAAAGATGTGCTTGTGCCCAGCAGCAGTGGTGACGACGTCTATGCCAACATTAAGGCACCTAACCAGTTGAACGGTGGGTTGGACTCTTGCACTGATGGTTTTTAGCGTTTATTTTAGTCTTCAAACCAACGTAAGAGCTGATGACAGACACAAAAATAAAATAGAAATTACTATACTGGAAAGAAAGTGTAAACAGTCACATTCCAAGTTTAATATTCAGCTAAAACTTCAAAGGTGAAACTAGCAGCTTTACATCACAATAAATTGGGACAAAAGTCACAAAAACGTCTCACAGTATCACAAACACTAACCTTGTGTACTCATCGGTGGGAAGGTAAAGGAATCAATGTTTTACAGAGCATCTGGTTCCATTCATTACTCTATTTTGATTTACTTCTGTTTTTACCGGTGTCGTGTGAAGTTATTATTCATGCCCTTCAAAATAAAAGGCTACATATGCTTAAAACAGGAACTCAAGTTAGAACTTGCACATAAAAACCGTTTGACGTGATAAAAGTCGCCAATAACTCTTTTAACAAGGATATGTTTAACTTTTAGAAGAAACAATAAGTAACGAATATGAAGTCAATTACTTTAGTTCCACACACATTGCCTTTTAGTTCCCAGGTTTGATATTGATACTGGTTATGAAGAACCCCGAGTCAAATGTTCATTTTAGTTTATGCTGCAGGCTGCTAAGAAAATGGATCTTCATAATTTGGCAAAACCATGCAAACATTTTTGACCCAGCCCCCTAAAAGAATCAGAATCGAGAATCGTTTGGAACCGGAATTCGAAATGAGGAACTCTAATCGGGACCGGAATCGCTGAAATTCAAACGATGCCCAACCCTAATTTTGAGTAGGTTAAATTCAATTGGAATCATTACTTTTTGACTGCCCCTCGTATTTACCCAATACCTTTTGGCATGTATTGTTATCTTGTTAAAAGGTCATCCATGTATTCAAACTAAATGTCATGGGTATGAATTCCATCATGTCATGCATGCAGATTCAACTGTACCATGTAAACATGCCGGCACGTGCAACAGCTCACCTCTCTGCGATGCTACGGTGAGCTCGAGACACGGACGTCTCAATGTCAATGGGGTGGTAACGTAAGCCCCTCAGCTCCAGCGTCTCATCCAGGGAGCCCACTACAAATAAGGCATCATGGCGATCTGCAGCAGGAAAGCAACAAGTCATTAACAGTTTCACACTCCTCCTCATTTAAAAACAGCAGCTTACCTCCGCTAGCATCCAGGAGCTCCGTTCTCTTGATGAAGCCCAGGTAGCCTGTTCTGGCCCACAGCGTGTTGGGATCCCCAAAGCTGAGTCGGGTGTTAAAGTGATCCGCCTGCAGGCTCTCCTCGCCGTAGATGGTGTAGTAGCCACTCGCACTGTGGGGACTGTTCACCCAGATCTACAAACACACACGCAAACGCAAACAGACACTGAACTTAATTTTGACTCACAAACTCAGGCTGATAATGTCACTTTTTGTCAGACACCCAACCCGCCCCACCTCACGCACCTCAATTTCAGCAAATATTTGTAAGAAAAACAATTCTCGGCCAATGTATAAAAAAAACTATCCAATGAAAAAGAGTTAGTATGATGCTAACTGAACATGAGTATTCTTATGCCGTTGACTAGATGACAGACTAGTTCATTGCGCACAATTTGTAACCTTATGTCGTAAACATCGTAAACTGAAGACCCACTGTAATGACGAACAGAGGGGTAGTACCAGGTATCGGTACGGCAATACCAACTTTATTGCAAGGTACTGGCTACTTGGGAAGGCTCCCGATACCGGGCACTGATACTTAAGGCTAAATAATCTGACATCGAGTGAGTCCTCCTTGCCATTAGTTGGGAAAACACTGCAGTGTGTTAATTTCAATGTTATGCATCAAAAGCACTAGCAGTATCTTTCTTTTAACGTTAACTATGACAAGTATAAAATGGAATCAATCATTAATGTCACCGACCATGACACACTACATTTCATCACAAGTAACAACCATATGTGTATGAAACAATGGATGTTGATACGGCATATAACAGTTTTCTGGACACTTTCAAAATGTTACAGTATATCACAATAACTGTCCAATTAAACAATGGAGGATTCAAAAAAAATGACTCGGAAAGGCCCTGGATCACAAAGGGTTTGTTGAACATCTGTAAAAAGAAGAACACCCTAAACAGCGCTTTTATTAGACAAAGATGTAACGAAAAAAGAAATGATATATAAAAAATATAAAAAAAATAAATATTGTTATTATTATTATTATTATTATTAGGAAATGTAAGAAATGTTATTCAATAAATTATTAGAGAAGAATGAAAATAATACCAAGGGCACTGGGAAAATATAAAACACACACTTTTCTAGACAACAGTAAAATAATAACAGGTCAAAGTGAAGTGGGAGAGGGCTTCAACAGACTATTTGTGGGTGTGGGTCCAAAGATTGCAAATAAGATAAACCATCCACAAGGGGCAAGGGTCACATAATTTTACGGAGAAAGAAATCCTGACACAATCTTCTTAAAGAAGCACAGACAGATATGAAATGATGAATGTTGTAAACGGGATTACAACGGTATTGATATGACTTTAATTAAACAAATCATTTTAGCTATTGCCGAACCACTGTCACATACAGTGGGGCAAAAAGGTATTTAGTCAGCCACCAAATGTGCAAGTTCTCCCACTTAAAAAGATTTGAGAGGCCTGTAATTTTCATCAGACGTATACCTCACGTGTGAAAGAGAAAATGAGAAAACAAATCCAGAAAATCACATTGTCTGATTTTTAAAGAATTTATAGACCTACACCAGGCTGGGAAGACTGAATCTGCGATAGGTAAGCAGCTTGGTGTGAATAAATAATTTCAATCAAATTATTAGAAAATGGAAGACATACAAGACCACTGATAATCTCCCTCGATCTGGGGCTCCACGCAAGATCTCACCCCGTGGGGTCAAAATGATCACAAGAACGGTGAGCAAAGATTCCAGAGCCACACCGGGGGGGGGGGGGGGGGGCATAGTGAATGACCTGCAGAGAGCTGGGACCAAAGTAACAAAGGCTACCATCAGTAACACACTACGCAGCCAGGGACTCAAATCCTGCCGTGCCAGACGTGTCCCCCTGCTTAAGCCAGTACATGTGCAGGCCCGTCTGAAGTTTGCTAGAGAGCATTTGGATGATCCAGAAGAGGTTTGGGAGAATGTCATATGGTCAGATGATACCAAAATAGAATTTTTTGGTCAAAACTCAACTTGTCATGTTTGGAGGAGAAATAATGCTGAGTTGCAGGCAAAGAACACCATACCTACTGTGAAGCATGGGGGTGGAAACATCATGCTTTGGGGCTGACCAGGACGACTGATCCGTGTAAAGGAAAGAATGAATGGGGCCATGTATCGCGAGATGGCTGGGTCTTTCAGCATGACAATGATCTCAAACACACCGCCCGGGAAATGAAGGTGTGGCTTCATAAGAAGCATTTCAAGCTACTGGAGATCTCAACCCCAGAGAAAAATCTTTGGAGGGAGTTGAAAGTCAGTGTTGCCCAGTGACAGCCCCAAAACATCACCGCTCTCGAGATCTGCATGGAGGAGTGGGCCAACAGTGTGTGAAATCCTTGTGAAGACTTACAGAAAACGTTTGACCTCTGTCATTCATACAGGAACTCCTCGAGTTACGACGTACTCGACCTATGACGTTTCGACTTTACGACACCCGTGCCTCGTCCGCCATTTTGTCCCAGCACCATAGTGTTTCTGCTTAGCTAGTGCATAGTGCTTGTGCGCCGCGAGTATCTTTGCCTTTTTTCCACACTCTCAGTAGTAATGGCAAGTACAGCATCTTATTTTTCTATTTTCATGTATTTTAGTTTCTTTATACGAAGTGTTAACCTTTCCTGCTACGGTCACCTGACCGCGGTCGGGAGACGCTTTCTCCCTTTTCTCTTGTTGCACAGCTGAGCTGGGTGGCGGCAACAATAAAGGCACGAAGCACCAATTTGCTGCTTTAATGGCTCTTTATTAGCTCCTCTGCACATTCAACGTCAACGGGTCCTCCGCTAATCGCTACTCTTCCCCGGTCGCCATCACTACACTTGCCACTGTACACACTCGCACCGGCGTACACTCCTTCCTCCTTCACAGTCCCGCCGGACGACGCCTGCGCAGTCCCGTCTCACTCACACATCGACGCACACGCCCCCACACAATGAGCTTGCTGTCACAATCACGTGGGACAATGTCCTTAACAGAAGTATTTCGCCGTAAATTAGCCCATCCAGCAGGGGACCTAACCAGGGGGACGCCATCGACCCCCCAGGGAAACCGGGGCGCGCGGGGGGATAGGCCCCAGGAGTCAAGCGAAGAGAAATGTGAAAACCCACCACCAACCCTATTTCTATGGTTACCAGGCCCCGACTGGCAACCATTATCCCTGTACCCTAATTGTGTGTGGTGGGGTGTAGTGCATTAAAATTGAAGAAACTGGTGGGGGTGAGGCGAGACGGACACAGGGAAATAATGACCCGCAACCGTCACCCCCACCCAGGCCAACCAGCTCCCCAAAGGATGTGAGAATGTATGCGGTGCATTAAAAATCTGCGAGGGAAAAGCATGGCGGGCCAGAGAGCAGGCCGGAGTGCCAGGACACCTAGCCGAGTGTCCTCCCCAGCCCGACCCTTCCCTCCCCCCCACAGATGGGTGTATGATGCATTAAAACTGAAGGAATGGCAGAGCAGTGAAGGAGGGGTGGGAGAACAGACAGGAAACCAGCACAGATGTGCCAGCCTGTCTGTGTTCCTGCTTGTAAAACATTACAAAAAGACGTACTCAAATAGACAACGCCACTCACAGAAAATCCAAACCAGTCCTTTGTTCACAAAAAGCATCGGGATACCGACTGAAAGTCCAGTCGAGCCAATGGCAAGTTCCTGCGATCCTCTCTCTGTCCACTTACCTCACCGAGATGGGAGTCTCCCAGCGGTCCTCTGGTCTCTGGGTTGACAATGATGACTCGCAACCCAGGTAGAATCTTCAAGCAGAACACAATCGGGATTTAGCGACTGCGTCAGCGTCGTAGTGCTAATTCATCAATAATGAACACTCACTGTGCCTGATTCCATGAGCGGAAGACTCTGTGGCGCACCCCTCTCTACCAGTCTTACCCTGAGTGACATAGAGACACGTTTACAATGCTGACAGCATTGGTGTCACAATAGGAGTGTTGAGCCTTACCTGTCATGACGCAGCGACTTCATGTCCACGTAGACGGTGGAGGGGTCTGGTCCAGCCGTGCCCTGCAACACAGATGGGATGACAAACACGGAGGAAAAGCACATAATGAACATATGAATCTCAAAATTCCCACCTGCATACAGATGGCCAGGTTGACCCTGGAGCCGAAAGCGGTGCTGACGGCTCGTGACGACAGCCCGATGTCTTTGAAGAGCTTGGAGAAGGACTGGGTGAGGGCAAGTCGAGGCCGCTCCTCCGCTATCACCACGCAGCTGCGCACGCACGACAGATTTACACCACGCGCCTACGAGCGCACACACACACACACACACACACGCACACACACACATACACACACACACGGTCAATTGTTGGCTTGTCTTTGACAGAGACATATGTCTAAGCTACCAGTGAAACATGGACAAGAAATGCACAATGGTAGACGACGACATTTATCGTACCGGGCACCATCCAATTGTCTTTGATACTGTACATGTACAATATATTTAACCACAAAATTTGTTCCACACAACTGTTCTGCTTTCTTCTTGCAGATAAGCAGATGGGTCGCAACTTTCTGATCACCTGTACCATCCTGGCTTCCTGTGGTGGGATACAATAAGCATTAAAGTTGTCATCAGTGATGAATGGGCCCTCACACCACCTTTTCAATGGCAAATCCTCCAAATGATCACCAAATCTTTGACGGAATACTCAATCTGCTATTTACGTTAACGTTACGTGACCAAACCTGGAGAACAGGTTAGCTGACTTCCTGTGTAAACTACACTAATGAGCATGACTACAGTAAAACGACATGACTGTTTGAAGCTGAACTTGCCTGTTGGTGTGAATGTGAAACTGAAATCACTGTTTTCTTTAGGCTGGTGTCTTCGGACAAAAGTTAAATACATGGATATCATTTATTTATACAAATAGCATAAACATTGAATATTGTCATCTTTGGTGGATCTGTGGTGACCTCTTGTGTTTAAAACAAAACTTGTAGACGTTTAAAATTCCTATTTAAAGTTGCCTTGTCACGGTCCCCTTCGCCATTCACCTGAGTCAGGAGGAATTGCTTTGAGCTGTTTTGCTGAATGCGGAAGTAGGTTGCATACCAGATTGAGCATTGTCCATCTTTCTAGGACACCTGCTTCTCACTGGAGCGCATTTTGGCTAATTCTCGAGCAGGAGTTTGTCAAAGAACTAGCCCTGCAAAGTGCCTCAAATGCCTGCTTCACAACAAAATGGCAAAATTCCTGTTCAATTTGGGGCATCAATCGGTCATAGAGACTTTTTCGTGACCCCAGTTATGATAGACATGTCCATCCAATGTGTTGATTGGTGAAACTGCTGTTGTAGGCTAATATTTGTGGACGCTAGTTTTTGGGGACCGGGGTAGGGACCCTGCCCCACATTTTCACACAGAGAAACATGCTAGCAAAAATTTGGGAGTAGTCGGGCACGTTGAGGCCCCGCAAAATGTTTGATTTGTCGGAACAAGAATAATAAACACAGCCATCATTCCCATCTATTACCGAAACACAACAACAAGAGATAGATTGGTTGCATAAGTCCACATGAGCTTAACATTAAATAAGCAATTCTTGACAGGACTCTTTTTGAACAAATGTGTATCATCATAAAGACAGAAGACAATGTCGAACTTTTAACTGTTTGGCACGCCAACCTTCAGCATCTCTGTCTGGGTTCCGAGGCCTTTGGTGCAGAGCTCCATGACGGAGTAGGAGCAGAAGGTGTCTCGGATCTTGTACTGACTGAGCGTGCTCAGCCACAGTGGAAGTGAGCTCTCCAGCTCTAGGGGAGGGATGAGGATTGACTGGTGACCTGAGTAAACACTACACACCACAAACACGTTCAATTTCACAACAATAACACTGCTTGTTATCATCCGTCACCTTCTTTTATATACCTGGAGAGGCACCACAGGACAAAGCCTAGGCCGCAGTACGGGTCCAGGCAGATGGCTATTTGACGTGAGGAGTAGAGTTCACACTGCAGCTTGATGGAACGACACAGAGTGCTGACTGCAGCATGAGACATCTGAGAACAAAATGCGACAGCACCCATTCAAATACCACTCAGCGTCACAACAAACATTGAGTTGACATTGAGTTTGACCTACTACATACAACCAAAACATAAGGCAACAGTTAGGCGACATACAGTGCTACTTTGAAGTTGGAGGGTGTGATGCTGGGCCAACTTCCATTTGGTTGACTTTCAAACAACAAATCCCATTGAGAGCAATTCTATTTGAAATGATTCATTCCGTCACTATCAGAAACCCTTTATTTACTGTATCGGGAATACCTTAAAGCTCCCCGAAACGTAAATCCTTGTTTTGTTTCTTAACACATTCGATCATGTCCAAAGACTGACAACAATATAGCATTGAATTGTTGGGCTATGGCTTAAAACTCTTTTTCACTGTCTAAATTTTCCTGATTTTAAGGGCAGGGCTAAAAACTATCCTTTCCATCCCCCACTATATAAATACTAGCGTCCTTATTCCATGCAGTGGCCATCCAGCAGAATGGCACTTCCTCATTCATAATGGATCCAGTTCTACCATGCAGTTAGCCATCAAAGTAAGCCCACAATTTCCAAAAATCTATCTTGTCGAAGACCACAAACGGATGGACTCAATTACACTACACCAGATACACAAGATCCAAATGAAAATCTTTTGTTCGCGAAAACCCTCTCCATACTGACTGAGAGTCCTATCAAGCCGACAACAATTAAACAAAAACAGGAAGCAGAAATCTACCAAAATAAAAGTTAAAACAAAAGCCCCACCCTCAATGTGCTAGACATTACGGGAAAAGCCCTCAACACTCAAAAGAAAAAAAAACATCTCTTATAAATGTAGTGGAACCTCGGGTTACAAACTCGTTCCGTGACCCCGTTTGCAACCTGAAACGTTCTTAAACCGAGGTAATGTTTCCCATTGAATGGGAATAATAATAAAAGTGCTCTCATTTTTGAACACTTAAGCCTACTATGTTTCTGTATTTTAATGTTCGTCATTACAGTGGTACTTGGAGAGCCAAGTATTTTTTGAGGTGGTACTTGGTATAAAGAGTTTGCGAACCACTGATCCAGCTTACCTACAGTATAATGTAGGGATGTCCCGATCCAACAGCCTTGAGTTTTGGCAAATACCGACCGACATCGGTCCAATCTGATATCAGCAATAATAATACTGCACATACTTTAGTTTGATTCCTTCATTTTCCGTACCGTACCTCTGGGTCGCGGGCGTGCTGGAGCCTATCACAGCTAACTTCGGACGAGAGGCGGGATACACCCTAAACTGGTCAGCCACGGTAGGTATGAGAAAAACTGACCCATTTACTATTAACCAATGGGTTACATAAATTAACTTAACATTAGAATGTACTACAATTGAATAAAATAAATACAAATTATATTAGAAAATCTTGAAAAATAACTTTTTTCAAGATAATAACAAAAAACATATTTGAATCGCAACATAACCACTGCTTAACTCAAACATAAGCATATTCTACAATTGAATAGATTAAATTAAAAATGACAAAACCATGAAAAATAATCTCAATAAATAATAAATACAAATTATACTTTTAAAGTGCAAAATAACAATTCAAGTTCAAGTCAGTTATTTTTAATTGTCAGAATATGGTGGGAACAGCATTTGGTTTCTCCACATGTGAACTTCAACGAGAGTGTCAAGAAACAACTTTAAGCAACATTCACCCTCACTCCTTGCTACTATGTTAGCACCTTAGCAACCTGTTGTTGTGATCACGTGGGCTCTGCGTGCCGCCTGGGCGGTGGGTGCTCCCGGATAGAAGTGCTGGAGCAGAGCCTGGAATTGACTACTTGTATAAGAGTTTTAAAATCGCGGGGTTGCACGGTAACCAACTGGTTGCAAGGTCACAGGGGAGGCAGGTCAAATCCGGCCTCCCCTGTGTCGAGTTTGCATGTTCTCCCCGTGCCTGCATGGGGTTTTCTCCGGATACTCTAGTTTCATCCCACATTCCAAAAACATGCATAGTAGGTTAATTGGTGACTCTAAATCAGGCATGTCAAGTTCCCGGCGCAGGATCAATTTGAAGTCAGCATGACATTGGCCCGCACAACGGCATCAGCCAAACGTCCATGAACAGCGTCTTCTTATTTGTACGAACGATAGAGTACTCAGTGTTGGGGGTGTGGGGATATGACAGTCGGCCAATCAGGTACCAGTTTCAAAGGAGCCACATGGCTACTTATGCATCCGCTCGTGCATTTTAGGTAGTATCTGCTACTGATAATTTTGGAAGCTCTGTTTCTTGTCAATTGCTGAAGAACTTGTGGTTGTGTGCAGTAAGTCAGCGCAAATCTGACTGCACTTTTTGCAGTCAGATTTGCGCTGACTTACTGGTGAACGACAACGACGAAAAGAACATGGCGCCGACGGACCTCTTATTTGAACAGAGGAAATGATGTCCGCAGGAATACTTTTCAGATTCGTATGGGGTGAGTTTTCATTAACGTTATATACGTTACGTTAGTGTTTAGTCAAAGATGATGTTTATGACAAAGATGAAAATGTTCCGCGGCACGGTGGGCGACTGGTTAGTGCGTCTGCCTAGCAGTTCTGAGAAGCGGGGTTCAATCCCCGGCCCCACCAGTGTGGAGTTTGCATGTTCTCCCCGTGCCTGCGTGGGTTTTTTCCGGGCACTCCGGTTTCCTCCCACATCCCAAAAACATGCATGGTAGGTTAATTGACAACTCTAATTTGCCCCTAGATGTGAATGTGAGTGCGAATGGTTGTTTGTTTGTATGTGCCCTGCGATTGGCTGGCAACCATTTCAGGGTGTACCCCGCCTCCTGCCCGATGATGGCTGGGATAGGCTCCAGCACGCCCGCGACCCTAGTGAGGAGAAGCGGCTCAGAAAATGGATGGATGGATGAAAATGTTCCTCGTGGTTGTTACAGCCCAAATCTGACGGCAAAATGTTTTTGGTGTAAACGTTTATGGGATTCAGACACAATAAAAAATTATATGGACGTGATTCACTATTATTATCCTTGTTTTCTGTGAAGTTTGAAGTAAATCTGACGTTTCGCTTGCTCCCAGCGTGAACCGGAAAATAAGATGGCTCGAGCGCACGCCGTCATTGTTTGTTGACTCAAAATCACTTGATGATCACAATTTCAGCATGTGCTGGCAATGGTATGCTAAATTACTTTGGATATTGACTATTTTTGGTGTTGTAGGCAAAGTATTTTGGTGAAAATAGCAATGACTGTCTCAAGCAGCAGCTACTGCTGAGTTTGCAGCAGTGCCCGCAACCTAGTCTACCAGCTACCAGGGGGCGAACATATGGTTAAGGCTTCATTAAAGGCAGTCACCGCGCTCCGTGGCCAACTTCACCATCAACTTCCCCATAGGGCGCCGTTGCGCCCAATCCAACATGATCACTAGTGTCATTTGACTCCAATTCACCAATCAGACAGCAAAAGGCAGTCAGTCACATGACCGCACACAAACTCTTCGTGGGCCAATCATTTCGGTGAAGAAAACAGCCTCGAGAGTGTTTACTTTACAGACTCCGTAAAACAACAGAATTATCATGCAGCTCTTAAATTGTGACTGCCCAAACTTCAGATATTTTAGCCCACTTCTAACTTGAGAAAACCTTGCGGTAAGTTGCAGGTGTGTGTTTGTCTCTCTCTCTCTCTCTCTCAACAAACACACGCACAAACACACGCACACACAATGTTTCTGTAGGGCCCAATGCATGTGTTATTTGTATTTGGGCAGTTTAAAATTGAAATAGTGGCAAGTGTGTGTGGATTCCCATTATTTTTTTATTTTATGATACGTTCAAGCTCGTTTTATTTGTTTTTTTTTTCACAAAGTACTTTTTACTTTTCTAGTTTTTTAACTGAGTACTTTCTTACTCTTAACTCAAATATATATTTGGAGGGCTACTTTTTACTTTAGTCATATTATTCTAAAGTAACAGCACTCTTAGTTGAGTACAATATTTGGCGACTCTACCCACCTCTGCTAAAATGTAGTAATGCATGAAGCTTTTATTTTGAAGTTGGCAGAGAGGCGGTGTGTCACGGTAAGACACTATTAAATATCGTTGTTGTGGCTGCCTTGACTTCAACTTTTGGGCTGGCTTGACCGCAATGAAAAAACGTCGAGAGTAAATGGAGAGGGAAAGCACAACTGTCGAGCTCTTTGCAGTTTGTAACTATGCATGACTGACCAATAGTCAAACAGAACAGGACGTACTGTCCTTGACAATTCACGAGATTTGACGGGGATTTTCAAAATAAAAGTCTGTGCTTGCAGCCTAATGTTATTGCTTTCTATGAAATAACTGTATTGGCATCCACTAAGTTGCAATTCGTGATTGCAATTTGTAATTGAAAATTTATTCAGTTATCCCATGGTAAAGTAGAATATTTTGTGGTACATTTATTTTTTATTATTATCCTTCTTTATTCTTATTTAAAGATTAATTTTGCACCGAAAAGTAAAAAGTAGTGCAATAAAAATGAAAGATTTTTCCCTAACAAGAAATAATCGTGATTAACAATCATGATAATATTAATCAAAATAATCAGATGATTGTTTTGACCATAATCCTGCAGCCCTAGGACCACCTATTATCAACAGTACAAATAATAGATTAGTACGGCATATAGTATATCAATACAGTCGTTACAAATGATTAATTGATACATAGTTACTCAAACAAAATACATGCTACAGAGTCCAATAAGTAAAGAACGTTGACACAAAAGACACCACTTAATAATTTGATTATATATGAAATCAAATACTGTACTGTTAAAAGAAAAAACATTATATTAATCCTCAAGCAACACCTTTCAGATGAAAAGAGTATCAAGTCAATATAAGAAAACCAAATAGCTGGCATGTCATGCACATCCGGCCCTCCACATCGTTTTATGTGGCCGGCGAAAGCAAATCACTTGCTTCTGGGATTCTTGCTAAAATCTGTACAAATATTTCACAGTAGCAGAACTATAAAATCTATTCTAAAGCTGACTGGAAGCCAGTGTAAAGAGTTTAGAATTGGAGTAATATGCTCTGACCTCTTAGTTCCGGTCAGAACCTGAGCTGCAGCATTCCGAATGAACTACAGCTGTTTAATACTCTTTTTGGGGAGGCCAGCCAGAAGACCATTAGCTTCTCCTAGTCTGCTGGACACATGCAAGCCTTCACTCTGGATATGGTTTCGGACTTGGTCTTTGTATTTTAAAGAGAGTGACTCCATGTCTTTACTAACGGCAATCCTCTTTCCTTTATTGCAGAAAACAATTATCTCAGTTTTGTTGTGGTTTAACTGAAGAACATTTTGGCTCATCCAGTTATCTGTTTTAGACAGTGACACAACACCTCAATTGAACTGTAGTCATCTGGAGACTGCTAGATATAACTGTGTGTCGTAATACTATGAACAGGCAATGAAACATGTGGTTTCACGGTCATTAACGGCCCTCTGAGTGAAACCGCAACAACAATGTGGCCCGCAAAAAAAATTTGTTTGACACCCCTGTTCTATATTGTCCGTAGGTGTGAATGTGAGTGTGTATGGCTGTTTGTTTATGTGCCCTGCAATTGGCTGGTGACCAGTTTGGGGTGTACCCCGCCTATGAAATGCAGTGCAGGTTGCTATAAGGTCAGTGATGAGGTCAATGCTTACGCCAGTGCAATGATAAGTGAGGAGACTCACAAATTCTGCTTCAAAGGTCATCCTGATGAAACTTTTGAAAAAAAAACAAATGTAATTTGCATATACTGCAGTGCTGAACTCACGTTTCATCGAAGCACAAGTATAAAAATACCATCTCAAAGCAAAATATGGTACTATGTGGGGTACATTTGGTGCTTGTGATTAATCACGATTAATCAAAATTCAAAAGTCTGATTGATCTGATTTTAAAAATGTGTCAATTGACCCCTAATTTTCCATGAAGATGTGCAAATCGTTACCTTTACTCCAGTTAACATGCCTGTGGTAGACACACTGAAGTCCAGGTAAGCCAACATCTCAGCTGTAGGGGGCTTATAGATATGTGGTGGCCGCTTTCTGGGTAGATCATCTAAGACGAGAGGCAAACAAATGAAATGTGTCTTTATTTTCAAATAAATACTCTATTTCTTGCCAGTTGTCCTCCGAAGAGGTCCAAACTGCCCACCTGTGTCGATGATAGTGGGCCAAGTCTTGACATTGATGCTGGCAGCAGCTTCCCGGGACCTGAGGATCCTCATGAGAGGCTGAGTGGTGAGGATGCAGGCTGCTTTGCTCACCTGGAACACACAGAAAACATTCACACATGCACATTCACAAGAAAACAATAAACACTGATCAAAAACGTTTTGGGATCAGACTGGCGTACACTTACGTCAATAATCATGCGGACAGTGGGAAGAGTGGCGGCCAGATTCTGTGGGTGGGGGGGTCTCACAGTCACGGGGATGACGCCGGCATAAAGGCAGCCATAGAAGGCAGCTATCAGGTCAATGCCTGCCGAGGAAAGAGGCATATAGACACCTTGGTTACTAAATTACGCAAGATATTTTAAAAATAACAACAACAAATAAGATTGCCAAAATGGAGCACTTAATCTCTTAAAGGAGACATAGAAAGCATTTTTCCATCCATTTTCTAAACTGCTTATCCTGTTCAGATTTGGAGTAGCCTGTCAGGCTAATAAAATGAGTGATTTCATGCTCCTGTCTGCTTTCCTCAGCGTGTCTAGTGCTGTTTGGTCATTCAGTTTAGACAGCTGGACTCAAAATCTATTAATCACACACTTTTCCACTTTTATGAATGACAATAATCCACCAGAAACCATATTCCTCTCCCTTTCATCAGTGGTTTGTTTACATGTTATTTTTATGCACATGTTCACCTGGAGGATAAAGCAGCACCACATTGTCACCGGTGTTGAGGCCGCCTCGCTCGATGAGGGTGGCTGTGATTTTCTCTGCGCGCTTGTGCAGCTGAGCACAGGTGGCCGTGCACACCGCCACCCCCTATAGCCAAAACAGAGGAAGTACAATCAACTGGCAACAGCATTCCAGCTACAGTATTATGTTACAAGTACTGTTATATGTTATGTTACAGGTTACTGTTATATTCATGTACGAGGTGTGTCCGAAAGGTTCCAGGACAGGCGTCACAACAGATTTATTTTCATCAAAAATACGAGGGACAATCAAAAAGTCATAAGCCCAATTTCATTTAACCTTCTAATACCACTTTTTTCCCCTAAATTTTTCCCCGTTTGTAATTTAATTACTTGTTTGAAGGTTAGTTTTAATAAAGTTTTGTTTAAGCCTGTCCTCTTCCTATCAGCCATTTTACCGCTAAAGATGGTCTGCCGCTCCTTTGCTTGTCACAGGTCATTCAAAGCAGTAGCTTTTCCTCCGCCTTTGATACTGGATGCCCACTTTTTGACTGTAACCTATTGCAGCTTCCCCATACACATTTTGCAACCTTTTGATAATGCTTAGTGGTTGTTTGCCTTCCAGAGCAAAAAAAAATCAATCTCATGTCTCATGTCTGATCGGATGAGCAAGGAGGTTTCTCCAGCATGGCAATGTTCATCTCCGCCAGGAACTGTCAGACGCTCAGGGCATTGTGAGCATGCGTTGTCATGGGGAAACAGCCACTAGTTGTCCTGCCACAACTATCGCCCGTTCTCGCACACTGAACAAAGCAAATACCATAGGATCTTTTTGCAGATGTGCTGTGGATCATCTGACCCACACTGAAGGAGAAAACTACAGGAGTTTGTAGTTTGGCGTCACAAAACATATTTTGTTTTGTGACAGTCCTGGAAAATTTCAGACACACCTCGTATTCGGCACAATATTATTGTCTATTTATTGTAATGCATTACACTACTTCTGCAATACGCTGATGATTTTAAAATGTACACTTTATATTTCATACATCTATATATACGTGTACATGGGAAGAAAGACCCAGGGTTTAAATGCAATGTAACAGGTGTTTCTGAGATTGTAACAGGTTTAATATTAGCATAACTGTCGTAGTAATACTTACATGACTGCGTTACAGTAAAAAAGTGATGACTGAGTGATGACTGCCATTGTGTTACTTGAGCAACACTGACAAGCACAGTATCCATTCATTCATTCATTCTTTGTACCATCTTGTTTCACAGATGGCGAGGATGATTATGCGTGTGTACTTGTTTACTCAACCTTTGCATTCAGCAGCACATAGAGAATATGTTCCGGGTCAGTCTGGGCTCTCGATTGGAGTGCATCAGATAAGAACTGGTGCTGAAAGGGAGAGGAATAGACTCTTACACTGATGGATTATTTGTCCCATTTAGAAACAGACAGACATAAAATAAAAGCAACCTTATAAACATCACAGTGACTATGTGACGGTTCTTTGTGAATGTGAGCTCAGACACGCACGCACACAACAGGAGAGTAGCGGAGAGGGTTGTTTTGCCAGGTCCCTGCTGGGACCATCTGCACCTGCTAACAAGCCATATATAGCGGCCTTTGCAAAATGGGCACAGCAAGTTAAAAACTTCACAGAAAAAAAGATGTGCATGGTTTCCACCTCCAACCATAACCTAGCACAGGACCAGGTCTTTGACATATTTAGCTCAATCACCACATTGGATATATTAGAGCACTAATGTATTTGTATGTTTAGATACAGTACAACATATTTTCTTTCAAATTTTCAAATCTATTCACGACTGAAATTATTTCTTCATTTTAGACTGCATCACACATTCACTCTGCTGACCATGTCAATGTGACACCCTACTCATGTCAACTCGTCGTCACAGCTTTTAGAATGTGAACACTGCCTTTTGTCCCTTTAGGGCCTTCCCTTGTGAGAGCCAAAACAAACAAGTGTGCATGTAATATATTTACTTTATCCATTTACCAACGTATAATGTAAATGTTACTCTGAGAAGGGGGAAAAGAAGTGCGTGTTTTTGGACCTTGGAGGTCTGGAAACTCACCACTAATGGAAAGAAGGAGGGGAGGGTGCGAAGTGAGGACGGTAACAAGTAGGGGAGTGGGATGCGAGGCAGGCGACGCTCCCTTGGTGGTGGTCGGGGTCATGCAGACAGAGCTGCTCAGACCACTCATGAAAGCCACGCCACACACAGCAGCGACACAAGCGAGCAGGGGCGCACACCAAAACAGTCCGTTCACACAAGATTATGATGTAGTTTTTATTTAAATACAGATTTCAATTTTCTGAACGTGAAGAAACTGACTTGAAGAATCATTTATTGATGTGTGATGTCTGTAATGAGAGAACACTATGCAATGCCATTTTTTTAAAACCTATGACTGGACATACATAGCATTATCAGCGCACGCGTGTGGACTAGGGATGCAGGATAAATACCAATAACCGATAACGTGCTGCTTCTCCAAACTGACACTAATAACCGATATAATTTTATTAGTGGTTTATATCAATCGTCTTCAGCAATTTTCCAGGCCAAGGAAATCTGGAGTGGGGAACCCTAACGATTTACATTGAATATAATTGTGTTTTATATTAAGTTGAGTGGCACGGTGGCCTACTGGTTAGCACATCTGCTTCACGGTTCTGAGGATCCAGGTTCAAATCCGGCCTCCCCTGTGTGGAGTTTGCATGTTCTTCCCATGCCTGCGTGAGTTTTCTTTGGGTACTCAGGTTTCCTTCCACAGCCCAAAAACCTGCATGGTAGGTTAATTGAAGACTCTAAATTGCCCATAGGTGTGAATGTGAGTGCGAATGGTTGTTTGTTTATATGTGCCCTGCAACTGGCTGGCGACCGGTTCAGGGTGAACCCCGCCTCTCGCCCAAAGATAGCTGGGATAGGCTCCAGCACACCTGCGACCCTAGTGAGGATAGGCAGTATGGAAAATGGATGGATGGATGTACTTAACTGGTCCTATAATAGGATGCTTTTTTATTGTCACAAGTACAATGAGATTGAGATGAGATGAGATGCCATGTACAGTATAAAGGTACCTTGTTATTGTGCAATGAAAACTAAAATATTCAAATAATACACAGGTTCAAATATTAATCTTTTTTTAATTTAAAACAATATGAGAATGGGCGATTATTCATTTTAATGTGTACTTAAAAACGTTGAAATTTGTGGCTGGGCAGAGTGCTGGTGCCGAGCGAAGCCGGCTGCTCCGCATCATAAGTGGATGCGTGCTCACGCTGCCTTCGCCGAACGTGGACGGGTGCTGTATGTTTTGATATTAGTTCCATTTGTAGATGATAGAATTGATTGTCCAGTCAGAAAACACTGGAGAGGAAGATCGATTTTTGCGGCGCTCTGTAGGGTTATCGTTTAGCTTAGTTGTTAGTCCGCCCCCAACAACCGCATATCCGTGTTTGATTAAGCCGCCTCCGCTTGGTCCTCTGTCGGTTTACGCAGCTACGCCAATCCACTGCTTCGAAGGCCGCTGGCACTGGGTCTTGCCGAGCGCTGCACTCCGACGGTACTAAACGATCGCGAGTGTCGCAATTATGAACTCAAAGTCATTGGATGATCGCAATTTCAGCAAGTGCTGGCGATCATGTGCTAATCTACTTTGGATATTGACTATTTTTGGTGCCGCAGCAAATAATTTTGATCAACCTATCCATGACTGTCACAAGCCAAGGCAACAGCAGCCACTGGCCACCAGCGCGCCAATGAATCAGATGGCTCTTGTTATTGGTACAATTGTTTTCGATTTCGGACCGATCAGTGTGATTTTCAAAATATGGGTCGATAATTATCGGTCCTGATATTTATCATCACTGGTGTGGACCGCTATTGGCTAATCTGTGCTGTTCATCATGGGGCTTGGAGGACGTTACGACTGCAGAAAGCACGTTTTGACTGACAAGCAGCAGAAGCAAAGGTAGCAGGGGCCAGACTAGAAGCTTACCATCATTGTGGGCCACATACACAGCTAAATGCCAACCCCAAGTGAGAATAAAGGCAGAAGAACAAGAGGTGGATGGTAAGACACCAACACTGAAATGTCCCTAGCATGCTGCAAAATTATATATGTACAGGGGTGCACACAACTGTGGTTGTTTACTGTTTTGATGCTTCTCTTAATACAAATGTACCTTTTTTTCCTCGACAAAACAGAAATACATGAATAAATATTAGACTTTACACCGATCTGATTGGCCTCATAGGTATAGGCCAATATTTAGCATTTTATGCTGATCGGCTTTAATGTCATAATTCGCCGGTCATTGATCGGCTCCGCAAAAGACATTTACTGCGCGTCGCCATCTTGCACAGTATATTTGAATCCAAAAGCTAGTGTATTTTTAGCCTTGTCGCGTGTCTTTTGACATAGTGCTGTAAATATCTGACGGCCAATAGTTATTCAACAAAACAAAACGTCGGTGGTGTGGGACAGACATGCCTGGATCAGACTACAATACAAATTTGCTCTTTCACTATATCAGACTACTACAATAAAATATTTTTACGATCAGTGGGCTTTATCTTGTCAACTCAAATGCGACCGGATAAACCCGTTACTGTGGCGACGACAACAAGAGTGGATCGCGCCGACTTTATTATAAGAACAAAATGGGGAAAACCGGTGTTGGTGGTCACCGGCGCTCAGGAAAGGACGTTCGTTTAAAGCTTGCTTTAGGTATGTTCCCGTACTTTTAATACGATACCGCTCGCAAGCAGGCAGCAAAACATTGTGTAGTCTAGCAAGCTAGTGCTAACACTAACGGTTGTACGTAAACATGCTGCCCTTCTGTCGAATCATGCTAGAACGTTTCGGTGTTGGTGAAGTAATTTAATTACAATAAGTTAGCACTCATTATTTCTATCATGTTGTAATGTATCATGTTGTAACTTCCTGCCATCTAATAGAATTTGTTGTCTGTCACTATAACTCACAGGCATAAATAGATGAAGAAAGATACATTATTGATTGTAAATATAATTTTTTGAGCAATTAAGTACGCAAGTATATACAGTAAATGAACAGGTCATTTAAATAGACACATTGCTCCATCTTGTGATCGGATCGGTGATCGGTTATCTAGTTTTTAAACTTGCTGATCGGTGATCGGCCCCAAAAATGCTGATCGTGTAAAGCCTAATGAATATGACTGCTCCTCAAGTGCTGAAAAGTGAATGAACAAACGACAAATTGAAAAACTAATTATTTGACGAGCGCTTTTCAAGCACTGATCTCCGGTGGCCCAACGCTCCAACAGAAGAGTCCATTATGTCATTATGTTCTACAAACGTAATGAATGTGTGTCTAGTTTGCTTAACTGTAGGTATGCAAAGGCTTACATTGATCTGGTGCTCATGATTGTACCACTTATGTGCACCCCTTTTGGATGTTTTGTATAGTGTGTAATGCTGAAAGGCTAGCTTCAGTTCAGTTGCTTTAATATTAGCTCGTGTATATCTGACTTTGTGCCACAGATATGAACACAATCAATATAGTGCGCTCTGCGGTACCTTCCGAATCAGATCCTGGTCCTCCACCACACCCAGTTCTCTGCCTGTAGCCTGGGCAATACGTTTTCCCGCCACGAGGTTGCCCACCAGCATAGACGCTGGACCAACATCGACTGCACAGATCAGATGGCATACAGTCATTTTAAGCAACATACACATCATTCAATCAAGGAGTCGAATGGTTTCATTTAACAAGCTCACCGGGCTGTTTCTGCCTTGGTTTGGGCATGTTGGTGACGCAGGTGTGCGGGCACATGAGGATGTTGCAGGGGTGCAGGTTTCCCTCTAAGAAGTTCTGCTTGGTTTCGCAGATGTGGATGCCGCCGAGGGGCGTCTTTGGGAGGGTGTTGGCAGGCACCAGAGCAAGGCAGTATAGGCCCACCTGGTGGATACTGTCGATGGCCTTTGGGGAGAATGTGCATCATGATATGACACTGCAATATTAATCCACAAAATTACAGGAAAACATTGTGTAAACACTCTCTTAATGTTAATGACGCATTGCTAAGGGTAAAGAAAATCAATAAACATCACCCTTTTTAACATTAACTGTCACACATATATATAAAATGAACCGCACCACTAATGTTATAAAACTAGACATGAAACTCTGTACCTTAACGTCACAAGCGACATCTCCATTATATGGCAGCTAGCCAGTTGGCAGCTGGCTAAATAGTAGCTGTGTGAGAAACTAACGTAGCAGTCTACATCTGCACTCAGTTATCTTTCTGGAAACATCACAACCACACGCACTTGGCCATCCACAGAAGATCAAAATCAAAGTTTCACAAAAAGCAGCTCAATCCAGTCCTACCAACTCAGCAACAACGGAACAAAAGCAAGAAGCATAAACCTACCAAATGGAAACCATTAACAGCACTACACTGAAACACATACTGTGGACTAAAGTGCTTGATACTCCTTAGTATGGAAGTCTGTTTATTTCACACTAACTTCCTGCGGATATTCTTCTTCTCTCGTTATCCTTTTAGAAAAAGTATCACATAAATCACAAAGAAAAAGGCAAACACACACAAGGAGAGTTCCTCCTTTGATGCTGACTAAAATTAGACGGCTCGCATCGTATCATGACGTCATATTTCACCCAGATGTTGTCGGAACTCCAAATGTTTGGGGGTGAGCTTAATATACCTGCAGAACTCGACTCATCCATTGGAAGCTGTCCTCCTCACTGGCATCAGGCCGTTGCTCAGCCACGATCACGATTCTCTCATCATAAAACACAGTCACTGAAAACACGGTGATCCTGGACAGAGTCAGAGGGATGAAAACAATATACAGCATTATACAGATCATATTACAAAGCAGGCAGTAGCTCACCTGCCCCTGTAAACTGTTTTGACCGGCTCCACAGCGAGCGCTGTGGCCACGAGGTCGTCGGCGCTGTGACGTCGCCGGCTCACCATCAGCATCCCCTCAATCTTGCCCACAACAAATACCAGGCTGCCCTGTGGGAAGGACAGAAGGAGCACCTCAGCGCCTACTAAACACATACTAAATGTCAGCACTTTATTTTTTTATTCGCATTCGACTTACTGGGCCAACAAATCCAAGCAAACCCGTACGGGTAAAGGGAACTTCTCCTAAAGGCGCTCCAGATTGGTTGACAGGGATCACCTAAAGGGGCAAAACGTTAGATTGTCGCAGACGACACTGCATCCTACGGGGCACCCTCCAAATGTCTATGATACTGTACAGGTACAATGTGTCTATCTCAGGCGTATTAAAATTATTTTTGTTGCGGGCCACATTGGGGTTATGGTTTCCCTCAGAAGGTCGTTGTGACTGCGAAACTATATAAATGTTTAATCACTTCATCATATTATTATATATGCACAACAAATTGATGGATAATTAGTTTTGGAATCAGAAGGCGAGGATCATTTTTTGTTCTATTGTTCAAGTTACTGTAAAAAGGGGTTGGGTAACAACAAACAAAAAAATGCTTGCAATATCTCAATATTATTCATTACACATGACAACTGAAAATGTTGGTAGAAATGTTGGCAGGAATCATTGAAGTTGACCACATAAAATGATGTGGAGCAGGATCTGGCTGTTGGGCCTTGAGTTTGACACCTCTGGTCTATGTAATCCGAACACCGTTTTATTGTGCTGCTCCTCAAGTGAACACAACTGCTATCGAGAGTTGAAATTAAATTCTGTTTTTAATTACATAAAATCTGAGGGTCATACCTTCATCGGATTTGACTACAGAAACACAATTTGCAGTCAGCCTTATTTATTTTGTGCAATTATTATTATTTAATTTTACTTTCCCGAACAATGTGTTCTGAAACGCACGTTCCTCATGTAGTTAGGAGCAGATATGTTTAAAAAGAAGTGTGTCTTTAAATACATTTTGTTGGTTTCACTTTTATAAGTAGTTCTTTTGGGGGGGGGGCGAGACAATTCTGTCTCAAAATTGCTTCAATTTGGGCTTTGACGGACCTCAAAAGTGTTCTTGGTGACCCCAGGAAGGCCGTAGTACATGGTGCCCCCCGCTCGAGAGCTAATAACAATTTCTCCTATCTCATCCGTTTTGCACAGCTGAGGAGAGCCGTCTGGTTTCACAATGCACATCAGAGCTGAAATACACATAAAGGTCAGAACGTCAACTCTGGGCGTCTTATGTTACGATATTGGCAGGAGTTAGCATGTACGACTGAGTCTGGCGAACCTCCAGGCATGATGTGGCCGACGTCTTGAACAGTGAGAGCTGAATTCTTGTCCTCGGTGTTCACTCTGATCACACCGTGGCTTAGCCCGCCCATGGAGAGAATGGCCCTGGCTGGCAAAGGAGCTCCTCGTGCACCGGGTCTGCAACGGAGGCAACAGGATAACATTATATGTACGTACCTACCTACCTACCTACAGAAAAACATAAATACATACATGCAGCTAAAGTTATTTCGGCCCTCTGTATGTTTTACATATATTGAGGACTAACAATAAATGCTACCCATACCATACCCTCCATATACCATACAGGATAGATAGGAAGGCAGTGGTGGGAGACAACGACATACAAGTACCTGTATAATCAATAAATACTTTGTTATGTATAAGTACCTTTCATGCGCAAGGTAAACTCAGGGGGCCTCATTCACTAATAAATACGTAGAAATGTTGTCACTGTGGACAAGGTGAGCAAAATCACCGTCATATTAATGACAATCAATTTTCTCCGCACCACCACGTGTATTTTTGTGAATCAGAATTCATTCTAAGTGACGTGCTTGTGCCCATGTGCTGCAATCTGCATAAACTGCGCCCCTTTCCCGAGAAAAAGGGCGTCAAAAGCCCTTCCTGATAAAAGTGATGTTTAGCGCTCTCATTCTGCTCTGTGTTAACGGTGTTTGTGGTTTAATTCCCCCCCCCCCCCCCCAAGCTTCGTAAAAGTCTCATCACCGAGTGCAGCCGCTGCACCCTATGCAGACATGCTCTCTGTGTTTCCCAGCTGCGGGGAGGGGCACGCCTGGGAAGATAAGACTCAATGCCGCTTGGCGCTTAATTGAAGAATTTTACCGCAACATATTCCAGCACCCCGCGACCCTGAACGGGATAAACGGAATTGAGAATGGATGGAAATGACATTTGAAACGTTGCTGGTCAATGTGTGCTGCAATTCATTCACATTTGTTCTCGCACCTAGCTAGTTAGCTGCCTTTTTCATGAATCCAAGAGCCGCAAATCCTACTTTGTTGTCATGCCGTAAAATAATCAAGCAAATGTAAATAACTTAAAATCCTGTTTTTAAATAATTTTATTTATTAAGGGGGAAAAAAACTATTCAAAGTCACCTGGCCCTAGGTGAAAAAGTAATTGCCCCCTGATTTAAATCATGAATTAATTGTGGCTAATCACAATTTTTGGTTAATTTTCACTGATAACACCCAAACGTGATTATCTGTTCAATCAAGAAATCATTGAAACAGAATCTGTCCCGACAAAATCAAGTTGGACAAAACATGTAAAATAGCTGCAACAAAACGACACGAAGAAATTCCAGAACAGTCAAGAAATAAAGTAATTGACATCCATCAGTGTGGAAAGGGTTTTCTCACGCTTTAGGATTCCAGCTAACCATAGGGAGAGCCATTGATACATCTATCGTAAATGTAGCACAGCATTTCAGAAAAAGATCATCATACCAACAGTCAAACATAGTCGTGGTAGTGTGATGGTCTTGGGCTTCTTTGCTCCTTCAGGACCTGGACAAATTGCTGTGATTGATAGAACCATGAATTCTGCTGGCGGCACGGTGGCCGACTGGTTAGAGCGTCAGCCTCACAGTTCTGAGGACCCGGGTTCAATCCCCGGCCCCGCCTGTGTGGAGTTTGCATGTTCTCCCCGTGCCTGCGTGGGCACTCCGGTTTCCTCCCACATCCCAAAAAACATGCATTAATTGGGGACTCTAAATTGCCCGTAGGTGTGACTGTGTGTCCGAATGGTCGTTTGTTTGTATGTGCCCTGCGATTGGCTGGAAACCAGTTCAGGGTGTATCCCGCCTCCTGCCCGATGTCAGCTGGGATAGGCTCCAGCACGCCCGCGACCCTAGTGAGGAGAATCGGCTCAGAAAATGGATGGATGGATGGACGGATGGATGGATGAATTCTGCTCTTTACCAGAAAATCTTGAAGGAGAATGTTAAGCCATGATGACCTCAAGATGAAGCGCACTTGGGTTCTGCTGCTGGATTAACGATCCAAAACACACCAGCAAGTCAACCTTTGAATGGCTTAAAATAAACAAAATGAAGGTTTTGGAATCATTGACTTTGGAGTCAAAGTCCACACTTGAATACGATTGAAATGCAGTGACATGACCTTGAAAAGGCCCTTCATGCTCGAAAACCCTCCATTTTTGCGGAATTTAAACAAATCTGCAGGGTTGGCCAAAATATTACCACAGAAATGTTAACACGCTTGATTTCGGTTGTTGCCGCTGAGGATGACCCAACCAGGTCTAGGGGGCCATTACTTTTTCACACAGATCCAGGTAACTTTAAATAGTTTTTTCCCTTAATAAATGATATTACCATTTAAAAACTGCATTTTAAGTTAACTTGGGCTACATTTGTCTGATATTTACATTTGCTTGATGATCTTAAACATTAAAGTTGGAAACTATGCAAAAATCTAAGAATTTGAGAAGGGGGGCAATACTTTTTCGTGGCACTGTATCGAACAGGTTAAGTTAGCCCACAAATATTTACCAGCAAATATTTAGAATATTCATCTATTTAACTAAGAAGTTTGAATTTGAGAAAATTCTCCTCTTTCCTGAGCTACATAAAGTCCTTAAGATCCTTCTTGAGGATTATTAAATAAGTGAATCATCAACATTTTAACTGTAATTAATAAGAACATTAATCAACATCTAACTTAGTTTCCCATTTCAATCGCTTTTATAATTACATGTTGATGAAAAGGTTTTTTTACCCTCACATTACATGTTTTAAATGCATGGAGTTAAATCAGGGGCACGGTGGTCAACTGCTTAGCACATATGCCTCAAGGTTCTGAGGACCCGGGTTCAAATCCGGCCTCGCCTGTGTGGAGTTTACATGTTCTCCCCGTGCCTGCGTGGTTTTTCTCCGGTTACCTCTCACTTCCAAAAACATGCATGGTAGGTTAATTGAAAACTCTAAATTGCCCATTGGCCCCGGCCTATTGCCCAGAGTCAGTTGAATAGGCTCTACCTAACCCACGACCCGAGTAAGAATAAGCGGTACAGAACATAGGATGGCTGGATAGTAAAATAAAGATTTGTTAATTCATATCAATTCACCATACCATTTAGGGCTGGCCAACAGGAAAGAGTTATTTGTTGGCTGTATCCAATGTCGTGTTGGTCATACTATCGAATCATTTATTTCTTGTGCTTAGTGAATTATGCTGAAGATACTTTAAACTTACCACAAAAATTGCATGCTTACTCAAAATTGCAATATTTGTTAACAAAAAAAAGACAACAACCTCGCAATTAAATCGTCGCAAATCGTTCAGCCTTAATCGTAATTGATGACTAGGTAGTTTTGATTGGGCTAAAGGTTTAGCCACATAATGCACGTGATGCTGTGGCTATGTACACGCAACTGTGGCTAGGAGATGTTTATACGGTTTAGCCACATTGGCTAAGAGGTTTCATGACCCAGTGCCAACCCTACTATTATGAGTCACGTCGATCATACAAGATCAGACGTGTACACGTCAGGGTTAATGCCCGGCAGGTGTACAATTATCAGGAATTAATGGACGACGTGGAAGCATGAAGCGATGCGCACAGGAGGACGGTTGCCTCCGCGAAGTAAACACTTGTTTGAATGTCGTCACTGATGTTGCCAGTTTTCCCGGATTGGGCAGGTTGTTCCAGATGCAAAAAGTTTCTCCCCCTTGCCTAGTGTTAGTCCAAGGAATAGTGAGACTGCAATTTTGAGCAGACCTAGAGAGTTCTTTTTGGAATACAACTGACTGTCTGTTGTCGTACTAGAGCGGCTCCAACTACCGGAGACAAATTCCTCGTGTGTTTTGTGGACATACTTGGCAAATAAAGATGATTCTGATTCTGTTAATGATTATACCCAAATTTCTTGCTTCAGTTTTACTGTCTAGGGATAGGGCTTTCAAGTGCGTTGCGATTGTGTATTAGTGATCCTGTGCACCAAAAATGATAGTGTTCTGTTTTGTCTTTGTTAAGTTTTAAAGTTATTTGTCATCCATTGGTTAATGTCATTGATAAACGGCTGTATGAGGGATGCAAGCAGCACGTGGAGGACCTGAGCTGACCAACAATAAGTTCTAGTTCTGTCAGATCTGTGCCATCAAAGTGTGCCATGACACAAGTTAAGTTTGTAAAGGACAGGACAGGTTCATTTTTAGATCTTACCGTATTGATCCCTTGTACAACAGCAATGATTTTGTTGGTGAAAATGAGTCGAATGGCTCACATTTTTTATAATACAATATTTCTGATGGGAGGGTCGATTGATAAATTTGTCAATAAAGTACTAAATATGAATATTTTCATCTATGATTTTGGACAAGAAAGAAAGTCAAGCCTGTTTAATTGGTCTATTATATTCTTTCACCTTTTCTTTATAAATGTCATTATGAACCCTGGGTTTTTGTTTTTCCTCCACTGGCTCTCTCCGCCTGGCAGCAGCCCTTTCGCTTTAACTGTGTGCTGACCGACCACATAATTTCTCCAGTGAGCCTTTTGTTAGTTTTAAAATTAAATTTCATCAAAGACATAATAAATATATATAATAATAAATATAATTAATATGACAGCTAAAAGGCTTTACTATCCAACTCACAACACCTCTCATCAGCTCAATTAAATATACATATATTTGATAGATTTCTGGAAGTCTCTTTTAGAATATTAATGGTACAGTACAAGTAGCATATATTGTAACTGCACCCACACTTCAAGGGCAATATGGTGTTTAACCTTCCTGGGGCGCTTGACCTGCTAAAGCCTCTCAAGTACCTAAGTCAACCAGTGAATGGACGAACGGCGAAGGAGGAATCAAAAGTGAGGCGTGTGCGTGCGTGTGCGCGTGGTGCGCGTGCGCGTGTGTGTGTGTGTGTACGCCACCGCAGCCGGTCCGTGAGAAAAATGCTGACTCCAAACCGGTCCGCGGTGGAAAGAAGGTTGGGGAACACTGGATGAGCACATCCACTTCACAGTTCTGAGGACCAGGGTTCAAATCCGGCCTCGCCTGTGTGGAGTTTGCATGTTCTCCCCGTGCCTGCGTGGGTTTTCTTCAGGTACTCCAGTTTCCTTCCACATCCCAAAAACATGCACGCTAGGTTAACTGAAGACTTTAAATTGCCCGTAGGCGTGAATGTGAGTGCGAATGGTTGTTTGCTCATATGTGTCCCACCAGTTCAGATTTACGCAACGCATCGCATCCCATCCGCATCAGAGAAGGGGATGAATAGAAAACGGCTCTCCACTTGGACACTTCGAGTACCTGGTCATGCCGTTTGGATTAACCAACGCCGCTGCCGTTTTTCAAACCTTCAATAATGACGGCCTCCGCGACATGCTGAATCGGTTCGTTTTCGTCTATCTTGACGACATACGCATCTTCTCCGGCTCCCCGAAGAACATCGCCAGCATGTCTGTCAAGTCCTCCAACGCCTTCCAAGCAGTCGGCAACTGGCCCATTCCCTCCACCCGCAAGGAGCTTCAACGTTTCCTCGGTTTCGCCAACTTCTATCGACTTTTCATCCATGACTACAGCAAGGTTGCCATACCTCTCACCAGTCTCACCTCCACCAGCTCACCTTTCCATTGAACCCCTGCCGCATCGCAAGCATTCAAACGTTTCAAAGAACTGTTTACCAGTGCTCCCATCCTGTGACACCCTGACCCCTCCCTCCAGTTTGTGGTGGAGATGGACGCCTCTGACACGGGAGCGGTAGCTGTCCTCTCCCAGCAGGAACCAGTTTCCCCAAAACTCCATCCCTGTGCCTTTTTCTTCCGTCGCCTGTCTACATCCGAGCGTAACTATGAAGTCGGGAACCGTGAGCTCTGCTGATTTGCACAAAATCCTTGAAATCACCACAAATGCATCATGACGAGACCTACGCGCAATATGACATCGTTTTTATTAAAGTGGGGAAACGCTGCAAAAAATAAGAATTTGAGACGGGGACAAATATTTTTCACAGCACTGTAGGAGAATATGGCCCTTATCAAACCTGCGAATGGCCACCGTCAAGGCCTCGGGTGATGTGGCACATGGACAGATGACCTCAGGCTTTAGACCATGAGACTGGAAAACATTCAGGAAGGCATCGCATGATGACACTGACCCTAATTGCGCACAAAACAGAGAAAAGAGTCAATAACTTAAAACCAAAACAATGTCTACAAAAAGTTAAAATATAAAAGGTATGTGACTCACATGGGTTTGCTCCATCAGCTACTATAAGCATTCGTATGGAGGACAGGTTGGTGTCCCTCTGCTCTTTGTGGGCCATCATTGCCCAGTGAATGTCACGGCACTTCACCAAGGCCACACGGGCTGCGAGATGAGAGGAAACAATGTGTACTGACACAAAATATCGACAAACAACCATCATAATAAGAGAAATGAAGGCACACCTTTGTGAATGTGCACCCTCTGCACCCAGGACATGGGGCAGGCTTTCATGACAGAATAGGGCACAGTAATGGTGTGGATTCTATTCATGACACTCTGTAAAGGACCACGCACATGTTGTCAATATTGGGATTGCCCACCAGTCTATTGGCTCTAGAGGGCAAACGGCAGCATCTCACCGTTAAGACGCCATGCCACAAACCCATGTCCTTCTTGCAGTCCAAAACATTAACCAGAGTCTCACCTGAAACAAAAAGCAGAAACACATTAGCGAATGGGAGAGACACACACAGGAAGGAGAGATAATGCTATGTCTATGTAATCAGAATCATCTTTATTTGCCAAGTATGTCCAAAACACACAAGGAATTTGTCTCCGGTAGTTGGAGCCGCTCTAGTACAACAGACAGTCAATTTACAGAACACTTTGGAGACATAAAGACATTGACAAAAAACAATTGTGCAAAAAAATGCAGAGTCCTCTAGCACTTAGAGCAGTTCAAATGACTAATATTGCAATAGTCCGGTGCAATGACCATTGTGCAAAGGGCGCTGAGACTTCAAGGAGTGTATGCGGTTTAAAGTGACGAGTAGTGCGATCATCTGGGACAATGTTGGTTGTGCAAATGTTACAGATACTCCTCAATCAGTGTGCAATCCATTATCATTATTATTATTGTAACTATCCATCCATTTTCTATAGCGCTTGTCTCCATTAGGATCGCAGGTGAGCTGGAGCTGATCCCAGTCAATTATTATTATTATTATTATGCAGTGGAACTAGATTAAAATGTTTTATTTTACAGTTATATTGGATGCTTTGTCGTTTATTCATTGCAAGTAATCCCATTTTAAACTCATGAAAATATTTGTGACAATAAGAAATGGAGTCACTGATGGTGTAGTGGCACATTTGCCTTACGATTTCCAACGGTGACGATTTGAATATTTGTGTAAATGGTTGTCTGTCGCTACAACACAAAAAAAGCGTACTTAATTCAACCGAAAATTAAGTATTTTTTTCAGGTATATTGGCGTTAACTATGAAGGCAGAATAGCTGAAATCCCCATGATTTTCACAGTATCCTAAGCAAAAAAAAGTGTTATTGCTGTGCCAGTAATTACAGCACGGTGTTATAATTATTATACTGTATTATTCTGTTATTTTTTTCAATAAATATTTTTCTGTACTTTTTTTCCTACTTATTCGAATTAACGCCACGGTTAAGTTCCAGCCCTAATTATGATACCGTTCAGGGATCTCGTTTGATGTGTTCCGCGTCTGAGACGATGAGCAGGGAAGCATATTCGTTCTGAGTCCATTGACGCATGGTTTAAGATGCCCTACGTGTGTACGTGTGTGTGTGTGTGTGTGTGTGTGTGTGTGTGTGTTTGTGTGTGTGTCTGTGTGTGTGTTGGTGAAGAGCTTCCCCACACAGTGAATCAAAAGTACGACTCCTGTCTTAGTGCTACCAAATCAGAGGCAGATTAGTGTGGGTCATCGTTCCATAAATACAATCGACACAGGATTTTTTTCTGGACTTGATCAATTTTCATTGGTGTGGTAACAACCGCCGTGCTGCTCAAGACGCAGTAAACTGCTGGCAGAATCGCATTTGCTTCGTAGATGCACACTAATAGGACACCTAAAGGAAAGTTAACCGTTTATTACATTCGAGCTAAGGGCTGGAGCTAAAAAGCTCACTCGACCGCACATCATCGTTGAAACATCAGCACTTGTTGTGTGTGTGTGTGTGTTCCCCACATAACACACACACACACACGCGCACACACACATACACACACACACACACACACGGAAAAGTTAACGGTTTATTAACCATAACCACAGCGGCACACGTTATCAATATTCAGGCAATAGCTGATTTTCAGCGTCATTTGATTGAGAGGTAAGGGTCTCACGTCACAGTCCAGCAGCTCGAGGGTGGGCTTTATGTTACATTTTATTTATCCTTTATTTAACCAGGTAAAAGCTCATTGACAAATAAAAGCTCTTTTTCAAAAACCAAGAGGCAGCAGAAATTGTACAGTACATAAAAAGAAAACATTCATACAATAAATAAAAATAAAGACTAAAAAAAACAACAGTAATATTAAAATGTATGGCATCTGTTTTAAAAACTGTTTTTTAATTAATTCAAATTTGACAGGCTTTAAGACATTTTGTGGGCCTTTTTAGTGGATTAATGACTCTATACTGCCAAATGTTTGTTTTTGCAAACAGAGCCTCAGTCTGATTTATTTATATTCTTTATTTATCTAAGATATTTTATTCATATTACATTGATTTTACAATGCCTATGTTCAATGTTCTTTAGAATTGAAAGTTAATTGTTCTTAAAAAGGATGTACTTGAATTATTATGCTCTATAACATCATTATATCAGTGCCATAAAAAAAAAACATCAATATACTTATCGTGATAGTTTTTGGGAAAATATATCCTTCTAAAAAAAATTCCCATCGTGGCAGGCTGAAACATAATATATTGAGAGAGAGCAGAAGCAATGGATAACACAAAAATACTGTCCAAATTGTACAAATAAAAATCTGCAATATAGCGGGACCACGAAGCAACAACCGTCATATAGCGGAGGATTACTGTATCTGTACTCTGAAATGATGAATTGCAGAGACTCATTGTTCCAGGGCTTGGACTCATTGTTTCCAAACTGGTGCATAATGGGACTCACATCGTCTCAAGTGGAAAATGATCTATGCTATTATTATTTGGCGTACTGACCTTCACAGTAGTTACAGGCCTGTGTCAGGGCTTGACAGTGAGTCAGCATGGAGAGCTTGGACACAGCCACACCCATCACTGTCCCCTCCTTACTGGCTTTGTACTGCAATGAGTGGAATCAGACATCCTTCAGACAGGAAGTGGAGCTCTACCAGTATACTTCATACTAAACTATATAACAACACGTGTGA
This sequence comes from Phycodurus eques, assembly GCF_024500275.1. NCBI lineage: Eukaryota > Metazoa > Chordata > Actinopteri > Syngnathiformes > Syngnathidae > Phycodurus > Phycodurus eques. The sequence continues at coordinate 43,011,030 of NC_084525.1, read as the reverse complement.
CATTTCAGAAGCTACATGATAGGAAAAATACATTCGGCTTAGATGTGAGTACCTCGATGTAGGCAGTGTCTGTGTTGGCAGTGGGAATATGAGGCTGCCAGTCTTTGGAAGGTTTGGTGAGGTACTTGGTGTCCGTCACCACCCATTTCATTCTCGGCCATCCTGGGAAAGGAGAACAAGTATTTTTAGCTGACTACAAGGCGAAGAGAGACCTCATAATGACCCACACTAAAACTAAGTTTTCACTTTGCAGTCTCAGCTACTGCTGTGCATGCAGAAAGGCCACCCAAGCAAATCTTAACACCACAATGTATAATCCCTCTAAAGATGCCCTCTAATGGGTCTCCAGGAGGCACATATGACCAACGCTGAGCCAGTAGTACATATTGGCAATGAAGCCCTGGGGATGGCTAACCTTTGAACTGAATGATCTCTCCATTTGGTGTCTTGGGCAGCCCTTTGAGACATACTTCACTGGTCAGTGCCAGACTGACACCACAGCTGCCCAAGAGGAAGCCAATCTGCTGGCTGCCTGCATCCTATGGAGAGAGACAACGGCCGATTAATATAATGGACAATTAATCTGTACAAAACTACAGACCAGACCTGGACATTTTACGGCCCGTCCAAAATCTCTGACCAGCTCTCACAGAGTTGTTATGAAGTGAAAATAAAATGTTGAACAACTACGGTGCTTTTATATTTTGATAGCAGCTGTCCAGGAAAACTCAAGGTTTGTTTTGTGTGCTTCTGCATGTTCAGATGCATCTTGATGTATTTGTGTGGGCACTACAACCGAGCAAGAGAAGGAGAAGGAGCAGGACATGTATCTTCATGATGGCAACATTCGTATTTCCGACATGGTGGCTAAAAGAGGGGGACTTGCCCCGATAATCATTTTAGAGTCCCAAATAGGAACTTGCCAACATAGCGTATGGTGCTCTAAATGTCAGCATCAATACGTATAAATATTGATGCACACGTTTGGCACCTTTTTGTGAACGTTGATATCCAGTAATCCCCTGCTGCTAGCGTTGGGGGGGAGGGGGTTTTGGTCTGCCCAACCACAAATAGCGAGAAAAAATGTGAGTAACTGACGTACCCCTAAAACGGTTTATAATTCCCTACAGTAGATGCCACTAGATGGCACTAAAGCACTACTCTTCTATTAGACAGAGAAATGTACCGCCTGTGGGCCACGTACGGCCTGTCCACAGTCTGTGACCAGCCAACACAGTCTTTATGAAGTCCAAATAAAAAGTAAAATATCTAGTGATTTTATCCGGCACGCTCATATTTTTCTTGTTATCTTTTTATTACCTTTTATTTTAAAAATGTGCCTGTGAGCGAGCCGTTTACGTATAAATGCCCCTACAAAAGTTTTCCGGCCCACGACGTGGCAGGTAGGCTCGGAGGAGACCTGCCACTTTCAAGCAGTGGCCTGCAATGCATCTGCTGCATGTGTCACATGGATGGCTCACACACTAAGTGTACGAAGTGCTGCCTCCCTTAGTGAAAATGCTTTCACAGTTTTTACGGAAGTTTGCTTTTTTTTTTTTTTTTTTCAATTTCTGGGCTCCGCTTCTGAATAGAGATGCAACTCACCTAGTACCAACGCCTTCGGTCAGCCGCTGGTTGTTATGGTAACAATTCGCCATTGGGCCAGTATTTGGCACGGGGTATACACACTCCCTTGCATTAGCCCCCTCACGATTGGCTAATTTTGGCAAGGCTGAATAGAGTGTGCTATAATTCTTAATCGTTGGGATATTTTGATGATAGCATGTCACAGACAAGAAAGCATAATGTGTCGCCTTTACAGATCGCATGGTCCTTACTTGTTTCGAAAGTGGTACTTCAATAGGGACAGGGATGACCTCAGCCAACAAACAGCCATAGAATGCAACCCACAACATACCAGGGTCACTGTTTGGGTAAACCAGCGCCACCTAGGAGACAAAAGAGAAAACATTTCCACGTCACTTGCGTGACGTGTGCACACTCGGTGTGCGGAGATTGACATGCTCGTACTCGATCTCCAGGTTGTAGTACAGGTTCTGTCTTTGTGCCCAGTTTATTCAGTAGCGTGTAAGCCAGTTTCAGACTGCGACTCCACAGTTTGCCTACAAGGAGAAAAAAATAAATAAATCAGAATGTGTCCAAGTACTTTTGTTCCATGTTTCAGTCAACGATAGTTCGGGATGATGGACAGCAGTCATGTGGGTGATTCACCACAAGTCTCGCTTCCGTTCCTGTTCCACTTCATGTTTTTCTTCACTTGGACAAGCGTGATAGGACTCTCAGGCGGCAGGATTTTGTGAGCAAAAAATTTTGATGTGGGTTTTTTGTGACTGTGTTGAGCATTTGAGCCCATTGAAGGAACAATGACTGAAGATGTAGCCCACTAAGTTAGCTTCTTGCGCTAGCAGCCGACTGTCTAGCTGCAATACGTCCCTTGGCTCTTTTGTACAAAATGTTTGAATGTTTTATGTATGCGTTATGTTTTAGCGTTTTAGTTTACATTACTGGTTGATTTCATTTTATACTTATTTTAGCCTCCGTATTTGTTGTCAGTGTTTACTGTATAATAGAAATGTCAACTGCTGCAAATACCAATTATAACAATAAATATGCTAATTAAACATAGCCTGAACAGTTATTAAAGGCTTTTTGTCCATTTAGACTTTGATTTTGATCCAACTTTGAGTGAACACTCTATTTACAAGGCAAATTGTTGCTCACCATATGTGAGCATGTAGAGGGGTTTTCCTGTGATGTCCAGCGCTGTGAGGGCGGGGCTCTTGGCCTGGGTGGCCCCCCAGCGGGCTAGGGCTGCTTGTAGGGCAGGAGGCCAGTTACTAACAACACCGAGGGGCTCCCCCTTTACTGGGATGATTTGACGACCCTCTGGCTTCGGGGTGTTGGGATCTGGCTGGGGAACTGGATGAAACAGAGGTTTAGGACCAAGGTTACGGGGGTTCTTTGTTGAAATGAATGGAATAAATTAAGATGCTCACCTTCAACTATTTCCTCAGAGTCGTCGAGGAAGAATTCACTGAGTGGTGGTCTTTTGGGCCGTTTGAGCGTGTTTAGCAACTGTTGAATCTTAGTGGACACTCTGCTGTTGACAGGCACACCTGCACAAACAACCACCACCGTCAACAAACAAACAAACCAATAAAGCATAACACATCCATACATGCAATTCTAACACACATTTCTATTGTAGCACACACTGACTCACACAGTCGGGGTCAAAATCAGCAACAGGAAAGATTTGAAAGCTACTTGGACAGATACAGGTTGGAAAATTGAGGGAAAACAGAGCGTAGAAGGTTGTCTAAGTCTAAGTTGGAGACACACATGGAGAGTGACAGTGTGGAAAGCAAGCTGACACGGGCCTCTTCGGCATCCCTCCCCGTCCCACTCATATTACCTTTTTGCGTTCCTTTTTAAATGAAAGGCAAGATGGATTAATGGACCCAAAAGAAAGAAGACAAAATATATGTGATTAGCGGCATGTTCTTTGACTTAATTAACACTTAACACTCAACAAAGAGTGTCATCACCGCAGTACTGTCGAACAGAAAACACAAATATGTCACAAAACTGCAATGATTAAAAGATGCAACAAGTTTAATATACAGGTCCAGCTCAATAAAACATTGAATATGGTAGCTAACTTCATTCATTCCAGTAGTTCAATTCAAAAAGTGAAACTCAACTCACATTTGAGAGATTCACTACACACAGTGTGAAGCAGTTCATGATTTTATCTTTGATGATTGTAGCTCACAGCAAACGAAACAACAAAATTTAACATCAAGAAATTGGAATGTTTTATAAGCAGAGCTGCCGATCTATAAAAATTATCTTCCAGAAAAATGTGTCCAAATTTTCTAAATTCTGTCAAGAACATTTCCGTGCGACAGTCATAATCATAATCGTTAATAAATTATGGCTTCAATATTTGTCATAAAATAAAATGTTTTTATTACATCAACCTTGTTTCAGCAAATCATTTATTTTGATGTTTTGCGACTGCATGACACAATATCTTAGCAAATAGCATGGCTTTGACAACATCTTCGCTTATCCCCCTCCTCGTCCTCCCTTCGTGACACCTTTGTGAGAACCATGGTAAGAAGTGTAGCTTATTCGCTACCATGGAGGCAATGACGAGTGACTTACAATGTGTTGACATCGGACAAAAAGAGAACTTTCGCTTCCGCAGCTTGGCAGCTGTTCAATGTGGACGCGACAGTAATGTCAGACGCCGGAACAATCAGTGTTATGGCCGTAACGAGTCAACGTAGAGTGATTTCCGTAAAATACGGAAGTTCCGTAACATTTGGCAGCTCTGCATAAGGAACAATCAAAAGGATTATTATTGAAATAAGGTAGAAATGGACGTGTTTAGTGAATCTGCAGGCCATAATATATAGTTTCACTTTTAAATTGAATGACTGAAACAAATGAACTTTCTATGCTATTCTAATTTATTGTGACGCACCTATGACTCTGGATCGATTAAGATGTGATTGGTGTTGTTTTTCCCCCCACACAGTAAAAATGTACATAGACAGACACACCCATCTGATACCACCAACACACTTCTGTGTGCATGTACCGTCAGCAGTATCCAGCATGCTAGAGCGGCTCTGCCCACGACTCATGCCCCTGACGGCAGGAGGCAGGTCCATTCTCGAGCCTCTGTCCTGGGTGGTGGAGGTTGATGTCACATCAGGAGGGACACTGTTCTCTAATGGAGAATGACAAAGCGAGCCACGCTAAAGTGGACGTCTACCGAGTATAACAAAGTCATTCATGTGAGATGAAGGGAGATTACCGATGCGCGTGTGGGCTAGTACATCGGCCAGCACAGAAGCAGCAGGCTGGAGTGGGGGCTGGGGCTGGCTTTTCGGCTCTCCGTGGGATAGGGTGGAGGACGCCGACGAGGACGTGGAGGAGCTTTGGACAGAACGGTTGATCCAATAATCGGGACTCTGCAGGCCCTGGGCCAGCGCCGCACTGAGGGCGGCCTTTCTGCGCAGTGAGCCCTCGTCCTCTGATGCAGAAGACGTGTCTGGTGGAAAGAAAAAATATTTGAAATCTGTCACCTTGGTCAATGTTGATACACGGTGTACCATGAAGATCCAATGCTCGAAAAATTGTACAATTTGCAGTTACACCAAAACGCTGGTGAACAATATGCCCCAAAGTTGAAACAATTTTTGAAGTTTGTACCATCAACATACAAGGACCTCATTTCAGCCAGCATTAAAGGATTAACCCTGTGTTTGTTCCATTGCTATGGGCTTCATAGGACTCTCAGCCAGTATACAGCAGCAGTTTGTGAACAAAGGACTTTAATTCGGATCTTTTGTGGTGTGATGCATTTGAGTCCATCTGTTTGTGATGTGGCGGCACGGTGGGCGACTGGTTAGAGCGTGAGCCTCACAGTTCTGAGGAGCAGGGTTTCAATCCCCGGCCCCGCCTGTGTGGAGTTTGCATGTTCTCCCCGTGCCTGCGTAGGTTTTCTCCGGGCACTCCGGTTTCCTCCCACATCCCAAAAACATGCATGGTAGGTTGATTGACAACTCTAAATTGCCCGTAGGTGAGTGCGAATGGTTGTTTGTTTGTACGTGCCCTGCGATTGGCTGGCAACCAGTTCAGGGTGTACCCCGCCTCCTGCCCGATGACAGCTGGGATAGGCTCCAGCACGCCCGCGACCCTAGTGAGGAGAAGCGGCTCAGAAAATGGATGGCTGGATGGATGGATGTTTGATGAAAAAAACAGCACTGAGTGAAGATGTAGACTATTCCTTGGTGGTAGAAGCCTATCTGACATATGCTTGTCACTTGTGATCAAAAAGGAGTGTTTTATGTGCATGTTACATTTAATTTTTTTAAATAACATTCATGGTTGATTTGATTTCTACATGTGTGACAATGAGTACTTATTAGCCCTGCTCATTTGTCATTAACGGTAAATAGTGTTATTTTTTTGTTTTTTAACGCATTACTATTAGACTGTTTAATGCTTATTTTTGTTTTTCATTTTTAACGTCACTTAAAACATTGACTGTACCCTTAACAAAGGTTTTATAATGGTAATAAATCAAAGATGAACCAGTGTAATGGAACGAAACGTGGGCCAATTTGGAGGTACCACTACTGAAGCATATTAAAGTGAAGAAACTAAAGTGCTAGTTGTACCTGGAGGTGTGCAAGCATCACTAGGAGACTGGACAAAGGCTGAGCGTCGCTTGGTTGGCATGGGCAGGGCCATCTTCTCCTCTCTGTGTTTGGCTAGGGCTGCCTGCACAGCTTCTGTGTGAATGTCTAAACAAATGAATATGGAAAGTGAGAAAAGAAGTGAGTGAAATAAAACTCTAGTAATACCTCATGTTTTTTGCATTGTTTGTACCTGATCTGTAGCGCTCATCTCTGGCCCCTCCACTCCGGTGTGCACGATGGTGTCTGGAGGCTGAAGATGTGGAGGGGCCCGGGGCCTCAGGACTCGGCGTGGGCTCACCGCTGTGCCCCCCGGAAAGCTGCATATCTGGCAAAGTCATATCTGCATCTGGAGAAACAGCAGATGGAGGCTGAATACATAAATCGAATAAATAATGAATAACTAAATAAATATTGCATGGCACACCAAGAGTACCTCTAAATTTGAAACCTGTGAACATAACAACCTGTGTTAACTTGAGCATGAATCTGGGGTGGTTCGCCTGGGAAGCCAAGTTAATGGGGATGTGACAACTCAGATGAAAAAAAGAGATAGGTGTGTGTGTGTGTATGTTGTCAGTGTCTGTGTATGTGTGTGTGTGTGTGTGTGGGGGGGGGGGGGGGGGGGGGGTCAGTCAATGCCAATAAAACGGCAATATATGAGTAGCAGAAGGGGCCCGCACCAAGAGTCATGGCATGAGCCTTGTGACTATGAACCTCCCACCCTGTGATATGATCACCAGGGGCCTCATGTACAAAGACTTGCATGGATTTCCTACTAAAACATAGCGTACGCTCAAATTCAGAAAACGTCGCACGCACAAAAATATCCAGATGTATGAAACTCTACGTACTCATGAATCCAAGCACATTTCCTTCGTACATTCCAATCAACGTGGAAATGAGCGCACATGTTGGAGTAGCCAACTCCTCCCTGTCCACGCCCACATTTGAATATGCAAATCACATTTGAATTAACCCTGCACCTGAGATACCGATCTCTGCATGATCAGAAAAAAAGGAAAATGAATATTTTTTCGGAATGTGAAGTTGCTCAATGAAGTGGGGGCGCGCAACAAAATCCTCTTTGGCACGTTGTCCTACGGCGTTAACAACAGGCGAAAGAAGAGCGAATGGGACAGTGCGTGTGCGGCTGTCAATGCTGTGGAGACAGAATAGCGCGCACATGCTGAACTAAACAAAGAAGTGGTCAGACATTAAGGTGGATGTGAAGCGGAGGACAGCTGCCCACCGCCAAAGTGTGGCCAACAAAAGGGGGAAGAACCGGTGCGGAGGGCCTCACCCCGTTCAAGGAGAGAATCGCTGCGATCATGAGTGAAGCTGCTCTCTCAGGGGTGATGGGAGGACGTGGCTGACTATGATCACCCCAAAAGGTTAATACCATGTATTTTTATAACTCATAAAAAAAAATGGTTCATACAGTAACCTACACTCAGCCCTGTGAGTTAAAGTTTCATGCGTAAATGTTGTATGTGTGGTATTTGTAATCAATCTTTTGAATTCAAATAGAAGCACATCAGCATATCAAATAGGATATCAAAAACTTTGACTCCTTTTTGATTACTCCAGTTATTATTTTAATACACAGAAGTGGACCTGCACGCTGAAAGAAAATCCTGTTTTTTTTTTTTTTTTTTAGGAGAAGAGGGGTAAATTATGTCAATTTAAACATGTGCATTTTTTTTAATCTTTAATTATTTTTTTTTTCAGTGCATGTGCTGGAGTCACGAAGCGATTGTGAGGGCAATCGGCGGCATAAATGATCGAATTGATCAATTAATAGGTGTCCTCACAAATATCAGTGGTTCATTAAATACACTGGTTAACAAATGAATTCTGAGTCCTTGCCTCAATTGCATTGTTGAAATCAAATGTTGCCGGGCATTAATTGTTCATCAGTGCTAATTGTTCATGTCTCTCTGATGTGCAGATTTATGAAAACAGTTTCCCAGCATCACTTCTAAGTGTCGCCAAAGCACCAAAAGCTGCAGAAACGTGCGTACGCCAGCCGTGCAGTTGGTGTGAGGCACGGCACATTTCCACGGTCGTGTCACTCTTGATACATCTGAACTTTGTCGTGAAGAAGAACAGACGCCACGTTTTTGTGCATACGCACCTTTTGTACAGGAGGCCCTAGGTCACCGACTGCCAATCATTGTCCCTGCAACTTGTACGTGTGGCCCGTGGTGTAGTGGAGTGCATTAGAATTGGAGGGCATGAAAGGCTGGTGGGGATAAGGTGGGAAGGCTGCAAAGCACTGCTAAGCTGCTCTCCACAGCCCCCGAAAGCATGTACAGTCGTGGCACCCCTCCTTAATATTTGGTTGCACACACTTGTTTTCAAGTGGTGTTTTCTTCCACTCTTCCTTTGCAATTTGTTCAAGCTCTTGAACATTTTCCCCAATGGCAGATTTCAGCTTTCAGATTTTTCCTGAAAGGTTTCATTGCGCTTTCTGTAAACATACTGTTTGTGTGCGCAGCCAAAATGCTCTATTTTTGTTTCATCTGTCCATTAAATGTTGTTTATCATTTGCTCTTTTGTATCAAACACAAGTTCCCGATAGAAAAATGTTGTTTCACTTGATTCATTTTCTTCAGTAGATATTCCACTTTTAGTACTTAAAACTTAATGGCTGCCAATAATGGTGAGCAGGACTGTATGTAGTACAATAAAAAAGAGATACATGGGCTGACCTTTTGTTTATGTGCAGTCCCTGCCAGATGTTGACAACTGTGTTGATTTCTTGTGCATAACCACAATAATATTAGATATGGGTCACTTTAAATACCGGGGAACTGCGTAACAGTGGAAAGTGGAATCCCATTGCGGTTTCTTGTGTGCAGTTCTAATGATGACCGCTAGAGTGTGCTACGATATCAGAGATAACGGTGGCGAAATTGGACAATAGTTTCGCTGGACAGTGAGATTCCTGTTTTTACAAAGCACAGCAAGGTACACTTGAGTGTATACATGGGGATCTAAATATACTCAAGTGTACATGTATAAACTTAATGAAGAGAACAGAGTCACAAAGAACATGAAGCTGAAATAAGAATGGAGGGTGGTCTTACTGGGCAAACAGGAAGCCAGCAGCTTGGCTCTCTTCTTCTCAAAGCCTTTCTGTGTGATGTCACCTAGGAGAGAGGACAGCGACGCCACACTGTTATATTTGTATCCTTATTGCTGCACCAAATTTACAGTAGAAGCACACACACACACACACACACACATCAAGCAGATCGAGACCCTCTGTCATGAAAACACTCCTTGCGCTCCTATATTTGCCAGGGTGGCGAGGAGTCATAAAATTAGTGGGTGGTCAGGGTCATCAAGGCCTTCTCTGCTGTCCTAAACACTATCAGCAGCATTGACCTACATTGACAACCTAATTCTTTGTTCCGTGCAATTGTTTCAATTCATTTTGTTTCTCTTCCATGCACTGCTTCCAGTTCTTTTATGTGGATGTTAATTGTTTTGTCCAATCAAGAGTTCAGACTCTATGTGCCGCCATATCAATCTAATCTGCCCAGCCCATCAGAATAAATTGTGCTAGTTGATGTAATTTAAACTTTATTAGCAATGGGACTATTTCTTTAACCAATCAGATTTCAAATTCGTCTCAAAGGGCCAACGAGCTGGGCAATATAAAGTTTTTTTTGTTTTGTTTTTTCCCCCCTCCAAGTTTGACACCCAAAACACATCTTTAGTGATCTTCACATTTTACTACACTACATAATCAGCACTTCTGGTGAGTAGAGTACTGTATTTTCTTTAATTTGTTTGCTTTCGTCATGTTATTAGATAAGTATTGATTCTGAACTTTTCCAGCTAATACAAGGCACAGGTGTGTGCTGCATTTTGCTTTTTTGTATAGTGTTGCTGGTTTCTATAATTGCGATGTGGTGGTATAAAGAGGCAGAATAAGTCGGGTAAGTCCCGACAGAAGGCCCAGGTACCAAATGCACGGCCAGTCATAATAATAATCCTCTTTACACTAAATCTACTGAACAACACGGAACACTCACTGCTTAGCAGGGAAGATAACGCCATTGTTTGGCTTTGTATAAGTGCCGGTGAATAAACATGATGAGTGCGGGGAAACCTCCTCCAGGCGCCGAAACCCAAATACGATTAGAACACTTGCAGATAGAAGAAAAATGACCAAAGTGAAGTCAAGACTATCTTGAATAGAAAAAAGGAAAACACCATGTGAGCAAAATATACATGAAACTTTATCTAACCCTGATGGTATCCAACCCCCCCCCCCCCCCCCCCCCCCCCCGGGTCCTCCTCCCTAAAAAAAAGAAAGAAAGAAAGAAATACATAGACCTGTGCGCCCAGCACAGATGATCATTATCCAATAACTGGCATACTTAAATTTTTGGCTAAATTGTCGATGTGGGGGTGAGGGGGGTGTTGTCCGGGATTTTTGCCAATGTGTCCACTGCATACGCCACATGCATGTATCCACACATACAGTAAGTGACAAGTGTAGAAGTGCAGTTTCTCATTTACAATGCCGACCTGGAGGCAAATTAGGAATGAGGGTCTCGCCTAAGGGCATTTCGACAGCAGACAGTCAGAGCCGGGATTCATTAAAGTCGGGAAACTATCCCAAAAAAATAAGAATTTGAGAAATTGGCAAATACATTTTCAAGGCACTGCACATACGAGCACAGTTCAGGAAGGAAGAAGATATGAGCAGGGGACTTGTCAAAAAAGAAAAGATCACTTCCTGGTGTGTACACAACACAACAATGAAATGGAGAGGAAATAAAGGGTAGCCTTTTTCTTTCCCCCCACGATTCTGCATCTTTCACCAGAGACCGGCAAAATCGTACAGCGGAGAATAGGTTTAAAGGGGAAATATAATGACAGACGCAGCAGGCTGAAGAAACAAACTTGTTAATACTTTATATACAAATAGTATTTGTGGGTGATGTAAACATTCTACTGCAAAGCAGGAGTAGTGTTGCTGCAGTTACATTAACCTTCATTTTTTGTTCATACAATTTTAACGTGACGTGTGACAGTTGTGTAGCAACAACGCTAACACAACATCCTGCGCATCAAAAATAACAATATATGCGAGGGAGTTTTATAGCTTGCGGAAGATATAGGTTAACTTAGTCTGCAAGATTTCCTATCCGGAACATTTTCGACTTACCTTGTATCAGCAGAAGATATGAACAAAATACAGAGAAATCAAAACACTTGGCATCACTGACATTTGCAGCATCAAACCCCAAATACTCCCAGATGACAGATGTGCTGTATTTCTTGGGGATTCAAATTTAACTAACCTAATTCTGATTCTGCTGAAGCCATTTCAAAACATGTTAACATGACAAAGCATGAAGAGCAGGTTAATATTGATTGGTGATTCACCTGTGTATGAGTAGGCATATGCCACTTCTGATTGATGAGCTTGGCGGTATGGTGGTGAGACAGCCAGAGGTGTGGACTCGAGTCACATGACTTGGACTTGAGTCAAACTCGAGTCATGAATTTTATGACTTCAGGTTTGACTTGACAATATGTTAAAAGACGTGCAACTAGGGTTGGGCATTATTTTAATTTGAGCAATTCCAGTCCCGATTCCGGTTCCTTATTTGACTCTGGCTTCTTTATAACCAGTATCAATATCAAACCTATGAACTAAAAGGCAACGTGTGTGGAACTAACCCAACTGACTTAATTTTCATTAAGTAATGTGTCAGCTATACGTTGTTAAAATCGTTTGTTGGGACTGTTTCCATCACGTCAAATGGTATATACGTGCAAGTTTTAACTTGACTTCCTGTTTAAGCTTATAGCCTTTTATTCTGAATGGTACGCACCGGAACTCTGCATTGTGGCAAGAAAAGTAACTTCACACGGCACTGATGATTTAAAAAAACAAAACAATTTTATTTCTTTATTTTTTTAATTGATGGAACCAAATGCTATAAAACGTTTATTCCTTTCCTTACCCACTATTCGTGACCTCAACCTGAAACAAACATGGGTTGTGCAGCAGGACAATGATCCAAAGCACACCAGCAAGTCCACCTCTGAATGGGTGAAGAAAAACAAAATGAAGATTTTGGCATTGTAAAACTCCTGACCTGAATCCTATTGAGATGCTGTGGCATGTGGCTGAATTACAACAATTCTGCAAAGATGAGTGGGCCAAAATTCCTCCACAGCGCTGCTAGAGAGTCACTGCAAGTTATCCCAAATGCTTGTTTGCAATTGTTGATGCTTAGGGTGGCCCAACCAGTTATTAGGTTTAGGGGGCAACCACTTTTTCCACACAGGGCCATGTAGGTTAGGATTTTGTTTCTCCCTTCATAATAAAAAAACATTTAAAACAGCATTTTGTGTTTACTTGTGTTGTATTTGACTAATATTTAAGTTTGTTTGGTGATGGGAAAAGGGTTAAGTTTGACAAACATGCAAAAAAAATTAGAAATCAGGAAGGGGACAAACACTTTTTTATACCACTGTATTTGCATGCAGGTTGTTTCAGATTGGACTGACCAGTCTTATACAAACCCCAATTCAAATTAAGTAAATGTGTAAAATATAAATAAAAACAGAATACAATGATTTGCAAACCCTTTTCAACCTATAGTCAGTGAATACACTACAAAGACAAGACATTTATCCATCCATCCATCCATCCATCTTCTGTACCACTTATCCTCACTAGGGTCGCAGGCACAAGACATTTAAAATTATTTAATTAATTTAAAATATGATAAAGTTTGTTCTGTCACAAATATTCACTCACTTTGAATTTGATGCCTCTAACATGTTCGTTTAAAAAAACTGGGACAGGGGCATGTTTACCACTGTGTTACATCACCTTTTCTTTTAACAATTCTTGATAAGCGTTTGGGAACTTGCTGAAATAAGCACAGACGTCCCTGAAAAAGACATGCTTGGATGGCAGCATATGTTGCTCCACAACCAGTATGTACCTTTCAAAGATGTACAAGTTACCCATGTTGAGGGGACTAACACATCCCCATACCATCACAGGTGCTGGCTTTTGAACCTTGCGAAAATAATAATCCGGATGGTCGTTCTCCTCTTTGGTCAAAAGGACATGACGTCAATGATTTCCAAAAACAGTTTGAAATGTGAACTCGTCAGACCACAGCACACTTTTATTCCACTATGTATCAGTCCACCTCAGATGAGCTCGGACCCAGAGAAGCCGGCGGCCTTTCTGGGTGTTCTTGATATATGGCTTATCCTTTGCAGGGAAGTTTTAACTTGGAATTGTGTGAACTGACAATGGTTTTCTGAAGCATTCCTGAGCCCATGTAGCAGTATCCTTTATACAATGATGCTGGTTTTTAATGATGTGCCGCCTGAGGGATTGATGGTCACGGGAATTCAATGTTGGCTTTCAGGCTTGCCGCTTATGTGGCGATTTCTCCAGATTCTCTGAATCTTTCGCTATCATGGACTGAAGATGATGGAATCCATGAATTCCTTGCAATTGTATGTCGAGAAACGTTCTTAAACTGTTGGATTATTTGCTCACGTAGTCGTTAAAGTAGTGAACCTCACCCCATCCTTGCTTGTGAACAACTGAGCCTTTTAGGGATGCTCCTTTTATACTCAATCACGACACTCATCTGTTTCCAATTAACCTGTTCACCTTTGGAATGTTCCAAACAGTTTTTTCCAAGCATTCCTTAACTTTCCCAGTCTTTTGTTTCCACTTGTCCCAGCATTTTGTAACGTGTAGCGGGCATTAAATTTAAAATGAGAGAATAAATATTTGCAAAAAACAATAACGTTCATCAGTTTGAACAATAAATATATTGCCTTTTGAATATAGGTTGAAAGGGATTTTCAAATCATTGTATTCTCTTTTACACAAAATCACAATTTCATTGAAATTGGGGTTTGTAGAAATGCCACATGCAATGGTTTATGCTGAGGCGCACACTGATGCAAAAACACAAATGCAAGCACAGTGATGTACACATGGATTGAAGGGGACTGGAGCATCATTGTTGTTGGAGGCAGAGTCCTGTCAGGCCCGCTCCTGATGCCCAGTTGGTGCCAGGAGAGGGGAGAGTTGTCGACTCGTCAGTCATTAGCGGACAGAGGAGGGCCTGTCATGGATGTGGGTCGTGGACAGCTGCTGCCAAAAGAGAGGGAAAGCTGGACGTTTGGAGTGCAAGAATGTAGCCCTAGCACAACAGTACTGTGACTGTATGGGTGCGTGTAATCTGAGGCTAGAGGACAGGATATGAGCGTTACTCCACCTTGTGTGTGCGTGCTACCGAAATCATCATCAATCTGCAAAGGAGGAATGCACTGATTGAGCATGACCATTCTAAAAAAGAGAAACTAACAACTGGCCAATTGTGTGTGTGTACTCAGTTGGTAAAAGTTAAGGGGTGTAGACCCCTATCTCACTGGGCTCGAGACTAGTTGTTTACCTAATAGCGACTTCAGTCGCCGCTGGTTCCAGAGACATCTTCGTGGCGTCTTTTGGAGTCTCCTGGAGACAAGCCATGTTGCCAAAGACTCACCTTGAAATCGAACATGTGACCTTTTAGAGACTCCTCAATACACATTATAGAGGAAAGGCTCGTAACCACAGGTGGGTAGAAACGCACTACGTTTAGTCCGTTAGACAGTGACATTTACTCAAGTAACATTTTGGGTAAATTGTACTTGTCAACGTAGTTTGAATGTACCATACATTTTACTTAAGGATCTATGTTAAACGGCATGGGCAGCCGTGGCCCAATGGTTAAGATCATCGCCTGCCACCGTGCAGGACCTAGGTTCAAGACCCCGACTGGACTATCCGCCAACATCCCCCGCGGGGACTCACGGCTGTGGTGTCCTTGAGCAAGACACTGATACCCTGAAAAATGCAGAGAACAAATTCCGTGTGCATGCATGCATGTTCATGACAATATAAGGTGATTATTCTTCTTCTTAAAAAGAATCAATACTTTTACTCCGCTAGAATGATCGACATGCCGCTCGCTAAATTTATTTACTCATGGTTGAGTGCACGATCACTTTTAGACTTTGACTTCCGCATAGGGCGCCGTTGCGCCAATCCCACATAACCACTAGTGTCCAATTCACCAATTAGACATGACCGCACGCAAAGCCTTCGCGGGCCAATCAAAGTGACTCAATATGGGGGGGAAAAACAGCTGCACGAGTGTTTACTTTACAGACTATGAAAAACAAAAGCTTTATGATGCAGTGTAGTCTCTAGTGTTTCTATTGTTTTTGGATGTTTTGCTTATGGTCATAAGTCACTGTAAAACATGCTTCTTTGGGGATATGTGCTCTCTCTCGCTCTCTCTCTCTCTCTCTCTTTCTCTCTCGCACACACACACACACACACACACACACACACATAAATAAAACAATTTAAATAGTAATAATTTAAGAAACACACACTTTATAGCCTCACATGTATTGTATTGTTCCATTAGGGGTGTCCATATCTCTTCAAACTCTGCGCTTTACCCCAAATTACATAGGTTAGCTTTTCCAGTGCAACACACGTTGCCATTTCACTGATCAATGACTGTATCGAGGATACTTCAGTCTCTTTCCAAGATTGAGCAACCGTCCTGCTGTTAATTAGAGTCCTACATATGGAGTTGATGGAAAAGTTATCTGGATCGTCTTCTTTTCCTTTCAGTTTGTCCTGTTTGGGGTCACCACAGTGCGTCATCCTTTTCCATGTAATCCTATCTCCTGCCTTCTCCCCTCTAACAACAGCTGCCCTCATGTCTTCCCTCACTACATCTCTAAACCTTCTCTTTGGTCTTCCTCTAGCTTTCTTGCCTGGGAGCTCCATCCTCATCACCCTTCTACCAAAACACTCACCATCTCTCCTCTGGACGTGTCCTGTACTATTCTACCACACTCTGCCACTCCAGACTTCCACATGCACTACCACAGTTCCTCGCTGGGTACTCTGTCATAGGCTTTCTCTCGATCTACAAAAACACAATGTAGCTCCTTCTGACCTTCTCTGTACTGCTCCATCAACACCCTCAAAGCAAATAATGCATCAGTGGTAGTCTTTCTAGGCATGACACCATATTGTTCCTCGGAAATACTCACTTCTGTCCTGAGTCTAACCTCCACTACTCTTTGCCATAACTTCATTGTGTGGCTCATCAACTTTATTCCTCTATAATTCCCACAGCTCTGCACATCACCCTTGTTCTTAAAAATTGGCACCAGCACACTTTTCTTCCATTCCTCAGACATCTTCTCACCCGCTAGAATTCTGTTGAACAAACTGGTCAAAAACACTGCACAGCCACCTCTCCTAGATGCTTCAAGACCGCCACAGGTATGTCCAACTGCCTTTCCATTTATCGGGCTGTCCGGTCCCTGTACGACCACTGTCAGAGTTTGGTCCGCAATGCCGGCAGTAAGTCGGACTCGTTTCCGGTGAGGCTTGGACTCCGCTAAGGCTGCCCTTTGTCACCAATTCTGTTCGTAACGTTTATGGACAGAATTTCTAGGTGCAGCCGAGGTGTAGTGGGGGTCCCGTTTGGTGGCCTCAGTATTGCATCTCTGCTTTTTGCAGATGATGTGGTTCTCCTGGCTTCATCAAGCCCTGATCTCCAACTCTCACTGGAGCGGTTCGCAGCCGAGTGTGAAGCAGCCGGGATGGAATTCAGCACCTCCAAATCTGAGACCATGGTCTTCAATCAGAAAAGGGTGGAGTGTCCTCTCCAGGTCAGGGATGACATCCTGCCCCAAGTGGAGGACTTCAAGTATCTCATGGTCTTGTTCACGAGTGAAGGAAGAATGGAACGGGAGATTGGTGCAGCGTCTCCAGTGATGCAGACTTTGTATCGGACCGTTGTGAAGGAGCTAAACCGAAAGGCGAAGCTCTCAATTTACCGGTCGATCTACGTTCCTACCCTCACCTAAGGACACGAGCTGTGGGTTGTGACCGAAAAAACAAAATCCTGAATACAAGCGGCCGAAATGAGTTTCCTCCGCAGGGTGTCTGGGCTCTCCCTTAGCAATAGGGTGAGAAGCTCGATCATCCACGAGGGGCTCAGAGTAGAGCCGCTGCTCCTCCACATTGATACGAGCCAGATGAGGTGGCTCGAGCATCTGATTAGGATGACTCCTGGACGCTTCCCTGGTGAGGTGTTCCAGGCACATCCCACCGGGAGGAAACCCTGGCGACGACCCAGGACACAATGGAGAGACTATGTCTCCCGGCTGGCCTGGGAACACCTCATGATCCCCCGGACGAGCTGGATGAAGTGGCTGGGGAGAGGGAAGTCTGGGCTTCTTGACTCTACCTCAGATAAACGGAAAAAAAAGGACGGATGGATATGGAAAATTTACTTTTTAATGTTTGTATACAAATAGTTGGGTCTCCAGAGTGCCGTCCCACCCACAAAGTGTGAAATTACACAACCAAGTCAATCTTTATTGTCCCTTCTGTCCCACTGTTATGAAATAGTATGGCTAATTTAGATAAACACCTCCACAAGTATCTCAGTTTCTAAGCCAATGACTTGGCTGGATGAAGTTCCAGAGCAAAAGATGCACTTTGAAGTGGCTGCTGAAGCCCTATCATTTCAAAGTCAAAAGGTAAGCAGAGCTGCAGTGTTGGCACCAATTAGCATTAGCTAGCATTGTTACCAGCATGTTATAATAATGTTCGGCTAAGTTGTCTAAGCAGGCGTCAGGGTAATTTGTCTTTGGCCACACAGGTGTGCCACTTTACAAGTCTGTTTCACTGGCTTGGTGATAAAATGATGCCTCTACAAGTGATAACGTAATGGAATCTCAATGGGCCCTTTATTGAAGTGTGTTTGGGGGGCGTTAAGACTAAACTAGCCAGTGGGGACTTCAGGCAAGGTAAGGCCAGCTGCATTCAGTTTTCTGGGGTTCACAGATTAGCGTTAGATAACAGCGTTAGCTTCTATAAACGTCACTTAATTTATTGCTCAGCAATTGCTGGCCGGGCCGGCCGGGGGTGTTTGTGTTTGACAATGTACTCCTGTAGCACGAAAATGTTTTCATTGTCTTGGGCGCCTGCTTGTTTTCCACAAGTTGGGCTATGCCCCTGATCGTGATTAAATGAAAACCGGATTCACAATTGGCCCAGTAGTATAAGGGGCGGGATGAGGGCTGGCTCAGTGCCTGAGACATACAGTATCTGCTCCGAAAACAAGCCAATATCACCAAGCAAGAAACATGCTTGTGAAAAATTTCAAGCATTCTTGGTTTTTGAGGTATTTTGATGAAAGCTGAATGTTATTAAGACAGCGGGAACTTTTTTAAATTATGGGGGAACAAATCTAAATAGATTCCTTTTAGGCAGGGTGACAACTGGAATGCAAAAGGCACACGTGTGTGGCTCCACAAACCACCATTATTTCTATTCATGAACGCAATAATGGACAAATAAAAGTAGAGAGCGGCATGTTGATCATTGTAACAGAGTGAAAGTACAGACTTCACATAAATATTCAAGTAAAAGTAAAAAGTATGGTTCATTCAAACTACGCTCATAAGTACATCCATCCATTTTCTGTACCGCTTATCCTCACTCGGGTCACAGTTAAGCTGGAGCCTATCTCAACGAACTTTGGGCAAGAGGCGGGGTATACCCTGGACCCAGGCAATCGCATGCACATAGAGACGAACAACCCTTCAGACGCACAATCACACTTAAGGACAATTTAGAGTCTGAAATTAACCTAACCAATGCATGCTTTTGAAATGTGGGAGGAAACCTGCATTTGAAATGCTGGTGTCATATATCTCCAACAAAAATCTCCAAAAAAACCCTTGAACATTGGGGCATAACTTTCACCAAATTGTGTGTGTGTTTGTGTGATTGTGTGAGAGAGAGAGTGTGAGACAAAGAGCGACAGAGTGTGTGAGAGAGACACAGACACACAGAGAGAGAGAGAGAGAGAGATGCAAACAACTCATGTCAACTGTACAACTCTTGGTCCACTGGAATTTGAAGGTACCAGAGTGGTGGTAACGACAATAATGCTTCCAGTCATTGCAGTACAATAGGTGGAATTATACAAGCCCAGAGAGCCGATTAAATATTTGAACCACACCCACCATATGCAGGGGATTCACAATCTCTGATTTAGCGCTTTTCCGAGCCAGTTGAATTTAAGGGCTCTACGAATGCGAGCCAAGATTTGACACAATGCATTGCAATGGGCCAAGAGGGGAGATTCACATCAGCTTGTTCAGGGGCTTTCCTGTGGACCTTCACACACAGGGAATTTCTGACAAGCCTTTGGCACAATTCCATTAAGCAGATTTAGGAAGACGACTATTTAAAAGTCAGCCACAATTCCAAGAAGGGAGTAGAAAAATACAACTTTTGCGGGTTGGCCTTTTGGAAACATTCCTTGCACTTACTGCCAAATAATGTAAAAAAGCTAATGTAAAAAATGAATAAAGAATTTTTCCTTTTCAAAGAAACACATCTCCGCCATGTCCAAAGAATCCTTAAAATGTCTGTCTCACTTGTTTGTTTGAAACGTCATGAAGCATCAGGTCCCCTCGAGCAGTCACCTTATCGTGGTGGAGAGGTTTGTGTGTCCCAATGATTTTAGGAGCTAAGTTGTCTGGAGCTTTATGCCCCTGGCAGGGTCATCCATGGCAAACAGGTCCTAGGTGAGGTACCAGACAAAGCACGGCTCAAAAGACCCCTATGATGTAGCAAAATACTTGAAGACATTTTCCATTGCCCAGACACCCCCTCCAAAACCCCCACCCATCCCCCGGATCCGATCCCCGGCTACAGAAGGAGCCCGAGCTGGTGTGTTAGGTCGAGAAGTTATAACTAGATATAGTCGGGCTCACCTCGACACACAGCTTGGGCTCTGGTACTATTACCTCTTCCCGTGGACTCTCTTCCACGGGAAGAGGCGCCGGTGTGGGTATATTTATAGCCCCCCCAGTTCAGCGCCTATACATTGGGGTTCACCCCGGTGAACGATAGGGTAGCCTCCCTGGGTGGGGGGACGGGTACTGACTGTTGTTTGTGCCTATGCACCAAACAGCATTTCACAGAACCCACCCTTTTTGTACTCCTTGGATCAGCTGCTGGTGAGCGCTCCCACCAGGGACTACATTGTTCTGCTGGGGGACTTCAATGCTCATGTGGGTAATGACAGTGAGACCTGGAAGGGCGTGATTGGAAAGAACGGGCCCCCTGAACAGAACCCAAGCGGTGTTCTTTTATTTGACTTCTGTGCTCATCACGGATTCTCTATAATGAACACCATGTTCAAGCATTCAACTGAACTTGGCATCGTCAAACCGTACATGTTTGAGCCGATCAGGAGGTCGGAACCCGACAGTGACAACGAGCAGCCAAGTAGCAGTGGTACAACAGAAAAAGTGTGGCCACTGGGTCGATGTGACGGTATGTCAAAATGTGTCTGTCTTTTTATACAGTCATAGCTAGAAATAATGGCACCCCAGGGGTGGCAATATTTTTTAGCATGACTATATGTATTATATATTCATGTGCTTCAGTGACACGGCACAAGCTTTTACATAGTATGCAGTGTTCCTATATATTGTGTGCTTGAGTAGCTTTATAACACGCCGCAAAAAAGTCTTTGCTGTGTGTTGGCTTGTCATATAGGCAAAAGTACAGAAGACAGTACTGAAAAGTATTTAGCTCTCTTGCTGCTGGTGAGGTCCCAACGGCCGTAGGAAAAATAGTTGGCACCGCAGTTGGTTTCAGCCTCTGTCTAACTACACGTGTATCCAAAGCGATCTGCACAGTCTTTCTCAAAACACGCTGGTTTGAAGTGATCAGCACAGAGTTTGGAATGCTTGCTAGGCACACAAAGCTGACCATGTTTCTACCCCTGTCGATTGACTTTCCCTATCCACTGGTCACATATTCCTTTTTCACTTGGAAAGCCAAAAAAAACTCTTGCCACGGCCTGAACCATTTGTACAACCAAATGCCACACAATAAACCATTGTCATGTCACTAAATCATACAACAACAATTATACAAGGACAGGAACAACAACATGGAACAATAGTACACAACACCGATTTAACAGGTGAGTGTTAGGTCACAGCGTCGAATAGAGCCAAAGACCAGAAGGCGCTGGATGCAAAAAGCAGAAGGTGCATTCTGAATCATATTTATAGATTTAACTGCTGTATATCTGCTATATAATCACTTAAAAATTGCAGATGTGGTTTGTAAAAGGGTTCTAGAGTTATTAAGAAAATGTGTTTGACCTTTAAAAAGGGGTACCGGGAGGGGGTGTTCCAACTACAGGGGGATCACAATCGTCAGCCTCCCTGGTAAGGTCTATTCAGGGGTGCTGGAGAGGAGGGTCCGTCGGAAAGTAGAATCTCAGATTCAGGAGGAGCAGTGTGGTTTCCGTCCTATCTGTGGAACAGTGGACCAGCTCTACACCCTCAGCAGGTTCCTTGAGGGTGCATGGGAGTTTGGCCAACCAGTATCAGAGTTTGGTCCACATTGCCAGCAGTAAATCAGATAAATTTTTCCGGTGAGGGTTGGACTCGGCCTAGTCTGCTCTTTGTACCAGATTCTGTTGATAACTTTAATGGACACAATTTCTTGCTGCAGTCAAAGCATAGAGGGGGTCCAGTTTGGTGACCTCAGTATTGCATCTCTGCTTTTTGCAGATGACGTGGTTCTGTTGGCTTCATCAAGCCATGATCTCCAACTCTCAGTGGAGCGGGTGGGATGAAAATCAGCAGCTCCAAATCTGAGACCCTTGTCCTCAGTCGGTAAAGGGTGGAGTACCCTCTCCAGGTTGGGGATGAGATCTTGCCCCAAGTGGAGGAGTTCAAGTATCTTGGGGTCTTATTTACGGGTGAGGGAAGAATGGAACGGGAGATCGACAGGTGGATCGGTGCAGCGTCTGTTGTGATGCAGACTTTGTATCGGTCCGTTGTGGTGAAAAAGGAGCTAAGCCGAAAGACAAAGCTCTCAATTTACCGGTTGATCTACGTTCCTACCCTCACCTATGGTCATGAGCTGAGGGTCCAAAAATTCTAATCTCAAAATATAACCCCAATTCCAATGAAGTTGGGACGTTGTGTTAAACATAAATAAAAACAGAATACAATGAATTGCAAATCATATTCAACCTATATTTAATTGAATACCCTACAAAGACAAGTTATTTAATGTTCAAACTGATGAACTTAGAATTTTATAGCTGCAACACATTCCAAAAAAACTGGGACAGGTGGCAAAAACGACTGCGAAAGTTGAGGAATGGTCATCAAACACCTGAAACTTCCCACAGGTGAACAGGTTCATTGGGAACAGGTGGGTGCCATGATTGGGTATAAAAGGAGCTTCCCTGAATTGCTCAGTCATTCACAAGCAAAGATGGGGCGAGGTTCACGTCTTTGTGAACAAGTGCGTGAGAAAATAGCCGAACAGTTTAAGGACAATGTTCCTCAACGTACAATTGCAAGGAATTTAGGGATTTCATCATCTACGGTCCATCATATCATCAAAAGGTTCAGAGAATCTGGAGAAATCACTGCATGTAAGCGGCAAGGCCGAAAACCAACATTGAATGCCCGTGTCCTTCGATCCCTCAGGCGGGATTGTATCAAAAACCGACATCAATGTGTTAAGGATATCACCACATGGGCTCAGGAACACTTCAGAAAACCAATGTCAGTAAGTACAGTTCGGCGCTACATCCGTAAGCGCAACTTGAAACTATGCAAAGCAAAAGCCATTTATCAACCACACCCAGAAACGCCGCCGGCTTCTCTGGGCCTGAGCTCATCTAAGATGGACTGATGCAAAGTGGAAAAGTGTTCTGTGGTCCGACGAGTCCACATTTCAAATTGTTTTTGGAAATTGTGGACGTCGTGTCCTCTGGGCCAAAGACGAAAAGAACCAGACTGTTATGGGAGCAAAGTTCAAAAGCCAGCATCTGTGATGGTATGGGGCTGTGTTAGTGCCAATGGCATGGGTAACTTACACATTTGTGAAGGCATCATTAATGCTGAAAGGTACATACAGGTTTTGGAGAAACATATGCTGCCATCCAAGCAACATCTTTTTCATGGACGCCCTTGCTTATTTCAGCAAGACAATGCCGAACCACATTCTGCACATGTTACAACAAGCGTGGCTTCGTAGTAAAAGATTGTGGGTACTACACTGGCCTGTCTGCAGTCCAGACCTGTCTCCCATTGAAAATGTCTGGCGCATTATGAAGCGTAAAATACGACAACGGAGACCCCGGACTGTTGAACAGCTGAAGCTGTATATCAAGCAAGAATGGGAAATAATTCCACCTGCAAAGCTTCAACAATTAGTGTCCTCAGTTCCCAAACGTTTATTGAATGTTAAAAGAAAAAGTGATGTTACACAATGGTAAACATGACCCTGTGCCAGCTTTTTTGGAACATGTTGCAGCCATAAAATTCTAAGTTAATGATTATTTGCTAAAAACAATAAAGTTGATGAGTTTGAACATTAAATATCTTGTCTTTGTAGTGTATTCAATTAAATATAGGCTGAACATCAGTTTTTATTTATGTTTAACACAACGTCCAAACTCCATTGGAATTGGGGTTGTAGAATTACAACACAATTTAAGATTTATTTATTACATGCCACTTGAATTGACTTGGTTTTGGGGGACGTCTCAGGCAAATGTAGTCATTGTTCACCTGCTCCGCCCCTGCCTGTTCTACAGAGCCAATGGGCTTTTGTTCCCATTACGATCTCTGGGCAGAGCAAGTGTTTTGCATTTAGGCAAGGAGGTGCCCTTTCTCAAACAGCCCAGTCTGAAGAGAACGGTAAGCAGGAAAAAAGCAGAAAGCCAAACATTTTTAATCAAGGAGGGAGCACTTCAGCACCAAGCTGTCGAATTTCACTTGTCAATTAGTGTGCGCTTCCGTGCATCTGGCGCATTCAACAGACATCGCCAAGCACGAATACACCCTCTCCCCCACCTAGACAATTTACCCGAACATTTGCATATTTACTGCTTATCAGAGGCTATCTGGTCATGCTGCTACTGTAGCTCATCTGTGCTAACCTTTTGGCTTGAACATTATAGTGCTTCCCTGTAGTCCGAACTGCGGCTTTTGGAGCGCAGACGTCCTTCTTTTAAATGCGCTGGGGTACGGTGGTCCACGAAATTACCATCACTGTGTCTAACCCGCCTCCATGCAGATTATGCCACATGCTGTGCTGGATTTATACCAGTCACAAAAATTGACCTTATAGGAGTCCATCCTACCAATCGCTATAACACAAAACATTACAACATAAACATACTTGTTACCAAGAAAATATGCTAAGAATCCAGCTCTAACAAAATCGCCTAAGAGCAAAGAAACTTGAAAGTTTTGATTTATAATTACTCAACATTTACTGAAAAACATAATTTTCTTGATATTTTCTTTTTTTTTTTGCAGCATGTTCATATTTTTAATTTGCATAATTCTTACAGGTATTTTTATGCAGAGCAACATATTTTAAGTTACTCTGAGTTTAAGTGGATTTATTGGAATTATATTGTATCCTGTCTGTTTCGATTCACATTTATGTAAAAAAGTATAGTTTTAGTCTGTTCGATAAATGTTTATCCTGTTGTGTGTGCTTTGACTTTTGGCCCCCTGTGCAAGTGCGGGAAGCTAACGTAGCAGTCTGCATGTCAATCAGTCAGTGCTCCTTCTCGTCAAACATCACAAAGAGATGGCTTCAAACGCACCTAACCAGTCACATAAGAACCAAATCAGTCCTTGGTTCTCAAAAAGCTGTCAGCTGTGAGTCCTATGAAGCTAGCACAAGTAAACAATAATAGGAAATGGCAACCTACCAAAATAAAAGCAGTAGCAGCGCTGATCATTTCTATCAAGACACTGAAACACTTGCTGTACATATTTTGCGTTTGTTTTGCTTTATTCAAGAATCATTCACTTGTTTGTACAGCAAACCTACCTCCTGCTTACATTCGTGTGACTAATGAGAAGAGAACGATGTAACGTGGTTTATTGTGACCATTTTGGAATGCTTGGATTATTATTATTTTTTTTTTTTAACTTGAACTGTATCTAACCATATCTAATTAGGCGGCTCATTTTCTCGTTTTTACATTCAAAATAAAGCATGTAATGCTTTAAGGGTCATGTATCTGTAATATTTTGTTTACATTGCTGTCAGCAAAATCCTGACAATACCAACAAAAAAGATCATTTTGGTCATACGACAGAAGTGATTATTATTATTATTTTTTTTTTAAATATTTTCACTTCCAAGTACCAACGTGACGTGAAAAGTAATGCTGCCTGTGGCAGCTGTGAAAGGGAACCTATTCGTAACCATACAGCAATAATGACAAAGGCGTCGCCAACATATTTCTGAAACGATGACACGTGAACAATTAGCAAAGGTTTTGGCACTTTCTTGACAGGTTCAGCCACGGGCTGCTGGGTTTAAGGAGGGGAGTTTCCAATAGGATGTAATATTTCACACACAAGCCACTATCATAACCAAATGGGCTGCTGCCTAGTACAGACAACAGTGCAGTACAGTACAGTACAGTACACATATAAGCACTGGCTCTTCAGGATGTTAAGAGGGTGGCTGCCGCCACAATAATGGCAGCGCTTTTCTGTCAAAGAGATGCTTGTTTTCCAATTTGCCTTGCCAGCCGGGTCTATTTATATTCACAAGAGCATTCGTCAGCTCTACAACACTTGCATGCTCGATATCGCTGAACGATAGAAAAGACAAGCAACCAGGAGGGTGTAAAATCCAAAGGAAAGTTGTGCAAAGTACTGCAGCGTGTCACTGTCTGGCACAGACAAAATGTCTGCTGGCCGCTAAAGAGTTGCGTTAGGCATTGCGTAATACAACGTCAGAGGGATGTTTGGCTACAACCTTCGGCCCAGTGGAGAATATGCGTCAAGTGATGAATCACCAGGTGAGTGTAGAAAGAGTCTTCTGCTTTAAAATCCACAAAGTCATTATTCTCTTGTGTTGAGTCATGTCTTGCATCATCATTATCACACTTTAATAAACTGCCAAGTGAGAGAGGAGCCCAAAACAGGTTATCTCACTCCATGGATTAGCCCCGATGTAGAAACACACCTAACAGCAGTGACTCATGGAACTGCAACAACGCAGCATACATCATTTGAACAACCTTTAAATATTATTGCTTTGTAAATCACCAGGTTAAATAAGGGCAGCATGATCAGAATCAGAATCATCTTTATTTTTCCATGCATGTCCAAAACACACACAAGGAATTTGTCTCTGGTAGTTGGAGCCGCTCTAGTACGACAACAGACAGTCAATTGAATTGTGAATACTTTTGAGACATAAAGACATTGAGAAAAAACCATCATTGAGCAATACGAAAGATGCTTGGTTGGAATCACGTCTTCTGACATGGGTTTTTGTCCAGGCTTCCTCCCACAATCCAAAAACCTGCATGTTAGGTTAACTGAAGATTAATTCATCATTATATC
Organism: Phycodurus eques; assembly: GCF_024500275.1. Classification (NCBI taxonomy): domain Eukaryota; kingdom Metazoa; phylum Chordata; class Actinopteri; order Syngnathiformes; family Syngnathidae; genus Phycodurus; species Phycodurus eques. The sequence goes on along the minus strand of NC_084525.1, from coordinate 42,984,253 downwards.
TCATAGGAGTGAATGAAAGGAGTCAAAAGATTCCAGTATTTTTGTTAAAATACAGTACACCTCAAGCAACTGTTGCAGTTTTTCCTGGAGGAGAGAATGGACCTGACATATTTTCGGCTCACAGATATACAATATGACTAGATCCAATTTCAAAAGACATGCCTCCCATGCCTACGTTGCAGCCATATTGAATGTAGGGCATTCATGTGGCACCCATGTCATGATGGTTATATCTATTGTCCCATAGAGTGCAGCGGAGAGAGAGAGAGAGCGACATGGCAGCAGTGTTAATTCTGAGGAATACAAAACAAGTCTCTGGAGTCTGGAACATGCAATTTTTGGTACAGTAACAGTACATCCATCCATCCATTTGCTGAGCTGCTTCTCCTCACTAGGGTCACGGGCGCGCTGGAGCCTATCCCAGCTATCATTGGGCAGGAGGCGGGGTACACCCCGAACTGGTTGCCACCCAATCGCAGGCCACATACAAACAAACAACCATTTGCACTCACATTCACACCTACGGGCAATTTAGAGTTGTCAATTAACCTACCATGCATGTTTTTGGGATGTGGGAGGAAACCGAAGTGCCCGGAGAAAACCCACGCAGGCACGGGGAGAACATGCAAACTCCACACAGGCGGGGCCGGGGATTGAACCCCGGACCTCAGAACTGTGAGGCAGACGCACTAACCAGTCTTCCACCGTGCCGCCAGTAACAGTACAGTAGTACAGTAATGTTTTGTCAAGTCGTTCTCCTTTGGCAACGGATTTGGAACTGAGGAGCACACTAATTCCTCGCGGCTCATGAAAGCGACTCACCTATGATGAGCACTGTATGTCAACAATGCCACCATGACCAAGCACACCGTCGTGGTAAGCTTGGAAAGAATATGAAACTTTCAAACATTTAAGCTTTTTTTAAATATTTATTTACAATAACTTTGTACTGTACTGGGCGTTTAAAGCCACAAAAAAAAACTACAAAACAATTTTGTACTGTACAGTAATATGGGTGCATATGGCCTCAAAAAAATTGCTTAAATGTAACGGGCAATCGGCTATATCAGGCGCCCCCCCATGCCTATTAGTCTGTTCTATCGAGGTTCCACTGTATTTGTATTGTGTGTAAAACAATGCTATGCGAATGATAACCTGGTAACTAGGGTTGGAAATCTCTGGCATGAGGCTGATTCAATACATATCTACAGTGTAGATACACGGGTTGCGATTTGATTCAAAAACAATATTTTTAGGGGCGGAATGGTTCGATATGATTCGGTTCAGTACTTGAGCGATACGAGTCGATACTGTGCGAAAACAATGCGACAATGCTAACATTTGCTGATGTATACGTTAATCATAAAGAACCTTGACTTGACTTTACCCAGTTCTAGAAAATTACATTGTTACGACTGTGCGAATGTCTATTCTGTCTCAACCTATTTTCAAATGAATGAAAGACAATTTAACCGTTAGCATTGTTCCTTCATGGCACTTTCAAAATAATAAACAATAAAATAAATATTTTAAAATATCAAATTCATGATTTAAATAGGGCACAGTGCCGACTGGTTAGCGCATCTGCCTCACAGTTCTGAGGAAAAGGGTACTAATCCCGGCCTCGCCTGTGTAGAGTTTGCATGTTCTCCCCGTGCCTGCGTGGGTTTTCTCCGGGCACTCCGGTTTCCTCCCACATCCCAAAAACATGCGTGGTAAGTTGATTGAAGATTCTAAATTACCCGTATGTGAATGCAGTGTGAATGTGAGTGTGAATGGTTGTTTGTTTATATGTGCCCTGCAATTGGCTGGAGACCAGTTCAGGGTGTACCCCGCCTCTCGCCCGAAGATAGCTGGGATAGGCTCCAGCACGCCCGCGACCCTGGTGAGGATAAGTGGGACAGAAAATGGATGGATGGATGATTTAAGTAGACTACACCAATTTATTTTTCTTAAGAAAATAATCTGCACAAACAATATTTAAGAGTCAAATGGGGTCTCGTACATAGGGTGCCATTCAACGTAGGACCGCCACTAAACGTTTTTTTTAATTTTTAAAAAAATTTTTTTTTAGGATCGCACTGCTTGCTGAGTGCTGACTGGCTTTTTGAACTTTAAGACATGATGACTAGCTTAGCTCAACTGGAGATTGTTGTGTTAGCTTTGGGACATTCCGGCGATGTGTCCTCTTAATGTACGCCTTGGTTGTTTACAGGAGTTTCTTTTTGGGGTTGCGGAGTACCAACAACAGAATGTATAAGTGGACTGTGAGGACTCGAGAAGAAGCATTACTTTGCTGAGGTATTGCCGACTGGAATTGCAGAGATGTACCCACCTCTGCCATTGTCTCGCCTTTACCGATGAATATCCCGTCACAACGGTTTATTTCTCCCAACGATACACACAATCTAAAAAAAGAGAAACTAAACCTAATGTTACGCTTGTTAACAACCTTAAGACGAGTCTTCACTCAGACTGCAGCAGATAGTTGTTTAAATAGGGCATGTGAATTATTGGGCCTCCAGCATCTCTGGAGGATCGTGAGGGAGTATTACCATTATTAACTATTCACCACAACACCATGACGTGACTTCCAAACATTTGCATATGTTGTCATATTGTATGCACATAATAAGAGACTTGCCTTAAGTGTCCAACCATATGCCTGTACCTCAGGCTTTGGCCCACAAACTACAGGGGAAGAAAGTTGGCAGTACTTTGGATTGCGACTGCTGTGAGGAACACGAGTAAGGCTGCACAATGAATCAAATTTGTGCTCACGATTCTGGCTGCCACGATTAAATTAGCCTAATCGATTGCGATTTTTACATTTAAAATGCAGGTTCTGCGGCATATGAACTTGAAGCACTTTCTCAACCAGTAGTCAGCCAACCACCACCGGGTGAACATATGGTTAAGGCTATTATGCCTAAATAACAAGCAAGTGCAGTGCGCATCCTACAGCGGGAGGTTCATAAGTCAGTCACTCGGTGGACTAAGTAACGTGCGAGCGGCTCATGCCGAGAGAAGAAAGTACTGTACAGCAAACATTGGAGATGGAGAGCTACTGCCTCGAAAAGGGATCATTAGACGTTTTCTGGACACGTTTGGATTGAGGGCAAGCAACGTTAAACAATAAGTCACATGTAAAGAGTGCAGCAGAGTTTTCTGCCCCGCAAGGTAATACAACTAATCTGTTCAACCATCTGAAAAGATGGCAGAAAAAGAGTCAAAGTACAAGAAATAAAGCGGCTGAAATAAGTATTTACCTTTTTTTTTTTTTCACAAAATATACTTCCAAAGGTGCCATTGACGTGAAACGTTCACGCTGTTGGGAACAACCCAAGTAATCCATACATACAAAGAAAGAAATTAAGTTGTGTGTAAAAATGTGAAATGACAGGGAAAAAGTATGGAACACGTGAAGAAAAGGATGTGCAAAAAGGCATGAAAAGCCAAGACAACACCTAAAATCTATCAATAATCAAACAGCAATCCAGCCCCTTGTCAGTTCTAATGAATATCAGCTGGTACAGTCCTAATTGATGGCCTACAAAAAGGTCTAATTGCCAAGGTGTGAGTCAAGACACATCTCATGATGGGTAAGAGCAGAGAGCTGTCTACAGACCATTGCAAACTAATTGTTGCAAAACATAACGATGGCATTGGTTAAAGGTGCATATCTAAGCTTCTGAACGTTCCAGTGAGCACGGTTGGGGCCATAAAAGGTATGTGGAAAGCCAATCATACCACCATAGATTGCCTCCATCAGGTGCTCCTCGCAAGATTTCTGACAGAGGAGTGTAAAGAATAATCAGAAGAGTTGTCTAAGAGCCAAGGACCACCTGTGGAGAGCTTCAAAAAGACCTGAGTTTAGCAGGGACTGTTGTCACAAGGAAAACAGTGAGTAATGCACGCCGCCGCCATGGCCTGTATGCACGCTCACCGCGCAACACTCCATTGCTGAAAGAAAAGCATGTCAAAGCTCATTTAAAGTTTGCTGAACAACATTTGGACAAGCCAGTTAAATACTGGGAGAATATAGTCTGGTCGGATGAGAGCAAAATGTAACTGTTTGGACGCCATAATGCACACCAGGAGGAGAAATGGCACTGCATATCACCCTAAAAACACCATACCAAGAGTGAAGTTCAAAGGTGGGAACATGATGGTGTGGGGCTGCTTTTCAGCAAATAGTACTGGTAGACTTCACATTCTTGAAGGAAGGATGGTTGGGCAAATGTACAGAGACATTCTTGACAAAAATCTGCTGCTATTTACGAGGATGATGAAAATGAAACGAGGGTGGACATTTCAGCAGGATAATGATCCAAAATATACTGCCAAGGAAACTCAATACTTCCTCCCTGTGTCATTTCACATCATGACACACAACTTCATTTCTTAGCTTAGTTGTTCTACAACCCCAATTGCAATGAAGTTGGGACGTTGTGTTAAACATAAATAAAAACAGAATACAATAATTTGCAAATCATGTTCAACTTATATTTAATTGAATACACTACAAAGACAAGATATTTATTGTTCAAACTGATAAACGTCATTGTTTTTAGCAAATAATTATTACCATTTAATTTTATGGCTGCAACACGTTCCAAAAAGCTGGGACAGGGTCATGTTTACCACTGTGTTACATCACCTTTTCTTTTAACAACATTCAATAAACGTTTGGGAACTGAGGACACGAATTGTTGAAGCTATGTAGGTGGAATGATTTCCCATTCTTGCTCGATGTACAGCTTCAGCTGTTCAACAGTCAGGTGTCTCCGCTGTCGCATTTTACGCTTCATAATGCGCCAGACATTGTCAACGGGAGACAGGTCTGGACTGAGAAGCCGGCGGCGTTTCTGAGTGTTGTTGATAAATGGCTTTTGCTTTGCATAGTAGAGTTTCAAGTTGCACTTACGGATGTAGCGCCGAACTGTACTTACTGACATTGGTTTTCTGAAGTGTTCCTGAGCCCATGTGGTGGTATCCTTCACACATGGATGTCGGTTTTTGATGCAGTACTGCCTGAGGGATCGAAGGTTGTTGGTTTTCGACCTTGCCGCTTACATGCAGTGATTTCTCCAGATTCTCTGAACCTTTTGATGATATTATGGACCACAGATGATGAAATCCCTAAATTCCTTGCAATTGTACGTTGAGGAACATTGTCCTTAAACTGTTGGACTATTTTCTCTCACACTTTTTCACAAAGAGGTGAACCTTGCCCCATCTATGCTTGTGAATGACTGAGCAATTCAGGGAAGCTCCTTTTATACGAAATCATGGCACCCACCTGTTCCAAATTAGCCTGTTCACCTGTGGGATGTTCCAAACAGGTGTTTGATGAACATTCCTCAACTTTCTCAATCTTTTTTGCCACCTGTCCCAGCTTTTTTGGAACATGTTGCAGCCATAAAATTCTAAGGTAACGATTATTTGCTAAAAACAATCAAGTTTATCAGTTTGAACATTAAACATCTTGTCTTTGGAGTGTATTCAATTAAATCTAGGTTGAACATGATTTGCAAATCATTGTATTCTGTTTTTATTTGTTTAACACAACATCCCAACTTCATTGGAATTGAGGTTGTACTTTCTTTGTATGTATGGATTACTCTGGTTGTTCCCAACAGCTGGTGAAATTTTCAGGTCAATAGCACCTTTGAAAATATATTTAATGAGAAAAATGTTGACGTGTTAAGTAGTTATTTCAGCCACTACATGTGATCCCCTCGTGCAAAGTGGCATTACAGACACTGTATGAAAAACGATTGCAGTCAGGCCAGCCTCCAATCAAAAAGATGAAGTCAAGCCAGCCGCCACAACAATTGTTTATACTATGCATTATGGTAACACGTCAGCGCTGACAGTACGTTGGAGGCGTGTTAACGTAATACATGTAAAAAGTGCACGATAGCGCTATTACGAAGCCTTAGACAGGTGCGCTGCCTGTCCCTGTTGGCATCAGTGGTAGGCTCCCGGCCTGTTGTCCTCACTGGCACCGGGCACATTGGCGGGGGGCCCTAGCCAGGCCATGGACACGCTCTCAAATGACCTGTTATTGGGACTACAATATGTTCCAATGAACTTGCACTCCAAGTCGGGCGTCTGTGCCAGCTGCACAAAAAGACAACTTTGGTTTTGGGCCTGGAACCGATTAACTCTATTTCCATTCATTTTAATAGGAGAAATTGCTTCAGTTTGCAAAGTCTTGGAACAAATTAATTTTGTGAACCAAGGTTTTCTTTCATTCTTTCACCTGGATCAATCACTGTAGTGTAGCCATACTGTGGGCAGGCTTACACCTGTCTTGGTGCGGTTAGTCCTCACTGCCTGGGACCACTGCACCTTCATGAGCCAGCTAGCTAGCTCCCCTCTGCTGTTGCAGTCACTTCCTCCTATACTGTATGCTCACCCCCTATTGTTTTGTATGTAACACACCTTTAGTTTATGAAAAATAAAGCACTGCACAAAACTGTACCACAACATATATTCTGAATAGTTGAAGTGCCAGAAGCAGAAGAAATGCAGTCGATGGACACCATTTTAACGTTAACAATCTTGCCTGTGCACTAACAGATAGAAAAGCTGTTGACTAGATACAAAGTTGTGAAATAATGGGTTTCAGTTTTGCAATAAGCGTGTCATCTGGCCAAGATATAAGCATCACCTTCCTCTTTTGTTCATTTAAAACCACAACCATGCAACACATACACACGCTGCTACAGAATACAGAAATCTGCACCAAAGTGTGAATCATCATATGGGTATCTTTAACACTACAGTATCCATAAGCCAACATCAGGTACAGTGTACGGCAGATCAAGGTTACTCAAATACAAATCTTAAAGGGCCACAAATATTTATTTCCAATGAGTCAAAGGTCTATTTAATGAAGTCAGTCAGGCTACAGTACATGTCATAATACTGTAATATTCAAAATCAAATGCGTTTTTCATTCAAAACAATAACAAAAAATATTTCAATTGAGACATCAATTAAAACAAATATTTGAATAATACAAAACATAACCCCTGGCATAAATCCAAAACAAATATATCAGGAGGGGTGAGGAACACTTTTCTTTCGAAACAAAGAACCACACAAAAAAAGAAGGAACGATACACAGGCAGGTTGTATATCGTTTACATAGAGACAAGTTCGGGATATACATGATGACCCAACCAAAATACAGAGTGAAAGAACAACAGTTCGGGGGGCGCAAATACTGTAGGTGGCTGCCTATTGAAGGCCTATGGCTCTTGCTCGGCCCACCCCTAACTATGTAGGGCTCGAGACTGCGACAGCTAACCGCAAAGATTGCCTGCTTAATTTGTTTTATTACAAACACAGAGTCAAGGTTTTAAAGACTTTGTTATGAAGCTAGTAAAGCTAGCAAATCTGTCTGTCTATCTATCTGTCTAAACCCTGTTTATAGCATACACATATGAAGACACTGTATGTTCAAAGTTAAAAATCTCAACCTCCTTTAAAGAGGACTGTATAGAAAAACAAACTATACTTAAAATAAATTGCAGTAATTGCAGTAGTAATGATTTATCCATGTTCGGTTTGGGACTATGATTATAAATAGGTGAATTGGTTTGTTTTGCTCGTAAATAATTTGCAAAATAGTGTGAATGATCATAAACGATACATTTAAATGGTGGTGGTACACTTGTGCAATCATTTTTAAATGTATGTCAATCATGCGGTTGTGGTAATGCTCAAAATTTAGTGTTTTTCCCAGGGGAAGAGTCCCCCCATCTGGAGATGGGGGAATCGAGTCAAATGACTTGAGTCGAGCCAAATGACTTGAGTAGAGTCAAACGACTTGACTCGAGTTGCCAGATGTATGACTTGCTTGCCAAATACTTGAGAAAGACTTGACTTTAGACTTGGCAGCCAAGATTCTAGAATTGACTGACTTGAACTAGATGACTTGACAAGTCATCTCGTTTGAGTTGGAAATCTTAGAGTTTGCCTTTTTTTTTTTTTTTTAAAGGGTTGTAATTATAATTGTATTTTTTTAACCACAGCATGAACATCAATAAAATACAATAAAAATAATAACATGTAAATGTGCAAATTCTGATATTGCTGTGTGTCCGTGCGTGTGTGTGCACAGTCAAAACTACAACAAAACAACTGCAATTTACTGCTAGGTGTTTTCTCAAGTTACAAGTGGGCTGAAATATTCACATTTGGCCAGACACTGCCAGACTAATACTACAATACATGAAACCGGTTGTTTTTGTTCAACTAAATGTAAACACGAGTAGCGTGCCGTTGCCTTCATGGTAACGACGACCTTCTAAACATGGTGGCCATGTAGGCACAACGATCAGACGGGCTCGCATATCTACTGTTAATACCTATGCTCGGGAAGCCCAGTAGATGACGTTGTGTGAGGTCTTGTTACTTGCTTGTATCATTTGATTGGTGAACTAGACTTAAACGTCACTAGCGCTTAAATTGGATTGGAGCAAACAGTGCCTAATGCGGAAGTCGAAGTCGTAGTCTCGCACAAAAAATAGTTAATAAGCAATAATTAATAAAAGTAGCGAGCGACATTTAGATCATTGTAACGGAATAAAGGTACCGTTACTTCTTAATAGCAGAAGCGACGGAAGTGTTTTTTTCTGGTCTCGTCAACTCCTGTGGACTTACCCAAAGCAGGTCCCGAGTGCACACCGTACAGGGGGAACCTCAGGCCGATGCACTCGCATATTAGTCCGGCGCGGAGTAATATTCAGAAATTACATTTGTGTGTGGATGGTAAATGTGTGGAATGGATCTAACTGCCAGCGTTCAAGGAGTACGAAACAGCCTATGACGACAGCGACGCCCCACAACCCCCAGGGAAAAACTCATTGGATCTATACGATTCATGGAAATGGCCTATTTTGAAACGGCGAATTTGGCCGAAAGATGAGTGATTTGCATGTATGTAAGTAACATAACTAAGGGTGGGACGATTTATGATAATTGTCCGAACCTTTCGTTTCGGTTCATAGGCATGCAAACTCTCTTTTTTCCCCCTCTCTCTCATTATCTAATGGGCACTCTAGAGCAGAAAGTAGCACCTAAAATATAATGTCAACCGCTGAATGCAGAAGAAGTGAATCGGCACTGTTAGCGGTCGTGGAGATTTATAAAAAACAATTTAAAAAAATTAAGTCTGGAGACAAAAGAGTCGGCGCTAGAAGATGCCAGGTGCGTTATAGGTCTGCTGTATCAGATCGCTTTGCATTACGATCATGGCGAGAAAAAAGTTGTTGACAAACACCACCATTAGTTACGTACAGTACAATTTTCATACTACCAAACCTGTTTGTTGAAGTGCTCATCAGTGACCATTAAAATGTCATCTGTTGTGGCTGCTCTGTGATAAAGCTGTCCGCAGTTTTGAAAATTGAGACGACAGCATATGAAACATAACCTTTAATCTAATGACAATTGTGCAAAGTCAGTGCTTCTAAATGAGATTGTTTAGTTGTGAAAATATTTAATCATATATGGCTTTTGCTCAATGGTGTGCTCTTCAGGAGGTAGGAGTTACAAGGCTGTCACCACACAGTACTCCGCATCGTTTGCTCAAAAATTGAGTTAAATTTAGTTTGAAATACAACTTTAAAACAATTGAGTGCAATAAATTCAATCAGCCGGCACAGTGAACGACTGGTTAGCACATCTACCTCACAGTCCTGGGGACCGGGGTTCACATCCAGGCCCCGCCTGTGTGGAGTTTGCATGCTCTCCCCGTGCCTGCGTGGGTTTTCTCCGGGCACTCCGGTTTCCTCCCACATCCCAAAAACATGCGTGGTAGGTTGATTGAAGACTCTAATTTTGCCCATAGGTGTGAATGTGAGTGCAGATGGTTGTTTGTTTCTATGTGCCCTGCGATTGGCTGGCGACCGGTTCAAGGTGTACCCCGCCTCCCGCCCGAAAATAGCTGGAATAGGCTCCAGCAGCCTGCGACCCTCGTGAGGTTAAGAGGTAAAAAAAAAAATGGATGGATAAATTCAATCAATCATAATTTCAGTTGTTTTTCATTTAACTTTTATAAAGGGTGAATACTTCTTTTAGTGATGATTTGTGGGGGGGGGAACATGACCACCACAATATATGTTGAGACTGGAGAAAGATTGTAAGACTTGACTTGAGACTTTCTTAAACCAAGTAATGCCTTGACTGACTTGCTTGAAATTTAATGGCGACTCGAGTTGACTTGGTTGATTTTTTTCCCAATGAAGAAAATACGGCTGCAACCTGCTGCCAAAAGTTGGCAACCGGTTTACATTCCCAGACCATAGAAATCCTTGGTTTATTCAGAGAACATAATGTAATCATTTTAAGTTTTGCGTCTTCTTTCTCTGTTTTCTGTTGTACAAGACAGCTGAGTCTAACAGACACGAAATGCAGAAGTAATGTTAATTAGGATTTTAAACAGTATCCCTACTTCCTGCTTATACTGCTGTACCATGTTAGTATTGCAAAAAATATGAAAAGTTACTCCTTGATTCCAACCCTGAAGCAGAACCTTTCACTACGTGCCGGCTATGAGAAAACAGTAAGTCATCTCCTCAAGTATGGCGCTCCTTCCTACTCCTACGGAAGTAAGTCAGTGAGAGTTGCACAAAGGCCGAGTTCAACTAAATTGTGTTGACGTCAGAGCTCCTGGCCACGCCAGCTCAGAGGAGCTGAATGGTGGTCATTGTGTTACCATGGTCACAGGGGGTCTTACGACAGAAGTAGCTTGCTTTCTAAGGCGCCATTTGGCAGGCCAGGGTTCATATCAAAGCAACACTTTAACAAACATTTGCCCTCACATCACACCAAGTCTTGTTAGGAACTTAATCCTTTTGTTAATCATTTTGCCGGTCAAATTGATCCATTCAAAAGTTAAAGAGAAAATGAGGAAAATTGTGAAAAGTAGTTATTCGGTATGAATCAACTGAAAAACGCTTGGTTGAATCAGTGTCATCAATAGATAAAATGAAAATGGTGCACTTTTTAAGAAACCAAAATGCCATTAACATTGCATCGTCAAAGAGAGCAAGTCATTTATTCAGATTGGTCAATAATTTGAAAAAATAGCACACCGACCTGGGCACTGACCAATATTATAAATTTGTAAAATAAATGAATAAATTGAGCTCAAGTGTGCTGCCGTTGGGACGAGCCTGAACTCCCTCAGATTCTGCCATGCCTTCATAAATTGGATAACCCAACTAAACCTAAATAAATACAATTAACCCAAAAGCTTATGTATGAAAGTAATTGACAAAGATGAAAACAAAGAACATATTTGCAATCATTATTAGGGCTGCACAATTAATCGAATTTCAATAGTGATCAGAATTTACGCTGGCACGATTAAATTAGCCTGATCGTTTGCGATTTTTACATTTAAAAAAAAAAAAACCAGCAGAAATATGGCAAAACACTGGATGAAAAACATGTAATCCCCTTGCCCAAATGCTTCTCTATAAAGTGGCGTTACCAGTACCCTGTATGAACAATGACTGCAGTCAGGCCAGCCTGCAGTCGAAAAGTCTAAGTCAAGCCAGCCACCACGACCATTGTTCATACTATGCATTACGGTAACATGCCAGCAATGCGGTGCGAGGGCCAACTTCAAAATGCATGCTTAAAATGGCACTGATGGACAATGTATTAATATGTGAGGTATTCATTTTGAAGTTTGAAGCCCTAGCATTGCATTGCCAGCGTGTTACATTAATGCATAGTATGAACAATCGTTGTGGCTAGTGGCCTGACTTCATCTTTTTGACTGGAGGCTGGTCTGACCGCAGTGAAAAACGCCAGGAGTAAATAAATAATCAGGAATAAATAATAATCGTGATTACAATACTGATCAAAATAATCATGATGATAATTTTTGCCATAATCCTGGAGCCCTATTATCAATTATTTGATGGAATAATCAGAAAAAAATTATTGCATTAAAATATATTGCAAAATTTTTTTTATCCGATAACTACACATTTAAAAAAGCGCTACAGAGTGTACTGAATGGTACTCCTCTCCCATCCCCATTGTTGTACCTGAACGACTTTAGTTCAATGAACGATAGTTCATTAACTACAACCCCAATTCCAATGAAGTTGGGACATTGTGTTAAACATAAATGTGATGACAATGATTTGCAAATCATGTTCAACCTATATTTAATTGAATACACTACAAAGACAAGATATTTCATGTTCAAACTGATAAACTTTATTGTTTTTTCAGCAAATAATCATTAACTTGGAATTTTATGGCTGCAACACATTCCAAAAAAGCTGGGACAGGTGGCAAAAAAAAACTGATAAAGTTGAGGAATGCTAATCAAACACCTGTTTGGAACATCCCACAGGTGAACAGTTTAATTGGGAACAGGCGGGTGCCATGATTGGGTATAAAAGGAGCTTCCCTGAATTGCTCAGTCATTCACAAGCAAAGATGGGGTTAGGTTCACCTCTTTGTGAACAAGTGCGTGAGAAGATAGTCGAACAGTTTCAGGAAAATGTTCCTCAACGTACAACTGAAAGGAATTTAAGGATTTCATCATCTGTGGTCCATAATATCATCAAAAGGTTCGGAGAATATGGAGAAATCACTGCATGTAAGCGGCAAGGCCAAAAACCAACATTGAAAGCCTGTGACCTTCGATCCCTCAGGCGGCACTCCATCAACAACCGACATCAATGTGTAAAGAATATCACCACATGGGCTCAGGAACACTTCAGAAAACCAATGTCAGTAAATACAGTTTGGTGCTACATCCGTAAGTGCAACTTAAAACTCTACTATGCAAAGCAAAAGCCATTTATCAACACCACCCAGAAACGCTGCCGGCTTCTCTGGGCCGAGCTCATCTAAAATGGACTGATGCAAAGTGGAAAAGTGTTCTGTGGTCCAAAGAGTATGGGGCTGTGTTAGTGCCAATGGCATGGGTAACTTACACATCTGTGAAGGCACCATTAATGCACCAGTGATAACTTGAACTTGATTCTCGACAATGTCCCATTGCAAAATCCACTAAATTATATATTTTGAATAGCTGGTACTGGTAATTGGAAGAATAAAAATATTCTGTAAATATTTATATAAATAGGGTATGTGAAATTGTGGTGTATATGTCAAATAAGAAAATAATCATTTAGAGTAATAAACAAAAACAATCATTACATCGGTGCAATTTATTTTTAACTTGTAAATCTCCACAAACACTTACACTTGTAACTTGTTTTCACTTCATTTTACCTCATCAGTGAGAATAATCCAGTCTGTCTTGAGTTTGAACATGGGCGTTGAAAGCTGGCTGAATGTCTGAGGTGGCTATGTGAAGGACAGCTGAGAGGTGGTCATCAGTGATAGAGGATCTGTGTTTGGATTTATTGAACATCATTGAGAATGTCTGTTCACATATGTAAGAGGACTAGAATCTTCTGAGCGTGCCTTCTCAGGTGTGGAAAGTTCTCCTCTTTGAGGGAAGAGTAAAAATCCAGCAGTGAGAGTGACCTGAAGCGCTCTGCCATATGTGTGTCAGACTGCAAGTTCCATCTGAACATCACTTGGTGCATTATCCACACTGCAGTTGAAGGGAGAAGAAACCACGTGTATTTGAAGTGTTTTGAAATCTTGAAATTGCCGTGAAAACTCTCCATGCAGTGCTTCTAACGTGAGTGAGTACTTGTGGAGGTGATCAGCTGATCTTGTTGCTTCCTTTAGTGTTGGCAAGTGGGTGAGAATGTTATTCTCCACTTGGCTTGAGAGAAGCTGCAACTTTCTCATGAAAGCCTTCACTGCACTGTACATCTCATGTACAAAAAGGCCTTTGGCATAGGAGTTCGACATTTAGTTCATTCAACAGTGCACTCACATCCACAACAAATCCTGCCACCAAGTCTTCATCTGAAAGCAGTGGGATGGCATGTCCTTTCTTCACACAGAAATCCTGAATCTGGTCTCTCAGGTCCCAGACACTTTTCCGTACTTTGCCTAGGCTGAGCCACCGGATGACACAGTCTCATTTTCCTCCAAAAGATCAACAAACTGTCTGTGATTTAATGCTCTCGCTCTGATGAAATTAACTCTTCTAGTTACAGCATCAACAACATGGTTAATTTTTAACACTGATTTACACAACACTTCCTGATGCATAATACAATGTAAGAATGTCAATTTCTGCACAGGGTTCATTTCTGTCACTTTATCCTGCATTCTCTTCAAAAGTCCAACATTTTTCCATATTTGGTCATGAAGTGGCGATTCAAATTCTAGTCTTTTAACACAACGACCTGTGTAGCACAAATTAAGCACACGGCTTTACCTTTGACTCCTGTAAAGAAGTACTTGGCAGTCCATGTCTTGTTGAAAACACTGCATTCGTTATCAACTTTTCTTTCCTTGCCGTGAGCTGACATCTTGAGGGTAACATAGCTAGCATCACTTGTTCCTGTTTACCTCCACTCACGGCTCACGCTCGCACGTGCGTCCGCACAGAAGTAATACAGACGTAACGCTTATCAAAATAAAAGCAAGTTGTATTGCATGCAATGCATACATATTTCTTTTTATGTATTTTCTCATTTATGATTGGCCTCACGCGGGCCGGACAGGGTCAGCCATCGGGCCGGATGTGGCCCGCGGGCTGTACAATGCCCAGATCTGATCTATCAGGTTGTTGACTAAATAGTTTGGGGGTGTGAATGTGAGTGTGAATTCTGCGAATGGCATGGCCACTAGTGGAGGATGGACCCCGCCTCTTGCCCAAAGTCACCTGGGGTAGGCTCCACCGCAGCCGCAAACCTATTGAGGATAAGGAGTGCAGAAAATGGATGGATGCATCTCTCCCGCCATCAAATGAATGAATACAACTCTCACAAGACCTCTCAATTACGATTTGCTTACATTTCATTCTGATAGCCAACACGGGTAGTTGAAGTGACGTGGCAATTGACTGGAAGAATGTGTCCCAGGTGCTTGAAGGTAGTGAAGGGTTGATGGTTGTTGCATTGTGTGTCTGTGTGATGTGTAAGAGGGCTACCAGCTGCTTGGGGGAGGGTACTATGAACAGTACGATGCTTTGGATGCATGCAGTAGTTCATTGTGTGTGTGTGCCATTCACACCCTTCAGTCAGTCCAGCTTGAAACTGAATGTGATGCTTTGTAAGCAAGTACGTACATCACAGTAATAGCAAGTTACAAAGCAGGGATATGGGTCCAGTACACCACAGGAGACTGGAGGTGACTCGCCATTCACAAACACCGTGACTCGCAGTTTCGGTCCAGTAAAACGTTTCAAAAGCCATTGGCCATGACACCACGAGTTATTAACAACATTATTAACAGCAGGCGAACTCGGCGAGATGACAGCAGAGTCAAGCCCTGACAAGTAGGCCCTTCTTGTCTCCGGCCATGGCTATCACACACGTACACACAACCACACTGAAATGATACATAGCCAAAAGACGCGACGCCTTAATGAATTCCCAAATATTTTTGACATAAAAGAAGCTTTGGTTTTAAAAGGCAAGGCGGGCATAAAAGCAGCAAGCGCGTCTCAATGCGTGGCTAGCAACATCCACTTTCAGATGACAATAAGCTAAGTGCAGCCGCATGCGTCCGCTGCCGACTTGACATCACATTGGCCGGCGACAGTCGAGACAGGTCTTGACATCAATGCCATTAGTGTCTCCAGTTCGCAGCGAATAGTTACCTTCCGACAACTCCAAGTCCAACTCCGCCAATTGCTCACGAACCTCCTTCGGCAGGGCGGATAAATCCACGCCGCGGTCTGCCATGACTTCGCCGAAAAACACGCGAGCGAAGCGCAGTGTCGATACGGGGGAAAGCCACTACAAAGTGGAAGGAAAGGTCCTCAAGACACAAAACAAGCATCCGAATGCGAGACACTGTCCTGTCCACTCCGCCATGATCAAGAGAAAGTCACACACAAGCAACTGCAACGGGCAGCGCAGAGGTCACGTGACTGCCTTGACTATCTCGCCTCCTCCGCCTTCGGTTTCTCCTTTTTTAAACGTTTTATTGAGAAAATGTAACATTCAAGGGTTGGAATACAAACACAGGCCAAAAGTGTAATTCCAGAAATACATTATACAGAGCACGTAAAGCCGAAGTTTCATGTGCTTTCACATTCGTGGACCTCTTTTCATTTACAACTAGTACTTCTACTTCTTCTTCTTCTTCTTCTTCTTCTTCTTCTTCTTCTTCTTCTTCTTCTTCTGTATTAACCTGTTTCCCAACTGTATTAGTGCATTACCGCCACCCATTGATCTGCAAGGATTACTGCATTTATAAATCATGAAAAAATAGACACACAAGAGCTTAGATTTAAAAATTTATTGCATTTATAAATTCTTTAAGATGGTCGTATTGTCTTAAAAAAATCCATTTAATTTTGATGATTTTATGTTTTGCTTGCTTCACAAAATTCTTTTAATAAATACTGCACCTATCCTTGGCACTCAGTTTGATAGAAGAGAATGCCAGATATTATTCTTCAATGATTCACAGGGGAACAGGAGAGCCCAAATTAAATAGAGAGTGAAATGATTAAATATTGAAATAAATATATATTGAAATGATTAAATAAATACTGAAATAGATATTTATAATATTGCAACACATAAATACTGAAATAATTAAACACTTCATGACATTATTATTTATTTAATTAGGTATTTGTTTACTTAACTTTGACACTCTTGCTCCTACATATTGAGCACTTCATTGATAATATATATATTATATATAATATATATATGATATTATCAGTATAGTTTCACAGTTTTCCTTTTTCTCAATCATGGGATCTTTTACCTTGCTAAATTTATGGATTCATTATATTCTTTAATTTGCTCTCTCACTCATATTTGTATACACCATAATTACATATTGAATCAGTTCCATTTTTGTTACATATTTCCCATTTTCATGTTTTCCCATCATAAAAAGAGCTGCATTTTTCGTCCAGCTTTAGGCCTGTGACCTTTTCAACAAAATCCATTGAGTTTTAGACATGAGGTGGTGTTTTGCCTACTAAGGATCAAGATGCTTACATGTTGGCTTTTTAGCAGATCGATACTGTGATATTGATACCTCCGAAGCTGGATCTTTATTTTTTAAGATACTTGTGTAGCCATAGCTGCCCTGGGGCGGTCTGACGGAAGCGTGGCTGCCATTCTGCGCCTGCAGCCCCTCAGACCACCGCCAAACATCCAACCACATTCATTCATAGGCAATGTGGGTTGAGTGTCTTGCTCAGTGAGACGACGACAACATGCACTCGGGCAGGGATGCAAACCAGCGACCCTCCAGTTGCAGGACGTACATTTACTCAGTGCGCCACGCCGCCCCGACATTCTAGAAAACATCCATCCATCCATCCATTTTCTGTACCACTTATCCTCGCGGGTCACGGGGCGTTCTGGAGCCTATGCTAGCTATCTTCGGGCGAGAGGCGGGGTACACGCTGTACTGGTCGCCAGCCAATCGCAGGGCACAGATAAACAAACAAACATTCACACTCAGATTCACACCTACGGCAATTTAGAGTCTTCAATTAACCTACCACGCATGTTTTTGGGATGTGGGAGGAAACCGGCGTACCTGGAGAAAAGCCACGCAGGCACAGGGAAAACATGCAAACTCCACACAGGCGGGGCCAGGATTTGAACCCCGGTCCTCAGAACTGTGAGGCAGATGTGCTAACCGTGCCACCTCTAGAAAAGATGGATAAAGAAATTTATTTTTAAAATGTATCCACAATTTGTTTTCCTTGTTAATTGAATATTATATAAAGTGTATTGACAAACCTGTGAAATAATATTTTAATGGAATATTTCCCAGTAATTTCAATTTGAGTCACCCAATAATATGAAACAGCAAGTATCAGATTGCTACCTCAATATACTCAAGAGTTTAAAACAAACTACTCTGATGTGTGTAGCGCATATATATATATATATATATATATATATATATATATATATATAACCCGAATTCCAATGAAGTTGGGACATTGTGTTAAACATGAATAAAAACAGAATACAATGATGTGCAAATCATGTTCAACCTATATTTAATTAAATACACTACAAAGACAAGATATTTACTGTTCAAACTTTTAAACTTTATTGTTTTTAGCAAATAATCATTAACTTAGAATTTTATGGCTGCAACACGTTCCAAAAAAGCTGGGACAGGGTCATGTTTGGAGGGAGTGTTTCCCCACTGTGTTACATCACCTTTTCTTTTAACAAAATTCAATAAATGTTTGGGAACTGAGGACACTAATTGTTGAAGCTTTGTTGGTGGAATTCTTTCCCATTCTTGCTTGATGTACAGCTTCAGCTGTTCAACAGTCCGGGGTCTCCGTTGTCGTATTTTATGCTTCATAATGCGCCACACATTGTTAATGGGAGACAGTTCTGGACTGCAAGCAAGCCAGTCTAATACCCGCACTCTTTTACTACGAAGCCACGCTGTTGTAACACGTGCAGAATGTGGTTTGGCATTGTCTTGCTGAAATAAGCAGGGGCGTCCATGAAAAAGACATTGCTTGGATGGCAGCACATGTTTCTCCAAAACCTGTATGTACCTTTCAGCATTAATGGTGTCTTCACAGATGTGTAAATTACCCATGCCATTGGCACTAACACAGCCCCATACCACCACAGATGCTGGCTTTTGAACTTTGCGTCCATAACAGTCCGGATGGTTCTTTTTCTCTTTGGCCCGGAGGACACCGACATCCACAATTTCCAAAAACAATTTGAAATGTGGACTCGTCGGACCACAGAACACTTTTCCACTTTGCATCAGTCCATCTTAGATGAGCTCGGGCCCAGAGAAGCCGGCGGCGTTTCTGGGTGTGGTTGATAAATGGCTTTTGCTTTGCATAGTAGAGTTTTACGGCTGTAGCACCGAACTGTATTTACTGACATTGGTTTTCTGAAGTGTTCCTGAGCCCATGTGGTGATATCCTTTACACATCGATGTCGGTTTTTGATGCAGTGCCGCCTGAGGGATCAAAGGTCAAGGGCATTCAATGTTGGTTTTCGGCCTTGCCGCTTACATGCAGTGATTTCTCCAGATTCTCTGAACCTTTTGATGATATGATGGACCGTAGATGATGAAATCCCTAAATTCCTTGCAATTGTACGTTGAGGAACATTGTCCTTAAACTGTTCGACTATTTTCTCACAGAGGTGAACCTCGCCCCATCTTTGCTTGTGAATGACTGAGCAATTCAGGGAAGCTCCTTTTATACCCAATCATGGCGCCCACCTGTTCCCAATTAGCCTGTTCACCTGTGGGATGTTCCAAACAGCTGTTTGATGAGCATTCCTCAACTTTCTCAGTCTTTTTTGCCACCTGTCCCAGCTTTTATGGAACTTGTTGCAGCCATAAAATTCTAAGTTAATGATTATTTGCTAAGAACAATAAAGTTTATCAGTTTGAACCTTAACTATCTTGTATTTGTAGCGTATTCAATTAAATATAGGTTGAACATGATTTGCAAATCATTGTATTCTGTTTTTATTTTTGTTTAACAAAACGTCCCAACTTCATTGGAATTGGGGTTGTGTGTGTGTATATATATATATATATATATATAATATATATAGGAAAGGAAATCGGTGGTATCAGTAACCTGGATAAATTAAAATTATAATTTTTTTGAGACAGTTCAATACACCTACCTAAATAGGTTAGTTTGGGATTTCAGTGTTAGCTGCTTCATAATTTGACATTAACTGTCCCTTAATGTGTACAACTGGTTAGGCCTTAAAATTCTGAGGACCCAGGTTTAAATCCGGCCTCACCTGTGTGGAGTTTATATGTTCTCCCGGTGCCTGCATGGATTTTCTCCGGGTTTCTCCCACATCCCAAAAAACATGCATGGTAGGTTGATTGAAGACACTAAATTGCCCATAGGTGTAAATGTGAGTGCGAATGTTTGTTTGTATGTATGTGCCCTGCAATTGACTGACGACCAGTTCAGGGTGTACCCCGCCTCTCCCCCAGGGTGAGCTGGGATAGGCTCCAACATGCACCCGACCCTAGTCGGTACAGAAAATGGTACAGAAAATGGATGGATGGATTAGTCCCTTAATGTTCTCCCTTTTCAGCCATAGGGGACTGTTTGGTCTCACAAACATCTGAATAAATGTCAAATCATAGTATCTAGAGCTGAACATACAAAACTGTATAAAACATGTTTTATTTCTCACTTTGTTGAAGTTCTCAGTATATGATCTGCAACTGAATTTGAGAACTAGTAAACAATCAGTGAATATGAAAGTATAGTTTTGCGAACCAACGATAACTGAAAACAAATGTGCTTCACTGCTCATAACGCCTCATTATCTTTTATGAAAACTGCAGCAAAACTGTTTATGTTCATAGTATCCACTTGGACATGCATGAACAAATACATATATTTGTATGATAGATATTTACAGTAAAATGACATTATCCAATCATCAGTATACCATGGGAGTGTTACAAAAATAAAACAATGTGAATGCAACTAAGATTGTTGCAACATATTCTACAAATAGCTCCTTTCACTACTATAACTACAGGTCAAGTTAGTATGCTGACGACTGTCGTGATTTTTGTTAATAAGTTAGGGGAAAAGCCCAACTTCATGATGAAGTGTTCCGTAGCAAGTTGTACAGTTCTGGGCGAAAATGCAGAAATGAACAAGTGACCACATTGAATTTATACAAATTTGAAAACCAGCCAAATGTGAAACGAGTTATTCCCCCATTGATGTTTTACAGTACAGAAAAAAGGAAAATAAATGATATTTTAAATATGTTTGAAACAAAAGATTGTCAGAATAAGAACAACAGCATGAAAAGCACACTGACCCAAGCAACCACATTCCTGCAATAAGTTTTGCAATAGATGTTTTTTCCGTTTTTTTCCTTTTCTTTTTTGCAACTTTATGACCATGCCACGGGAAAAAGGGATTTAAAAAATGACAAGAAAACGGAAAATATTTGCACGTTGTAACCCCATTTCTTCACCAGACGACAGTATTGTTTCCATAATACAAAAGTGGATGGTGGAAATGACCATGATTCATTCTTAACCTTTGAATCCCTGTTCAATATATTTTTGTCCAGAAAAGAATGTTTACGTGGGATATGAAGAGGCACACATGATTTTAAGGCCAACTGATCAGAGACAAGAAGTGCAATTCGAAGCAATGATATTGTGGCAACAGAGAGAAAAACCTTCAGAGGTGGACTTTTTTTTTTCTTCTATTTGTGGTCATATTATACTGTATATGGCTTTGTATTTTGTATTAAATTTTTTATTTTTTGGTAAGGAGCACGTGGGATGCATCCCATTTCTACAAGCAGCAAGAATGTGCAATCCTGAGTTACAGTGCAACTTAAGTCACAACTCACACTCGTTGAAATGTTACTAAGATGGAAACAAATTCCCTTCAGGAGGGAAAAACATATGGATGACTCACAACTCATTTTAGTATTTTAACCACTTCTTTCTACTCATCTTGGCGAACGTGCCAATTTTGAATATACTGTACATAAAGCTGCATATAAAAGTAGGCCAAAAGAAGAAAATAAATCTAGCTATCACATATGATGAGGCGTAAGCAAAGCGCTATGTTGGGATTTACATAGAACCATTGACAGTTTATAAATTGTCTCGTAAAGGGGTGTAACATGAGGTAAGATTTTTAAATTGACATCAGTGTGTGTGTGAAGCATGTTATAAAATATTTGGGAGTATTTGAATTAAGAGCTATGGAGCGTGTGTGTGTTTGTGTCTGTTTGCATGGCTAAAAAGTCGAGGCACTCTTTGTGTGAAAATGTTTAAAAAGGTGGATTTACACTGCATGCGTCAAGCCACAATTCAGACTTTTGGCACAATTGGGATGAAAAAAAAAAAAAAAAAAAAAGCATAAAATCGGATATCCTCAGGTCAGAATCGGGCCCTTTGCAGATGTGGATAAAAATCTGATTATCTGTTACTAATGTGACCGCAGCATAAATGCACAGATGGGATAAACGTCAGTGTGAGTGACAGCATCGAATTTGATTGACTCATAGAAGCCGCGTCTGCACAAACAAATGTTATGCACACACAGATCCAAAATGCAGCGAAAGCATATAGTGCTGTGAAAAAGTATTTGCCCTCTTCTCAAATTCTTATTTATTTGCCGTTTCCCCCCCACTTTAATGTTTGACATCATCAAACAAAATATTAGATAAAGTTAAGCCAAGTAAGGCGGCACGGTGGCCGACTGGTTAGAGCGTCAGCCTTCACAGTTCTGAGGAGCGGGGTTCAATCCCCGGGCCCGCCTGTGTGGAGTTTGCATGTTCTCCCCGTGCCTGCGTGGGTTTTCTCCGGGCACTCCGGTTTCCTCCCACATCCCAAAAACATGCATGGTAGTTTAATTGATAACTCTAAATTGCCCGTAGGTGTGAATGTGAGTGCGAATGGTTGTTTGTTTGCATGTGCCCTGCGATTGGCTGGCAACCAGTTCAGGGTGTACCCCGCCTCCTGCCCGATGACAGCTTGGATAGGCTCCAGCACGCCCGCGACCCTAGTGAGGAGAAGCGGCTCAGAAAATGGATGGATGGATAACCCAAGTAAACATGAAATGCAGTTTTTAAATGGTGATTGTATATATTAAGGGGGGGAAAAAATTAAAAGCTACTTGGCTCTGTGTGAAAGATTGCCCCCTAAACCTAATAATTGGTTTCTATAACTGGCATTGAGTTTTTCACATCTGTGTGAAGATATTTTGGACCACTCGTCCTTGCAGAATTTTGATCCTGCAACACTGGAGTCAGTCCAGACTTTGACTTATTATTTTTTTTTTTTGAGTGAGTAGACACTCTAAAACCTAAATAGTTTTTTTTAAGCCATTAAGAAGTTGACTTGCTGGTGTGTTTTGGATTGTTGTCCTGTGCGCTTCAGCTAGAGGTCACGAGCGGCTGGCCGGACATTCTCCTTCAGGATTTTGTGGTAAGGAGCAGAATTCATGGTTCTATCAATCACAACAAGTCATCCAGAGCCTGCAGTAAAAAAGCAACCCTAAACTATCACAATACCACCATGTTTGACTGTAGGAATGATCTTTTTCTGAAATGCTGTTACATTTACACCAGATGTAAAGAGACACACACCTTCCAAAAAGTTCAACTTTAGTGTCGTCACTCCATGGAATATTCTCCAAGAAGTCTTGGGAATCATTCATATATTTTTTTGCAAAAGTAAGACAATATGTTCTTTTTGGTCAGCAGTGGTTTCCACCCAGTCTCTTCCATATTTTTGAGTCATAAACACTAATCTTAACTGGGGCGAGAGGTCTACAGTTCTTCAGATGATGTCCTAAATTCCCTAGTGATGTCCTGGATGTGTCGTCACTGTGCCGTTGGAGTAATGTTTGTACCAGCCACTCCTGGGAAAGTTCACTGCTCTCCCATGTTTTCTCCATGTGAGGATAATGGCTCTTACCATGTTTCACTGGAGTCCTAAATCTTTAGAAATGGCTTTGTCACCCTTGCCAGACTGATACATGTCAACAAATTTATTTCTAATCTGTTCTTGAATTTCTTTGGATCGTGGCAATTTGTTGCGGCTTTTTGAGATCTTTTGCCCGACTTCATTTTGTCAGACAGGTTCTATTTGAGTAATTTCTTGATTCAACCGGTCTGGAGCTAATCAGGCTTGAGTGTGGTCAATGAAAATGAACTCAGCTTTCCAAAAAATGTGATGAGCCACAATTAATGATTGAACATGGGGGGCAATTACTTTTTCACACAGGGCCAGGTAGCTTTGAATATTTTTTTCCCCTTAAATAAAAACCACCATTTAAAAACTGCACTTTGTCCACCTGGGTTATCTTTGTCTGATACTAAAGAGGGGAAACTGAACCGAAAAACTAAGAATATGGGAAAAGGGAAATTTTTTTTCACAACACTGTAGTATTATGTAATACTTCATATAGAGCATAAGGAATAGATGGAGTGGGATGGGAGAAAGGACCCCTCCAGGACTACAACAACTACATAACATTTACTTCCATGTTGTCACTTGTGTGGTTGTTCATGTGCATTTTGGGACGTGTGCATGCGGATTGTTTTGGAACCGTAGTGATATCGAATATGGATGAACAAAAAAAATACATCTAAAATAATCTGCTATATGCTAGTGTGAGATGCTAATGCAGCAGTCATCTTCACTCGGTGCTCCTTCTCATCAAACATAAATACAGATGGGCTCAAATACACCACACAAGGCACAGAAGGTCCAAATCGAAGTTCTTTGTTCAAAAAAAGTTGGCTAATACCAGTTCTGCCAGAGTGAGAATCCAATCCAGCCACAGAAAGGAGCAACCTCCTGGGCACTTCGACGTACTGTATAAATCCAGCCAGTGAGTGCTGTCTGCTCTCTTATGTGTGAGTGGAACATGTCAACCATTGAGTGAGGGTTTGGAGACACAACAAGGAGCAAAAGGGGGAGTCCAGCCCCTCTCATCAACGGCAAAGTGAACAGGAAGCTCTCTCAAAGGTCTCAGTCCATTTCCAGAAGGCTGCTACTGAGCTCCAGGCCACAGCGTGATGGCTCGACAGAAGAGGGGCTTTAAGGGGCTGAGAAGATGCTGCTCTTCTTCCTTGAGTGGCAAACGTGAGGCGAGTCTGCGTGGCGACATTGCTTATCATCTGCCGGAGGACTGCGAATGTGCGGCCATGATAATGTGAGATGCTCCGCTCTCGACGTTTTGCTGTTGACCCAATCCGGCCAACACAGACATGGCCATGGCTTCGGCCGCCGCCCTTGAGCTCAGGCCATTATGACCAGCCGAAGGGCTGGGCGCCAACGAGCTGTGTTGGATCACCGGCGCGGGGGAACCCGTAGGCTCTGAGGTATCTTTCATACTCTCGTCGACAGCTACTGTGAAGGAAAGATGCAAAATTGTATTTTGAACTAGCAGAAAACTACAAGACTACATACATTAAGAAGTCAACATGCAAAGTGACATCTTTATGACAACTCATCACAGCTTGTATCATTTGTCCCTTCAGGGCCACCGTACTTTGTCTTGTGCCTGCTATATGAAAGGCTCCTCCTAAAAACTGATTTGCTTGTCAGATCTGCACTAAAAATAATAAATGATAATTTTCTCTCTCTCTTGGCCTACGGCCGACCCCTCTCAAAGTCTCACGGCAATGGGTTGGTTGTTTTTCGTTTGGCTCACCCAGGTAGGCGGATTTCTTCTGCAGGGTGGTGACAGGACAGTCCTTGTGCGCCAGCAGCAGCTGCTTCAAATGAGCTACCTCGTTTCTCAACAGCGACACCTCGTTCTGGACAAGCACAAAAATTCAGCGCACCGTTAGAAAAAATAAAAATGAAAAGACTCAACTCCTAGCAATTTGATTAACATTCATCACTGGTCATAACATTGAGCAACACTTTTTGCAAGAGTACATTGTATGTGGCACCACTAATCGAAACACGTTATTCTGGTTAACACTGAATTTGTGGAATAAGAAATAAACTCATCACTCTACAGCAAACTCAGGTGGCCGCCATTTTGGGAAATATCAACCTCTGCTGGAGACCGAAATTAAAGTCACGAGTTTCAGCAACATTTGAGCAATTCCATCCATCCATCCATCCATCCATCCATCCATCCATTTTTTGAGCCGTTTCTCCTCACTAGGGTCGCGGGCGTGCTGGAGCCTATCCCAGCTATCATCGGGCAGGAGGGGGGGTACACCCTGAACTGGTTGCCAGCCAATCGCAGGGAACATACAAACAAACAACCATTCGCACTCACATTCACACCTACGGGCAATTTAGAGTTGTCAATTAACCTACCACGCATGTTTTTGAGATGTGGGAGGAAACCGGAGTGCCCGGAGAAAAGCCACGCAGGCACGGGGAGAACATGCAAACTCCACACAGGCGGGGCCGGGGATTGAACCCCGGTCCTCAGAAGTGTGAGGCAGACGCTCCAACCAGTCGTCTACCGTGCCCATTTGAGCAACTTCAGGTTAAAAATCTGGAAAAAGAATAAATTGGATGTATGATGCTTCAAGAGACCACGCACACATCCATTCAGACAGGCTGTGATTGGTCCATGGCTTCACACAAGAGACATTTGTGTTTCCTCATTACATCGCCAATAATATTCGTTTTATCACACATGTACTGCACTTACTGATGTTTAACAGACTGTCTAATATATTTAATAAAAGTGTGTGACATTTAGGATTTCTTATCGACCAGAAGATCTACTAAAAGTGCACAGTGGAGTCCGGTATGTACGGTGCCACAACCAGCATGTGGCAGTGTTGAGTTGAGCTTCATAGAGCTCCAGACATCACGTGACTGACACGTAGTCAGTGCCTCACCAATCATGAATCTCACCACACGTCACTGGCTCCAGCGCCCCACAACCTTGAACAGGATGCATGGCATTGAGAATGGATGGATGGATTATTTTAGTAAATTACTAATTTTCCCCTGCATTCAGTGGTCCCCCCAGGTTGGACAACAATCCATCCTGTTACACTGGTCGACTTTCAAAGCAAAAGTCCCATTGACATCAATTATATTTGGAATAATTAATCCCAGGCAGTACGTCAGTCTAGTGGTTAGCATGACTGTCTCACAGTCGAGAGGTTCTAGGTTCAAATCTGGGCTCAGGCTATGTGGAATTTGCATGTTCTCTCTGTCCCGGGAGGCCTTCTCCGGGTACTTCGGCATCCTCCCACATTCCAAAAACATGCATGAAAGGCCACACACCGTGCAACACAGCCAAAAGCAACTTGAGTGTACCATCGCAAAAAAATAACAGTTGGCAACACACACCAAGTGATTTAGTACCACGTCAACCGACACACTGCGATAGAAAAACTGTGTGACCTTGTATCGGGTTTTCATGCTCCACATATCGTATACTATACTGAGAATGTATAAATGGATAATAAATTCCAAACGTCAAGATACCATTGTACGTCTGCTTATAAGATACAGTCTTATCATCTGACACCACTCAGAGTAAGTTTGCTCCGTCTACCCACCACTCAAAGCCCAGTGACGTACCGACAGCGAGACGTTCATGGTGCTGAGCTCCTCTGCCTTTTTCTCCAAAGAGTTGACCCACAGTTTGCGTTTCTGCCTGCATCGTGATGCCGCCGCTCGATTCCTCTCCAGGAAGCGCTGCCTTCGCTCGTCTGGGTCATCGTCTGTCGTCCGTCGCCGACGCCCACCTGTGGGCTGTGCTGGTGATACCTGTGAATAGGTGGGTACAGGCAGACACAGGGTTTGGAGAGGAGGCGATAGAAAAGAGAAGCATGAGATATTGCTTGGTTATTTCAGTACATCACAGTCACTTAAACAAATTACATCCCTGAGCCTCAAACAGACACTTTTTCTGAAAGGACAACGGTGGACAGCAGAGAAGAACATGCAGCGAAAGTTAGCATAAGCTAAGGCAGCACACTCATATTCTAAGCAGAAAATACTGGCAATGCCCAAGTACAGTACTAATGGCCCAAAGGTTTCAGTGTCATTAAAGTTGGAAATGATGGACAGTAGCCATAGGGATGACTGAACATGTTGCTTCTGTTAAGCCATGTTTAGCACTGTAAACAGTTTTACTTGGGTAGCTTTCCACATCCTGTTTTAGCTCAATTCCCATCTGTTGGTTTTTAGTTTGATAGGAATCTCAGCTTGTATTGAGTCTTTTGTGCGCAAAGGACTTTGGCTTTGGATCTGTGCTTGCTGTCATGCAGTTGAATCCATCTGTTTGTGCTATTTGACAAGGAACACAGTAAAAATGTAGACTGACGTTAGCTTCTTGTGCCAGCTGCTGACTGGTTAGCAGCCAGATGTTTGTCATAGCCATTAAAAAAAAAAATATATATATATAGGAAGTCCTCGAGTAACGAAGACTCGACCTACGACGTTTCGACTTTACGACGCCCGTGCCTCGTCCGCCATTTTGTCCCCAGCACTAGTGTTTCTGCTTAGCTAGTGCATAGTGCTTGTCTGTGTTTGTGTGCCGGGAGTATTGTTGCCATTTTTCACTCTCCTTTTTTCACACACTCAGCAGTAATGGTAAGTACAGCATCTTATTTTTTATTTTAATGTATTTTAGTTTCTTTATACAAAGTGTTAACCTTTCCTGCTACGGTCACCTGAACGTGGTTGGGAGACGCAGGGGCGACGCCTTCTCCAGTGCCGAGGTTGTCCTCCTCGGGGTTAACTCCCTTCTCTTGTTGCACAGCTTAGCTGGGTGGCGGCAACAATAAAGGGAGGAAGCACCGATTTGCTGCTTTAATGGCTTTATTAGCTCCTCTGCACATTCAACGTCAACGGGTCCTCCGCTAATCGCAACTCTTCCCCGGTCGCCATCACTACACTTTCCACTGTACACACTCGCACCGGCGCGCACTCCTTCCTCCGTCACAGTCCCGCTGGACGACCCCTGCGCAGTCCCATCTCACTCACACATCGACGCACACGCCCACACACACTGAGCAATACCTGTAACAGAAGTATTTCGACGTAAATTTCGACTTTAACGGTGAAATTCGAATTCCGCGGAAATTTGGGTTACGTCGCCAGCGTAGGAACGGAACTCGTTCGTAAATCGAGGACTTCCTGTATATATGTATATATATACACACATACACATGCAGTTGTGCTCATAAGTTTACGTACCCTGGCAGAATTTTTAATATGAATGATAACACAAAAACTTTTATTTCAATCATGGCTGTGTTTACTCTTTTTAAATCATAATGACAACAGAAACTACACAAATGACCCTGATCAAAAGTTGACATAGCCTTGAGATTTTAGCCTGATAACATGCACACAAGTTGACACAAATGGGTTTGAATGGCTACTAAACGTAACCATCCACACCTGTGATCTGTCTGCTCGTAATCTGTGTGTGCATTAAGGTTCAGTGAGTTTCTGGGCTCCTGACAGACCCTTGCACTGACATCTCTGGATTATGAGTCATGGGGAAAGCAAAAGAATTGTCAAAAGATCTGCGGGAAAAGGTAATTAACTCTATAAAACAGGAAAGGGATATAAGAAGATATCCAAGGAACTGAGAATGCCAATCAGCAGTATTCAAACTGTAATTAAGAATTGCCAAATTAGAGATTCTGTTGAAAACAAACCACGATCAGGTCGCCAAAAAATATTTCTTCCACAACAACCAGGAAAATTGTTCAAGATGCAAAGAAAACCCCACAGATGACCAGCTTAAATACAGGACTCTAATAAAAAGTGGTCTGGATGTTTTAAGATGCACAATAAGGACGCATTTGAAGAAAAATGGGCTGCATGGTCGCCAGAAGAAAGACATTACTATGCCAATGCCACAAAAACAAATCACGCTTCCATTTTGCTGAACAACACAGAGAGAAGCCTCAAAACGTCTGGCACAAAATGATTTGGAGTGATGAGACCAAAATGTTAACTTTTTGGCCACAACCATAACGTTATATTTGAGGAGTCAACAAGGCCGATGATGAAAGGTACACCATTCCTTCTGTTAAACATGAAGGTGAATCGCTGATGTTGTGAGGATGTGTGAGCTACAAAGGCACGTGTAACTTGGTCAAAATTGATGGAAAGATGAATGCAGCATGTTATAAAAAAATACAAGGGGAAAATTTGCACTCATCTGCCCCACAGCTGCGCATGGGAGGTACTTGGATAGTCCAACATGATAATGATCCAAAACACAAAGCCAAGTCGACCTGTCATTGGCTACAGCAGAATAAAGTGAAGGTTCTGGAGTGGCCATCTCAGTCTCCTGACCTCAGTATCATTGAGCCACTCTGGGGAGATCTCAAGCGTGCAGTTCATACAAGACACCCAAAGAATTTACAGGAACTGGAGGCCTTTTGCCAAAAAGAATGGGCAGCTTTACCATCAGAGAAAATAAATAGCCTCATCCACAACTACCACAAAAGACTCCAAGCTGTCATTCATATTCTCTGAAAGATGGCCAAGAAATCCTAAATTCTGCCAGGGTAGGTATGTAAACTTATGAGCACAATTGTGTGTGTGTGTGTGTGTATATATATGTAAATATATTTATATATATATATATATATGCGATTGGCTGGCAACCAGTTCAGGGTGTACCCCGCCTCCTGCCCGATGATAGCTGGGATAGGCTCCAGCACGCCCGCGACCCAAGTGAGGAGAAGCGGCTCAGAAAATGGATGGATATGTATATATATATATATGTATATATATACATGTGAGGGAGAAAGAAAGAAAGAAAATAAATAAATAAATAAATGAATCCCGGTAATGGATGAGATTTGCCCAGAGTTCCTAAAGGCTCTGGATGTTGTGGGGCTGTCCTGGTTGACACGCCTCTGCAACATCGCGTGGATATTGGGTACAGTGCCTCTGAATTGGCAGACTGGGGTGGTGGTCCCCCTTTTTAAGAAGGGGGACCGGAAGATCACACTCCTCAGCCTCCCTGGTAATGTCTATTCAGGGGTGCTGGATAGGAGGGCCGTCGTGAAGTCCAATCTCAGATTCAGGAGGAGCAGTGTGGTTTTTGTCCTGGCCGTCAAACAGTGGTCCAGGCTCTTCACCCTCGGCAGGGCCCTCGAGAGTGCATGGGTGGACTTGGAGAAGGCGTTCGACCTTGTCCCTCGGGGAGTCCTGTGGGGGGTGCTTCGGGAGTATGATACGGTGTAGAGGGGGTCCGGTTTGGTGGCCTCAGTATTGCATCTCTGCTTTTTGCAGATGATGTGGTTCTGTTGGCTTCATCAGGCCATGATCTCCAACTCTCACTAGAGCGGTTTGCCGCCGAGTGTGAAGCGGCTGGGATGCGAATTAGCAACTCCAAATCTGAGACCATGGTCAGTCAGAAAAGGGTGGAGTGCCCTCTCCAGGTCGGGGATGAGATTCTTCCCCAAGTAGAGGAGTTCATATATCTTGGGGTCTAGTTCACAAGTGAGGGAAGAATGGAACGCGAGATCGACAGGCGGATTGGTGCAGCGTCTGTAGTAATGCGGACTTTGCATCGATCCGTTGTGGTAAAGAAGGAGCTAAGCCGAAAGGCGAAGTTCTCGATTTACCGATCTACGTTCCTACCCTCACCTATAGTCACGAGCTGTGGGTCGTGACTGAAAGAACAAGATCCTGGATACAAGCGGCCGAAATGAGTTTCCTCCGCAGGGTCTCCAGGCTCTCCCTTAGAGATAGGGTGAGAAGCTCGGTCATCCGGGAGGGGCCTCCGCATTGAGAGGAGCCAGATGAGGTGGCTCGGGCATCTGTTTAGGATCCCTCCAGGACACCTCCCTGGTGAGGTGTTCCGGGCATGTCCCACAGGGAGGAGACCCCGGGGACGCCCCAGAACACGCTGGAGAGACTACGTCTCTCGGCTTACCTGGGAACGCCTTGAGATCCCCTTGGAAGAGCTGGAGGAAGTGGCTGGGGAGAGGGAAGTCTGGGCTTCCCTGCTAAAGCTACTGCCCCCGTGACCCAACCTCAGATAAGCGGAAGAAAATGGATGGATGGATATACATACCGTATTTTCGCGACCATAAAGCGCACTTAAAAGTCTTAAATTTTCTCCAAAATGGATGGGGGCCTTACAATGCGGCGCGCCTTATGTGTGCACCAAGTTCCAAAATCTGTAAATGTTGTTGTGTGACTTTGATGAGCGCTTCGCTTGACTGACTGGCAGCATTTCCTGCCGACACACTGCAAAATATAGAGGAAAGGCAGACGTGACTGAGGACAGCATGCGGACGTTAAAGGGGGAAGGGTGCGCGTCAAAGAGGACACTAAAGGCACACCCCAGTAGGTATATAGTGCCGGGATGTGCAAACAACATCGGTTTGGCTAAGGACCCCCGAAAATGGCACCTATGAAGAGACACGCTTACGAAGCAGTTTAAACTGCAAGCTATCAGTTACGCGCAGGAACATGGGAATCGAACAGTCGCGAGAGAATTCAAGATCAAGGAATCCATGGTTCGCAAGTGGAGGAAGCAGGAAAACGCCGGCATCATTGCTGAACAGCCCCCCGGCAAGGAGACTGACTCAGACGAGTACGAGAGGGAACCCGGCATGTTTGATGGAGAACTTGCCCAGCTGTTCATTTCGGATACAGAAGATGAGGACTTTGATGGATTTGTGGATGAGGATTGATAAAAAAAATAACGTGAATACATTGTTAAATACTTCAATAAAGTACAACCGAAATCACTGTTTACATTGTTAAATACTTCAATAAAGTACAACCGAAATCACTGTTTACATTGTTAAATACTTCAATAAAGTACAACCGAACTCTGTTTTGCTCCCGCTGCCTTTTTAAAAACGTTGTTTTACCGTGCATGCATGTTACCGTATGTTTTAAGCTAGCGGATATTTCACCATGCCTGCGCCCAATAATACGGTGTGCCTTATGTATGTGTTAAATACAGAAATCCCACGACCCTTGTGAGGATAAGTGGCTCAGAAAATGGATGGATGGATAAATACAGAAATAGACCCCGTAACTGAGACTGCGCCTTTTAACACGGTGCGCCTTATGGTCGCAAAAATACGGTAAATAAAAATTTTATTAATTTAGGAGGAAATAATTTATATGTGCCCTGCGATTGGCTGGCGACCGGTTCAGGTACCCCGCATCCCGCCTGAAGACCCAAGTGAGCCAAGTGAGGATAAGCGGTAAAAGAAAATGGATGGATGGGTGAGCTGGAAGCGACGCCTGCGTCACTTCCGGTTCATTGTAATTTTAAATTACAGCGTTATAAATCAAGCCATTTTATACATAAGAGGGGCACCACGTCGCTTTTTATGTGGATAAAATTTAGGAGAAGCGACGAGAAACATTTTTATCAAAACACTCCTATTTTCAATGTGGCATTTGTGTGGTGTGGAGTGAAACATTTCCTCTGGTTCAGTTGCAACATCGCGTGGACATTGGGGACAGTGCCTCTGGATTGGCAGACTGGGGTGGTGGCCCCCTTTTTTAAGAAAGGGGAACGGAGGGTGTGTTCCAACTACAAGGGGATCACACTCCTCAGCATCCCTGATAACGACACCTCCTAGTGGCGGCCAGTGACTTCCCAAATCCACTATTGACACAGCGGAGCTCAAAATGACATTCCCAAAACCACCACGGGCATATAGCTAGTCTGGTTAGCTACTCCAGACTATAAATACAAACGCGCAGAATTTGTGACCTGTCTGCGATCCTCAAAGGCCCTTTTCAAACAGAACGCGGTACTCAACAGGGTGGAGACGCCTTTGATGGTGAAATCCTCCGGGCTGGTTGGCGGTGGAAGTTAATTAACTTAGCGTCCTAGGGCGAATTCGGTATCTTTGGTCTCCACTTTGAAGCTCCGGGTGATCGTAATTCACTGAGTGTCGGCCTGCCAAAGCAAATGTCTGTGTCTTGCTTTTGTTGTTTATGGCTGTTGATTCATTTAGCGTCTTTATGTGACGTTACGTCTCGCCACTCCGTGGTCGTCTATCTCTGTGCGAAGAGCAAGTCTCGCCAGAGGCTGGGGTGCTGGGTGTCATCTTTTCATGGCGTGTCCGGTAGATATGCATATATATATATGTGTGTGTGTGTGTGTGTGTGTGTGTGTGTGTGCGTGTGTATATATATATATATATACATATACATGTATATATATACACATGTATATACACATATACATGTATATACACCATATATATATACATTTATATAATACATATGTATATATATATATATATATATATATATATATATACATATGTATATGTATATATATACATGTATATATATATATATATATATATATATATATATATATACACACACACACACACACACACAGCGGCTGAAATAAGTATTTTAACACGTTGCAATTTTTCTCATTAAATTTATTTCCAAAGGTGCTGCTATTGACATGAAAATTTCACCAGATCTTGCCAAGTAATCCATACATACAAAGAAAGTCGAACAAATAAACTCAGAAATTAAGTTGTGTGTAAAAATGTGAAATGACACAGGGAAAAAGTATTGAACATGTGAAGAAAAGGAGGAAAGCCAGGACAACACCTAAAATCTATCAATAATCAAACAGCAATCCAGCCCCTTGTCAGCAAAGAGCTGTCTCAAGACCATCGCAAACTAATTGTTGCAAAACGTAACGATAACATTGGTTACAGACGCATATCTAAGCCTCTGAACGTTCCAGTGAGCACGGTTGGGGCCATAAAAGTGGAGAGCCAATCACACCACCATAAATTTGCTTCGATCAGGTACTCCTTGTGCAAAGAATAATCAGAAGAGTTGTCCAAGCACTACCTGTTGAGAACTTGAAAAAGACCTGGAATTAGCAGGTACTGTTGTCACAACAAAACAGTGAGGAATGTATTCCGCCGCCATGGCATGTATGCACGCTCACCACGCAATACCCCATTGCTGAAAAAAAAAGCATCTCAAAGCTCATTTAAAGTTTGCTGAACATTTGGACAAGCCAGTTAAATACGAGGAGAATCTAGTCTGGTCGGATGAGAGCAAAATTGAACTGTTTGGATGCCATAATGCACACCACGGAGAAATGGCACTACACATCACCCTAAAAACACCATACCAACAGTGACGTTCAGAGGTGGGAACATGATGGTGTGGGGCTGCTTTTTCAGCAAATGGTACTGGTAAACTTCATATTATTGAATGAAGGATGAATGGGCAAATGTACCGGGACATCCATCCATTTTCTTTACCGCTTATTCTCACTAGGGTTGTGGGCTGCTGGAGCCTATGCCAGCTATATTATAATAATAATATATATTTTTTTTATTTACTTGCTCTTATTTTGAAATTCACAGCCTTAATTTTATTTTGTAAATTAGAAAACACACAGTTGTGCTCATATGTTTGATTACCCAGCCAGAATTTGTAAATTGGGTACAATTCTTTAAAGAAAACACATTTAATTTTATTTTAATGGGATTAAAATTAAACGGTCACGCATTTCAGAAAAGCATTATTAAACAAAACAAGCATAAAGAAATTAATGATGGTTGTTGTTCAGTCATCAGTCATATTTAAAAAAACATTTCACAAATTCTGCTACGGTATGTAACCTTGTGAACACAACTTTACATATATGCAGTCATATGTACCCCTGTCATATAGGCAACACCGTTTTCATAACCACTAGGTGGTGGTGGCATATTAGAATGAAAGTGTATACCTTTCTCATAACCTCTAAGTGGCGGTGGCATTTTGGAATGAAGGTTTACAGCTTTTTCATAACCTTTAGATAAGTGGTGGGGAAACTATGGCCCGGCCCGTTGATCATTTCAATCCAGCCCGCCAAAGATTGGTACAGAATCGCCCAAATCATATCAAAATCATGACTGCATTCATTTGACCTTGTCCTGTAATGCCGAGTGGTTCCACCAGGTTGTGCTGTAATGCCGAGTGGTTCCACCAGGTTGTGCTGTAATGCCAAGTGGTTCCACCAGGTTGTGCTGTAATGCCCAGTGGTTCCACCAGGTTGTCCTGTAATGCCCAGTGGTTCCAGCAGGTAGCGCAGTAGGTACAGTGATACATTGACTTTAGCTGTTCTGTTTTTACTCTGCTACTGCTCTGAACCCTTCTTCAACCATGAGTGGGCCAAATAAAGGTCGACAGTGAGTGCCGAGTGTTTAATATAGAATGGACTACTAAATACTTTTTCCACTGAAGTCCGGACAAAGCCTGTATGTCTAATTTGTGAAGAAACTATTGAGGCTTTAGAGGAATATAACATCAGCCGTCACTTTTCTACCAAGCATGCTGATTATGCTAACAGCCAATCAACGCAGGAACTAATGGCTACGGCTAGGCGGTTAAAATCAAGCTTGCAGACTCAGCAAAATACCTTTACCTGACAAACTGATTTCCAAGATTCAGTCACACAAGACCCTGAAACAGCGCCACGGGAGCTGCAGATGGAACTGATCTCCAATGTGATACTGTCTTAAAAGAGAAGTTCAACTCTCAAACGGGATGAGTTTTTCATTAAGCGCAGACAAATTTCCCAAAATCTGGAAGATGTCACAGAGGATGCTCGTGGTGTTTGGGTCTACATATGTGTGTGAACAAACTTTAGTGTGATGAACACCAACAAAACATCCTACAGATCCCAGCTGAGTGATGAACACCTCAGATGTGTTCTGAGAATTGCCAAAACAAAACTAACACCAGACTTTGATGGACTGGCAAAAAAAGGTGATCAACAAAACAACACTATTCCCATCAAAAGTAAATCTAAGTATTAACACTACAATGGCTTTTTCTTTTTTTGTCTATTTTTGATATGTAAGCATCTGGTCCTGGCTTGGCCCGCCTGTCAAATTTTAAAAGTCAATGTGGCCCCCGAGCCAAAAGCAATGGAGGCATACATTTATAATATGTGAAAGTTTTTTCAATTTTTCCTGTGAACGATTGACTTTTTACCATTTTTTTATGGGGGGGGGACGCATTATACACGAGAAATTAGGGTATTAAATAAATAACAGTTCGTGTGTTGCATACTTTTTCCCTGTGTCATTTCACATTATAACACAACTTAATTTCTGAGCTGCTTTTTTCTACTTTCATTGTATGTATGGATTACTTGGGTTGTTCCCAACATGTGAAATTTTCATGTCAATAGCACCTTTAGAAATATATTTAATGAGAAAAATGGTGATGTGTTAAATACTTATTTCAGCCGCTGTATAGATATTCACACACACACACACATATATATATATATATATATATATATATGTATATATTACACACATATAATATATACATTTCACACACGTGTAATTTGTTTTTCTTTTTTTTAAATATCCGTATGAAGAGTGACTAACAGATGACACCGTGTACCTGAGGCTGTGCAGGTGATGGAGCGTCTGGCTGCTGGACAAGCAGCTGGCTCTGTTCGGCTCTCTGAGGCACCATGGGGCTGTTGCCCATGCCCATCATGGCTATGCTGTGTCCAGATGGGCTCTGCTGGGACAACGCTGCCCTCAGACGCTACGTGAAAATGCATCAATCAGGAGGGAGACTTTTATAGCAAACAGCGTAACTGAGAAATATGTGACTTCATCAGCTCCCAGGGAGGAAGACAAATTCACTAAATTAACATTTTCACAGTAGGATTGATAATGACCTAGGCCCTCATTTATCAACAAGGCGTAGAAAATATTCAAACTTGTTTTGTAGAGCTGAAATTCAGAATATGTGTAGGTACAAGGAAATCTGTATTCATCAAACGTTTGGACACCAGTCATGCACGCACACCATGAAGTACTTTCTTTTGATAAATCCCACCAGTTCTAAACTACCACACTCCAACAGACCATATATGGTAGGGATGGAATTTTATTAAGAATTTATCGCGACAATGAGATTAAGGTACTTGTAGGAGAAGAAGAAACAGAATACTTACAGGGACAGTTTACAGTTTAAAAAAAACATCCATCCATGGATATATATATATATACACACACACACACACACACACACACACACACACACACAGTGGGGTACGGAAAGTATTCAGACCCCTTTAAATTTTTCACTCTTTGTTATATTGCAGCCATTTGCTAAAATCATTTAAATTCATTTTTTTCCCTCATTAATGTACACACAGCACCCCATATTGACAGAAAAAAACAGAATTGTTGAAATGTGTGCAGATTTATTAAAAAAGAAAAAACTGAAATATCACACAGCCGTAAGTATTCAGACCCTTTGCTCAGTATTTAGTAGAAGCACCCTTTTGAGCTAATACAGCCATGAGTCCTTTTGGCAATGATGCAGCAAGTTTTTCACATGTGGATTTGGGGATGCTATGCCATTCCTCCTTGCAGATCGTCTCGAGTTATGTCAGGTTGGATGGTGAACGTGGGAGGACAGCCATTTTCAGGTCTCTCCAGAGATGCTCAGTTGGGTTTAAGTCAGGGCTCTGGCTGGGCCATTCAAGAACAGTCACGGAGTTGTTCTGAAGCCACTCCTTCGTCATTTTAGCTGTGTGCTTAGGGTCATTGTCTTCTTGGAAGGTGAATCTTCAGCCCAGTCTGAGGTCCTGAGCACTCTTGAGAAGGTTTTTGTCCAGGATATTGCTGTACTTGGCCGTATTCATCTTTCCTTCGATTGCAACCAGTCT
This sequence comes from Phycodurus eques, assembly GCF_024500275.1. Lineage (NCBI taxonomy): Eukaryota > Metazoa > Chordata > Actinopteri > Syngnathiformes > Syngnathidae > Phycodurus > Phycodurus eques. The sequence goes on along the minus strand of NC_084525.1, from coordinate 42,945,996 downwards.
TCCTGTCCCTGCAGCTGCAAAAAAAAACAGGATGATGCTGCCACCACCATGCTTCACTGTTGGGACTGTATTGGACAGGTGATGAGCAGTGCCTGGTGTTCTCCACACATACCGCTTAGAATTAATGCCAAAAAGTTCGATATTGGCCTCACCAGACCAGAAAATCTTATTTCTCACCATCTTGGGAGTCCTTCAGATGTTTTTTTTAGCAAACTCCATGGAGGCTTTCATGTGTCTTGCACTGAGGAGATGCTTCCGTCGGGCCACTCTGCCATAAAGCCCCGACTGATGGAGGGCTGCAGTAATGGTTGACTTTCTAGAACTTTCCCCCCCATCTCCTGACTGCATCTCTGAAGCTCAGCCACAGTGATCTTTGGGTTCTTCTTTACCTCTCCCACCAAGGCTTTTCTCCCCCGATTGCTCTGTTTGGCCGGATGGCCAGCTCGAGGAAGGGTTCTGCTCGTCCCAAACGTCTTCCATTTAAGGATTATGGAGGGCACTGGTGCTCTTAGGAACCTTAAGTGCGGCAGAATTCTTTTTGAACCTTGGCCAGATCTGTGCCTTGCTACAATTCTGTCTCTGAGCTCTGCAGGCAGTTCCTTTGATCTCATGATTCTCATTTGCTCTGACATGCACTGTGAGCTGTAAGGTCTTACAAGCCCAATTCCAATGAAGTTGGGAGGTTGTGTTAAACATAAATAAAAACAGAATGCAATGATTGGCAAATCAAACAGAATACAATGATTGGCAAATCATGTTCAACCTATATTTAATTGAATACGCTACAAAGACAAGACATTTAATGTTCAAACTAATAAACTTTATTGTTTTTAGCAAATAATCATTTTATGGCTACAACATGTTCCAAAAACGCTGGGACAGGTGGCAAAAAAGACTGCGAAAGTTGAGGAATGCTCATCAAACACCTGTTTGGAACATCCCACAGGTGAACAGGCTAATTGGGAGCAGGTGGGTGCCATGATTGGGTATAAAAGGAGCTTCCCTGAATTGCTCAGTCATTCACAAGCAAAGAGGTTCACCTCTTTATGAACAAGTGCATGAGAAAATAGTAGAACAGTTTAAGGACAATGTACCTCAACGTACAATTGCAAGGAATTTAGGGATTTCATCATCTACGGTCCATAATATCGTCAAAAGGTTCAGAAAATCTGGAGAAATCACTGCATGTAAGCGGCAAGGACGAAAACCAACATTGAATGCCCGTGACCTTCGATCCCTCAGGCAGCACTGCATCAAAAACCGACATCAATGTGTAAAGGATATCACCACATGGGCTCAGGAACACTTCAGAAAACCAATGTCAGTAAATACAGTTCGGTGCTACATCCGTAAGTGCAACTTGAAACTCTACTATGCAAAGCAAAAGCCATTTATCAACCACACCCAGAAACGCCGCCGGCTTCTCTGGGCCCGAGCTCATCTAAGATGGACTGATGCAAAGTGGACAGTCCACATTTCAAATTGTTTTTGCAAATTGTGGACGTCATGTCCTCCGGGACAAAGAGGAAAAGAACCATCCGGACTTTTATGGACGCAAAGTTCAAAAGCCAGCATTTGTATGGGGCTGTGTTAGTGCCAATGGCATGGGTAACATACACATCTGTGAAGGCACCATTAATGCTGAAAGGTACATACAGGTTTTGGAGAAACATATGCTGCCATCCAAGCAACGTCTTTTTCATGGACGCCCCTGCGTATTTCAGCAAGACAATGCCAAACCACATTCTGCACGTGTTACAACAGCGTGGCTTCGTAGTAAAAGACTGCGGGTACTAGACTGGCCTGCAGTCCAGAACTGTCTCCCATTAAAAATGTGTGGCGCATTATGAAGCGTAAAATACGACAATGGAGACCCCAGACTGTTGAACAGCTGAGGCTGTACATCAAGCAAGAATGGGAAATAATTCCACCTACAAAGCTTCAACAATTAGTGTCCTCAGTTCCCAAACGTTTATTGAATGTTGTTAAAAGAAACCGTGATGTAACACAATGGTAAACAGGACCCTGTCTCAGCTTTTTTGGAACATGTTGCAGCCATAAAATTCTAAGTTAATGATTATTTGCTAAAAACAATAAAGTTGATCAGTTTGAACATCAAATATCTTGTCTTTGTAGTGTATTCAATTAAACATAGGTTGAACATGATTTGCAAATAATTGTATTCTGTTTTTATTTGTTCAACACAACGTCCCAACTTCATTGGAATTAGGGTTGCATACAGACAGGTGTGTGGCTTTCCTAATCAAGTCCAATCAGTATAATCAAACACAGCTGGATGCCAATGAAAGTGTAGAACCAGTTTAAGGATGATCCGAAGAAATGGACAGCACCCGAGTTAAATATGAGTGTAACAGGAAAGGGTCTGAATATTTATGGCTGTGTGATATTTCAGTTTTTCTTTTTTAATAAATATGCAAAAATGTCAACAATTTCATTTTTTTCTGTCAATATGGGGTGCTGTGTGAACATTAATGAGGAAAAAAATAAACTTAAATGATTTTAGTAAATGGCTGCAAAATAACAAAGAGGGAAAAATTTAAGGGTGTCTGAATACTTTCCGTACCCACTGTGTGTGTATGTGTGTCTATATATATATATATATGTGTGTGTGCGTGTTTAAAATGGATGCACTTTTAACTTCGTTGTACCTGTGACAATGCCAAAAAAAGACCTTCTCTCATTCTTTATTCACGTATCAATCGCTAGTCTTATTTCTCTTTACATTCTTGTGACCAATAAAGAAGAGATGTATGACACATAGTTGTTGTGACACATTTCGGGCTCTTGCATGCATGAACATTTATGTCAAAAGCTGCCGTTTACAATTTCTAATGTGTAAAACATGTATAGGGCTGTGGATTTTATTATTTTAAATTCACTATAAAATTGGTTGCAATACTTTAGGTGCAAGCATCTGTTGTTTTCTGTTTACATTTATAATAGCAATATCATGGTAATACCAATGACCGTGATCATTTTGGTCACTATAAACTAGACTTTACACCGATCTGATCGGCCGATATCTAGCATTTTATGCTGATCGGCTTTAATGTCATAATTGGCCGTCATTGATCGGCTCCGCAAAAGACATTTACTCCGCGTCACCATCGGGCACAGTATATTTGAATCTAAAAGTCATTTTATTTTTAGCCTTGTCGCATGTTTTTTGACTGTAAATATCTGACGGCCAATAAAGTTATTTATAAAAAAATAAATACGTCGGCGCTGTGAGACAGACAACACGTCATGTTCAGCCGGATCGGACTACAAGACAAATTTGCTTTTTCACGATTGCACAATGTCAGACTACTGCAATAAAATCTTGTATTCCGATACAACTGCATCCCCTTTTTTACGATCATTGGGCTTTATCTTGTCAACTCAAATGCAACCGGATATACTCGTTACCGTGGCGACGACAACAAGAGTGGATCACTCCGACTGTATTATAACGACAAAATGGGGGTAAACGTGTGTTGGTGGTCACCGGTGCTCCGGACAGGAGAGGACGTTCGTTTAAGGCTTGCTTGAGGTATGTTCCCATACTTTTAATACGATACGGCTCGCAAAAGCAGGCAACAAAACATTATGTAGCCTAGCAAGGTAGTGCTAGCACTAACGGTTGTAAGCGAACATGCTGCTTTTCTGTCAAATCATGCTCTAAAGTTTCGGTGTGGGTGAAGACAATAAGTTAGAACCCATTATTTCAGTCATGTAATGTTGGTTTGACGTGACTGATTAGAATACACGATCTGACTAGAGCAGTGATTTCCAACCTTTATGGAGCCAAGGAACATATTTTACAATCAGAAAATCTCACGGCACACCAACAAATAAAAATGTCACAAAAAGTGGATACATTAATGATGGTATGTACTTCCTGCTATCTAATAGAAGACCATTCATTTGTTCTGTGTCACTATGCTTCACTGGCATAAATAGATGAACAAAGATACATTATTTATTGTAAATATAGATATATTTTTTTGCAATTAAGTAAGTACACAAGTATATACAGTAAATTAACAGGTCATTTAAACAGACACATTGCTCCATCGTGTGATCGGGGATCGGTTATCGTTTTTTTTAAAGTCGGTGATTGGCCCCAAAAATCCTGATTGTGTAAAGCCCACTATAAACATGATATTCCATACCGTTTCTTGTCTACAGTTGTATGCATAAGAATATAGTAAACTTGGGTCGCAAGGGTTAAGTGCAATCATAAAAAGTCATATGACAAAGAAACTGAGCCAATGGAAGGCAGCGGGTGGCTGCAGGGTGAAGATGGAGACACAAAAGGGGAATCAATAAAAAGTTAAAAATAGAGAGCTAATCAAGCGCTTACCATCTTGGCCTCACAGTGGATGCTGTAGCCAGAAGGGGAGTTTGAACCACTGCTGCTGCTTCCCAGAGGAGGACCAGGGATCCCGGGAATGTTTGGTACCATGCACATGGGTCGGGCAAGCTTGAGAGAAAGTAAAATACAACACATGCTGAAATAACTGAAATTAGTAATCCAAAAAAGTAATTTTTTGCAGGCCTTACGTTGATGACAGATGGCATCTGAACAGGCCCTGGAAGGACAGGCACTGCCTGGCCCGAGGGGAGCATCATCATGGAGTAGTGGCTTGTTGGTGAACTAGACAGAAATTAGAGGGATTTGTATAGGTGACAAAGAACCAAATGTGCAGAGGGAATATGGTACACTTTTACATCATCAACATTACAGTACTGTGACCCCCATTATTTGCGGGGGATAGGGACTTAACCTGACTGCAAATAGCACATTTCTGTGAACAATTGACGCTGCCCTAGAAGTGATCCTAATTGCCTACAGTCATGTTCTGTCTGAGTAATGTTGTTGTAGTATGTGTTTTTCTTCTTACCTGTTAGTAGTGGTTAGTAGTAGTAACGGACCGTCTGGACAGTACATGTGTCCAAAAATAGTTTCAAGTTGCCGCTTGAACCGCCGTTGAGAAAGTCTTAGTTCTAGAATTGGCCATTTTTGTTTACTGCCATTGCGGCGCACTATAGGACGAGACTGGGACACACAGATTTCCAGGTCACAGATATACAATATGACTAGATTCAACCAACAGACGTGGTGGTCATGTTGAATATGGCGATATTCCATCAAAGGCAATGCATTGACATTTGGCAGCCATTTTGAATGTGGCAACATTTACAGGCCGTGCATTGACATGCCGGCCTAGATGGCATGACTTCCATCTATTGTCGCATAAAGTTCTGCGCTGAGAGAGAGCAGCATGGCGGCAGTGTTAACTTTAAGAGAAATACGGCAAACAAGTCTCTATAGAGTCTGGAACATTCTATTTTTAGTACAGTAACAGGTTTTTTTTTTGGGGGGGGGGGGGGTCGGTCAAGCCGTTACTCTACGGTATGATGTCGAACTGAAGGCGCAGGGGCTAAATCCGGCCCGCCATATCATTTTTGTGGCCCGCGAGAGCAAATTATGTGTCAACTTCCATGATTTTTGCTTAAATTTGTACCAAAATTTCAAATTATCCCCCGTAATAAATAATAACATTGAGCTATTGCAAGCATTTTTTTTTTATTACCAAACCCTTTTTAACAGTAATTTGAACAATAGTTGCACAAACTATTATCCGTGACTTCTGATTTCAAAACCAGTTATCCATCAATGAAGGGATTAAACATTTTAATGGATTCACAGTCATAACAGCCCTCTGAGGGAAAGCATAACTACAATGTGGTCCGCCACGAAAATTTGTTTGACACATTTGGTCTACGGCAACGGATTTGGAACTAGGAAGCACACTAATTCCTCTCGGCTCATGAAAGCGATTCGCATATGAGAGTACATCAACAATGTCACCATCAAGCACATCAGCGTGATAAGTTTGGATAACATTTATCCATCCATTCATTTTATGTACCACTTTATCCTCACAAGTGTCGCGGGCTTGCTGAAACCTATCCCAGTTAACTTCAGTGACAGGCGGGGTATACCCTGAACTGGTCTCCAGCCAGTAGCAGGGCACATATAAACAAACAACCATTCACGCTCACATTCACACCTAAGGGTCCTCAATCAACCTACCATGCATGTTTTTGGGATGTGGGAGGAAACCGGAGTGCCCGGGGAAAACCTACGCAGGCACGGGGAGAACATGCAAACTCCACACAGGCGGGGGCGGGATGTGAACCACGGTCCTCAGAACTATGAGGCAGACGTGCAAACCAGTCGCCCACCTTGCCGCCGGATAACATTTAATTTTTGAAAACATTTTCAAGCTTTTTATATTTATTTACAATAACTTTGGACTGTACTGGGCGTTTTAGGTCACGAAAAAAGTAATAATATAAAATATAAAATAATTTGTACTGTATATTAATATGGGTGCATATGGCCACAAAAAAACAAGTGCTTCAATATAATTAGCTGTAAGGGACGACCCCCCCCAGTCCGTTAAATTGACGGTTCCACTGTACTTTGAATTCTTCCTACTTATTCGGATCGTTTGTTAATTATTTGTTCATTTGTTTTCCTTATCTTTAGCCCTTGGTTGTTTAGTCTTTTAGTTTAGTACTTTTTCTCTACTCATCAAGACAGTAGCACCTTTTGTTGAACGTTTTTTGGAATAAAGACTAAATAAATCATTCCACACTCTGTTGCTGCTTTGGGCTCCCAACTAGTCACAAAACGTAAAACCTGTATTCAGGGGTGCACGTAACATTTTTGGTCTGGTTCTCAAATTAGCACCGGTGGTGCTCCTGTTTTAACCGACCCACAGTCATCATGGATGACGTTACTTACAGCAACCTGGGCGGTTTCACGTAAAGACATCCACGCTCAGCCACCGTCACCACCCAGCCAGTGTCACTGTTTACAGGGTACATGCTCGCGACTGATCTCAACGGAACTCAGAAAGGAACTAATTATTTCATGAAGTGATTCCATTCAATACATTCACTCAAAAGATGTTGTTTGAACAAGTCATTCGCAAATGACAACACTACTCGAGCCTGGACTACTGCTCTGCTCCCCCCAAAAAAAGATAATGCAAAATGCTTGGTACGCAAATGCACAGTGACACACTTGTATCTGGTGTGTTTTTAAAACTCTCAGTGAGCATGCGCACCACTTATGTGTACCCCTGCCTATATTAAAAGTATAAACCGTAAATATACCACAACCCAACACTTTAATAGGATTTCAAATGTTTACATTTACTGTCAAACATTACCGATTTACGGTTAGGGCGGCACGGTAGGCGACTGGTTAGAGCGTCAGCCTCACAGTCCTGAGGACCCGGGTTCAATCCCCGGCCCCGCCTGTGTGGAGTTTGCATGTTCTCCCCGTGCCTGCGTGGGTTTTCTCCGGGCACTCCGGTTTCCTCCCACATCCCAAAAACATGCATGAATTGGAGACTCTAAATTGCCCGTAGGCATGACTGTGAGTGCGAATGGTTGTTTGTTCCTATGTGCCCTGCGATTGGCTGGCAACCAGTTCAGGGTGTACCCCGCCTCCTGCCCGATGTTAGCTGGGATAGGCTCCAGCACTCCCGCGACCCTAGTGAGGAGAAGCGGCTCAGAAAACGGATGGACGGACGGATTTACGGTTAAAGAGACAGTTAAGTCTTTTTTCACCTAAATACATTAAATATGTTTGAAGTGGGCGGCACGGTGGACGACTGGTTAGAGCGTCAGCCTCACAGTTCTGAGGACCCGGGTTCAATCCCCGGCCCCGCCTATGTGGCGTTTGCATGTTCTCCCCGTGCCTGCGTGGGTTTTCTCCGGGCACTCCGGTTTCCTCCCATAATTGGAGACTCTAACATTGCCCGTAGGTGTGACTGTGAGTGCGAATGTTTGTTTGTTTGTATGTGCCCTGCGATTGGCTTGCAACCAGTTCAGGGTGTACCCCGCCTCCTGCCCGATGATAGCTAGGATAGGCTCCAGCATGCCCGCGACCCTCGTGAGGAGAAGCGGCTCAGAAAATGGATGGATGGATGGATGGATGTTTGAAGTGCTGAAAACGTGTATAGAAAGAGAACAATTAAGTACAGAATTGTTGAGATATAGCATCAAACTCTTCACCATCTCACTCGGCGTAATTGCCACTTCCTTATTCATAATAACTTGGCCCAGTTCTACCACTACAGCGTGCATGCCTACAACTAATGTGTTTTGTGTTATTTGGGCAAGAGCGTCTTTGCCGTGGTGCGACCCTACATGCGGCACGTAGCGAGGCAGTGAAGAGGACGGCTCCGCGGCCCAGCATCAGCCCATCGGCAGCTCCAGCGCAATGACGTTTGGGCCGTTAGCCTCACAGTTGTCGACCGCGACATTGCAGAGTGAGGAGAAAAAAAATCATCGAGGGGGACCGCAGTGCACCGCACTGCTGTGGCTGGAAATGGTGCACCCTGCGGCGGCCACGGCAGTGCGATGCACAGCCCACTGAATTTCAGCGGAGGCAAAAGACGGTAAATAATTTTGCAGCTGCTTGTCATAGTTGTCAATTCAGTTGATAATCGGGTAGTTGTTGATTAATCGTTGCACCTTTAAAATGGGCCTTTTATTTTAGGGAGCATTGTGTGCCTGAGGTCTGAAAATGCGTTTCTCAGAGTGGACAGTGCTAGTCTTTGTCTGAAAGCAGGCAGCACACTTTAACTCTTGTCATTGCCATCAGATACATACTGCCATCAGATGCATAAATGGTCCTCAACAGTAATTGACTACACTGTGACTATATGCAAATGATGAATACCGTTTTTTTCCTATTTTTATTTTGTTTTGATTGTTTTTTGTTTATCTCACTGTTAGTGGCTGAAATAAATTGATTTACACTTTGATTAAATTCTAAATAAAAGCTACATTGCAGGGGTCTTGGTGGGGTTGGGGGATTGGAAGGCATTGTAAATCATCAAATCTTTACAGCGAATATTAATTTTCGCATTTGAATTAAAAAGTGTCTGTGTACTTTTTTTTTTCCAATTCTGACAAGCGCTGCAATGCTTCTGTTTACTTCCGCCGGCATTTTGACTTACTGCACATAGCTTTTGTGCATGTACGTGTTGTGGCTTCACCGAGAGCTACATGAAGTTTGTTTAAAAAAAAAAAAAAAAAAAATTAACAAGCTGTCCGCTGAAGGAGGCTCAGGCATGGATAGCGTGGAAGCATCACCCTCCAAAAAGGAGCCATCGCTGGAGAGGTAGTCCGCAGCAGATTTAAGAGCAGGGCTCTACATTAACTACACACTTTTTCACACAGGGCCATGAAGGTTTGGATTTTTTCTCGCTTAATAAAAAAAACCTTCATTTAAAAACTGCATTTTGTGTTTACTTTTGTTGTCTTTGACTAATATTTAAATTTGATTGATGATGGGAAACATTTGTGACAAACTGAAAAAAAAAAAAAAAAAGATATCAGGAAGGGGACAAAAACTTTTTCAGACCACTGTGCCTACAATGACGCTGTCTGTCTTTTTCTCTCTTTTTCTTTTTTTCTTCCATCGCAATCCTCTTTATAGCACAGACATTTTAAGATATGTTAAAAAGCCCAGACTCCTTTAATGAGGATTATATCCGAAAACAAACTAATATTAAAATATAAAGTGCAATAATTGCAGTAGTAATGATTTATTCATGTTCTGTTTAAGACTATGAATTTAAATACTGGTAAATAATTTGCAAAATAGTGTGAATAATCATAAACGATATTTTTATATGGTGGTGGTATACTTACGCAATCGTTTTAAAATGTATTTATGTCAACCATATGATTGTGGTTATGCTTAAAATGAAGTAGTTTTCCCAGAGGAAGAGGGTTAGGAGCCTTCACTATATAAACTGGCTGCTGGCTCCTCTGAGTCAAACAAATCAGCTAAAGTAAAGCCTTTTTTTTTTTTTTTTTTTTTTTTTATTAATTGACCTGTTTTGTCTGCCACTGCTTGTTACAAACTTTTTGTTCACAGTAAAATATTTGCAAATATATCTCGAGTCAGGCAATCTTCATAAGAAACTATGGCATGCCATGGTCATGCTGTATCTCCTCAAAAAAGGGTGCAACCAAATCATGTGCTGGTGCGACTAACTGACAAAGTTGGTCGCACCAGTGCTACTCGTGCAAATGTTAGTGTAGAGCCCTGCATTTAATAATGTTTTCTCTGCAGGGGGGGCTAACAGTGGGATAAGTCAACAGATGCGCAGAGACTCACCCTAAAGTGCGATTAGAAGGTGGTGCCTGTGTGATAACGGAGGTGGGCGACGGCATGGTGGGCTGAAAGGCGTCAAAACCTAAGTGCAGCGGAAGGGAACCTGGGCGCACAATGGTGGGTGTCGGTGCTGAGCTCCTGGGTGGCATGTCCTGTGACAATATCAGTATGATGTCATTTACATGCACTTATTGTTTGCAATTACAAGACTTAGGTCTTACACCTTTACCTTGACCAAGAGCTCTCTTCTGCTCTCTGGTGTTGCAGAAATTGAGTCAGGGCTGTCTGGTGGCGAGGAGTCAACCTCCACAGGTGTTTCCTCTTTCACCTTCACATCTGATGGTGTCTGTAGACTCATGTCCAAAGCCACTGAAGAGGCAGCAGGGAGCTAAGAAGGCAGTGAAGAATAGATATGTACGGTATAAATCGCATATATAGTTCGTACTCATCCAAGTCAACCCACCTCTGTTTGTCAAATTGAATTTCTCGAGCTAAACTGCAAACTGAATTTCTAGAGCTAAAATGAACATTTCTAATCAAGACACAGTGATAGGCGTCAATCACTGCCATTATCCACAGATGATTTACTCTTAAAGACACAGTTAAGCATTTTTTTCCCCTAAATACATGAAATATGTTGTATGCTCCCCCCCAAAAAAAGAAGATGCAAAATGCTTGGTACGCAAATGCAGTGACACACTTGTATCTGGGGTGCTTTTAATACTCTGTGAGTATGCGCACCACTTATGTGCACCCCTGCCTATATTAAAAGTGTAAACCTTTAATATACCACAAACCAACACTTTAATAGATTTTAAAATGTTTACATTTACTGTCAAACATTACTTTACCCTTAAAAATACACCCCAAACAATGGCGTCTGGGGAACAAAACATGCCATTATCCGCAGATGATTTACTGTTAAAGAGACAGTTAAGTCTTTTTTTCCCCTAAATACATTAAATATGTTTGAAGTGCTGAAAACGTGTATAGAATGAGAACAATTAAGTACAGAATTGTTGAGATATAGCAGGAAACTCTTCACCATCTCCATAACTTGGCCCAGTTCTACCACTCCAGCGTGCATGCCTACAACTAATGTGTTTTGTGTTATTTGGGGAACAGCGTCTTTGGCGTGGTGCGACCCTACATGCGGCACGTAGCGAGGTAATGAAGTGGACGGCTCCGCAGCCCCACACCAGCCCACCGACAGCTCCAGCGCAATGCATTGCGTTTGGGCCGTCAGCCTCACAGTTGCCGACCGCGACATCGCAGAGTGAGGAGGAGGGGGAAAAAATCATTGAGGGGGACCCACTCGGACCACAACACACTTTCCCACTTTGCGTCAGTCCATCACAGATGAGCTTTGGTCCAGAGAAGCCGGCAGCGTTTGTGGGTGTTGTTGATACGGTATATGTATTGGCCCCCTTCTCAAATTCTTACATTTTTGCATAGGTTTGCCACTTTAACTTTTAAGTTAATCAAACATCAAATATCAGACAAATACAACCCAAGTGAACTTAAAATGCTTTTTTAAAATGGTGATTTCATTTATTAAGGAACATTATTTATTATTATAATATATTATTACTATTCAAAGTTACCCCTTAAACATAATAACTGGTTGGGCCACTTTCAGCAGCAACAACTGAAATCAAGCGTTTTCTATAACTGGTAATTAGTCTTTTACATCTCTGTGTATTTGCCTTCTTCTCTTCTTTGCATAATTGTTTGAATTCAGCAAAAATTTAGGGTTTTTGAGCATGAACGGCCTTTTTAAGGTCATGCCACTGCATTTTAATCGGATTCAAGTCTGCACTTTGACTAGGCCACTCCAAAACCTTTTGTTTTCTTAAGCCATTCATCAGTTATCTTCCTGGTATGTTTTGGAACGTTATCCTTCAGCAGAACCCAAATGCATTTCAGCTTGAGGCCACAAACTGATGGCTGAACATTCTCCTTCAGGATTTTCTATTAAAGAGCAGAATTCATGGTTCCATCAATCTCAGCAAGTTGACCATCACACAACCACCACCATGTTTGACTGTTGGTAAGTCAGATGTAACGGGACATACACCTTCCAAAAAGCTAAATTGTCATCTTGTCAGTCCATTTAATATCCTCCTAAAAGTCTTAACATTCAGATGTTCTTTGGCAAAAGTAAGTCAAGCCTTCATGTTCTTTTTGGTAAGCAGTGGTTTTTGCCTTGGAACCATGCCATGGATGCCATTTTTGCCCAGTCTCTTCCTTATTGTTGTCATGAACACTGACCTTAACCAAGGCAAGGGAGGCCTGCAGTTCTTTAGAAGTTGTCCTGAGTTCCTTTGTGGCCTCCTGGATGAGTCATTGCTGTTCTCTTGGGGTAATCTTTGTAGGTCGGCCACTCCTGAGAAGGTTCAACACTGTTTCATGTTTTCTCCATGTGAGGATAATGGTTCTCCCAATGGTTCGCTGGAATCCTAAAGCTTTAAAAATGGCTTTTGTAAGCCTTTCCAGATTGATAGATGCCAATTACTTTATTTCTCGACTGTTCTGGAATTTCTTTAAATCGTGTCATTTTGCTGCAGCTTTCTGTCAGATATTTTGTCTGACTTGATTTTGTCAGGAAAGATTCTGTTTAAGTGATTTCTTGATTGAACAGATCTGAAAGTAATCAGGCATGGGTGAGATAGGGAAAATTAACCCAAAAATGTGATTAGCCACAATTAATTCATGATTTAACAAGGGGGGAGGATTACTTTTTCACACATGGCCAGGTAAATTTGAACAGTATTTTTCCTTAATAAATGAAATCACAATTTAAAAACAGCATTTTTAAGTTCACTTAAAAGGACATGCAAATAATTGGTTTCTGTTTTTATTTACGTTTTACACAACATCCTAACGTCATTGGAATTGGGGTTTTAACGTGTATATAGTGTGTGTGTGTGTGTGCGCGCGCGCGCATGTGCGTGCACATGCATGTGTGCATATGTATGAGTTTAGGATATGTATTTTAGAGGTCCCCAACACAATGCCCCAAAACTCACTCAGTAGCGCCCCCTGCAAAGTTTTTTTAACAATTACTTGCCAGATTCAAAGGTCAACATGTAATTAGTGCTGGGTGATATATCAAGAAGCTTGATTTGATCGATATTTTTTTTTTTCTTTAGTTTTCGCTACTCCGTGACACTTCCACCAACATGGAGAAGATGCTAACGACTATCCATCCATTTTCTGTACTGCGTATCCTCACTAGGGTCGCGGGCTGCTGGAGCCTATCCGAGCTATCTTCGGGCGGGAGGTGGGGTACACCCTGAACCGGTCGCCAGCCAATCGCAGGGCACATAGAAACAAACAACCATTTGCGCTCACATTCACACCTACGGGCAATTCAGAGTCTTCCATCAACCTACCACGCATGTTTTTGGGATGTGGGAGGAAACCAGAGTGCCCGGAGAAAATCCACCCAGGCACGGGGAGAACATGCAAACTCCACACAGGCGGGGCCGGGATTTGAACCCCAAACCTCAGAACTGTGAGGCAGATGTGCTAACCAGTCGTCTACCGTGCCGGCATGCTAATGACTAGCGAGTCATAAATAGTCCCAAAAAAGGGCACAGCTACCATTTGGAAACAACCGTAGTCTGCAAAACGTGTATGAAAGATGTTACGACGAAGACAGGCATAGCCTTTTAAAATCACCTAACGATGAAACACATTATCGAGTGCTATGCATGTATCACATTAAAGACAGCCGTGACTCCGTGCTGCTTCTGCAACAAACAAAACAATGCCATGGGCCGTGTATTGATCATGGTGGCAGTTGAAGCACTTGTGTTTTTGTTTTTCCCTGAACGAAGCGGGAAGATAACAAGATAGTAGTTTGCCGATCACAGACAATAGAGAAAGTGTTCATGGGGTTTATTTACGTTAGCATTAGCAGCTACTAGCTAGCATTGTTGCATGTGCGATCACGCAAATTGACATTGGCAAATTGTCTGAGCTAACTGTTCCGGACAGTTGGGTTTGCACAGTGTGGCATTTTCAAGAATCGGTCTTGTATTTGTTTTCTTATTTGCTATATTTTCAGATTACCGCATTGTATTCATTAACATGCCGTGACGTTTGTTTTTTGTGTCTTCTTCTTGATTTCGGGGATACTGGGCATATTTAAGTGCATTGCTGCCATCTAAGGGTTAATTGATGAACACCTACAAGAGCGCTAAACCCTAAGTAATACATTCAAATAAATATTGGAGCCATAATTTATTAACGATTACAATTATAGATGAATGATTATGTTGCGCCATTCAACAGTATGCAGAATTATTTTTATCCTATTACATAATATACTGCCCTAACTAATGTAATAACTAACTAAGGTCATGTTTTTGACATAATTTACAAAATATGGAAATTCAGACATACTGCTCTGGAAGTGAAATTGTATAGGTTGGCAGCTCTGCAGTCATAGTCAGAGATGCAGTTTTACTAATAACTGGCATAATAATTTCTTCGGGTGTTTAGGCTTTCAGCCTTGGGTTTCTTATTAGTTTTTTTGGTTTCAGTCAATAATTTCGGTGTATCACTAATTTCAACATCATATTTTAAAATACCTGCAGGGAAAAGTAATTTATTTCTTTGTGATGTTTATAATTGTTAAATAAATCTTCTGCTTTATAATGTAAATCAATTGGGTCTTGTCCGGTTATACACATTGATAAAACGTTAATACAACAAATATTGAGTAATGTCGAATATATTGACATTAGGAGGAAAGAAATCGTGATATCATATCATATCGCCCAGCACGACATGGAATATGGCGGATCTGTATAACAGAACAGGTCACACAAAGAAGTCTCAAGGACCTGTGCTTGAAATTGAACAAGAATTCTGCCATTTTGGTATGAAGCAGCCAGTTTGAGGGGATATTCATAGTAGTTTTGTTGATTCTTTTTTTTGTGTGTGTGATGTAGAAAATGGGCGCCATCTCTATCAGGAAGTTAAAGGTGGTGGCTACTAGCTGGCCTAAAACGTTTGGGAAAGGCTGGTCCACAACTACTGTATGAGAGAGATAAATAGATAAAATGTATATTTCTCATAACTCTGCGGATAACGCCTTCAATCTGTGTTTTTTTCATCTTCGCCCCAAAAAATATTTTGCATTGTATTTCAGCTAGTCCACAACATTTGGACTTACATGCTTCCCAGTGGACAGTGATACTTTAGAAGGTTTTTCTACATCATAACACATGGAATGATAAGTATCAACACATACACACAAACTCAACCAAAAAAAGTCCAACTTACAGAGTTCTTCGCTCGTTTGTTGTCATCGTCGTCTTGTTCGAAGGAGTTGGCTAGATCATTAAACAGACCGACCTCCTCACAGTTCTTTAGGAAGCGAGTGGGAGTAGGCGTCTGGTCTGGAAAAAGAGAGAAATACCCAAAAGCAACACTTTCACGCTCAGTCACTTAATATAAAAACCCAAGACATGAAGCAGCTTTGTTACTTTTTATTCATTTTTACAAATTACTCCAAAAAGTGGATTATTGTAACACTCAGAATCAGAATCATCTTTATTTGCCAAGTATGTCCAAAAAACACACAAGGAATTTGTCTCCGGTAATTGGAGCCGCTCTAGTATGACAACAGTCAGTCAATTGACAGAACACTTTTGAGGCATAAAGACATTGACAAAAAAAAAAAAAAAAAAAAACAGTCACTGAGCAATAAAGGTTTGCTGTATTGCTCAGTGACTGTTTTTTGATGAATAGCATACCTGCGATAATGACAGAGTCCGTCCGGGGTGCAAACTTTAGTGTCATCTCATGCTTGTGTTTGTGTACAGCCAAGTGGTCCTCATTGGTAAATCTCTGGTGACATGAAGGAGGAGGAAAGGAAAAATAGGAGGGGATGAATACTATGAATACATACTGTAGCTCAAGGTTATTGTGTTATCTTTTGGACCCAAACACATGTCCCCCCACCCCATATAAATGGTGCAAATGTCGGTGTGATGAAATGCCCCCATTGTTGCCACAGAGCATGTGTTCAAATATTTTTGCTGACGCCACAAAGATTTGTAACAACAGGACTGTAATGCAGAATCTGGTCATGATGACCAAATTCAGGAAGACTGTTAAACTCCTCAACTGACCTCAACTTGATTTCTAGAGCACTTTAAAACAACCATAGATGTACACAAAGTGCTGTACATTATACAAAAACGTAAAAACTATTAAACATAGGGCAAATTAAAACAATACATTAAAAGCAACGTTAAAAAATATACTTATATCACCATACTTTCATGTATTTATTGTCCAGTCACTTTGGCTCTGTGAGTCACTTGATCCTCTGTGGCTATTTTCTATCGCTACTTGTGTGTCCGCCATCAGTGGACATGCAACATGACAAACAAACACTACCATTTATACACACTCACATTCTAAGCAGAAAAGACTGTCTCCAAAAGTGTTTCAGTATCATGATTGTTGGCGATTATAGCTGGTATTCATTAATTCCTCTGTTAAGCCATGTTTAACACTATTATCACTTTCATTTGGGGGGATGCTTTTTGGGGTTTCCTGTTCAATTGCCCTGGCTTGAAGGTTTTTGTCAACAAAGGACTTTTGAGTTGGCTCTTATGGGACTGGTGTTGTGTATTTGAGTCCATCAGTTTGTGATGTTTGACAAGGACTGCTGTTTGCTTCTCGCAATAGCCACTACAGGGCTCGAAGATAACTTTTATGTTCTTCCTTGCCCGTGGTAAACTTGAGCTTGCCCTGTTGGGTCAACAGGGGCACTCAAATGTTTGCTGTATGTCATGGTTCGGTTTTATCACAGTATTAATCTCACGAGACGCTACTTATTGCGATATTGTGGGAAAGCTCATGGTTTTGCAAGAAGGTTGACAGTACAGGTGAGGCAAAGAGCTGAAAACAGGAATACCAAAAAACCTCTCTATTTCTTGCTCGCTGAGTCCTTCTCAATTGGCTTTAGTATTTTCTGTGCGTTTCCCTACAGGTTTTTATACATTACCGTGCACTTGTATCCCCATCCATTCAATATTTACATTTGTATACAGTACTTCCAAAACACTATTATTACTGCAGCAATAAATGGTGCTGTACTCACATTAACAAAACTGTCCATTGAGAAATTGTCTGTCCATTAATTGAACATAATTTGTCATATTTTAGTTTTAGTTAGCACAGTTTTCCCATCAGAAATTGTTGCTATACTAACATTAAAAATTACTGCAAACTAGGACTAATTTTGCGATGTGAATATTTTGACATCCCTGTATACAACAATATTTTTTTTCTTACGCTTGATTCATCGCAAAATTTGTGTTTTTGCAAGCTTGCCCGTGACTATTTTTGACTTGCCATGGGCAATCGGAAATCGGTCAACTTCTAACCCTGCCTGCGCTAGCTAGTTGTCCACCTACTGGCTACCCACCATATGGTTCCCACTTGTGCTCAAAAGGTAGAGAGTATTTTATGCATGTTATGTTTTGACATATCAACATTAAATTAGTAATTATTTTTATTTCATAAATTGGGTCCAGCCTGTTGCGTTTCGTGTTTACGAATGGTGTACATGAACTACTTTGTGCCCCTTTCAGCGTGCAAGTAAACCACAGGAGTAAAATAAGAAATTATGCTTTGTTTAATCTAATTTTCATTTGATTATTTCATATTAATGGCATTAATTTCTTTTCATTCAAATATTTACTTTAATGATGAGTTCATTGCTGCGTTATTTTTGGTTAGTGAGTTCCTCGAGAGAGAGAGAGAGAGTGTTATGGGCAAATTCAGGTGTCGCACGAACGGAAGGAACTCCTTCATGAACCGAGGACCCCCTGTACTTGTGAGAAGTACAAAGTAAAAAGTTTGCATGGATTAAATAAAGGGTGTGCAAATTATGAACATCGATTTTCTTAGCAGCTCACAGCATAGACTAAAATGGACATTTGACTCGGGGTTCTTTATAACAAGTAGCAATATCAAAGCTATCAACTAAAAGGCAATGTGTGTGGAACTAACCCAATAGACTTAATAGTCATGAATTAAAGTTTCAGCAAAAAGTTGAATATAGAATTGTTAAAATACTTATTTGCGACTGTTTTATCACATCTAATGGTTCATATGTTCAAGTTTTAACTTGACTTCCTGTTTTAAGATTGTAGCCTTTTATTTTGAAGGGTACGCACCGGAACTCAGCCTTTTGGCATGAAAAGTACTTCATGACAACGGTGAATTTTGAAAACAAAGTAAACCTAAACGGCAAGAAAAGGAGTAATGAATGAAACCAAATGCTACCGATGAGGCACAAGGTTAGCGTTTGTGATACTGTGAGACGTTAATGTGAATTTTGTCCCAATTCGTTGTGATGCTAGTTTGACCTTTGGTGAGGTTTTAGCTCAGTGTTAAGCTTTTTTTCTGTCATCAGCTCATACATTGGTTTGAAGACTAAAGTGAATGCTAAAAACCTTCAGTGCAAACGTGAAACCAACCATTTACCTTGTTAGCTGCCTGTTGGTATAGTGTTGGTATAGACGTATTTTATTGTTTCACACACCCAATTTGACTTGACTGAAGTTCCGCGTGATGTAGGCTGAGGCTCAGAGTGGGAGGGAGCATGTAAGACTTTTACACTTTGCACAATATAATCTTATTCCAAGTGTTCCACAGAGGCGACTGGTCAATTATTTAAACTGTTAAGACACACTTTTGTTTGACGCCGCTGGTAGACACAAGCACGCCTTCGTGCGTGTTGTTATTCGATGATTTTTGCCACTTTCTTCTTCGGGGTCGGTGGACTGTAGGCATCGAAACTGGGAACCGAAATTTTTTAATTTGAATGATTCCGGGAGAACCGCAACGTTAGTCCCGGGTTCCAATTGGTTCTCGATGCCCAAACCTACTTGTGAGACAGTTCATATTAAAAAAATGTTTTGATAATGTTTATTACCAATCCTCATACATCATTAAGAGTTTTGCTGTTTTTAATAGATTGATACTGATTAATACTGACTGGTTAACTTCTGCTTAAACTTGCATGACAACAAGTAACATTAAAATATCACTTTTAAAATTCTGGATGTAATTTATTCAAATATAATTGATGTCAGTGGGAAGTTTTCTTTTGAAAGAGGACCAAATTAAAGTTCGGCCAGCGTCAAGAGAACAAATTGTGGTACAACTTTGAGGTCAGGCATTTCAGAAAGTCATGCCTCAAGAAGACGGAAGCATCCAAGAAGGCAGAACTTGTTCTTCAGAGAAGTGGCTATGTGAATCAGCCAGCGGTGTAGGAGGAATAATCTTGGCTATGGCACCCGGCTCATTGCCGTTGGCGGCATCCTATTTTAAGGGTGCCGCGTTTGAGTTGCGAATGCTGCCGTGACAGAGTGAAGTGGAAACACAGTCAAGTGTCTGGGGGGTGGGGGCTTATTTTTAGCTCTGCTGGGCCACATCACCAATAGAACTCCACATCTTATTTGTTTGCAGTCTTGCTGAGGAAACTAACTCGCACTAATCACCGTGCTGGAGATACAGGCAGCTAAGATTACCACAGCTCACACGAAGACGACTGGACAGTATATAATGGTGGTGGGGGAGCAGTTGTTCTTGTTGTTGTTGTTACTGCTGTTGTTAGCTTGGTGAAAGGAAAACCAAGAGAAGAGCCAGGAGTCAAACATCCTTGTCATTTAGACTTTCCTGGTAGACAACTGTTGCTTGTAAAACTGGCAGCGGGACACAACACATCGCACACTCACTGGCCACCTCACTGGACACACCTGCACATCTAATTATATGTTATAACTTGGCACTGAAAAAACTTTACCATGCCAGTCTGTGACTCGTTTACTTGGGGGAAAAAAACGATGATAGTGTTCCACTCTATTCGCTTAGTTAGTGAGCAGTAGCATACAAAGTCAGTGCCTAATGCCAACACGCACAGCAAGCTTTTTTCCCCCACTGCAACTCTATCTGCCGGGCCAGTGGCCTTCCGTACAGTGCATACGGACGTATCTCCGAAAGCTTATGGATGAAATGTTGCAGTACCAAAGGAAACCCGTGGGGACAGTGACGGGAAAATAAAACTGCTAATGCAAATGGAGGGGAAAAAGAGGTTCAGCGGCCTCACAGACCACAGCAATGCTGCCTATTATTTTGCCTTCCTTAGCAACACCTCCTCCAACATTGCAATGCTTGTCATTGAAAATGTGCTCTTCTTTGTATTTGAAAGAAACTGTAGATTCAGATTCATTGCTAAACATTTTGATGGACGCATGGAAGTATAAGGGTAGTGATGTTGACACCATTTACACTGTTTAAACTGCACATAGGCATCTATTTTTGTATGTAGTAGGAGAATAAACAGGCCTGAAGCATGTTGTAATAATGGTGAAAATTGAAATTCCTTTATGATCTTTATCCGGATATGCACCAAAATGCTATGACGTAATTATTTACTGATGTACACCTTCAACAAAACTTTGATGAGTCATGGTGGTAAATAAAACTGTTTTGATTGCACTGGCTTGCAGTGTCTCAAATATTCTACTTACCTTTTCTATCTACAAGGGAGGATTTTATTATTTAAAACGATCAAAACTGAGCATTCATTGTATGTACAGTGGGAGGAAAAAGTATGTGAACCCTTTGGAATTTCTGCATAAATTCGTCATAAAATGTAGTCTGATGGTCAACTCAGTCACAAAAATAAACAAACAGTGTGTTGAAACTAATACCAGACAATTAACGGTATTTTAATATTTTTATAGAGCTTAACATATAAACATTCACAGGGCAGGGAGGAAAAGTAAGTGAACCCTTGGATTTATTAACTGGTTGAAAGGTTTCAAGTAACGAAGTACCAGAACTTCATTTTTGTACTTCAGTTGATTTTTCTGGTACCTTTTTCTGTTTTACTTTTACTCCCTGCTTTTTAACTCAAATAGTTGTACTTTCTACTCCTTACATCTTAAAAGTGAGCTTGTTACTTTTAAAACCTTGTAAGGTTAACGACGACATGGCATAAAAGACAAGGGCGGGGTGGTAATTGGGAAAACAGACAACCTTTTATTTTTTTATTTTTTTTATTTTTATAAATACACCGATAAAACAGTTGTCTTCAAATGGAAGGCATCGTCACACGGCCGTTTTTTTCTCACATACTGCTGTCACAGACTGTCTACATTCAGTATTACGGTAGGTCTTGTTGTGATCATGTGACCATAATGAGTCAATCAAATTGTTAGCCAGCAGTGATTTGCTGGCTTAAAGAACTGGGACGCGGCTTTGGATGTTCAAAAGGAAAGTTGACTTTAAGAGTTTTCTGTTTTCTGAGTTTCCATTTTCTGTACCGCTTATCCTCACTAAGGACGCGGGCTTGGTGGAGCCTACCCAGCTACCTTTGGGCGAGAGGCGGGGTACACCCTGAACTAGTCGCCAGCCAATCGCAGGACACATACAAACAAACAACCATTCACACTCACATTCACACCTACGGACAATTTTGAGTCTTCACTCAACCTACCACGCATGTTTTTAGGATGTGGGCAGAAACCGGAGCACACGGAGAAAAAATGTTGAGCAGTCACGAAAGCATTTTTTTGTACCAAACCCATTTTTACAGTAACTTGAAAAATAGCTGAACATCCTTGACTTCTGCTTTCAAAACGAGTTATTCATCATTTTGTTGTATATGTATCGGTAGTATGATGAGCCAATTAAACATTTATTTCCAGTCATAACTGGCCTTCTGAGGGAAATAGTAACTCCATGTGCCCCGTGACAAAAATGTGTTTAACACCCCTGCATGTAGATGTACAAGAATGAAAACGAAAGAAAACAAAATAATAATGGTACCGTATTGTTTTCATTATTTTTTGTTGATGGGATGGGTATGAGGGAATATTTGTAAAATCCATTTTCTTTCTTTACCTCTTATCCTCACTCGGGTCGCGGGCTGCTTGAGCCTATTCCAGCTATCTTCGGGCGCAAGGCAAGGTACATCCTGAACCGGTCGCCAGCCAATCGCAGGGCACATAGAAACAAACCATTCACACTCACATTCACACCTACGGGCAATTTAGACTCTTCAATCAACCGACCACGCATGTTTTTGGGATGTGGGAGGAAACCGCAATGCCTGGAGAAAACCCACCCAGGCACGGGGAGACCATGCCAACTCCACACAGGCGGTCCGGGATTTGAACCCCAGTCACCAGAACTGTGAGGCAGACATGCTAACCAGTCGTTCACCGTGCCATTTTATTTTTTATGTATTTTTAATGTGTTTTACATGTGGGAATCTCAAAGAATAGATGCAATATCTGTCACAATGGAAAGCCAATTTTAGAAACAAAATCTAATCACCATAATGTCTTGCTTTACAGGATAGAATTGAATTACTGAGTGTAGCGTTATCACAAATTAAAGACATTTCTACGGCGTGACCCCAGCTCCATGTTTTGACCTCCTCTACGAGACATCAGGGGAAGCTCCTCCGACTATTCAGACCCTGATCAACGGATTTGTGTCTGCCATAACTGCAGACACATAACAAACGTCATGGACACCATCTTGAACGAGGAAGTGTTACGTAGAGCCACACGAATGTGTAATGACATCCGGACAGCTGATAATAGGGCTGCACGAAATAATAATCACTATTTTTTAATCAATATTGCAATCACAATTATTCCTCATGTTAGAGAAAAATATTTTTGTTGCACTACTTTCTATCAAACAAGATGGAACAGTTTTCAGTTCAAATTCATTTTTTAAATAAGAATGATAGATCTATCCATCCATTATCTGAGCCGCTTATCCCCACAAGGGTCGCGGGAGCGCTGGAGCCTATCCCAGCTATCATCGTGCAGTAGGCGGGGCACACCCTGAACTGGTTGCCGGCCAATCGCAGGGCACATATAAACAACCAACCATTCGCACTCACATTCACACCTAGGGGCAATTTAGAGACTTCAATTTACCTACCATGCATGTTTTTGGGATGTGGGAGGAAACCGGAGTGCCCGGAGAAAACCCACGCAGGCACGGGGCGAACATGCAACTCCACACAGGTGGGGCCGGGGATTGAACCCCGGTCCTCAGAACCTTGAGGCAGACGCTCTAATCAGTCTCCCACCGTGCGCCAGAATGATAGATAATAATTAAAAAAATAAATGCACCCAAAAAAACTATTATATATATTTTTTTACCACTGCAATGACTAACTGAATAAATTAGTTATTACAAAGTGCAATCACGACTTGCATCTTAATGGACCCACGCATAGAAGGCAATAACATTAGGCTGTAAGCCCCGACTTTTAATTTTCAAATCCCAGTCAATATAGTGAATTGTCAAGGGTGGGTACGTCTCCGTTGTTCTGCTTGACCATTGATCAGTTGTGCACGGTCCCAAACTGCAAAGAAATAGACAGTTGTGATTTCCCTCTCCATTTACTCCCGGTGTTTTTTCATTGCGGTCAAGCCAGCTGAAAAGTTGAGTCAAGGCAGCTGCTACAAGGACTGTTTATAGTGTATATTACCGTGACACGCCGCTTCTACGCCAACGTGCTGTGAGGGCCATCAAAATAAAAGCTTCGTATATTACTACGCTGGACATCAATGCAATTTGATGCTTTTATTTTGAAGTTGGCAATGAAGCTTTAACCATGTGTTCACGCCCTAGTGGCTGGCTGACGAGGTTGGGGGCACTGCGTCAAATGAGGCACTTTTCATATTGCAGCAGTGCCCGCATTTTAAATGTAAAAAAATCGCTGACAATCAGGCTCATTTAATCGTGGCAGACAAAATCGCAATCACGATTAAAATTCGATCAATTGTGCAGTCCTAGTTGATGACCTTCGTGACCCTGGAGAGAACAACAGCTTATCGCCAATATGTAGGATATGTGAGGACAATATATAGGATTCAGACACAGCAGACACCAAGGAACCACATTTCTGATCCGTATGACCTACGGCTCTGAAAATTGATACGCAAATAGAGGGGACCCAGACGCACAAAAAAAGTCAGCACGGCCGATATCTTAACTCCAACAGGAAGGGACCTATGACCTTTTGAAGGAAAAAAAGAGCTACCAAACTCAGTTGACACCTGTATTGACCCCAGACGTACAAAAACTTCAAAGGTACGCATACCCTAAACCCAACAGGAAGTGACCTGCAACTTCGTAATCGTAAGGTTCGCCCTTTTTTGTAAGGTTGCTGATGCAGTTCATCAAAGAGCTATTCGTAGTACATCACACCTACACCTACCAAACTTGGCAGGTACGTGTATTACCCCGACTTCTACAAAATTGCAATTACAACCTAAATCCTAAACTCAACAGAAACTTACCTAGGACCTTTTAAAGGTACACTTTTGGAAAATTTACAGGTGTCACACTTTTGAGAAAAGTGTGACACCTACAGATTTCATCCGATTGACTTCAAACTTGGTCAGTACCATCTCAACACCTGGGACATTAAAAGTCGTCAAAAGCTTTTTTGTCCGACATACTATATGTCGGTGGCGGCTCTTCCACCGTAGCTTTTATGAGGTTGCCGAAAACAGAACATGGTGACAGATCATCAGACTTATTTGCGCTACGTTGCACCTACGCCTACGAAAATTCCTACACACGTTTAGCACCCCCACACGAACAAAATTGTAATTTCAACCCATGTCCTAAACGTAACAGAAAATGATCTACGGCCTTGTAAATGTAACATTCACAGTCGTTAAAAGTCCGACCATCATTACTGACAATACATACAGTAGTGTAGTAGGCCCAAGAGCTCATTACCTTCTTTCAACACCCACGTTTAGTCAATATAACCTTTGAAAAGGCTTTGTGTTTGTCCAACAGTAGTGGTGTCCTACCTATGACCTGGGGGACATATTTGCATGGGTCATACTTTTGCATTTATCCTGCAGCAGTGGTGTCAACCGATGGCCTGGGGGACATTTGGGGGCCATCCCCCATTACTGTGTGACCTGCATTATCTCAATGTAACCTTTGAGAAAGCTTTGTATGCACTTGTCCAACAGCAGTGGTGTCCTACCTATGGCCTGGGGGCCATCCCCCATTATTGTATGGCCCGCATTTTCTCAATATAACTTGTTACACGGCTTTGCGCTTCAGACAGCAGTGGCAAGCCACGACTTTTAATTTGCAAATCCCAGTCAATATAGTGAATTGTCAAGGGCGGGTACGTTTCCGTTGTTCTGCTTGACCATTGATCAGTTGTGCACGGTCCCAAACCGCAAATAACTCGACAGTTGTGATTTCCCTCTCCATTTATTCCCGACAAAGTGGCAGGTAATGTGGTCATACTGATCAACAACAGCTATATTCAAATAACACAGAGCGATGAAGCCACAACAACGAGTTTAGGTAAAGAACAACGAATCAGTCGCGGTCAAAAATCTATATAAAAAATATTTTTGGTCAGCTAACGAGTTTGCTGGCTTGCTTTTATAAAACAACTATCCACAGCAAACGTCTGAATTTTTTTAATTGTCCACTGGCAAAAACAACAACAACATTTTAAACAATTAAGCGTGGAAGAGAACATTCATCATACGGTGTCTGTTTTTATTGATGGATTTCTGAAGGCGTTGATGGAAGTCACTTCCACTCTGTCCAACATTGCTCTGGTGATTTGGGTGGATTTTTTTCCCGCCGAGTTACTCGATATAAATATATATCTCTATATTTGGAAGAAAAGAAAATTCTGAGAATTGTGTCTCATTTTAATACTACTTTAGTTGAGCAGAAAGGTTGCGTGTGTGCTCAAAACAACATTTGTGTTACACACAATGGGATTCAGGGTTCCTACACATTTGAGATTTCAAAATTCCATACTTTTTCCAGACCCGAATTTCCAGACTTCTTGGAAAAATAAAATTCCACAATTTGTGACATTTGAGTAAATAGAGTAAATACATTTGAGTAAATAGATGATAATTTATGTGACGGTTGATGCAAGCTCTCAGGCCGGCAGTCATTTTATTAGCATAAAATTGTTGCAGTTGTAAACATCCACGGTGAAGTGTGCAGTTCGTATTTCTCAGTTTTTGTGCCAAGCATTGTCTCTGCGTTTTAATCGCCTATTTTGTTGTTTTCTTCGCATTGATTTCATCCCTCATCTCAGAGTTGATTTAAATCTTAGGGAGTTAACTGTCACTTCTGTCATCAAGTCTGTGCAGAATTAGTTGGTAGTTTGCAGGATACCTGACTGCAAAGTCTGCCGCTAGCACTGGCCCCTATTCAGCTACTTTGGGCTGCTCTGGGTGTTGTTGCACTAAATTAGGCCGCCGGGCACTTGTTTTGTATTTCTAAAATACAGTAGTACCTCAGTCCAAACCCAGCGTGCGCCCAAACTGTTGCATATAGTGACGACATAGTGCTGCTGTGCTGCTCGGTACTGCTAATAGGGCCGATTACAAAATCATTCCGAAATAGCAGCTATGGCTATCGGCTTGTGATAATGCTAGCTTAGCATTGCATTGTTAGCGAGCAATGCTATTTTACTGAACTAGTTCGTGCCGTTGCCAAGTGCTGCACACGATAAAGGCTGTATAACACCAATGCTATCAGTTCGAAGTTATGTTTTTGGCAAATGCACAATCAATTACAAATAAAAGTATGTGATAAGACACGAAATGAAAGCTATGTCGCTCGTGTCCATTAAGTTCCTCAGGGAGTCTGAGTTGATGCCACCTCTCAAATAGTAGGTCCAATATGTATACTAGTTTTGTATCTCTCTCTATCAGATTCCCTCTGTTTATTAACCTTTCTGGCCTCTTTGCTCTGCTTGTGTTTCCGTGTACTAGAAGACCCAGTTTTGGGCAAATGAGGGATAACTGCCAAAAACCTCTGAGTCCGCCATTGTTCCCAGAGCTTCCTTCTGGCGAAATGTGCATACACGAGAAAATGATTGACTCACTCCTAGGCCATGCCTCAAGTCTGTACAGTGTCTAATTGGACAATTCTCTCAGTCACAGAGAATTTTTAAATTAATAATGAAAATTAAATTAGAGGCATTAGATGAGGCCAGAGAGGGGTGAGTTTTCAAAAGATCATTAAAATATTTTTTTTACTGTCAGGAGATCCAGAGAGTTATAACATATAATAATAAGTATTTTTTCCCCTTCACTACTTCACTTTTAAGCCTACCTGTTTTTATTTTTGTTTTGTTCATTGTTGCCCCCAGTGAAAAAAGATGGCAATCATCTTGAGGGATACTCCCTGTATGTATTTACTTTTTTAAAAATTTAACAAAAGTACATTTGTTAGTGTGTACTTTTGTACTTTTACATAAGGGGATGGGTTCAGTACTTTTACTTTGACCAGATTAGTTTTTTTGCAAAACAATCAGTACTTTTACTCAAGTACTGAATTCAAAAGAATCACTACTTTTACTTAAGTACTGAATACCTGTACTTTTGACACCTCTGACTGGTTGACCCTCCTTTGACAGCAATAATCTCAACCAAAAATCTCGTAGTTACTGACCAGATGCGCACAACGATTAGGATAAATTTTGGACCATTCCTCTTTACAAAAATGTTGCAGTTTAGCAATATTCCTTTGCTGTCTAGTGTGAATAGCTCTCTTAAGGTTATGCCACAGCATCTAAATCAGGTTGAGATCAGGACTTTGACTAGGCCACTCCGGAAATGGCGTTGTGTGTTACTTCCAAGGATTGAACTTTGGTTTCATCTGTTCACAGAATATTGTGCCAGTACTCCTGTGGAACATCCAAGTGCTCTTTAGCAAACTTCAAACGTGCAGCAATGTTACGTATGGTAGATTTTTCAACAGATGTTGGCATGTCCAATGATTTCTGTCTTCAGATGACTCTTGTTCTTTTTTACCTTATTGAGCTTTCTGCCCTGTGCTCTTGCAGTCATCTTTACAGGATGACTATTCCTTAGAAGAGAAGCAACAGTGATGAACTTTCTCCATTTATAGAAAATGTATCTAACCATGGACTGATGAACATGAAGAAAGAGATACTTTTGTAACCTTTTCCAGCTTTATACAAGTCAACAGTTCTTAATCATAGGCCTTCTGAGAGCTCTTTTGATGGTACACATTAGGCAATGCTTCTTGACAAGAGACAATTCTAAACGGATATGTGTTTTCTCGTGGCCAGATCAGCTTTAGGCCACACCTCCAATCTAGTCTCATTGATTGGACTCCAGGTTGGCACACAACTGACTCTGATTAGCTCTTGGAGAATCTGTAGCCTAGCGGTTCACTTAATTTTTCCTCCCTGTCCTGTAAATGTTTACATTATTTTCGAAAAAAAAATATGAAAACATAACTGCTCGTGTAGTATTAGTTTAAGCAAACTGTTTATTCTTGTGATTTAGATGAAGATCACACCACATTTTATGGACAATTTATGCAGAAATTTAAGAAATCCTTAAGGGTTCACATACTTTTTCCACCCACTGTACAGTACTTGTACAGTACCTGTTATGTTGTGGGTTAAATTGAAGTATTTTAATGTTTACTAAATCTAGAATAAACATTTTAAAAATAAAACGACATTTAAGACAAAGCTTCTGCTGTCCTACTTTTTCTAAATTAGACAATGTCTATAATGCAATGTGTAATATAAATACAAATGCGTATTATACACTCATTCCCACATTGTCTTTACGATTTTCCTCAGAGGGCCATAATGACAGTGAAACCATACCTCATCATATTCTTAGATATACACAACAAATTGAGGGATAACTAGTTTTTAAATCAGAAGATAAGGATAATAGTTTGTTCAACGATTGTTCAAGTTACTATAAAAAGGGGTTTGGTAACAGAAAAATGCAAGATCTCAACATTATTATTTATTACATATGACAATTTGGAATTTTGGTACAGATTTTAGCAAGAATCATGGAAGTTGACGCACATGATTTGCTTTCGCGGACCACATAAAATTATGTGGCGGGCTGCATCTGGACCCCGGGCCTTGAGTTTGACACCTATGCACTATGTCATGTATGTCTTACACACACACACACACACACACACACACACACACACACACACACTTAATTCACCACAATTTAACACACAACCACATAGCACAGATAATTGTTTCATCACCAATTTAAATAACAGGACTAATATAAGTTGGAGATGATACATGGTAGCAAACGACAGTTTGCTGACTGAATATGCAACACTTTTTTAACACGATACGGATATTTGTGCCACGATGTACTGAAAATCCACTATTATGGTAGCATAATCATATATGTCCCGTATTTACATAAAAATACAAGCAGCCTCCTGTTCTCTCCTCGTCATCAACGGGAAGCGAAATAAGGAACTAAGGAAACTACAGGTTGGTCAGGAGCATGTTGACTGATTATTCTTGATATTTACACTTGTACAGACTTTTGACTTTGACAAAAAACATAAATTATCACATTTAATTTGGAACAACCACAGAACATAAACGGAAGAGAAGGAACTCACCAAATCATACATTGAGGTAAACTCACCAACTTTTACGCATAACCTTTCAAAGACAATTAGAAAACACTTTCTGTTTATCCAATTGTTGACAACCAAAGGCAGCCACTCATCTGAGTTCCACAGCTGCAACCCAAATGCTGGCTTCACGCAAGCTAAAATGAATAATGATGTTTACATCACAGGAGCGTGTTAAAAGGAATGATGTCCCAAGGTGTCCACCGTGCTCTGAGAGCAAACAACAACAAAAAGCATAATTTATTCAGCTGACAAAGGTATGTTTAATATATTATCTTGCCTGTGATTATCATCTTCTGAATCGTAAATGTTTGTAAAACCCCAATTCCAATTAAATTGGGACGTTGTGTTAAACATAAATAAAAACAGAATCCAATGATTTGCCAATCATGATCAACCTATATTTAAATGAACACACTACAAAGACAAGATATTTAATGTTCAAACTTTATTGTTTTTAGCAAATAATCATGAACTTAGAATTCCAAAAAAGCTGGGACAGGTGGCAAAAAAGACTGAGAAAGTTGAGGAATGCTCATCAAACACCTGTTTGGAACATCCCACAGGTGAACAGGCTAATTGGGAGCAGGTGGGCGCCATGATTGGGTATAAAAGGAGCTTCCCTGAATTGCTCAGTCATTCACAAGCAATGATGGGGCGAGGTTCACCTCTTTGTGAACAAGTGTGTGAGAAAATAGTCGAACAGTTTAAGGACAGTGTTCCTCAACGTACAATTTAAATGAATTTAGGGATTTCATCATCTACGGTCCATAATATCATCAAAAGGTTCAGAGAATCTGGAGAAATCACTGCATGTAAGCGGCAAGGCCGAAAACCAACATTGAATGCCCGTGACCTTCGATCCCTCAGGCGGCACTACATCAAAAACCGACATCAATGTGTAAAAGATATCACCACATGGGCTCAGGAACACTTCAGAAAACCAATGTCAGTAAATACAGTGTGGCACTACAGCCGTAAGTACAACTTGAAACTCTACTATGCAAAGCAAAAGCCATTTATCAACAACACCCAGAAACGCCGCCGGCTTCTCTGGGCCCGAGCTCATCTAAAATGGATTGATGCAAAATGGAAAAGTGTTCTGTGGTCCGACGAGTCCACATTTCAAATTGTTTTTGGAAATTGTGGACGTTGTGTCCTCCGGGCCAAAGAGGAAAAAAAACATCCGGACTGTTATGGACGCAAAGTTCAAAAGCCAGCATCTGTGATGGTATGGGGCTGTTTTAGTGACAATGGCAGGGGTAACTTACACATCTGTGAAGGCACCATTAATGCTGAAAAGTACATACAGGTTTTGGAGAAACATATGCTGCCATCCAAGCAACGTCTTTTTCATGGACACCCCTGTTTATTTCAGCAAGACAATGCCAAACCACATTCTGCACATTACAACAGCGTGGCTTTGTAGTAAAAGAGTGCGGGTACTAGACTGGCCTGCCTGCAGTCCAGACTTGTCTCCCATTGAAAATGTGTGGCGCATTATGAAGCGTAAAATACAACAACGGCGACCCCGGACTGTTGAACAGCTGAAGCTGTACATCAAGCAAGAATGGGAAAGAATTCCAACTACAAAGCTTCAACAATTATTGTCCTCAGTTTCCAAACGTTTTAAGTTAATGATTATTTGCTAAAAACAATAAGGTTTATCGGTTTGAATATTAAATATCTTGTCTTTGTAGTGTATTCAGTTAAATTTTTTACAAATCATTGTATTCTGTTTTTATTTATGTTTAGCACAACCTCCCAACTTCATTGGAATTGGGGTTGTACTTTAATCCGCCAGCTAATCCATCACGAAGCCCGCAACGCACAACAATACAAACAATGACGGCTCCTTTGGAATCCCTTAAAATTCTAGCAGACATTTGGAGTTGTAGCGAAATCATGTGAGTCACCGGTGGCCGCAGCTCCAACCTGTGTCTGCAGGGGCTCCGGGACCGCAGCAACAGGTTGAAACATTATAAGCTCTGACTACTCACAGGATCTTCTGGACTGACTCACCGCTGGAGAAGACAGCGTTTTCGTGTAGACACAAATGGATAAAGCACAAGAGAGCAGACTCACCTGTCCACAGCCTGGAGCGTGGCACACAAAAGGTCGGTCGTCGCCCATTTTTGCAAAGAGCTTGCAATGTAACTGCGGGAGAGGAGAAGAGGAGAACATGACTAGGTGGTTTCTCGCTTGATGCGTCTTTATTCCGAGCAGAAGGCTATTTAAAGACAACCCCTGGCAGGGAGGAAAACATACACCAAGGCAGCAAGAGTAAGTTTCCTTGGTGATATTTCCTCCACACGAGGGGGCTTCTGCTCAGCCAATGACGAGCCGCCTAGCAACATCTCACGCTTTCTCATCTTCTGTCCCATTTGCTTTGTAACCCCCCTTCTCTCTCTCTCTCTCTCTCTCTCTCTCTCTCTCCCCCCCTCCATACCTCCCTCCCTTCCTCTCTCTCTCTCTATTCAATTCGAGCTCATCTGATAATTCAGATTGCACAGCCAAATTAACTTAAATGCACTTATAATTTCTGACAAACAAAAGGCACGAAGGATGGATAGGGTGGGTTGATGGTAGCTGTAAGAGCCAGACGTCCCACTGCAGAAAAACATTCAAGACAGCAACTAGTTGTTGGAAAGGTGTTAGTCTGCTGCCTGGCTACTGTTGGGCTGCCCTTGAACAAGGCACCGTCCCCACTCCCCAGCTCAAGTTATGCAGCACTGTTTGGCCGCCCCTTACACTCTGACATCTCTCCCGCATGTGTGTGATATGGTTCACTGTGTGGTGTGCAACAAAAAATATACAGCAAGTTGTGAGTTGAATTTCCCCTTTGGGGGATTATGACTACTATAAATGTAATTTTATTAAATGGCAAGCGCCCAATTCCAATTTAATGCCTGTAATTTATGTTTTTTACCACTCTATTTCCATGTACATTTTAAGTGCTATATATCCCATCAGAATCATCTTTATTTGCCAAGTATGTCAAAAACACAAGGAATTTGTCTCCAGTAGTTGGAGCCGCCCAAGTACGACAACAGACAGCCATTTGACAGAAAATATTTTTGAGACATAAAAACACAGTATGGAGAGTCACTGAGCAATGAGATGTTACCGGTAATGGTGATACATTTTTTATTTGTATTTTTCTGACAATTGTGCAAATGATCCAGAGTCCTCTAACAATTTAGAGCAGTTTGAAAGGACAAATAGAGCGATACTCTGGTACAGTGACCATTGTGCAAATGGCGCAGAGACTTCAATAAATTTAAGCAGTTGCAAGTGACTAGTAGTGCGATAATCTGGAAGAGTGTCAATTGCGCAAATGGTGCAGATACTGCTCAAGCACGAGTGGGCAGAATTGGTCAACAACACATATGGCTGTGTTTATACTTACGACACTTAGCGTAATTTCCCGTGTGTAATGCACATTTTTTACCCAAAACAATTGTCAAAAGTCAATACTGCGCATTATACATGGGTATAGGAGAAAATGAAAAAGACTTTCACATTTTATAAATTGTATGCCGCCTAGAGGTTATGAAATGCTGTACACTTTCATTCCGCTATGCCACCACCCCCTAGAGGTTATGAAAAAGTTGTACACTTTTATTCTAGTATGCCACCAGGAGTTTATGAAAAAAGTGTAGACTACACTTTCATTCCAATATGACAGGTACATATATATATATATATGTACAATTGTACTCATAGGTTTACATACCCAGGCAGAATTTGTGAAATATATTTTATTTTAATACGACTGATGACTGAACAACCACCATCATTTATTTCTTTATGGTTATGTTTCCATCCATCCATTTTCAACACCGCTTATCCTGGCGGTGTTGAAAACCGTCAGCTCGGATAGGCTCCACCGCGGGACGCTGGAGCCTATCCGAGCTGACTCCGGGCGAAAGGCGGACTACACCCTGAACTGGTCGCCAGTCAGTTCGCACTCACATTCACACCGTCACTGAGTGGGAACTGAACCCACGCTGCCCACACCAAAGTCAGGCGAGTGTACCACTACACCATCAGTGACATGGTTATGTTTTGTTTCATGAGAATGCTTTTTCTGAAATGCTTGACAGTTTAATTTGAATCCCATTAAAATAAAATTAAATGTGTTTCGCCTGGTCCTTCATGCTTTCTTAAAATAATTGTATACATCTTACAAATTCTGCCTGGGTAATCAAACATATGAGCAAACTGTGTGTTTTCCCATTTACTAAATAAAAGTAGGGCTTGTTCTTTCGGTCACGACCCACAGCTCGTGACCATAGGTGAGGGTAGGAACGTACATCGACCAGTAAATTGAGACCTTCGCCTTTCGGCTTAGCTCCTTCTTTACCACAACGAACCAATACAAAGTCTGCATTACTGCAGACGCTGCACCGATCTGCCTGTCGATCTCCCGTTCCATTCTTTCCTCACTCGTGAACAAGACCCCAAGATACTTGAACTCCTCCACTTGGGGCAGGATTTCATCCCCGACCTGGAGAGGGCGCGCCACCCTTTTCTGACTGAAGACCAAAACGGGAGCCAAACGGGAGCCCCTCCCCCAGTAGCCCCACGCGGGGTTTGGAAAAGCGAGAGAGAGAGAGAGAGGGAGGAGGGCGCGAGCGGGGATCGAACCGGCGATCCCCCGAGGCGAGGAGGCGGCGCCCCTACGCCCTGAGCCAAACGGGAGCCCCTCCCCCAGTAGCCCCACGCGGGGTTTGGAAAAGCGAGAGAGAGAGAGAGGGAGCACCTCTCCAGCACCCCTGGATAGACCTTACCAGGGAGGCTGAGGAGTGTGATCCCCCTGTAGTTGTAACACACCCTCCGGTCCCTCCGGGGACCACCACCCCAGTCTGCCAATCCAGAGGCCCTGTCTGCGATGTCCACGCGATGTTGCAGAGGCGTGTCAACCAGGACAGCCCTACAACATCCAGAGTCTTTAGGAACTCCGGGCGAATCTCATCCACCCCCGGGGCCTTGCCAACGAGGAGCTTTTTAACCACTTCAGTTACGACTCCAGCACGATGGAGACCCCAGCGGGAGCGCTCTCCAGCACCCCCTCCAAGGACTCCAAAAAGGGTGGGTACTCTGAACTGCTGTTTGGTGCATAGGCACAAACAACAGTCAGGACCCGTCCCCCCCACCCGAAGGCGGAGGGAGGCTACCCTCTTGTCCACCGGGGTGAACCCACACCTGCTCGGCGCCTCGCACCGTGGGCAACTCCAGAGTGGAAGAGAGTCCAACCCCTCTTAAGAGGACTGGTACCAGAGCCCAAGCTGTGTCTGGAGGCGAGTCCGACTATATCTCGTCGGAACTTCTCGACCTCAGACACCAGCTTGGGCTCCTTCCCTGCCAGAGAGGTGACATTCCACGTACTTAGAGCCAGCTTCTGTAGCCGGGGATCAAATCGCCAAGGTCACCGCCTTCGGCCACCGCCCAGCTCGCACTGCACCCGACCCCTATGGCCCTTCCCACAGGTGGTGAGCCCATGGGAAGGGGGACCCACGTTACCCTTTCGGGCTGTGCCTGGCCGGGTCCCACGGGTGCAGGACCGGCTACCAGGGGCTCGCCTTCGAGCCCCACCTCCAGGCCTGGCTCCAGAAGGGGGCCCTGGTGACCCGCGTCCGGGCAAGGGAAAACTGAGTCCATCGTTTGTCGTCATCATAAGGGTTCTTTGAGCCGTGCTTTGTCTGGTCCTTCACCGAGGACCTCTTTGTCATGGGTGACCCTCCCAGGGGCATAAAGCCCCAGACAACTTAGCTCCTAGGATCATTAGGACACACAAACCCGTCCACCACGGCTCAAGGAGGGGGATATGAGACGTAAAAGAGAAAAACATTTAAGCACCATCTATTGTCCTCTTTGGTGGCTCTGTGGTGACAGCTTGTGTTTAATTAAAAAAGACGTGTAGATGTTTAAAGTTCATACGGTGCTTTGAAATGGTCCCCTTCGCCATTCGCCCAAGCGAGGACGACGTGCTTTTACCCGGTTTGCCGAATGCGAAAGTAGGTTGTGCATATACCAGATTGCATACACAAATTATATTTACCATACAGTTACGAACATAATTACACACAATTGACCAGCAGACTGGTTGTTAGCCAATCGCAGGGCACATATAGACAAACAAGAATTCACATTCACACCTATTTGGAGTCTGAAATTAACGTAACATGCATGTTTTTGGGGTGTGGGAGGAAACTCCAATGAGTCGAACCTGGATCTCCTGACCGGAGGGGCCACTGGGGAGCTCTGTTTTCATGACTAGTGCAAATCAAAGCAGTGGACTTGGTGCAATTCTGCGAGGAGGCGAGTTAGACCAGGTGTTTTTAATTATGTAGACGAGCGCAACTGCCGTATTTAAAAAAGGGGCTGTCTGGGCCTCATGGGCATAAACGCAGCAGACTTTCTTGACAGCCAATCAAAGCGGCTTCTTTCATTTATTACCTTTAAGTGAGGCGCATGGAGAGAGCCCTGTTTAATAGAAACGTAGTGTGTTGCTGCCATCTTGTGGCATATAAAGGCAATTATAAAACTTTGGGGTCAGCCTCAATTACTTGCGGATTTTTGCTGTTTGCGGCAGGGCTCAGTCCCTATTTCCTGCAAAGAGCGTGAGGAAACTGTACTACTCTTTCTTCTTTGTATTTTACGGTAATCTGGATGTCCTGTGGCACCGTGCTGCCTTTCACAGGTCAGTGTTGGTACTGCGACCAACTTCTGGTTTGGGTGAAGAGCCTCACAATTGTGGGTGGAGTAATGGCTGTGTGTGGTGTGCTGTTTTGGTTATCTCCTGTACATCACACACTAGAAGTTCATGCACGTACGATGCTAACAATGTGTATATCTACACGTAAAGCTTCTCTTGGATGACATGCTGTCTGTCTCCAAGTGCACAAGAACCCCCATTGGCGCTTATCCCCATCTATTCCAAAAAGACGCCACCCTTCACCTATAAACATTCCATATAAAGACCAACAGCCCCATTCCACTTCCAATTCTGATCATGGTGGAAGGCACATTGTTTCAACTGTGACACCTGGCTATGATTACATTGTCTCACAGAGGGACAGCACAGCGAAAACCAACATGCATCGAGGTGGTAGGCCTCAGCTGAAACCTTTGTGACAAGCGTTTCTCTTCAATGCGCAAATGAGGTTGGAAAGGTGTAAATATCTGAAAGTTCTTCCAGTGCTGAGGTCAGTTGATTTCCCTTTTTGCCGTTTGGGAGTACAGCTGCACCTGGGCAGTCAAAGCCTCGCATGACACCAGGCCTAAAACTGGTCGCAGTGTTGTGCATCAGCAAGGCCGCAGACTTGGTCCCCTATGTACATGCAAACATTCGGCCTTGTTTCTTCAACATGTCGGTGGCAGGGCCCTCACAAAGTGCTTCCAATAGTCGGCTGAGCCTATTTGGGCAGAGTGGTGTGCACACGGGAGTTTTTCGAGCTCGTTAGAGTGAGGGTGTGGACCGCGAGAAGCAAGCAACACATTTGGTGTGGGGGAGCAGCAACACATAAATATTACTTGAGAACACAACTTGGGCGCCATGGTGGTCGGCTGGTTAGCACATCTGCCTAACAGTTCTGAGGACCCAGGTTCAAATCCGGCCTCACCTTTGTGAAGTTTGCATATTCTCCCCGTGCCTGCGTGGGTTTTCTCCAGTTGCTCCGGTTTCCTTCCACATACCAAAAACATTGAAAACGCTGAATTACCCATAGGTGGGAATATGTGAATGGCTGTTTGTTTATATGTCCCCTGCAATTGGCTGGCAATCAGTCCAGGGTGTACCCTGCCTCTCGCCCAGAGTCAGGTGGGATAGGCTCCAACACGCCCGCCACCCTAGTAAGGAGAAGCGGTATGGAAAATGGATGGATGGAACACAACTTGGCTGGCACTGACGTGAACTGTCGCATTTGATTTTTGAGGGGAGTCCACCATAAACGCCTAAAAGGACCTGTGTGGAAAAGAACATTTTGTTTTAGTAGATGCAGCACCTGATATTTTAATCATGTGCTAAAGGATATCCAGCCACATGATGACCACTTGCAAACAGAGATGAATTATCATGACCTAAATCATCACTGTAATCGGCATTATCATGACATTCCGAAAATAAACAAAAAAAATATGATGCACCTAAAGTGGGCTGCACAGCGACCTCGTGGTTAGCACGTCTCCCTCAGTTCTTAGGTTCAGAGTTCGAATCTTGGCTCTGTCCTTTCTGTGTCGAGTTTGCATGTTCTCCCTGTCGTAGGTGTGTTTCCCCCGGGTACTCCAACTCCCTCCCACATTCCAAAAACATGCAAGTTAGGTTCATTGAAGACTAAAATAAATTGACCATACATATGCATCAGTGTGTGAATGCTTATTTGTGAATACAGTATGTGCCTTGCGGCTCACTGGCGACCAGTCCAAGGTGTACCTTGCCTTTCGCTCAAACTCAGCTGGGGAAAAGTTCCAATTTACCTGTGACCCTCATGAGGGCATGTGCAATAGGAAATGGATGGATGGATGATTGGATGGGGGGATTTAACATATAAGCGTCAACTGAAAATATGGTATTAACAATAGTTACAATTTGAAACTAACCATTTTATCAGTAAATTGTTTAATTCCTACTTAAATTTCAGTATCTTTTACAAAGGTAATCTGAGATCCCATTTGATATGCGTCCCCCGTCTGAGACGCACAAAAATTAGTAGGGACGCATGAAGCACATTGAATCTGCGTCCATAGACGCGTGGTTTAGGACCCGCCCTACGTATGTGTGTGTGTGTGTGTGTGTGTGGGTGAAGAGGTTCCACACTCAGCGAATCAAAAGTATGAATCCTGTCTCGGTGCTAGCCAATGGACAACGAACACGGGAGTTTTGTCTGGACTCTGATAAATTTTCATTGTAGTGTTAACACCCACCACGCCACTTACGACGCAGCAAACCGCTGCATTTGCTCCACAGAAGTACATAACTGGCACAACGGGAAAGTTAACCGTTTATTACATTTGCGCTAACGAGCTAGCAAGCTAAGGGCTGGAGCTAAAAAGCTCACTCAACCTCTCGCTAAAACGTCAGCGCTCACAATTGTGAGCGCGTTCCCCACAAAACACACACACATACAAACACGCAAATATATGGGAAAGTTAACTGTTTATAAACCATAACCACAGCGGTACACGTTAAGAACTGAAAGCGGCTGCAGTAAAGGCCTGGAAAAGCATTTCAAATGAAGAATGCAACAGTCTGGTGAAGTCAATGGGTCGTAGGCTTGATGTAGTTAGTGATTGCAAGTAAGGTTTATGACACCAAATTTAATATTTGGTGGCATAATTATAGTTAAATTAAAGTTATTCACTTTAAGTTCATTTAATAATGTATTTTCCAATACTTTTGCTCACTTGAAAAGTGGGTGGCTTCAAACAAAAGGTGCTTTGTCCTGAGTTGTTTAATACATCTAGATGTAAAAACCATGAAATGAAAGCTGGTATTCTGAACTTCTGTCTCTTATTCATCTTTTGATCTGAAACCCAAATGTCTTTAGTATACAACAAAAACAAAGGAATTGACCTTGCCGTTCCAATACATTTGGAGGGGACTGTCTTGACTCTCAAAATAATGAATATTTGTACATAAAAGCTGTATAAACAAATACAAACAGGCACTATGACAATACTCTCTGGCATATATTCTTCAAACTGTAATAAAACTAATTGTATTAACAATATTCGATAGTAACTGCTACTTTCTTTGTCACTGCAAGTGTATCTCATTGTGTGCAACGCACTGCCCCTCAGAGGTCAAGACGTGCACAGCAGTAACAGCAATCCCAACAATGA
The DNA here is from genome assembly GCF_024500275.1 of Phycodurus eques. Lineage (NCBI taxonomy): Eukaryota > Metazoa > Chordata > Actinopteri > Syngnathiformes > Syngnathidae > Phycodurus > Phycodurus eques. The sequence continues at coordinate 42,906,404 of NC_084525.1, read as the reverse complement.
AGGCACACACAAGAGACAGCTCAGCACGTCGAGCCTCACTACATGATTCCTATCCGCCACAATATTGTCAATAAAACTAAACCCCAGTTGCATCAAGAAATTCAAGTGTGTTGCCGCACATGCGGAGAAAGCAAATGCTGTTCCCGCCATATATTGATAGATAAAAATAACTCAATTGAACTTTGTTATTTTGCACTTTAAAAGTATAATTAGTATGTATTATTTATTGAGATTACTTTTTTTTAAATTTTATTCATTTGATCTGATTTGAGTATAGTTATCTTTAAAAAAAAAAACACCTACATAAAATATCCCATAATGACAAAGTAAAAACATATTTTCAGACATTTGTGTAAATTTATAAAAAAAATTAAACATTCAAAGATAATAGGTACGTAATTATTCACACCCTTTGCTATGACACTCAAACTTAAGCTCAGGTGCATCTGATTTACACTGATCATCCTTGAGAGCTTCAACAAATTGAATGGAGTCCACCTGTGGTAAAATCTGTTGATTGAACATCATTTGGAATAGCACACACCTGTCTATAAAAGGTCTTGTAGTTGGCAGTGCATATCAGAGCAGAAACTGAGCAATGAAGTCTTAAGGAATTGTCTGCAGACATCCGAGACTGGATTGTGTCAAGGCACAAATCCGGGGAAGGATACAAAAGGATTTCAGCAGCATTGAAGATCCTGAAAAGCACTGTGATCTTGATTATTTGGAAATGGAAGAAGTTTGGAACCACCAGGACCCTTCCTAGATCTGGCTGCAGTAACTGGGTAAGAAAGGCCTTGGTCAGAGAGGTGAACAAGAACCCTATGGTCACTGAGGCGGAGCGCCAGTGTTCCCTTGCTGAGATAGGCGAACCATCCAGAAGGTCAACCATTGCTAACGCACTCCAATCAGGCCTTTATGGTAGAGTGGCCAGACAAAAGCCACTTCTCACGAAAAGGCAATGGCGTCCCACTTGGAGTTTGCCAAAAGGCACCTTAAGGATTCTCAAGACCTGCAGAAACAAAATTCTCTGGTCTGATGAAACAAAAATAGAACTTTTTGGCCTAAATTGCAAGCGTCATATCTGGAGAAGAAGAGGCACTGCTCATCACCTAGCTAACACCATCCCTACTGTGAAGCGTGGTGGTGGCAGCATCATGCTGTGGGGCTGTTTTTCTAATGCAGGAAATGGGCGACTAGTCTGCATAGGGTTTGAGATGACAGCTGCCAAATATAGAGAAATTGACTTCAAGAAAACTTGCTCCAGAGTGCTCTGGAACTCAAGAGTAGGGCGCCGATTCACCTTCCAACACGACAATGACCCAAAGCGCACAGTCAAGATAACAAAGGAGTGGTATCAGAAGCAGCCTGTGAGTGTCCTTGAGTGGCCCAACCAGAGCCCAGACTTGAATCCAATCGAACATCTCTGGAAAGACCTAAAAATGGCTGTCCACCGACGCTGCCCATCCAACCTGACTGACCTTGAGAGGATCTGCAGAGAAGAATGGGAGAAAATGCCCCAAAACAGGTGCGCTAAGAGACATACCCAAGACTTGCGGCTCTGATTGCTGCAAAAGATGTTTCAACAAAATATTAAGCCAAGGGTGTGAATACTTATGTGCCTGTTATGTTTATATTTTCAATATATTTGCACAACTGTATGAAAATGTTTTTGCTTTGTCATTATGGTATATTTTCTGTATATTTTTATAAAAGAAAACTATACTCAAATCAGCTTTAGAATAAGACTAACATAGCAAAATGTGGAAAAAGTAAAGGGGTGTGAATGGTGGCACCATCCATCCATTTTCTGAGCCGCTTCTCCTCACTAGGGTCGCGGGCGTACTGGAGCCTATCCCAGTTGTCATCGGGCAGGAGGCGGGGTACACCCTGAACTGGTTGCCAGCCAATCGCAGGGCACATAGAAACAAACAACCATTCATACTCGCATTCACACCAACGGGCAATTTAGTCTTTAATTAACCTACCATGCATGTTTTTGGGATGTGGGAGGAAACCGGAGTGCCCGGAGAAAACCCACGCAGGCACGGAGAGAACACTGAACCCCAGTCCTCAGAACTGTGAGGCTGACGCTAACGTGTGTGTGTGTGTGTGTGTGTGTGTGTGTGTGTGTGTGTGTGTGTGTGTGTGTGTGTGTGTGTGTGTGTGTGTGTGTGTGTGTGTGTGTGTGTGTGTGTGTGTGTGTGTGTGTGTGTGTGTGTGTGTGTGTGTGTGTGTGTGTGTGTGTGTGTGTGTGTGTGTGTGTGTGTGTGTGTGTGTGTGTGTGTGTGTGTGTGTGTGTGTGTGTGTGTGTGTGTGTGTGTGTGTGTGTGTGTGTGTGTGTGTGTGTGTGTGTGTGTGTGTGTGTGTGTGTGTGTGTGTGTGTGTGTGTGTGTGTGTGTGTGTGTGTGTGTGTGTGTGTGTGTGTGTGTGTGTGTGTGTGTGTGTGTGTGTGTGTGTGTGTGTGTGTGTGTGTGTGTGTGTGTGTGTGTGTGTGTGTGTGTGTGTGTGTGTGTGTGTGTGTGTGTGTGTGTGTGTGTGTGTGTGTGTGTGTGTGTGTGTGTGTGTGTGTGTGTGTGTGTGTGTGTGTGTGTGTGTGTGTGTGTGTGTGTGTGTGTGTGTGTGTGTGTGTGTGTGTGTGTGTGTGTGTGTGTGTGTGTGTGTGTGTGTGTTATATATATATAGTGCCGCACGGTGAACGACTGGTTTGAGCATCAGCCTCACAGTTCTGAGAACCCGGGTTCAATCCCCGGCCCCGCCTGTGGTTTCCTCCCACATCCCAAAAACATGCATGGATTGGAGACTCTAAATTGCCTGTAGTTGTGAATGTGAGTGCGGATGGTTGTTTGTTTTTATGTGCCCTGCGATTGGCTGGCAACCAGTTCAGGGTGTACCCCGCCTCCTGCCCGATGACAGCTGGGATAGGCTCCAGTACGCCCGCGACCCTAGTGAGGAGAAGCGGCTCAGAAAATGGATGGATGGATATATATTAGACTTTACACCGATTTTATCGGGCTGATCAGTATCGGCCTATATTTAGCATTTTATGCTGATCGGCTTTAATGTCATAATTCGCCGAGCCGATCAATGACTCCGCAAAAGACATTTATTCCGCGTCGCCGCGTGCACAGTATATTTGAATCCAAAAGCTAGTTTATTTTTAGCCTTGTCGCGTGTCTTTTGACATAGTATCGGAAATATCTGACGGACCAATAAAGTTATTTAAAAAAAAAAAACACGGTGGCGGTGTGGAACAGACAACACGTAATGACCTGATCAAACTACAAGGCAAATTTGTTCTTTCACGATTGCACTGTCAGACTACTGAAATATTGTATTCCACATCCCGTTTCTTACGATCATTGGGCTTTATCTTGTCAACTCAAATGCGACCGGATACACTCGTTACCGTGGCGACGGCAACAAGAGTGCCGACTGTATTATAAGGATAAATTGGGGGAAAACGTGTGTTGGTGGTCACCGGTGCTCAGGACAGGAGAGGACGTTCGTTTAAGGGTTGCTTGAGGTATGTACCCGTACTTTTAATACGATACGGCTCGCAAGCAGGCAATAAAATGTTATGTAGCCTAGCAAGCTAGTGGTAGCACGAACGGTTGGACGTAAACATGCCACCGTTCTGTCGAATCATGCTATTAAGTTTTGGTGCGGGTGAAGTAATTTCATTAAAAATTAAATAATTTAATTACAGTAAGGTTAATAATAAATTGGTTAATAATAAATGGTTAATTGGTTAATAATAAATGGGTCATATTTTCTCTGCTGCTGATTATCGATCTCGTTCTCTTTTTTAACATTCCATACTACAAAATAAGTAATGTATGTATGATTATTGCTGATATTGGATGGGACCAATATTGGTATCAGCCAAAACTGAAGGCTGCAATATCAGTATCGGATCGGAAATGAAAAGTTGGATTGGGACATTCCTACAAAATATTTAATACAACTGTTCTATTGGGTATCATGAGCTTGGGCCCGTGTATCACAAGTGCTCAATAGATGGACTTTGGTCTGGATCGCGATCCAGAGGCCTTTCAATATGAAACATGATCTATTAATAAGATGGATTTATCCTCCATGCTTCATGTGACATAATTCCAATTGTTTTGCTCACATGGCATCGTAATCTGGAGTTTAGCTGTACTTAAACCAATGGGGGTTAGAGACAGTCCAACTCGACATTATTTTTAGAGCACAGAACAACCACAACTGAAATCAAGTGCTGTACATAAATAAAAAAATTCATACAAAACATCCATCCATCCATCCATTTTCTGAGCCGCTTCTCCTCACTTGGGTCACGGGCGTGCTGGAGCCTATCCCAGCTATCATCGGGCAGGAGGCGGGGTACACCCTGAACTGGTTGCCAGCCAATCGCAGGGCACATACAAACAAACAACCATTCACACTCACATTCACACCTATGGGCAATTTAGAGTCTTCAATTAACCTACCATGCATGTTTTAGGGATGTGGGAGGAAACCGGAGTGCCCGGAGAAAACCCACGCAGGCACGGGGAGAACATGCAAACTCCACACAGGCGGGCCCGGGGATTGAACCCCGCTCCTCAGAACTGTGAGGCAGACGATCTAACCAGTTGTACACCGTGCTGCCGAATACAAAACAACATAATTTAAAATCAATATAAACAAACTAAAATAAGGGCAGTCTCATACTGTGTTGAAAGCCGAGGAATAAAAATGGGTATTAAGGCAGGTTTACGGCGGATCGAGGGTAATTAAACACTATGTAACATTTAATATTGGTATAATTTATGTATTATTGTTTACCTTTAGTTGTTTTTGCCTGATGTTGACGTGTGTAGTTTAGGGCTGCATGATTAAAATTAGGTTAATTGTGCAATCCAAGTGAAGTTGTTTATGTGCATTTTGGCAGTGAATGCACAGTGATATCAGAAACAGATTTTTAAAATTTCTGTTATTTCCTCTGAAAAATTAGGGTGAAAAACTACAAAGGATTGTGTTGAAAATGGAAGGGTCTACTGTAGCACTGTTTTAATCCCATTTATTCCAGCACTGGATATGTAGTGCGCCCATTTTCACCTCCTTTCATCCAAGGTGACGTTGAAGCCTTCAAAGTGGCCAGAATTGTTTTCTCCTTCCCATTGAGCTGCAGCCAAGCTCACTCCATTTAACTTGGGTTTCTCCGATTCAGCAGGTGTAAGGGAACAAATCTCGGCTATAAGCAGCCACAGCCACCCAGTGTTTGATGCAGCTTGCTAGGAAACTGACTAAACAAACAGTATTAATAGCTCACGCTGCAGCCATGACGTTGGACATAGAGGCTTGAATTGCCAGATGGTAGGGGGAGACCCCCGCAAAAAGAAAAGAATAAGGATAAGAGGGGTGGGAGAATGTAAGTTGGCTATTGGTCCACAGTGGGATCCTGAGGTGCTGTTAAATGTGGGTTATGGCCTTCTAAGATAGCCATGTTCGATGTATTTATGTAAGCAAGTGGATCTGAGATTTGGACAATGGAACAAATGAAATCCAACACGCACCACTGGTCTAAAAGCTGCATTCACGCCATACGACCATACCATGCAGGACAATGCAGAAAGCACACAGGGTATTTTTCTAATAAAAAAAATTAAAAATAATTAAAGCTGCAAGCAGCGATGAACGGGCCTCACACCCTCTTTTTCATGGAAAATCCTCAATATGACCATCAAATTTTGACGCCATACTCTACCCATATTAAGATGGCGTACAGTATATTGGGGCCCCCTAAAATACATATATTTTATCCAGGATACACTCGTTTGCAAAAATTGGTTTATTGTTGGGCATGTTGAAGGTCATTTATTTGTCGGAAGAATAAAGCTGTGAGCAGTGATGAACGGACCCTAGCATCGCCTTTATCATGGCAAATCCTTAAAAGGATCATTAAACTATGATGCCATACTCTGCCCGCATTAGATAACAAATAATAATAATAAAAACTTTCAAATTTAGCATCACCTGTCTAGGTCTAGGACACCTGCGTCCAATTGGTGGTTATTTGGACAAACTTACCAGAAGTTGCCAAAAGTATGAGCCCTGCAATTTGCCCAAAAAGGCTGACCTCCTGTTCAAATTCATGCATGGGTCATTCAGACTTTTTTCATGAGAGCTGTTTATAATAGACACGTCCACCAAAATTCGCATTGATCAGTTAAACTGTTGCTGAGGGCTATTATTTATTTATTTATTTATTTTTAACTTTCCGGGGCTGCTACCGATTGAGTTTTGGGTGGGTGTTGCCCTTCAAATACGTAGATTTTCACTAAGATACATACATTTGAAGATTTGTGAATTTATGGACATTTTAAGGCTCCCAAAAAGGCAATTAATTTGTCAAAAGGATAATAATAATAATAATAATAGTCCTGCGACCCTAGTGAGGATAAGCGGAACGGAAGATGTATGAATGAAGAATAATAGTGGGCAGCACAGTGGATGACTGGTTAGCACATATGCATCACAGGTCTGAGGACCCGGGTTCAAATCCGGTGTGGCGTTTGCATGTCCTCCCCGTGCTTGCGTGGGTTTTCTCGGGGTACTCCGGTTTCCTCCCACATCCCCAAAACATGCATGGTATGTTGATTGAAGACTCTAAATTGCCCGTAGGTGTGAATGTGAGTCTGAATGGTTGTTTGTTTATATGTGCCCTGCAACTGGCTGGCGACCAATTTAGGGTGTACCCTCCCTCTTGCCCGAAGACAGATGGGATTGGCTCCAGCATGCCCGTGACCGTAGTGAGGATAAAAAGTACGGAAGATAGATGGATGGATGGATAATAATAATAATTGGTCATTCTGAGAGGGCCTGCTACTGTAACACCATTAAATAGGTATGTTTCTAAATCCAGAAAAACAGCCGCCATTTTCTTTCCATTTCGCTGTGCTGGATCTTTGGCACGTGGATTTAGGAGAGGTCAACCAAAATTCCGTTTTCTAATTTTTTCACGCAAGGCTGTCCTTGTTCTTTTCTGATTACATTGTTGGGAAATCCCTTTCCCACCTTGTTTTTTAAATGATCAATTCAGGTGAGATTTTCTGTGGTTCTGACAGATTAAAATGTTCCTCGCTTTTGGCGATGAAAATCTCACTTTCATAGGATTCGGACATGATAGAAAACTATATGGACGTAATGAACTGTTATTATTCTTGTTTGCTATTAAGTTTGAAGTAAGTTCTGATGATGTGTTTGCTCTCAGTTTGACTGAAAATGAGATCCTCGAGCAGATGGCCTGTTTAAACATCACATTTTCGTCTCAACTAACAAGTAAAATACAAGCATTGTTCTACCAAGGATTCAAGTTTCAGTCACAGATTTACTACTGATTTACATAGAGCCGCGCGGCCCCTGTGCGTCACTTGAAGCGCACGCGGCAAAAATTGTTGCTGCGTGTAGAACGCCGCGGAAATCATCTGTCGTGATTGGTCCGTTTTAGTCACATGCTGTGATGACGTACTCAGCGTGCCCCTTGGTTCAACATACCATCTACGGTGCTGCCTTCTTGATCGATTTTGCAGCATAATTAAACGTATCATCTGGTCATATAGGTCCATTTCTTCTAGCAGACGCTGTTCCACGCTCGCCATTGTTGTTGCTTTTTTCCTTGTTACGAAAAGGAAAGGAAAAACGGCTCCCGGAAATGGCCAAAAAATGCAGAGGAAACTCCACCCCTGTGGCGTCCTAGCCAATACCAGCCGTAGCGACACCCCGTCTTGGAGGTGAACTGCAGTACATTTTCAAAACCGCGCGTGGGTTGCGCTCGAGTATAAAGGCAAACTGCGCGCGGGATAGCCGCAGTGACACCAGCGCGGTCACTGCCCGCGCGAGTATAAAGAAGCCTGTACTCTCGTTACATTTACTCAAGTAACATTTTGGATAAATTGTACTTGTCAGAGCAGTTTGAATGCAACATACTTTTTCCTTGAGTATTTATGTTATGTGAAGAAGAATCAATACTTTTACTCCGTTACAATGATCAACATGCCGCTCGCTATTTTTATTTACCCATTGTTGTGTACGCAAACTATTTTTAGACTTCATCATCGACTTCCGCGTTGGGCGCCATTGCGCCAAACCAATGTGATCACGAGTGTCATTTGACTCCAATTCACCAATCAGATGATACAAGACAGTCACATGACTGCACACAAACCCTTCATGGGCCTATCAAAGTGACTTATTTTTTTTGGGGGGGGGGAAACAGCCGCGCGAGTGTTTACTTTACAGACTCGGAAAAACAACAGATTTGTCATGCAGTGTAGTCTTAAATTATGACTGCCCAAACGTGGATAATTCAGCCCACTTGAGAAAACACCTTGCGGTAAGTTCTAAATGTCTGTCTGTCTGTCAGCAGACAGCTTCTGCCTTCAGTCATTTAAGTGAATCAAGCAAATAATGTTTTTGTAGGTAGGGCCCAATCACATACATTGGGCCCTACAGAAACATTATGGTTGATGGTTTTTGGGCAGTTAAAATTTGAAATGGTGGCAGGTGTGTGTGGACTCCCATATATTATTATTACACTCATGCTGATTTTTTATTTTTTTTTACTGAGTACTTTCTTACTAAATTAAATATTTGGAGGACTGCTTTTTACTTTGACTTGATTCCTATTATTCTAAAGTAATAGTACTCTTACTTGAGTACAATATTTGGCTACTCTTCCCACCTCTAATAACATACCTACAATAAAGAGAAAAACAAACTATGTGACAGTGTGCTCTTATCCCATTTATGGACAGTGAGTACATTTCGCCTGGTTGTATCACTCTTTAGAATAGAAAATTGTGGCAAAAACATGACCCACATTCCTAATTAAGGCGTTGACATGCATATGCTTGAATCCCAAGGCGTTAACCAGCTCAACTATCAATACTACACATATCATCATTACTTGAGACGAGCTGCGGGCCTGTTCTAGCAGACCCACATCCGTACGATGCGGCAGCAGAGCGGAAAACTCACTTTAGAGACATCGTATATTAAGATTAGACAGAACCGTGCATAGTAATAACTTGTTTAAACCGCGCCGGAGAGTTTGTCGTCCCCCCATAGTTTTTAGCCTCTATCAATTCCAGACAAACCTCGCCCCGCCTTTTACCGTAACACGGCAGCCTATTCTCCTCTTCGATTGGCTTGCGGGCACGTCAATCAATAATATGTAAGGCAATCAAAGGCAGCGAGGTTGTCATTTGGTTCGTCTAGCAGACGCTCATTGGCTAAAAGCCCCGAAATCAACTTTTGTATCCACGAGACAAAAAAAAAAAAAAAAAAAAAAAAAGAAAAAAAAAGAAAAAAAAAACAACTAGTGGCTAAGCTAGCGTTATCAACAGGCCAAACACACACTCGGCGCGGCTAATAACACCGTCGTTATTAACACTTTTCGACATGACAGCAATGCTAAATAAACGCTAATGCACACGTAGCTGACTTCAGCCAGCGTGTAAGACACACTTTACTGGTCGTCTAATTGAGAAAAGTCATGGAAAATCAGCTAGAAGTTGACTTGTTAGCAGACTGACACATGAGTTCAAAGCGAGTCCGAATGAAAGGTTGGAGCAGCCACAAGACTTGACGTGTACTTCAAAAGCCCAACACAGCATGAAAACAAGCGAGCGAAACCCAACTTTAGCACACGGTGACGTCAGGGACACATTCAACTTCTATTTAAATGGTAATAAAGTGTTTACAAACTCACTCTTGCGCCTCTCTCTGGCTCTCTCTCTCCTCATTCCTCTCTCCCCTCTCTTGGAATTTGACACTCCCCTCGACGTCGCGTTATCGCGAGAACCTACTCGTTCACGTTGAGACTCAAGAACCGCCCTTCTTTATCACGTGTAAACTAATAGAATTTATTTTGTAGGAAAATATGGAAATATAAACGTCCATATAACTAAAAATACACTTTATTTTATATATATATAAAAAAAATATCAGCTTGCCCTGCAGACAAATACACCCATTTGAGTATATGATAGATAGATAGATAGATAGATAGATAGATAGATAGATAGATAGATAGATAGATAGATAGATAGATAGACAGACAGACAGACAGACAGATAGACAGACAGAGATACTCCATCCATCCCATGACGGAAATTAAGATTGTCACATGAGCAATACTGACAATGAAAAAAAAAAGAAAAAACTCAGGATAGCATTGCAGGCTATTCATGAAAACAGAGTAAGAAAAGACATTTGACACCAGGAATTTCTAGCAAAGGTGCGCACCATTTTCTTAGTTGTGAATCGGAATGATAACAAACCTACCAATCAGTATTTTGTGCACAAATTACATCCATTTTGTGGTCATATGCTAGCATTTTGTGTGCATGTCGCAACTATATTGTGGCCAAAATAAAATTCCCAAGTCATGCCTGGAGCTCTGTACATGTTAGTGGATTTATTCTTTAGAACTGTTTTTGTTTTCAATGAAACACACTTGTATCTAGGACATAGGTGTCAAACTCAAGGCCTGGGGGGCAGAGGCGGCCCGCCACATCATTTTATGTGGCCCGCGAAAGCAAATCATGCTCTCGACTTCTGTGATTTTTGCTAAAATCTGTACCCAAATTCCAAATTGTCATAATAATAAACAATGTTGAGATATTGCATTTTTCTGTTACCAAACCCTTCTTCTACAGTAACTTAAACAATACTTGAACAAACTACTATCCTTGTCTTCTGATTTCAAAACGAATTATCCCTCAATTTGTTGTGTAATGGTAATAATATGATTTGGTGATTGAACATTTCACTGTTCTAACGGGCCTTCTGAGAGAAATCATAACTACAATGCGGCCCGAGACAAAAATTAATTTGACAACCCAGATCTACGGCATAGCGTTGCTCTGCCCAATTTGAAATCCTAGGGCCCACCAAAAACTTAAATCAAAAATCTGACCAACATATGAGGCTAGGATCAGTACTTTTCCAAACAATGTTCCAAAAAGTTGTGCAAAGCAGCGAGTGGCTCTGTTTATTACATTCAAATAGCTAGCAAGCAAGCTAATATACTGTAGGTAACAATATCAAGTCTTTCATCAGGGCTCCTATTTGACTTTATGACACACGTGTATCAAAATGCTAACTTTGATATGCAAGGTCTGGACTGGAATGGACCACCGAGTCACACAGAACATCTCCTTGACGCTCGACTTCTCACAATCGCCGACTCACTCTACATTATCCCTCCTATTAATTTGTCATACACTGTCTACATTAACATGTAAAATAGATACTCATACGGCTTTTTCGTCTGACATTTGAACGGTCTGATTGTTCGTGTGTGAGCCATGGCATGTGGCGGATTCAAGCGAAATCCGTTTAACGCGCGTAAGAGCATGGTAAAATGGATTTGAATAGTTTTAATGGCTGTAAAATTGTCTGTGTGTGTGAGTGAGGGGGAGCAGGGGAAATATTCCGCGGTGCCTTGTTTTCTTGCTCTGTTACGGCGTCTCTTGATTCTGCTGAAACTTGTGTAACTTTTATGTCTGATGAACGTGAATCTCGCTTGTGGATGAGCCGCTCATGCGGGCACGCGGAGAGACTCGCCACAGCCCGTCCCCTCTCACAGGGACTCTCTCTCTCTATTCAAACGTGTATAACTTTACTCATTCCCAATATATTATAACTTTATAAAAAAAAAAAATTTAACAGTTACATTAGATTTTATTGATAAGAGGCCCCAGACAGGCTTACACACACACGTTAAAAAAAAAAAAAAATGAATGAATAGAGAAAGGGGCACCTTGGGCATCAAGGGCAAAAGAGCAGGTGTCCAGATGGTTGAAGACCCCCCCCCCCCCCCCCGGCCCCCCACTATGCACGCCCCTGTTGTTGTCTTTTGGTCCATGGCAAGTAATAAATACGTCTATGTGCCACACCATAACTAGTGCAAAGGGAAAGTATACCAAGTAAAGTATAATGACAAAATGATGAATTATAAGTATACATTAATTAGGCAGCGTACATTATTGTGATAGGCTAAGGTGCTCATGCTTCAAGCAGTGCTGGAAAAAACAAATAAGTTTTTCCCAGTTATCATTTGGTATAGTATATATAGTTAACATATTCAAACATGTCTTTGATTCAAATATGTCAAAGATACCAAATTGTTTGTATTGTTTTCTTGTTCATAAGATATGCAGACTCCCAATGAATCATTGTGACTATATGTTTGTGTTATGTATTTGTGATTTGTTTCTCTTTCATGAGTGATACAAAGGGTTTGCCCAAATTATGAATGATTAGCATCAATTATAAATGGCTAATTGTTCGTCTGGTTTTGTGTGTTGATCCACGTGCGAGTAGGAATAAGAGGGAATGAATGTCAGTATGGGCAGAGGCAAAGAAAGAGGGTACTTGCACTTACCAGTACGTGGAAGGTGTCCTGACAAGTGATTTAGACGCACAGGTTGGAAGAATGGCTTCTGTGGCATGAATTTGCGCTCTTCCAAGTTGTGTTCAAATTGCTTTTGTCTGTGTGACGCTGACGCTCCCGTTGCGGCTGCTGGGGAGCGATTGTGACGTTTGCGGCAACTTCGCTCTTTTGATCTGCTCCATTATACTGACAAACACAAATACAGGAGGACAAGAAGACATATGAAGAGGGTGAAACGAGGCCGATAAATCTTCTCGATAGCGAAACGCTGCGTCATTTCAAGGCAAACGGAAGAGGCTTCAAGGGCAAAAGCGATCGAGTGTGCGGGCGTTTAGTGACTTTACTTCATCCGTTGATGTAAGCCTTACATCATTGGATTTCATTCTCCGTGAAGGCTTAAAAAAATAAAATTTAAAAAATGTTCAGCTCAAGGCACCAAATTTCACCTTGAGCACGCGAACAAAAATGTGGTGATATTATTCAAATGCATTTTTATGTTGCCTTCCAACCACGAGCAGCAAATAACGTGTGACGTAGTTGGACCGCAAATGCGCTCAAATGCCCAGTTACGTAGTCCGTATAATGCGCACACTACATTACGCGCTGCAACAGCTGTGCGTCACGTACCTACGCACTCCTCTCCTAGTGGACACTGGAAATATCTCTTCTCGTTTTGCTCATTGGAATCACGGTTAAACTTTCGTCAATCTCGCCATTATCACCATCATCGCCAGCACTGTGGCTATGGCGGCCTTTGTGTGGAAGAAAAAAAAGTGGGACAAAGGTCCACTGTAAAATTAGATGTAGTAGTTGTAGTAAGTTAATAGTGAATAACAATGTGCAAGGTTGCCTATCTTGAGTGTTTTGCCTTTGAGTACATCTTAAACCATGTTTTACTCTGACATATAATAGTCTGAATTCGGTAGGTTGCTTTTTAAGTACAGTAATTGTGGAATGTGTATCCCGTCTTCTATTTAAATGACTTCCTGGTGATGAATATTGAAGAACTACACAGATGACAAAAGTCACAGGAGTACTTTCATTAAAGTGACCCCCCCCCCAACAAACAAACACTTTTGCAGGCGTAAACAAGATGCGACTTCAACAGGATTATACATCTTAAGCACCACAACATAAAGCCATCCATTTTCAACTTGGGTATAGTACAAAGCATACCTTGGGAATCTTGAAAATGTTTTTGACTTAAATGTCTTGCCTTGTTAATAGTTAAATTAAAATAATTTAAAAAAAAAAAAAAAAAACAACAACAACAACTGAAGCTATAGCGAACGGTGTGTAATAAAAACCATTTGCTCCTCCATGGCAACTTTGCTTGACATTGAATGGCACACAGAACAACAGGCAAGCAAGTCGTCGTCATGTTATCAGGCAAGACTTACTGCATGTGCCCATTCCAACCAACAAAGCTTAAAAATAACAACGAGTGTTCCCATGATTTGTTTGTTACCTCAGTAGTATAAAAGACAGAGACATTAGATGATCATTGGCACAACATGAAGCAGAAGCCCTCATCCGCATTCCATGCATTGAAGACCACAGTGACAATACTTTTCAAGGGCTCGCAATTTTAGGGATGCCAACAGTGCTGCGAAAAAGGATTTGCTCCCTTCTCTACCTTGCACAATTGTTTTAAGTCAGCAACAGTGGAAGGTTTTCAAGCATTAACTGACTTTTTAAGGTCATGCCACAGCATTTCAGTCAGATTGAAATCTGGACCTTGCCGAGGTCACTCCAAAACCTTCTTTTTTTTTATTTTATTTTTTTTATAAACAATTCAGAATTGACTTACTGGTGTGTTTTGGATTGTTATCCTGCTACAGAACCCAAGTGCACTTCAGCTTGAGGTCACAAATTGATGGCTAAACGTTCTCCTTCAGGATTTTCTGGTAAAGAGCAGAATTCACGGTTCCATCAATCACAGCAAGTCCTGAAATCATGAAGCCGCCCCAGGCCATCACACGACCACTACCATGTTTGACTGTTGGTATGATGTTCTTTTTCTGAAATGCTGTTACATGTATGCCAGATGTAACGAGACACACACCTTTCAAGAAATTCAACTTTCATCTCATCAGTCCATAAAATACTTTCCCATCCGTCTTGAGAATCATTCAGATGTTTTTTTTTTTCTTTCCCAAAAGGAAGACAAGGCTTTATGTTCTTCTTTGTCAGCAGTGGTTTTCACATTGGAACTCCACCATGAATGCCATTTCCCCCAGTCTCTTCCTTATTTTTGAAGGCCTTCAGTTCTTTAGATGTTGTCCCGGGTTCTTTTGTGACCTCCTGGTTGAGTCGTTGCTGTGCTCCTGGGGTCATTTTTGTAGGGCAGCCACTCCTGGGAAGGTTCACCACTGTACTAAACTTTCTCCATTTGTGGATAATGGCTCTCGCTGTGGTTTGCTGGACTCATAAAGCTTTAGAAATGGCTTTGTAACATTTTCCAGACTAATAGATGTCAATTCTCATCTGTTCTTGAATTTCTTTGGATCATGGCATTTTGTTGCAAGTTTTTGACCAACTTCAGTTTGTTGGACAGGTTCTATTTGAGTGTTTTATTGATTAATCGGTCTGTAGGTAATCAGTGAAAATGAACTCAGCTTTCCCAAAAAATTTGATTAGCCATAGTTAATTCATGATTTAAAATGGGTTTTGATTTTAAAAAATACTTTTTCCACACAAGGTCAGGTAGCTTTGAATACCTTTTATCCTTAAATAAAAATCACCATTTAAAAACTACATTTTACTTAGGTTATCTTTGTCTGATATTCACATTTGTTTGAGGATCTTAAAGTGGGGAAACTATGCAAAAAGGGGTTTAAAGCTTTTTCGCAGCACGGTACATAAGTTATAATATATATGTACAGGTGCAGCGGTACACCCATCTGGCGTTCTTAAAGACACTTCACTACATTTGGTGAAAACATTCCATTGAATTTACATGTCAAATGCTGTTGTCATGCCCCTTTTCCATTGTACTTGCAACACCTTCTGTATTGATTTGTTATCTGTAGTATCTTCAGTTGGGGGTTGCAAGCATGGCAAGTCAATTTCGTATCAGTATATATTGGAACATGCCGAGAGTTAAACAGACGAGAACCACGTTCTCCTCCACTGTTGTGAGCAACAGGGGTTTATATGGTATTGTTTGCTCTTATGATACAGCAAAGTATGAATGAATATTCGGGCCACATTGAACCAAAAAAAAAACAAAAACAAAAAAAACACTTCTTTTTTGAAAATATACGACTTCATCTTAGCAATGACTTTAACCTAAAAAAAATATATATAACTTTATTCTGGTAAAACTAACTTTAATCTTGATTTTTCTTCTTCCCTTTTCAGTGCCCATACTCCTTAATAGTAACAATACATTGGTGTTAAAGATCCAAATCCAAGTACTCCTTCTGCCCGTGTTCGGTTTTCACCACGTATGACAACATTCTAAAACCCTACACGTATATCATACTGTAGTAAGTGCCCAAAAATCTCTTTATTGTGCGAAATCAGTTCAATCATTGTGTTTTCTTGATCATGAAAAAAAGGCTCTCCACTTTATCCTTTACAAAAACATAAGATCTGCCTTGGTAGATGATATTTTTGCTTCCATTATACTAATAACTGCTGTATCGTTTAGCTAACATGTCTCGTTCGAACCGATGCCTTTAGTGCCGCGTAGTTTTCGATCGAGGCGATCCAGTACTTGCGCAGTGGAAAAGGAGCACAAGAGGCTGTTGTGTTTGTTGGAGACGAGGAGGAAAAACTCCATTGCCGCCACCCAACGCTGTCTTAGTCTCTGAGAAGAAGGTATTCCTTGATGGTCTCTGGTAAAGGAAGCTCTTTAACCGCCGTGGGTAGGAACTGCACGCCCATACTCTGCCTCACAGCACAGCGCGCCAGAGAGCGCAGTGTGGGCGCTTGAGCCACCATGCCGGTGAGTCTGGCCAGCAGCTGCGGATCCTTACTGAGCTCCTTTGGAAGCGTGCCGTCGGCCCGGCGAATCTCGAAACGCCCAGCTGCCCGGCACAAAAGTTCCAGGCACTCCTCCTCCTGCTCAGTGCCCAGGCCTCGCGCTAAGAGGGCCACCAGTCGGGAAATGGGTGTTTGGCCCTTCAAGTTGGTCACGTGGACCTGTGCGCCGTAGTCCAAAAGCACTTTGACACTTTCCAGGTTGCCCTTCATGGCTGCCCAGCTCAGCGGCGTGTCACTGTTGTAGTCGCGGGCGTTGGGGCAAGCCCCGCTGTCGAGCAGCGCTCTCGCGCACTCTGGGTTGTCTTTGAAAGCGGCCCAGTGGAGCGGAGTGTCCTTGTTGCCATCCAGAGCGTTGGGCTGAGCCCCGTACTCCAGCAGCAGCTCCACACAGCTCTCGTCCTTCTCTGCTGCATAGTGGAGCGCCGTGCGGTTATATCCATCCAAAGCATTCACCTGATAGACACAGAGGTTACAACACTGGTGAGGGATTTACAATGCAGGTCCAAGTAACCAATTTAATGCCTGTATCAGGTTTAAGTTTTTTTGTCCATTTCTATGTAAACTTCAAGTGACACACACCAACTCACATGCGCAGACACTGAAATTGCATGTAAATAACTACACAATTGCATCACTATGGCATTACATTAATCCCTCCTTTATCACGTGGTTACGTTCCAGACCACCATCGTGATAGACGAAATCCGCGACAAAATATTTTGTTATTATTTTATTTTACAGTATATACATTTCAAAGCTTCATGCATATTATACCAAATTAAGTGCATATGAGGGTGCAGGTATTATTCTGTCCACTTGGGGTCGCCATCCTCAGATTCTACAGTATTGTAGTGTCTAGTGAGGAGAAGCCGCTCAGAAAATGGATGGATGGATGGATGGATGGATGTAGTGTCTGTGCCTATCTGTGACTAAACGTGTGTGACTTTACAGGCAGGGGCCGGGCTGCTGAGGGATGTTGGAACCAGCAAATGAGAGTGGAGTATTCAGACATGCAAACACCAAAGGCATAGAAAAGGTGACCTAAAAAAAAATTGAACCCGCAGAGAATTTGTTTTTTATTTTAACATAAATTAAGCAATGTGGAAGACTCTGAAGAGTACAATCAGGCAAAATACACAATTTTCTTCACACAGAAAAACATTTCTTCACACTTCTCAAGTAAATGTTGATGTACAAATTTAAGATTTAAATTCAATTTGCCTAATTTCTTTGCTTTTTTGTTTTGGCCTCCAACTTCAGCCAGGCCCATCTCCACCTGCACCTGATGCCTGCTTCAAGCACTGCCACATGAATAGCATCCTCCTCTTTAAGCACTCTCATTCTGGAAAATAATTAACTCAAATCATTGTCTGTTTCACTTCATTTTTTCACTCTTACCAACTTCAAAGGCTAATCCCAAATGCATCCTCCAGGAAAATACTAAGTACAGTATTTTTCTGTTTTTATTGGCCATTTCTGAAATTGAAAATAGTCAATTCTGTGTTGTGACATAATGTCTAACATCGCACCGTCGCTTAATATATTTAACATTAACATTCGTAAACTCATTAGATAATTGTAGGCATGTTTCCTAATTAATACAAGATGTACTAGTGGCTCAGCTCGCTGCCGATGTTACGTGTGCTTCGCGGTTCTGATGGGACCGCAACCAGGGCCACGACCCGCAGCACCTCAAAGCTAAAAAATATAAAAGACCAGTGCAACAACCACCATACTGCCTGAGCTGATGAGCAAAAATGTTGCTTAAACATAAGAGTAGCAATCAAGGATGTCCGCTCCAGAGGAGGGTAGAGTAGCCAAATATTGTACTCAAGTAAGAGTACTGTTACTTGACAATAATGTGACTCAAGTAAAAGTAGTCCTCCAAAAAATTACTTAAGAGTAAAAAGTACAGAGTGAAATAATTACGAGACTTTACACCGATTTTATCAGCCTGATCGATATCGGACGATAATTAGCATTTTATGCTGATCGGCTTGAATGTCATAATTCACAGATCCGATCAATGACGTAATTGATCGGCTGCGCAAAAAAGACATTTACTCCGCGTCGCCATCGTGCACAGTATATTTAAATCCAAAAGCTAGTTTATTTTTAGCCTTGTCGCGTGTCTTTTGACGTAGTACTGTAAATATCTGACGGCCAATAAAGTTATTTAACAAAAAATAAATAAATACATGTCGGCGATGTGGGACAGACAACACGTCTGAGACAGACAACACATAATACCCGGATCAGACAAATTTGCTCTATGGCAGACTACTGCAATAAAATTTTGTATTCCGATACCACCGCATCCCGTTTTTTACGATCATTGGGCTTTATCTTGTCAACTCAAATGCGACCGATACACTCGTTACCATGGCGACGACAACAAGCGTGGATTGCGCCGACTGTATTATAAGGACAAAATGGGGTAAAACGTGTTGGGGGTCACCGGTGCTCAGGAGAGGACGTTCATTTAAGGCTTGCTTGAGGTATGTTCCCGTACTTTTAATACGATACGGCTCTCAAGCAGGCAACAAAATGTTATGTAGCCTAGCAAGGTAGTGCTAGCACTAACGGTTCTAAGCGAACATGCTGCTTTTCTGTCAAATCATGCTCTAAAGTTTCGGTGTGGGTGAAGTAATTTAATTACAATAAAGTAATTTAATTACGGTAAGTTAGCACCCATTATTTCTGTCATGTTGTAATGTTGGTTTGACCTGAGTGATTAGAATACACGATCTGACGAGAGCAGTGATTTCCAACCTTTATGGAGCCAAGGAACATATTTTACAATTGAAAAATCTCACAGCACACCAACAAACAAAAATGTCTCAAAAGGCCCGGAAAGCCCAATAGAAGACACTGTGTGAGGTCATGTGACTTTGTTTGATTGGTGAACTAGACTTAAACGTCACTAGCGCTTAAATTGGATTGAAGCAAACAGCACCCAATGCTGAAATCGAAGTCGTAGTCTCGCGCACTAAATAGTTGATACATAAGCAATAATTGAAAAAGTATCGAGCGGCATTTAGATCATTGTAACGGAGTAAAAGCACAGTTACTTCATTATTTATTTATTTTTTAAACTTTTCCTGTTCAGCTGCAGGGCCTTGCAGAATGGTGGATCTATATGCCTTTGTGCTGGAACAGTTTTGCTGTACAACGGGGGAGTTTGAAATACTCCCTCTGCTTAATTGTTTTATTATTTTTATTCTGATGTTAATTGAAAATGCAGAAAGACAAAAAAAGGGTTTTAGGAAACAGACAGAGGGAGAGAGTGAACAAGGGGTGAAAATCACAGCAGAACAACAGTCCGACAGTCTAGATATTTGAACACAAGTGACATTACAACAGGAGGGGGGGCGAAACCCGGTTTGGACATGCAATAACTAACCAAGAGAACCAGATAAGAGAGGACAGAAAAGGGCAGGACAAGATGTGAGAAAATGAGCAAGGCAGTGCTACTGTCGAGTGGTGCGGTGGGATTATTTTTTTAGTGTACAATCCCAATGAAGTTGGGACGTTGTGTTAAACAGATAAAAACAGAATACAATGATTTGCAAATCATGTTCAACTTATATTTAATTGAATACAGAACAAAGACCAGATATTTAATGTGCAAACTGATAAACTTTATTGTTTTTAGCAAATAAACATTAACTTATAATTTTATGGCTGCAACATGTTCCAAAAAAGCTGGGACGGGTGACAAAAAAGACTGAGAAAGTTGAGGAATGCTCATCAAACACCTGTTTGGAACATCCCACAGGTGAACAGGCTAATTGGGAACAGATGGGTGCCATGATTGGGTATAAAAGGAGCTTCCCTGAATTGCTCAGTCATTCACAAGCAAAGATGGGGTGAGGTTCACCTCTTTGTGAGAAAATAGTCAAACAGTTTAAGGACAATGTTCTTCAACGTACAATTGCAAGGAATTTAGGGATTTCATCATCTACGGACCATAACATCATCAAAATGTTCGGAGAATCTGGAGAAATCCCTGCATGTAAGCGGCAAGGCTGAAAACCAACATTGAATGCCCGTGACCTTCGATCTCTCAGGCGGCACTGCATCAAAAACCGACATCAATGTGTAAAGGATATCACCACGTGGGCTCAGGAACACTTCAGAAAACCAATGTCAGTAAATACAGTTTGGTGCTACATCCGTAAGTGCAACTTGAAACTCTACTATGCAAGGCAAAAGCCATTTATCAACAACACCGAGAAACGCCGCCATCCAAGCAACGTCTTTTTCATGGACGCCCCTGCTTATTTCAGCAAGACAATGCCAAACCACATTGCACGTGTTACAACAGCGTGGCTTCATAGTAAAAGAGTGCGGGTACTAGATTGGCCTGCCTGCAGTCCAGACCTGTCTCCCATTGAAAATGTGTGGCACATTATGAAGCATAAAATACGACAAAGGAGAAGCCGGTCTGTTGAACAGCTGAAGCTGTACATCACGCAAAAATGGGAAAGAACCCCACCTACAAAGCTTCAACAATGCGTGTCCTCAGTTCCCAAACGTGTATTGAATGTTGTTAAAAGAAAAGGTGATATAACACAGTGGTAAACATGACCCTGTCCCAGCTTTTTTGGAATGTGTTGCAGCCATAAAATTATAAGTTAATGATTATTTGCTAAAAACAATCAAGTAGATCAGTTTGAACATTAAATATATTGTCTTTGTAATGTATTCAATTAATAATAGGTTGAACATGGTTTGCAAATCATTGTATTCTGTTTTTAACACAACATCCCAACTTCATTGGAATTGGAGTTGTATAAACACCTGTAAGAACCTGTGAGTTGATATGCTAGTATAACCCGTGTTGTTATTAGTCATCCGAGCACAAGTAATTAAAGTCTAGAGTGTTTCTATCGAAGTTATTAGAGAATGAACACCATATCACATGCACCTTAGTCCAGTGATTCCCGACCAGTGTGCCGCACACTAATGTGCCGCGAGAGCGCTTCTTGTGTGGCGTGGGAAATGATAGAATTTCACTTAATTGGTCAAAATATTATTTATTTACAACAAATAATGTGTCTTTGCTCATCTATCTATGCCATCGTCATATCAAGACAGACAGAACAAAACACATCTAGATCTATCACGTCTATAATTGACTTGTATATCCACTTTTTGTGACATTTATGTTTGTTGATGTACCGTGAGATTTTTCAAATGTAAAATATGTGCCTTGGCTCAATAAAGGTTGCGAATCACTGCCTTAGTCAACTGGTGTACGGAGTTGCTGAGCCGGCACATCGAGGAAGAGGAAGCGGCGGAAGTGTTTTTTTTCTGGTCTTGTCAACTCCTGTGACTTATCCAAAGCAGGTCCCGAGCGCACAGGCGGAACCTCAGGCCGATGCGCTCTCTTATTAGTCTGCCGCGGAGTAAGGATAAACTGATCTAGCTACCAGCTTTCAAGGAGTATGAAACAGCCTATGACGACAGCGACAGTTGAGGGACTCGGCGTCAGGTGCGGCAAGCTGCAGATGTGGTAAATATGTGCTTTTATTTATTTTGTTACTGTTTGTTCAATAAAGTGATGGAAAGTGCACTGGCAGCTGCGTCTATCCTTGACCACAAGTGAAGGGATTACAAATCATTCTAACTCGCAGTGGCAGGCTACATTAAATTAGCTAACAATGTTTACTATATTGTACCCGTGCAGTTGTCTAAATTCAGCCAGTTCAGAATCAAAATCAGCTTTATTGGCCAAGTATATTACACATTTCTCTACGATGTGGCCATAGATTAAAACGTTGACCTGATGGAGCAAAACCAATGTGAAATTCGGATTCAGCACATCAAATTTGTCCTGAATCAGCTAAAAAAATCTTAGGCGATAAATTTGTTGCTGACCGGTTTAATCGATACAACCCAGTGTAGCATATTTAAACCATATTTGATGTTCTATACACCTTTTAGTTACATTATATCTAATTGTCTATGCTGTCCCTGCAGTTTAGATTTATAGCGGGTGTTTTTTTTTTTAATGTTAATTTGTGTTGTTTGGGCCAATGCCGGTGGGTAAATGTCACCACGTACAGTATTTTGATGATGTTGAGCTGGCATTGACTGTGTATCTAATCTGCGTGTTAACACTGCATTTGCACTGGCAGATATCCAATACAATCACCATTGTCCCAGATTATCGTACTACTCGCTTGAAGTCTCGGCGCTCTTTGCACAATGGTTATTGCACCGGACTATTGCAATATTAGTCATTCGAACTGCTCTAAGTGCTAGAGGACTCTGCATCTTTTTTGCACAATTTTCAAAAATAATAATAATAATAATAACAATGTGCCGGCATTACCACATAAGTAGCAACCCTTTATTGCTCAGTGACTGTTTTTCTCAATGTCTTTACGTCTCAAAAGTGTTCTCTGTCAATTGACTGTCTGTTGCCGTATTAGAGAGTCTCCAATTACCGGAGACAAATTCCTTGTGTGTTTTTTGGACATACTTGGCAAATAAAGACAATTCTGATTAGATTTGTTTTTTTTTTTTTTTCATCACACAATGACGCGTATCCCAATTGCGCCACTTTCAGAGCAAAAATCTGAATTCTGTCACAGTGTAAATTTGGGGAAAGCCGTAAAATTAACTTGTGTTGCTTGAAAAAAAATTTAAAAACATTTGCCAGCCCATCAAGGTGTACTCTCATGATGTGATACATACCTCTGCCCCCTTTTCCAACAGCAGCTCCACACAGTCGGCATCGGCAACCATGCAGGCGCAGTGCAGAGGCTTCAGTGTGCCATGCATGCGGTTCACGTCGGCACCCTTTATGAAACAAATTAACGTCCATCAACACAAAAAGTGGAAAAACATTTTGGATACACAGACGAACAAGACAGGTCACCTTGCGGATGAGGTCCTCCACGTTGTCGTGCGGGAAGGAGCGGATGGCGGCGATGGTACGGATGAGTCGCTCGGACAGGGAGTATTTGCTTTGAATGCTTTGCATGATGTACCACATAGTAGAGCTCATGTGTTACTGACGACCATGGCACCCATACAGGGGTGACACTGTGGCATCCACACGCACACACACACACACACACAGTTGTCAAGAGTGACAGGGGACAACACAGCAAAAGTGTTCACTGCCGTTTGTTTCAGAAAGCATCGTCGCATCAACATCTGTAAATCTCTGACTTCTGCCCAGCGAGAATCTGAGGCACGGATAGGCAAATTATTGTGCTGAGGGGCCATATTTGATTTTTAAAACAGACAGATGGGGCAGGTCATTTATTCATGAGGTAAATAAATTAAACTGTCTTTGTAAAATCAATTATTCTCATTAATTGTATTACTTGGCATACATTATAATAAATTAATCAGGTACTTACTAAAATGTATTTTAAAAGTATCTGTATGGAAAATTATTTTACATATTTACTACAAATCAATTAATTATTTAATGAGATACATGTATAAAAATGAAGATGTAAGTATTACATGACTCTTGCTAATGTAAATGCTCCGTGGGCTGGATTAAACAATGACTACCGTATTTTCACGACCATAAGGCGCACTTAAAAGTCTTAAGTTTTCTCCCCCCCAAAAAATGACTGCGGTCAAGCCAGCTTCCATTCGTAAAGTAGCGATCAAGTCAGCCGCCCCTAATTTTGTTCATACTAGGCATTACGGTAATAAATCGCCAACTCGCGGCGAAAGCCACCTTCAAAATAAAAGCTTCCCAATAATACGGACGTCAATGCTCTTCGGTTAAGGAATGCAATCAGCAAGGTTAAATTGAATCTTGGGATGCATTAAAAAACTCAAGAGACTTATTTTGAAATACAATATCAGATCTCCATCA